>NC_140595.1:770654792-771254792 GCF_964204655.1 Triturus cristatus | reverse complement strand
GGAACATGCACCAATCCATATGTTCTTTCCAGGCCGACACCGTCGGGGGCCTCTGGGATCCCCACAGTTGAGCAATGTCACGCTTAGCTATCATATATCCCAGAGTCACCCATCGCGTCTGCGGAACCGAGTAGTCAGTTGGTTCCCACACATTCAGCAGGCATCTCCTCGCTTCAGGCAGCAACGCGACATGCGTAACCACTCGCAGAACCTCATGCACACCACGCCAGAATCGCTCCACCTTCGGGCATTCCCACAAAATATGCAAAAAAGTCGCCAAAGCACCACACCCACGCTTACACAACCCATCCTCAGCATAGCCCATACGCAGAAGCCTTGGCCCCGTCATGTAAACCCGATGGAGTATCTTAAGCTGGACGAAGCGAAGGCGAGCCGGTATGGCCACCTCCTTCGGAGAGGCCACCGCGGAAGTCCAGTCTTCGTCGTCCAACTCCAGCCCGTCGGCAATCCAAGCCTCGCGGAGGCCAGTCAGCAAGCCCGAGCGATCATTAATCAATTTTTTGTAAATGAGGGAGATCGTGCTGTCCGGAACGTGGCCATCCAGCACTCTATCCTCCAGGGGGGAAGACTCCGGGATGGAGGCGACGTCTGGGAAGACTGAGCCCAGCGCGTGACGGACCTGCAAGTACCGAAAGTATTCACTGCCCTGCAGCTGAAACTCCGTCTGCAGCGTCTCGAATGTTTTAAATCCCCCCCTCGTCCAGAGGTCCCCCACTTTACTGATGCCGATCGTGTCCCACTTCTCGAAGCCCTTCGAGGTCCACAGGGAGCCCAATCTCTCAGACGCGTACAACGGGGATGCCCGGGTCAAACGGTCCTTCCACCCCATAGCTGCGTTAGCCGCGTGCCATACTCGTACCATGACACGCGTAGGTCCCGTCAGGCGGGGTCCGGGCACGCCAGAATAGAGCGCTCGATTATAGTCGCCACCAGGCAGGAGCATCTTGTCCATTTCAAATGCCGGGTTTAAGGCGGGCCCGTAAAGGCCATGATTAATTGCAGCTAGCTGGGAGGCCCAGTAATACCGTTTAATATCCGGGAGTGCAATCCCCCCGTCGTACCATGGGAGCGTCAACTTCGTCAGGGCAATACGCGGCCTCCCGTCCCAGAACAGGCGGCGCTGTAGACTCTCCACCTCACGGAAGTAGCGCGCCGGGACTAAATCCATAGTATTCTGGAGAGCGTACAGGAAGCGTGGCAACGACATCATCTTAAACAATGCCGCCCGGCCGAGCGGCGAAAGCGGCAGGCGCCGCCAGCGCGCGACGTCCTCCTTCAAGCGCTGGAGGGGGGGAAGCAAATTCCGCTCGTAGCGGGCCTCCGGGTCCAGAGTAATGTAAACCCCCAGGTACCGAAACCCCTGCGAGGCAATCTGGATCGGACAGTCCCGCGGGAGGACGGGAGCCTCCCCGGAAAGCACATACACACATGATTTAGCCCAGTTGATGACAAGGCCTGAGTTGCGGCCGAATGAGCGCAAAACATCAACCAGGACAATCAGTGATTTACGCGGGGAGGCTAGGTACAAAAGGATATCGTCAGCGTATAGGGACACGCGGTCCTCATACTCGGGGGTCCAACGGAGACCACGGATGGAAGGGTGCCACCGCAGCCACTCCGCCAGGGGTTCCAAGGCCAGCGCGAACAGGAGCGGCGACAAGGGACAGCCCTGTCGCGTGCCCCGTCCCAGCTCGAATGGGACCGATACTCTTCCATTCACCACCACCTGCGCCAATGGGCCCGAATACAACAATTTGACCCAGCTGATGAACCCCGGGCCAAATCCAAACTTCGCCAGCATAGCCCAGATGTATGGCCACTCGAGCGTGTCAAACGCCATGGTGGCGTCTAAGGACGCCAATATGGCCGGCTCCCGCACAAACGGGACACGCGCGAGCACCCCGTGCAAACGCCGCAGATTAAGGGCCGTGTTGCGATGGGGAATAAAGCCGGACTGGTCTTGGTGGACCAAATCGCCCACCACGCCGACCAGCCGGTTGGCTAGCACCTTGGCAAGGATTTTGGGCTCCACATTCAAGAGCGAGATAGGCCGGTAGGATGTAACCCGGTCTCGAGGTCTCCCCTCCTTGTGGATCACCACGATTGTAGCCAGACGTTGGTCCAGCGGGAGGGAGCCCAGCGAGTGGGCTGCCAGGAACATCGCACGGAGGTGGGGTGCCAGTACATCCGGTCGCAGCTTATACAACTCGATAGGGATGCCGTTCGGGCCCATGGCCTTGCCGGATGCGACCGAGCATATGGCGAGGGCAATTTCGTCGGAGGTAGGAGCGGCATCTAACGACACCCTGTCCTCCACCGAAAGGGAAGGCAGCGCGATATCCCTAAGCAGGGCATGAGAATCCCCCTCCGAGCAGGGAGACACAGGGGAATACACCTCGCGGAAATAATCCGCGAAACAAGAGACAATGTCTTCTGGCTCGGTGACACGCACACCATCCATCCTCTCAATCAGCGGGACCACACGACTCGCTCTCTCCTTTTTATCCAACCATGCAAGCAGTTTACCAGCCTTATCACCCACATCATACAGTCGCCCCTGTTGCTCTCTATAGAGGCCCCTGGCCGCCTCCGTGACGAGGGCCCTATAGGCCGCCTGCTTAAGCTGTAGGACATGTAGTGCAGCATCCGTCACCCCACCCTCTAGATCACCCTCCAATTCAGCGATTTCGGCCTCCACCCGGGTCACCTCCTCCTGCTCGCGCCTCCGGGCATGGGAAATAAAGGAGAGGGCCTCCCCTCTAAGAACTGTTTTGAAAGCTTCCCACAGGGAGATAGCCGAAGGGACGGACCCCACATTCTCATCGAAATACCGCTGCAAGGATTTAATCAAATCAGCGCGGATAGTGGGGTCGCGCAGATACCAGGCATTGATCGGAGCTACCCTGCCCTCCCCCCTCGGGAAGACATCAACGTGCAACAGGAGCGGGGAGTGATCTGAAATACCCCGCGCCAAATGGCGCACCTCTCCTACCCTCCCAACATAGGCCGCGGGGACAAGGACATAGTCAAGCCGTGAGAGGCTACCATGGGCACCCGAGTGGAAAGTGTACTGCAGCTGCGTGGGATGTTTTAAGCGCCAGCAGTCCACCAATCCCAGTGTATCTAAGAAGCCGGACAGCCACGCCTGCGCCCGGGGGAGGTCCCTAGGGGGGTGGCGGTCCACGGTCCCAGAAACCACCGCATTGAAGTCCCCCCCAACCACCAGAAGCCCCCCCGGAAGGTCAAGGAGGAGGCGCCCTAAGTCTGCAAAAGTCGTAGACTGTAACCCCGGTGGGACATACACTGATACAAAGACAACTACTTTACCCTCCATTCTCCCCACTAAGACAGTGTAGCGTCCCCTCTCATCATGGCGCACCTCGTCTATTTCCAACGGGAGCGAGTTCTTCACCATGATGCCCACCCCCCGTGAGCCCGACGTGAAGCCCGAGTGGGCCACCAAGCGAAAGCCACGTCGATTCATAGCACAAAAGGAATTACCAATAAGGTGTGTCTCCTGCAGAAAGACCACATCTGGCGAAAGTCGTTTCAAGTACTGCAGGACCACACCTCGCTTAATCCTATCCCCCAGTCCGTTAACGTTCCAGGACAATAAAGTCAGGTCCCTACCCCCCATCACATACAGAAGCCATCATTCGTCCCCCGGAGAGCACCTTGAAAACACCAATACAATAAAGGGTTTGCCTTGCGGTAAAAACGAACAACACCCCACCCCAACCCACCCATCCCAACAGAACTCCCCCCTCCCTGCACCCCTGCATGAGCCCAAACAGCCCCCCCAAAGTGCAGTGTGCCTGTCGCCCCATGAATGATTAAACTAACTAGTCCCCCAGAGGAGGAGGGAGAGCCCCCAAGAGACCCCGGACCACCTCCACAGGAGGGAGACTTAACGAACAGTCAAAAATGACGACAATGTTGTCCAGAGCGAGGCCTACTATTAATCCCTCAGTCCTGATCCGGCGAGCCCTCCCCTCCAACCGCGCCCCCCCCACCCCCCCGGCCCCGATCCCCGGGCAAGGAGTCCAACCAGTCCCCGGCCGCCTCGGGACGATCAAAAAAGTGCGTACGGCCATCCACCTCCACCCGCAACTTAGCTGGAAAAAGCATCGCATACTTGAGGTTCAAGTCCCGTAGACGACGTTTGACTCCGAGAAAGCTCAGTCTCTGCTTCTGGACCGCTGGGGTGAAATCAGGATAGAAGTTTACATCCATATTATCAAGTCTGACCGGTCCTTGTTGCCTAGAAGTCTGAAGGATAGCGTCTCTGTCCCGAAAGTTGAAAATCCGGGCAATGAGAGGCCTCGGAGGGGCTCCGGCCTTAGGTCTTCCTCCGGGAACCCTGTGGGCACGTTCCACCGCAAAGAATTTACTCAGCCCCCGGGGCTGGAGATGGGTGAGAATCAGGTCCTCCACAAACAGGTCCGCCGCCGCCTCCTCACGTCCCTCCGGCACCCCGACAATGCGGACATTGTTCCTCCGGGCCCGACCCTCGGAATCCTCCAGTCGACGATCCATCAGGGCGCTCGCCTGGCCAAGCCGGCGCACTTCCTTTTGGAGGGCCGCCACGTCCGCTGTAAGGCCCGAGGTGGTGTGGGCCAAGGAATCGACCCGGTCATTGGTCTTGGATAAATCAGCCCTCACCAGGCCAACATCCACGTGGACCGAGTCGATCTTTTGCGCCAGTGTGTCAAAGCGCTGGTCCACCGAGGCCTTCATCTCGGCGATAGCGCCCATGACATCTCGCAGGGTCAGATCCGCGGGCAGCGCAGGAGCATCAGTCGGGTCCTCAGGGGACCTACGCGGCACCTCGGGAGATCCCTTCTGGAGGGTGTAACGGTCCATGCTGTTGGACTGATGGGCTGCTCCACGGCGGGTCGATTTCACCTTTGCCCGGTCGCCATCTTGCTTTGTGGACATGGTTTTCAGTCCCCAAGTCGTGCCAATCACCTCGGAAAAGGCCGATAAACCAGTTCACGGGCTCCGGGGGGGGGCAATCACAAGTCCGCAGGACGGATCACAGCCGGCGGGCCAGCAGGGCAACCCAACGAGGCCACACCACCGCACACCGCCCCGCAACCCAACCTCGCCTATACAGCAAGGAGGGTGCAAAAGCGAAAGTGAAAGTGCGGAGTACGCGAGTCGCCCAGCCCTGCCCGCCGCTGTTGATCACTTTGTCTCCGGATCGCCCCGTAACTCCAATCCGGGGGGCCGGCGTGGAGAAGGCCGCAAACCTCAATCGGTGCTCCCGCCGGTGTCCGAGGTCCAATTTGGAAGCGGAAAACGGGTGACACCTCAGCTCGGGCTCACCAACACAGTCCCCTCATCTAGGACAGGATATTTTCAGGATTTATGTAGGAGGTCACGGAGGTCCTCGGGAGCCTCGCACCTACGCGGCCATCTTGGTTGCGCGCTAGCACGGATATTGTTATCTTTAAAAAAATATATATTAAAAAAAAGATACGCTACCAGACAGTCCGGCCTCGTATCGGCTGATTTCACGCATCAATACCGATGTTAAGCTTTACTCTAAAATCTATGCGTCTCGGCTGAGTAGGATTATAGCTCGGATTGTCTTCCCCCTGGCAACATGGCTTTATTCCGGGGAGGGGAACCACTGATCATATTAGGCGAACTATTGCCTTATTTGATGCAACAGAAGTACTAGGGGAGAAGTTGGCCTTGATTCACCTAGATGCAGAAAAGGCCTTTGATCGTGTGGCCTGGCAGTATCTATGGGGGATTTTGGAATGTAAGGGGTTTGGTCCGGGTTTTATCACGACAATACGAGCTATGTATTCGAGACCCTATGCTAGGCTACAGATCATGGGCCAAGAGTCAGGCTGTATTGAGGTTGCCAGGGGAACAAGGCAGGGCTGTCCCTGCCCCCCCAATTTTGTTAGCCTTATATATAGATCGGTTTATTCAGCAATTACTCCAAAACCATAAAGCCAGTATCCATCAATGATTTTGACACCAAAGTATTGGCATATGCGGATGATATCCCTATTGCGACTTCAGATCCTGAGATAGCAGTTATAGAAATAGAGGAGCTGGCCGAGCAATATGGTAAGACCTCAGGATACCTCCTAAACGCAGATCATTTGCATTTTCTAATAGTCTCTGTACGGATAATCGTAGGTCAGATGTAGCAGTGTCTCTTGCGGTTAGAGTCTCCAGCAGGGTTCATGAAGAGTGGCCAATAATTCTTTGCCCCATGATTAATAAGATCAGTACAGACTTAAAGCATCTGGATAAGCTCATCTTACGATAATTGGCAGATGTAACATCTTAAAGATGATGATTTTCCCTAAGGCTTTGAATATTTTCCTCTCCATTCCCCTGGAAATTGAAGGACATTTGTTAAGAAAAACTGGATTCTCTCTTTATTGGTTTTATTTGGAGGTATGAGAAAATTCGTCAATCTTTAAGGCTTCTAACCCTGCCACAAGATTGTGGAGGATGGGCAGTTCCAAATATGCTTTGCTACTATTATGCTACTTTTTTTTACAACAAATGTCGCAATTGTTCATAGTGGGGAATGCAGGTATTAATGTCAGGGACCAGTAGTATGATACACCTATCCCCTCCATTTATGAGTTGGTTATGGGTAGATCAGCTCGCGGAGTGCTTCCTAGACAACTTAAAGCTAGTTATTACAAGAAAACACGATTTAAGTGTGTGATTGCAGTATGGAAAGTGTGGTCTAAATTGGTGAAAACTATGAAGATACCTATATATAATAGATATTCACCGTTGTGGCAGTCTTACCTGTTTCCTGCAGTGACTTATGATGCCGTGAGTAAACAATGGGAACAAAAGGGTATAATCAGAATCGGGGATTTATATAGGGCCAATCAAATCCGATCATTTCGGGATCTTCAGGAGGGGTATGGTGTAATGACGGGATCATATTTTAAATATATTCAGATTATTAGCTATCTCTCCCAAGCTCGGCATAAGCAGCTCTCCTTAAATAAAATTCCACTATTGGAAGTAGTTATGAGTTCTGGCTCTAGGATTAAACACATCTATAAAATTTTATTGGATGCAGTTCCTGTTGACCTAGAGCAGGTTGAAGTCAATTGGACTCGGAAGCTGGGTGATGGGGATGTAGATTTGTATAGGTCAATTGCATTAGGATCAGCCATTTTTCTAGCCGCTAATCTAAAAGCTCAACACTATCAAATGATGTTTAATTGTATCTTACCCCGGCCAAACTCTTCAGCTGGGGGAAGAGGGAGGACGATCTATGCCCGAGATGTGCTCAGTGACCAGCTGATTTGGTGCATATGTTTTTTTTTGTGTGGGAAGTTGACACACTTATTAGAAGGGATTGAGTCGTTTCTGTATGACATATTAGGCAGGAGAGTTGTTATAACCCACACTATTGATGTTTTTGGGCCATGATACTAAGGTGCAACTGGATAGTTGTCAGGGGGATGTTACATTTATCGTGATCTCAGTTGCTCGGCTGCTTATTGCCACTCAATGGAAAGACATGGAGCCCCCTACTTTTCAAGCTTGGTTAAGCTGCCTTTTTGCTATCTATAATCTGGAACGAACATTATATAATTGTAAAGGTGGCCGTAGTGGTAAGAAAGGCCAAAAGATCTGGGCATCAATGAGTAAATCGCTTACAAGGCATAGTGAGGGTAGGGATTGGCAAGATTCTGGTTTGTAATAGAGGGTTTACTTCACCAGAAGGATGGGGTGGACGGGCGGGTATATGAGTTTTTTGGGAAAATGTTGCTTATCATTTGCTGGTTGCTACATGATTTGTCTATTTCTGATGTGTTCCCTTCCTCGCAGGCAATGAAAAGCTTTAGGGAAGTATATTTTAGTTATCCATGTGGCAATATTGTATATAATAATTTGTGATGCTACAATGTTTGGTTTATAATTGATCAATACATTAAAAAAAAAAAAAAAGATAAGCCTCTTTCTAGCCATTGGAAACTTTTGTTCTTATGTTGGTTTCAAATACTAGCATGAATTGAAAGATGTAAAGCATATCTAAGTAAAGTGTAATATTAATAACGCTATTGTTTCTTTTTCGTTTCCTCTCGCTAATGCTGTGTATATGGAAATGCTAGTATATAAGTGATATTTTACCCTTTTTTAAGAGTATATGCCATGCATTGATAAACATAACAGTAGGTACAGGCGTAGCCCTGTGGTTTTTTTCTGTGTTGCGTCAAATTTTTGGGTTCACTACATGATAGAGGTCACCCACCATCTGCAACAGACAAACTAAAAATTGGATGTGACTGCTTGCTACTCTGATTCGGGCATGTGAATCTTTGAAAGATACCCCAATAATAGATAAGAAAATAAGTTACTTACCTGTAACTATCTTTCATAGATTCACATACACCCACCCTCCTCCCCGTAGAGGCTGTTTCCATTTATTCATTCAGAGACTCGCTTCTCACTTGCGCTGGGAAAATCTGAGGGGAACTGCCTCTGCTGGGGAGGTTCTAGAGGGTGCTGGCAGCTGATTGGCTGCATTCAACATTTGATCCTTTTTTAAAAAGGACATAGGCTATATAGATCATTGCCCAGGGCCATTATAGCCTATGGCATTATTTGAATTCTGCTTCATTATGGTACCGTGGGACTCCCATCTTCATGACGGGGAAATGATTCAGGCATGTGAATCTATGAAATATACCAATACTGGATACCTGTGGTTACTGGTAAGTAACTTATTTTCTTCTCCCTTCTGTCCCTGACGACTCTCTGGATACTCTTACTCAGGTGGTTCAGGGTGGCCGACAGGTGGCTAATTGCTGTTTCGTTATAGCATGGATACCACATATTCCATTGGACAAGCTCTGGCCCTTTTGGCAGCTCTTCGCCGGCATGCGTGGATACGCACCTCTGGCTTCTCTGAGGCTGTTCAATCTGCCTTGGTGGCAATACCTTTCGATGGTCAATCTCTGTTTGGCTCTTAACCTGACTCCGCTTTCTGCCATTTTTGGGATAGTCGAAGTGGAGCTAAATTTAATTCCTGAGTGCTATACCGTCTTCTTATGCACCCCGTACTCAGTCTGGCTGGGTATGGTCTCCTTCATTTCTTTTCTGTGTCAGCCATTATAGGGCAGTTTCAGTTGGCTCATTCATTTCACTTGTCACCTCCAAGTGCTTCCGATGTGGTGTGCCTGCCCTGGCAGATATTTTCTTTTCTTGAACTCTTGCCCTGTCGATGACAGGTTGTGGTCCCTGGTTGTTTTGGGATGTGCCTTTTTTTCTGACCCTGATCTCTACACCAGTGGCTGCACTGTGTTCTCGTGGTTGCTACCCAAATTCCGATTGGGGCGTTTTCATTTTTATAGTGCGGCTGCACTGTTGCCTTATTTCAGACACCATAGTACTCCTTATACGGGGCTCCACATGCCGTGCTTTGGTGCACCGGCGCTTTGCGCCGGAAGTTGGTGTACGGGGGTTCTTTTTGCCATGTTCCCATGACACCTCCGAAACCAACCCCGACGTTTTGTTACTGACAAGGCTGTTCTTCAGACATGCCTTCTGGCCCTTCTGGGGAATATATGGCTATTTTTAATCTTCTGCTTTTTCTCAGACATAAGTTTCTTGACCACCCTCTCTGGGTTGATTCGTGCTGAGGTTGGTGTTCCCTTGGGATTCTTTCTGGAGAGGTTCCTACACTTCTTGCAAGCGCGGATACAGTTCCGCCCCTTTGTAGGTTTGTTACCCTTGTACTGATGAGCATGCAAAATACGATCTTAGATGGTGTCAGGATTCTCACTCAATATGTTATCTGGCTTGTTTGCCGGGCAACGTTTGTTCCTTGCAAACAGGAACTTCTTTTGCTTTGGCTTCCATGCTTGTTAGGCCGTAGGCACTGTCTATCTGTTCCTTCAGTTCTTTACACTGGTCCCTTGGTTGAACCTTCACTTTGGCATTGGTCTTCCCATACTATGTTCTCCATTTTTTGTCCGCTGCTTCAGCTGGGTCCCTTCTCTGTCTGCTATTCTTTCTTTTAAGATGGGGACTAGCTAGCTGATTAGGTCTCCCCTGTGTTTGCCTCATTCAAATTGGCCCTTTTTACAGTCCACCATAGTAGTCTTATTTCTCTATTCTTGCGAGGTTGTTTCTCCCCTGCTAATTTGTTTAAAATTGTCTCTTGACTGCTTGATCGTAACCATTCAGACGACAGTGTTGGTTTCTATGTGTTCACTTTGTTTTCTGGAGTGTGAGATTTCCACCCATCCCTTTTATTTGGGGCCATGTGGCTAGTTGTTGTTGTCCCATCTTCAGCTCATCACCGATGTTGTGGCCGTTTATATGTACCCTTTTTAGGCATATTTTATTATACACTGTAAATTTCTGTATACATATATTTGTTTATTCATAGATACATTCATACCTATGTATATATTTTATACCTTCTGTATCTCTATAGTACATCATGTTCTCCTGCCTTTCTTCTCGGGTCAAGTGTGTTTTTGTTGGCTTTCTTGTGCTTTTCCTTGTGCCCTGGAGGGACCTCCACATGTTTGTTGCTTTGCACTTGCTTCCTCCCATTCCCCCTGAGGATTCTGTGTTGCATAGCCCCAGAGAGCTTCCTTCCCTCTTGAGGTATTTCCTCTGTCCATGCGTGGTCTATGGCCTTGATTGTTGTTATTGCTCGCAATGCTTTTCTTAAACTATTGGTTGGTGCTCTCTGCATTTCTTACTTCTGTGGCTCAGAGCTTTGGTTCAGTAGTTTTTGTTATTTTCCTTGGCCTTCCATCCCCTTTTCTTAGACTAGTTCACATTACGGGGGTTGGGCGTTGTAGTATTATGTTTATGTGGAGTGTTCTTTCCAACTCGTCTTGTCCTACATGGTGTCTTTTCCCATGTTTTTGCATGGGCGTGGATTCTGTTCTGTGCAGGGTTTTACACAATATATCTGGTGGGATGTCTTCTTCCTCACCTCCCTTCCTGGCAGTTGTTCTCTCCTTCTTTTTGTTATACAGACCAGTTAACCTAGTTGGGGATCTTTTCTGGAATCGGTTTGCAGACCCTCCTCCGGAATGGTATTGCTTGGGTATCTCATTCAGAGGTTAGGAATCTGTGGCTAGACGTCTCAGAGGAATACATTTCTTACCTTAGGGAAAGTCTTATCTGGTAAAGACAAGATCTAGCCACCGATTCCTTACTGACCTACTCATCCTTCCCGCTCTGCAAACTGATTCTCCTTTTCTTCCAGATCTCTTCTATGCTTTCTTGTGCCTTTCATTAATAAAAATGAAATAATAATTAATTTATCCATTTTTCAAAAAGAAGATTCTTTTTGGGCACAGTTTCCATAGCAGTTTCTATATGTGGCTCCGCGTTTTAGCGCGGAAAGTAGTCTTGGAAAAAACTGACTTCAGCACGTCAGGGGAAGGCTAATGTGGACTCGATTGATGTCACATCCGGTGGTTGACGTCATTATGGAGTCACTCTACGCCCTCTTCCGACGTGCCGAGGTACTGCTGTAGAAAGGTTTTGGGATCCAGTCTGGCACCTGGGGATAATTCAAAGGTAATCAATCTGCGGCTAGTTCTTGTCTCTACCAGATAAGGCATTACCGAAGGTAAGTAACTTATTCTTCAGCTCCTTTAAACTGCTAAATACATGACTTTGCTAGTTCTCTATGTTCTACTGCATCCAAAACACTACAAGTACTTGTGGTTTAAAGTAATCAACGACACTATCAATTCAAGGTGCTCCCATATGTATCAAGCCAGTTCCAAGAAAGAAGTTTTACAAAGTGCATGGCCCATACAACAGCATCTCTAAAGAGAAAAGGACATCAAATCTTTTCTTATTGGATAACCGGCTCTATAAGGACAAATCTATGAAAGTATCAATTATGTTGACAGATTTCAGTCCCTGAGCCTCTAACCAAACATCAGTAAGTCCCCAACGAAACCTTCCAAGATCATCCAAAACCTAGGAGCGATGTTGGACACAGTTAAGGGGAAAACTTTCCTGTCTCAAGAAAGATTCCAAAAATGACAAGCCCTGTCTTCACAGATCCAAAAATAGAAAATGTTTTCAGTCAGAACATTCCCGTCACTCCTAAGAATGATGTCCTCATATGCCCTTTTGGTCCTTTCCTGCAGATTGAAAGTGTAACCCTTATAAGAGGAATTCAGGTGCCCGGTATATTTGAAGACTGAACCTAGATAAGGTCCAGAAACTGAACTGCACTGGGTTGTAGACAAAACCATTGACCATATCGAAAGGATTACTTTTCCAGCTGCGGCAGTCTCATTTTGTGATGCGTCCCTAAACTGATGGGGCTCTCACCTGCAGGACGTGGAAGCCACTGGTCATTAGTCAAATGGAGAAAGACAACTTCACATAAGCATCATGTAACTAAAAGCTGTCTTATAGGGCCTCCAATCTTTTTTTGTGTTTGAGCAAAGGTGCTTGTAAGGATGTACTACACAACTATGGTGGTGTTCTATATTAGAAATCAAGGTGGCACCAAGTCAAAGCCTCTTGATCAGCTGAGTCACAACATCTTTGAAATAACAGAGCACCTACCAGGAGTAGGCAACACACTCAACAGGACAACAGATGTCAAACACAAGTGCGAGTTGAACAAAGAGATGTTGGAGAGGCTGTTTCATCAGGCTGTCTGACAATGGATTTATTTCCAATGCTGATGTGCTGATTTTATGCAGGCAGGTGGTGGCACCTAGGGTTGATGGGAAAAGCCTGTGGATGTCATGGGTGAAATTCTTGCACACACCTTTCCTTCACTATCCCTCAGTCTGTGACTGATCAGTAAGATCACGAAGGATCCAAGCAAAATGATTCTTATAGCACAGGCATGGCCTCGCCAGTATTGGTTTACCGACCTTCCCCATCTGTCAGAAACTTCGTACATTTATCTAAGCAGTCGGCTTGACCTGTTGCTCAGGGAGAAATGTGATATTCTTCATTACATTCTGGGATCTCTGTATATGACAACATAGCTCTTAAACATCTGGGGTTTTCAGGATTGGATATTCCTCAGGACTGCTGCACTATTCTTCATCAAGGTAGGGCACCTCCAATAATGAAAACCTACCAAGCTAATTGGAAGATATTTTGTGTTTTGTGCCATTCCAAAGGCTTGCCTCCTATCACTCCTGACCTACATCAGAAACTTACTTTCCTGTTAAATTAGCTAAAGTGGGCCTCAATTATGCCTTCATTAGGGTTCACTTGACTGCACATCCAGATCTCTGCACTTTTTAGATTCCTCCTCCTTATTGGCTTCTAGAATCATCAAACAATTAATTAAAGGCTTTTCAGAGCATTTACACGTATTCAACGCCTCACTCCTTTATTTATTTCCAGTGAATGATACAACTGTTTGAACTGATAGATAGTGCAGACCTACATATATAACATTTAAGACAGCATTGTTGTTGGCCCTAAACATGGGTAGAAAAGTGAGAGAGATCCATGCATTGTCTTCTAAAGAGCTATTTCTATTCTTTTAAAGACAGTGGTCCTGAAAATTAAACCAAAGCTCTGCCTGCTTTTTTACACTCAAGATATTGCGTAAAATCCTCCCATTCATCCCGTTTTCCCTCAGGAAAACGGTGGTTGGCGCCCTTATCCTATCAAGGATAGATTACTGCAATGACCTTTATTTAGGTGCTGGAGTGAAACAGCTCAATAAGCTTCAGTCACTTCAAAATGCTGCAGCTCGAGTTTTGTATGGTCTATCCAAGCATCACTCTACTTCGGCCAACATTAAACAACTACACTGGCTTCCGGTGAGACGACGGGTGGAGTTTAAAGCTCTATGCCTTGTGCATAAAGCCCTCTATGGAGGTGGGGCGGAACATGTACAATTACTATTCCTCCGATACATTCCATCACGCTGTTTAAGGTCAATGGACACTGGGCTGGTTCTTCCTCCCAAGATGAAAAGGGTCAGCTGGGGAGGGAAACATTTTTCATTCTTGGCAGCCAAATTATGGAACTCCCTCCCCGTCTCGCTTCGACTTCAGCCCTAACGCACCATTTTCAGGAAAGCTATTAAAACTAGGCTCTTTACACAATGCTAATCATAGTGCAACTCCCAGATCACTCTACCCAGCGCCAAGACGCCTTGGCATAAGTGTGCTCTACAAATACCCTCAGTCAGTCAGTCAGTCAAAAGGTACCAACAGACTTTCATCTAAACGAGCCAGTGTCTCATAAATCTTATTTTCAAAATCCTACAATAGTGGCTGAAAGAACTCTTCATTCATGGTATTCATTGATGTTTAACATGTTTCCTAGACAAGACAGACATTTAGGGCATCAGGCTAATTGTTTGTGGACCTTGGTCCAACACATAAGGAAGACCTGTCTCTAAACAGCGAATAAATAGATTGATACCCTCTGCCATTTCATACCTGGAAGTCCAGTGATAACGTCCGTGTTGGCTCATTCCACAAGGAGTGTTTCAATAACAGTGTCCTGGTATGCCAGGGCCCGTTAGCCAACATTTGCAGAGCACCATCATGAAAGAGTCATCACACTTTTGTGTAGCAAAAATGCTTTGATTAGTAAGCATCTGGAGACCAGTGGTTGGACAGGCAACTTTTTAAATCCTTTGTGTTGTGTGTCAGACACTGTTTGAGAGTCCATGGAACAAGCAGGGACTTCTGGACCTTAATCGTGGAGCTTGAGGTCGTTTGCCTCTCATGTCTTGGGGTCCGTTCGACTACAGCTCAGCAAACTGAGCCAAGTTCAACAATGAGAAGCAATCACAGACTTCTCAGGGAGGTAGTACAGAAGTGTTCAATCTCAGAGGTCAATATTCACCTAATAGCACACTAAACAAATGTCCAACCCAGTGCTTATCTTTCAAGAAAGAAAGTATTTTACTGCTCACTAGAATGTAATAATGTACACTAACACAGTCAAGTACAATTTAGTGTCCCTGGGCACTCTCAGGCAGTGCTGATTCTCTCTCCAATATCTCCCCCATCGTCCTACCAATGTAGGTAGTTCCTACCGCCAGAGTAAGAGATGCTACCATGATTAGAACTCAGATGCATATTTCACTTCTTGATGAGCTTGCGCTCTGTATTGTGGCTCAGTTTTAAGTTTCTTATCACACGCAGTGGATTAGTCCTCGATGAAGCCACCCCACTTAATCCTTAGCCTGCATGCCTCCCACACCTCCAGAGAGGTGGTGGTACAGCAAGTAACTCTGCTGTTGTGCTCCGTAATGTCTGCTGTGCCACACACGTCCAGTACACCCGAAGTCAGATGTCCTGATTTATTATAGGTGGTTGAGGCCTTTCACAGGCTGGCCGCTGAAGTCCTGCACTGACTGTTCTGGCTACAGGACGACCAAGTAAGGTAGGCACGCTGTTGACGATGCAACTACACACAGGCCAATACGGCCAGACTTCTATTTAACATCTCTAGAAGACCTAGCGTGAGACAATATTTGCGTGACCTGCATTGGCTTCCTGTGGCTCAAAGAGTGCAATTTAAAGTTCTTACGGTGGCTCATAGAGCTCTGCATGGTTTGGGCCCTTTATACATCAGGAAGCGGTTCTGCTTCTACGTCCCCAGCAGAGCTCTGCGCTTAGCCACCCAATATCGGATGATCATTCCCCGATTTCGCAGGTCCCGGATGGGAGGTCAGTCCATCTCTGTCAAAGCTGCTCTGGCTTGGAATTCTCTCCCTCTAGAAATATGAGCATTAAGGATTTTGGACCCTTCAAGAAACGGCTTAAAACCTTTCTTTTTAACTAGCTGATCCATGCATTCTACTCTCCAAGGTTTCTGATAACTGCACGCGCCAGGATACTCTTGAGTAATTAAGCGCGCTATAAAACATTTTATAACATAACATAACGCTAGTGATGATGAAGCTAGGCTTAGGTTGATACTTGGCTGTTGAAGCAGCCACGCACAGGCCAGCTCATTGATTTGCAGTCAGAGCCCTAACTTGACCTCAGCAATTATGGCCTCAGTCTTTGCGGCCCCAACCCTCAGATTAAGACGTCTAGCGGCGTGATTAGAGCTCAGATTCACTTCTCACTTCTTGACAGGCTTGCGCTCAGACTCCTATGTTTTGATTTTATGTTTCTTACCACATGAAGTGGATCAGTCTTCAGGAAAGCCACCCTGCTTCTTCCTCTGTGCGCATACCCACCACCCCTTCTGAGAGGCGGTAGAACAGCCAGCAACTCTGTTAGTGTGCGCCACAAAGGCTGCTGTGCCATCATCCAGCAGGCCCGAAGTCAGCAGTCCTGATTCATTGCAGGTAATTGAGACTCCTCAATGGCTGGCCACTGAAGTTCCCCACAGGCTGTTTTTCTGGTTATGAGGCAGCCACGCACAGGACAATACGCTGTTGATGATGCAGCCACACATAGGGCCGTACGCTGGAGATGATGCAGCTAGACACAGACCGATACTTGGGTGTTGATACAGCCACGCACAGGCTAGTTCTCTTGATTTGCCATCAAAGCCCCACTTGGACCTTTGCAATCATGGTCTCGGTTTTTGCTGTTTCTGTCTGAAACTGCAACGGAGGACACTAGGCCAAAAGACATCAGGGTCTAAAGATCACTCTTCTCTGGCCCACCAGTGACACTGATGACAGGCTAAACATGACTCTTTCTGATCAGTCACTTCTCCTGCAGAGTAAGCAGGCTCTTCCCTTTTCTTAGCAGCCAGGCAGAGTTTTAGGGGGCTTCAGGGCTGATTTGCAGTTCTTCTAGCAAAGCGTTACACTCGGATGATGTCCCCTCACGCCTGGGAAGCTGGCTGTCAGGCAAAAGCCAGCTCTTGTTGCACAACAGCCCTCTGATTACTCTCCGGAGCACTCCCTTCCTTGAGCATGGAGGACTTGGTACTGGAACAAGATGCTCATTTCTTACAGCAAAATCAAACAGATGATGTGTAGGCACTGTCTATATCTTCAGAACTGGTTTTGAGTGCTTCTCTTTTTAAGTTACTGTTCCAGGTTGTTCTCCATAGACAGGCCTTTCGTAGAATGATACTCCTTATGGCAAGGTAGTCTCCAGCCTAGAACACTCACAAGAGGGGCAAAAAGATGTGAGGTTCCTGCACCTGGCTGTCATCAGCCAGCTGAACGTGTTACTGTTGAAGGACAAAGGTCTAGGCCTCACCTAAAGGTCCTCCTTACCTTGCACAACCAGTCTGCAGTCCCACCCCTAACTCCTACTATTTTTCAAATGGCAGTGATCACCAAGATTAATCAGCAGCGGCTTGTCAAGACAAAGGCCAAATCGAATTTGTACAGAAGCCCTGACTCTAGTCCCATCACTTTAGTGTCTAGGTCTCTTCCCTTCAGTTTGAGGAATGTTAACAGTACACTTCCACTGTCTGGAAAAACAACCTCACCTCCTTCTTGTCTGAAGGCCAGGCCAAGGGTATCCAAAATGGATATCTAGGTGTCCCTATTAGCCAGGCATTACTGTGCTTGCTGCCTAAGGTAACATTTATTGATCTTGGTTCCAGGTCGAGAGTTGATTTATTGCTATGGTGAAGATCGGCCTTCGCCTTCCTTAAGTTGTTTACTTTAATATCTAAAGCTGTGGTCTCCTTCCCAGCAGTCACCCGTTTCATGTGGAACTAGCCACAGCATAAACAGACTGGTTCACTTTTCTTCCTCTGTCCTCTTTCTGCACTTGCTGATTGGGCCATCCCTTGTAATTTCTTTTTTCCTTCTATTGCACCCCACCCAGATAGGGTGAAAGGTGATCAGCACTTTCACAAGTGCTAGTGCTCCTGTCCTTTCCTCCTGGTGTCCATTGATCATCATGGGGTCATCAGGGAGGACAATACCGGCTTCTCTCGATCCCCTCTACTCCCCAAAACATGATCACAACTGTTGCTATTGTGGACCGAGGCTCCTGTGACATGAGTCACGGTGGACCGGGGTCCCTCCCAATACATCCATTATGGGTTGCACAGCTTAAAAGGACTGCTCCAGAGTGCTTGAGGTTAAAACACCGTCAGTCTCTGGCTCTGTGAGAACTGCTGCAAGCAGTGCATTGTGTTCACTATCTGAGGCCAGTCCCTGGCAAGCAACTGAATGAGTCCCCCCTGCAACTGAATCACCACCACCTAGACAGCCTGGCGCCCGAACTAGTCCTTCAGGTGTGGCTGTTACTGGGAATGTCTTGGCCACTCAGCTGATTCTGAAAACATCCAGCATGGTGTGGCTCATGCTGGAGTAGTTGAGAGTAGCGAGGCAGTGAGATATGTGCAATTAACACTGGCCCCGCCTGACACATCATAAGCCCAGGTTTCCATCTCTGAGCCTCCCAGGTGAAAAGAACACCTAGGTGAAGAGAGCTGGCAGTGTTTTGTGGTGAAAGTCGGACTCGGAGGTGGGGGGGGGGGGACTGCTGTGGGCACTTAGCAAAGGTACAGTTGAGTTGGGTTACAATAAAACATGTTTTGTTATATTTATGTTGTGTCAGTGAATCTGGAACTCTAAGGGAGTCTTAAGTACTCAGAATGAACTTTGACTCGAGAGAAGATCATGACAGGTCTCCTCTGATTTGTTTTTGTCCCGACCCCATCCCCCGGGGCCCAATACATTTTTCAAGAGGAGAGGGGCAAATGGCCCCCTTCCCGAGGTGTATTCAGCCCCTGGGCCCCCATTCCCTGGGGCCCAATATATGTAACAAGGGGTAGGGCGTGCAGACTCCCTCCCGGAGTTTTAAAAAGGCCCTGGGAACTGCATACCCCGGGACCGTTACTTAATTAAAAGGGAGGAGCGGCTCAATTGATTTGTCCCAAAGAGCTCACACCTGTGACACAATGGTTTCTCTGCCTACACCAGTGCGGGCAGGGAAACGTGTTTGCTCCCGTCTGGTGGGAACATTTTTAAATCTCCTGCCAAATGGGAGCAAACACAAAGTCTGCTCCTAGCGGCCCAACACATTAGAAATGCTGCGATGCTGGCAGGGAAACAGAACAACAGATTATTCCTGTTCGGAAGAAGCTGCATAAATAGCTGCTCTCTCCAGATGGGAACAATGCCAGCTCCTACGGCAGACGGGGAGCTGGCTGGGGTCGCAGGGGCTCTGGGGCTCCTGCCCCAACATGTGCTTGGTGGGTGCTCGGAATGGGCATCCTCCTGTTTAAAATGGGAATCCTGGGAGATGGGCTCCCCGGGGTCAAAAATGTACGCTTCGGGAAAGGGGGGGGCGGGGGGGAGGAGGTTTACATGTCCCTCCTACTGATGTAGGCAATGGAGAATTGGTATAAGGCTGTCTTTGTCTCCAACCTGAAGAATGCCTTCTTCTAGTTGTTGCAAGTTTTTAGGTAGTCTTGAGGTTGGATGAATGCCATTCAGATCAATATCTTTGGCCCGGTAGATATTGTTGTTCCAGCTGAAAGGAACACCGATAGGACTGAACCCTTTTCTGGAAGAATCTGAAATCTTTAGCTTTATACCGCTTCTGAAAAACCTGTTCTTCTATTCCCTTTGCCTTGAGGGTGTTACTTAATTTTTCATTTTAACCATTTTGTCATCTGTATGCTTGAATCATTCCCCGCCGTCGAAATGTGAACCTTACGGTACCTTAGAAAAGTGATGCAATGATAGGTATAGACTAGAAAGGCCCCAAGTCCTTCAGTTTAGTAACATATCGTAGTCATTTTAAATAAAGAGACCAAACCTAAGGTTCAACCAATCAGGTTGCTCCACTTTCTGGAACACTCCTGTGAGAAGCCCCAGTCCCTCAGATTTTCTACTGCACATTGTGAGAGGGAGTCTCTGCTGAGCTCTGCTCTCTGCTCAGTTCTACCTGTTCCAGTAATTCCCGAAGATTTTCAGGAGAGAGAGAGAGAAGAGAGAGAGAGAAAGAGAGAGAGAGAGAGATAGAGAGAGAGAGAGAGACACCAATCCCATCATCAAACAAACAGGCGCCAACTCCGTGAGAATGGAACAAGAAAATTCATTTATTGACAAAAAAGAAGGCCACGACACATTTCAACAGCAAGCCGCCTTTGTCACACCCATATATATATCCAACAATTGCCCTGAAGCAATGAGAGAGCACACTACGGAGCTCCGACCTTCCGGTCTGTATTTGCAAATCAGCTTGTCTTTTGCTTCCCCACTGCTTCTCCTGCCAACGCTTTTCACGGCGCTCTGCCGCTTCTTCATGGGCTGTTGCTAATGAGGGAAGGACGGCTCATTTCCCTTGATTTATTCATTTTATTAGTTTACATCATCGCTCATAGTGGGCGCTGCTCGATTTTACCGCCGAATTGCCTGATGGGACATGTTGTTCTGAAAAATACAATGTCCAAGGGAATGAGATTAGACTTTTTCCTTTTAGTAAGTTCAATGCATCATCACCGTTGCAACATTAATTATATTCCCTGTATGCAGATATATATATATGTATATATTATCTACTGGCGGTCGCCAGTAGATAGTTATAGTTAGGACCGTGTTTCCATAGGAAATCTCAAAATTCTATTTTGAATAACTTTGGCGCCGGTTGACGAATCTTCGCGAAATTTTCAAAACTAATGGGGCGCTCCGCTCAGCTCCTACCCTGAAAGTCTCGGGGGGATTCGTCAAGCGGGGGCCAAGAAAAAAGGGGGGTCCCAAAACGCGTTTTCCCCATGCATTTTCCCATAGGACCTTTAGTCGAAGGTACAGCCCGAACGGCTGAACAGAATTACTTGAAATTTGGCAGAGAGGCAGTCCTCAGGTCAGGCATGTGCCTTTTGGATATATGGTGTCAATCTGTTCAGTAGTTCCTGAGAAAATTGCAGTTAAAAGCACATACATATCTATAGCCGCGCACCGTGCGCGCACCGTGCGCGCACCCTAACGTGCGCGAGCGTAATTCTGATTGGTGGTTACATGTCAGTCAACATTCGAATCGGTCGAAATCAGGAAGTGTCGGCCGCCATTTTGTTTGTTTTCAGTGCGAGAGTGAAAAAGGGAGGTGGCGAACGTGAAAAGGGGGCAGGGTAGAGAGTTCCTGACCCCCTAGCCTTTGTCAGGGGGTCCCTGAAGGACCCCGAAAGCAGAATTTTTTTCAAAAATTTTTTTTTAAAAAAAATCGTGGGGTTGCGCGCACCGTGCGCGCATGGTGAAAAACCATTAAAAAAATAAAAACATTTTAATAAGTAGTTTATTGTAAAACAAATATATAACAAGCATTGGCATAGCCAATAGGTCTCGCTTGTGGGACCTTATAAGTGTTTAGCCATGCAACAGTTGCATAACTAAATACTTATAAGGTCCCAAAAGCGAGACCTATTGGCTATGCCAATGCTTGTTTATTGTTTTCATGAGAAAAGTATAGAGTCGCAGTCCAGTGTTTTAAGAAAGTCATGATGTATTTTGAGGCATTTAGTGACGCAATTCTGCACAGAGAATGTGGGCCGTGGGACACTAAGGGAATTCAGTTGAGCTCTATAATGTAGATCTGAAGGTCTTATTTTCATGAATAAATTGGAATTCAACAAAGACGTTTGTAGAAGCATTGGTGTTCCTCCCAATAAAATGTTTGCAAATAGAAGCAGCTGAGCAGTCTCCATTTTAAGAGATACATATATATCTAAATATCGAGAGAGAGTGAGAGAGAGGGATATTCACAAAAATAAAGATTTTCAGAGTTTTCTTGTCCATAGCTCAAGAGATCTTGTTCCGAGAGTGAATATTGGTCTTGTAATAAACCTCCTAATACATGGATAGAGATACATAATTGTTTTACCGCTGGTAAGATGCTAATTTCAGTATAAATGAAGCGAGCATGGAGGTCGGACCTCACTTTCCCAGAAACCTATGCACTGCCCTCGCTATCACTTTTCCCAGGGCTCTCGCCAGCGTTGGAAAGTGGCATGCAAACTCAGTGACGCGCAGCGGCACCCTGCAGTCTATAGGTCGCAGGGGGACACAAATCTTTGTGGAGGGGGACGAGGGGGGAATTCTGCACAAGGCCAATGCAGACCGGTGAGATATATGAGTCTCGAGGGGGGCCTCATCACATTCTTTAGGCCATCATTTTGCCTCAAGCAGATAACAAATGGGTGCGGGTGAACACAGCAGCATGGCAACACTGGGTATGAAAACAGAAGAGGGGTGCGTGCGCTGAAAGGGGCCAGCAGGCAGAGCACTCCAAACTAAAGTAAACAGGCCGGTGGCTGGCTTTGAACTTTGCCGCCATGCTGGTACTTCTCTCGTGTGAGAAGGCCTAATCCACCTGGAAGCAGCATCCTGCCCAAGGCGTGTCGAACAACAGACGCGGATGCCTGCCCCGTGTGTACACACGGTAGCCCCTTAAGGGTGGTCACGCTCTGCTGTTGGCCACACAACAAATAGGACTTACAGAAGTCGGTCAAGCAGCCAGTGTGTGCGTGAGAGACAGCAGGCGTCTTGTGCGCACTCGTGAGCGAGAACACCGCCTAAAGGCGTCTCTCAAAGCCGCAAACAGTACACACTGCAGGGAGTCACATAAAATGGAGTCACAAAACAGTACACGCTGCAGGGAGTCGCATAAAACGGAGTGGCAAAACAGTACACGCGGCAGGAGTCACAAACAAGCACTGGCATAGACAATAGATCTCGACTTTGGGACCTTATAAATGTTTAGCCATGCAACAGTTGCATAACTAAATACTTATAAGGTCCCAAAAGCGAGACCTATTGGCTATGCAAAGCGTCCATACGGCCGAGAAAGTGAAAGTGATCGCAATCGCGATCACGATCAAACATCAAAGCGGCCGTGCGGCCGCGAAACCGAAAGTAATCGTGGTAAAGCGCGGAGCGCGCGCCCGCGCACATGCACTGTAGCTCTAGGCAGGCCTGGTAGCACTTTTTGGAGCCCTCTCAATAAGTCTCGCCAGACCAGCGCATGCGCTGGGTCAGGCGAGACCTAAAAAATAAAATAATACATACATGACTTAGCATTTAAAAAACCGTACAAATTCACTGAAAAAACCATAGGTTTCACACACGTTATAGTTAGGAATTAGCATTTAAAAAACCTTGCAAATTCACTTAAAAAACCATAGGTTTCACACATGTTATAGTTAGGTGGATATTTCACTCGTAAAAAACCAATGAAATTCCCCCGTTATAGTTAGTTCAGATAACTATAACTTGCGCGACCGCCACTCTATCACAAGGATGATGTCATCAGTGATGTCATGAGTGATGCCACTGACCATGTCATGAGTGATGTAATATGTGACGTCATGAGCAGGATTGCGGGCGCGCGAGTTATAGTTATCTGAACTAACTATAACGGGGGAATTTCATTGGTTTTTTACGAGTGAAATATCCACCTATCTATAACATGTGTGAAACCTATGTTTTTTTAAGTGAATTTGCAAAGTTTTTTAAATGCTAATTCCTAACTATAACGTGTGTGAAACCTATGGTTTTTTTCAGTGAATATATATATGTATATATATATTATCTACTGGCGGTCGCCAGTAGATAGTTATAGTTAGGACCGAGTTTCCATAGGAAATCTGAAAACTCTATTTTTAATAACTTTGGCGCGGGTTGACGAATCCTCGCGAATTTTTCAAAACTAATGGGGCGCTCCGCTCAGCTCCTACCCTGAAAGTCTCGGGGTGATTCGTCAAGCGGGGGCCGAGAAAAAAGGGGAGTCCCAAAACGCGTTTTCCCCATGCATTTTCCCATAGGACCTTTAGTCGAAGGTACAGCCCGAACGGCTGAACAGAATTACTTGAAATTTGGCAAAGAGGTAGTCCTCAGGTCAGGCATGTGCCTTTTGCATATATGGTGTCAATCTGTTCAGTAGTTCCTGAGAAAATTGCAGTTAAAAGTACATACATATCTATATGCGCGCACCGTGCGCGCACGGTGCCGTGCGCGAGCGTAATTCTGATTGGTGGTTAGATGTCAGTCAACATTCGAATCGGTCGAAATCAGGAATTGTCGGACGCCATTTTCTGTGTCGCAGTGAAAAAGAAAGGTGGAGAACGTGAAAAGGGGGCAGGGTAGAGAGTTCCTGACCCCCTAGCCTTTGTCAGGGGGTCCCTGAAGGACCCCGAAGGGTGAAAAAAACACTTTATTTTTTTTCAAAAAATTGCGGCGTGCGCGAACTGTGCACGCACGGTGGCAAAAAATTCATTAAAAATATTACAACACAGTATATTAAGAATATAGCTCTTCTTGGAGAAGTGAAGTGAGTTCTGAAAAGAACTGTTGTTTTTTTGTCGAGCAGCAAAAAAAAAAAATGCAGCAAAAAAATAAAATAAAAATGAAAAACTGTTCACCAGGAACAAAACAAAAAAAAAAGGAAAAAAATTAAAAAATTGGGAGGTGGAGCATGTGTGCTGCTGTATCTTGTTCTCTATTAGGTTAATGCTGCTCTCACCATAACAGAGAACAGCCTTGAACACATTGCACCGTATATGCACCTTCGTGAACAGAGGGTGCATATCCAGAGGTCTAGAAGCAGGTGAAGCTGCCGCTGCAGATGATGTGCTCGGCTGATCTGCGGCTGCAGATGATGTGCTCGGCTGAGCTGCTGGAGGGTTGTATCTTGCAGCCCGAGCATAAGCCACAGGATGCACTGCTTTAAAGTGCCTTATCATGGAGTAAATACTAAAGGAGTATTTTTTTTAGGGTCTCCTCTAGATAAGACCACTCCACAAACAGTGCAGGTGACTTTCAGGGGCATTGACCTTCTTCTGACCCTCTGGAAAAGTAAAACATTGCCAAATAAATGAGTCCTTTTGTTTCCTCTACCTTGGGGGCACAAAGGTCTCCTCCTCACTCCCTGAAGAAGTCTCCTGTTCTGCCATTTTCAGGTGCAGGAAAAGCTGTTCAGCTCCTTCTCCCAGGAAATAAGAAGTATTAATGAGGGGAGTGGGTGTGGTGTTGGAAGATTCTGGAACTGAAACTACTTTGAACCAATGAAAAGTGTTGTTTCGTAATCACATGACCTGCCGTGCGCGCACGGTGCGCGCACGGAGCACGCGCGCATGGAGCACGCGCGCATGCGCAGACAGAGCACGCGCGCACTTAGCACGCACGGAGCACGCACGCATGCGCACATGGACCACGTACGCATGCGCACACGGAGCACGCACGCATGCGCACACGGAGACGATGCGCGCACCGTGAAAAACTTTTAAAAAAAAACCAAAAAACTGTTTATAAGTTTATGGAAGATATAGGTTTCACACTTAGGAATTAGCATTTTAAAAACCTTGCAAATTCACTGAAAAAAACATAGGTTTCACACACGTTATAGTTAGGAATTAGCATTTAAAAAACCTTGCAAATTCACTGAAAAAACCATAGGTTTCACACATGTTATAGTTAGCTGGACATTTCACTCGTAAAAAACCAATGAAATTCCCCCGTTATAGTTAGTTCAGATAACTATAACTCGCGCGACCGCAATCCACTGCTGATGACGTCACATAGTTAGAAATTAGCATTTAAAAAACCTTTGAAATTCACAGAAAAAACCATAGGTTTCAGGCAGTGTATTGTTAGCAATTAGCATTTAAATAACCTTAGAAATTCACTGAAAAAACCATAGGTTTCAGGGGCGTTCTAGTTAGCTGGACTTTTCATTCGTACAAAACCATTGAAATTCCCCCGTTATAGTTATAGTCATTGGAGATGTCATCAATGATGTCATGAGTGATGTCACTGACCATGTCATGAGTGATGTAATATGTGACGTCATCAGCAGTGGATTGCGGTCGCGCAAGTTATAGTTAGCTGAACTAACTATAACGGGGGAATTTCAATGTTTTTTTACGAGTGAAATGTCCAGCTAACTATAACATGTGTGAAACCTATGGTTTTTTCAGTGAATATATATATATGTATATATGTATATATATATTCCCAACGACACGCTCTCCACCTTCAGAACAGCAATCGAGCCCACCAGCCAGTATTACTTCAATATTCTTTTATTTGAAAGTGTCCATCGATAAAACAAACTCCGCTACGCGTTTCGACACCTTCCGGTCTTAATCATGCGGTAACACTGTGTGGTTTAGTACATTGGTTTAAATATTCAATTAATTAGTGAACACTATGGAAGGACTTCTGCAAGGATCGGGTCGACACCTGCTGTTCTTAAAATTATAGTAACCACTTGATGGTTAGATATTAGTATAATCAGTGACAGTTTTGATTTATAGTACCCGGTCTTCAGTAGACCACTTGAATATTGCTTTAGTAGCCATTTCAAAAGTCATCTTCACTGAAAATCTTTAACCAATTATAATGTGATGACCACAATATCCATAATGCTTTGCAATTGTTCACCCAGTGTGATTTACTGCAATCCATCATTGTCACTTTTCATTATTTCAATATTCCTTTTATGAAACACTGTTCATTATCCGTTGCGTTCACACAGCATATTTGTTGAACTTGAGAGCTAGCATTTCTCATCCATAGACAACTTCCAGTTTAAAAGTTACCAAAGACTGGCTGCGGAGAGAAAACTTCCCCGCGAACCCTGGCTGCTTTACCCTTTTCAGTTAATCAGGACGTGGCAGGCCTCCCGTTTCATTGCCAGTGGCCTTACTTCACATTCTTCTTTCCCTCAAAATCAGCAGCCGGCGGGCATCCTTTTAACAGAAATCCAAATGCAATTTTGACGCTGAAGGACGCCCTGCCTATCGGGTCGGGGCTCGTTGGCAGGCGTCACCCCCGCGATTTAAAAAAAAAAAAAATGTAAATGCTTTTTCTGCCTTCGGGGTCCTTCAGGGACCCCCTGTCAAAGGCTAGGGGGTCAGGAACTCTCTACCCTGCCCCCTTTTCACGTTCGCCACTTTCCTTTACCACTCTCGCACTGAAAACAAACAAAATGGCGGCCGACACTTCCTGATTTCGACCGATTCGAACGTTGACTGACATGTAACAACCAATCAGAATTACGCTCGCGCACGTTAGGGTGCACGCACGGTGCGCGGCTATAGATATGTATGTGCTTTTAACTGCAATTTTCTCAGGAACTACTGAACAGATTGACTCCATATATGCAAAAGGCACATCCCTGATCTGAGGACTACCTCTCTTTCAAATTTCAAGTAATTCTGTTCAGCCGTTCGGGCTGTACCTTCGACTAAAGGTCCTATGGGAAAATGCATGGGGAAAACGCGTTTTGGGACCCCCTTTTTTTTCTCGGCCCCCGCTTGATGAATACCCCCGAGACTTTCAGGGTAGGAGCTGAGCGGAGCGCCCCATTAGTTTTGAAAATTTCGCGAAGATTCGTCAACCGGCGCCAAGGTTATTCAAAATAGAATTTTGAGATTTCCTATGGAAACACGGTCCTAACTATAACTATCTACTGGCGACCGCCAGTAGATAATAGATATATATATATATATTTTCTTTCTCCAAATCTAACTTTTGCCATGTAAGAAACAGCAAAGAAAGGGCTATTCTGACCTGTTGTAAAAAGAGGGTTTATTCTCATGACCCACATCAAGCCCAAGACTGCATATACTTTCTTTATCCATCACACAAGGACTGCAAGGTATGTCGTACCATTTCAACTAAAACCCTGAAAGACCATGATGCTGTTGTTATGGCTGTAGAATCTTAAAACCAGAAATTAACCTCTGTCAGAGGATGACCACAGTGAGGATTCTTCATCTTTCTCAAGAAGGTCTCATAAGAGGGAATGAGATATTTCCGATTCTCACTCCTCTTAAGAGCCACCTAGAAAATCCTCCCAAAAGACCTCTCATAGGTCTCACAAGGAGTGCAGCCCATCTAAGTCTCCACAAGGTTAGATCTCTTCAAGACAAAACAAGAAAGAAAATGTTTCCTCCTCAAAAAGACATTAAAAAATGAGATCTGAGACTCCTACACCCCCACCTCAGGTACGTTACTCCTCTAAGAAGCTATCTTCTACTCCATAGACTGAAAAATTGTCGACAATTTTCCCAACGTTGACAAGAAAATCGTCTCTGGCACCGTCGACGATGAAGGCGAACACAGCCTCCACTTGCAGCACCGTCTCCACTTTATCGACAGCATCAGCCTTCTCAGCGACGACCTCCTCGTCAATGAGCCATAAACCAATTTTGTCAACGCTGAAGATAGTTCTAGCCTTGTTGACGATGATTCTTTCTTGCTGTCCTGTTTGCTGAGAGCCATTCCTAACTTACCGTGGCTGTGTGAGTTCCTCATACCTGGCTAGTCTGCAACACATATGCAACACGTCTGCTGCATTTGCCAAAGTTTGTTGGTGGTCCTGCCATCCACTGACCTTACTGCATCTCGACATCTGACGTGGGACTGCTCGTGGACGTCTCCTGGGCTTCTGCGATGTCGGTTGGGCTCCATAGCTGCGTCTTCAAGACCTCCGTGCTACAGCAAAGTACATCCCACAAGGCTGGCATTGCACTCCTACTCTTCCTGGACATCTAAGGCTGGTTGGGACTCTGTCCCCTCTTTTTGCAGGTACTCCTCACCCGGAATCCTCGTCTGGGTTCCACAGACCTAGTCCACAAGACTCTGTTGCAGCTGGACATCCAAGGTTCCCCACTGAAACGGGGCGTTCCCACACCACTTCACATCTATGCACCCGGCTCCTTGGTGTAGTTATCCTGGGTCTCTGGGTATCCCTGGGTGGGGATGTCCTCCAACCTTTCTGTTTCCAGAGGGTTTCCCTCAAGGTCTTCTGGGAAGGGTCTTGAATCCATAAAACTGCAACTGCGACTTCCCTACTTTATTCTATGGACACTGACCCGGGGTATCACCTCTGCAGATGCTCCCCTGGCAACCTTCAGTTACTTATCTGTGGTGGTTCAGTGCTAACCCTGGCCTTTGGGTGTTAGTTTTGGTTTGGTACTCACCTCGCATTCCATTTTTTTGCCATAAGTGTCAATATGTTTCCTATGCTTTTCTTACCTGTTTTGAAGTATATTTCTATGTGTATTGATATCTCTGAGTAGGAGATACACCCAAGTAATTTTAGTGTTGCTGTATAATAAATACAAGATTTTTTCTAACTCTGTTGTTGTTCTCTCTTGTGTGTAAGCTTCACTGACTGTGTGGTAATGTACCCACTTTACACCCTCCTAAATAAGCCTTTGCTGCTCTCCACAGCTACCTCTTGAGAGCTTTGGTTATCAGGGACCAATGCAACTATCCCTAAGGGGTACCTGGACTCAGTGAGGGGTGCCTCACCAATAGGTGTACACCATATACTGAGCCAGCTTCCTACAGACAGGATACCTTTTTTACATCTTTCAGTGTAGGTCTTTCAGACTGCTTTTTTATTTTCATGCTATACACGTTAAGCCCCTTTAGCTACTTTGATGCTGCAGTGTTTACTTTATATAATCTCCTATATTATCTTTCACAATCTCCTATAAAGTATCATTTATTTTTTTGGGCCTCAAGGCTGGTGTTGCTGTCCTGTATGATCAGTACTTCATCACAGAATAACTGAAGCGGTTCAAAATAAATATGCCTTCATGGGTATTTAATTCTATAATGCCTCCCCCATTGGTGGGGGTCCCCAGTTGAGACTTTGTGGTTACCAAAATTATTTTCCAATATTGTCTCACACATTGTTAGATGTAATAAACATCAATGGATGTATCACATCATGATTTGAGCTGTGAAATATATAACTCCAGACTTCCTGGTCTTTGAAGTGTGATAAATCCAAAGAGGGTAGAGTTGAACTAAAGCAGGATGTACCTTTGTTCATGACATTATGACTACTTAGTGCTTTAGGTTCTCTGTTCCTACCTTACAATCAAAGCTGCAGTTGTTAAAGCCTTTTTTGAAATTTATCTACCTTCTATTGCTTGCAGCTCTTCATCCTTCTAGGATGGGATTAGCCTGTTGTTTTCTGTTCCTATGTTTGTAAGTATTAATTGATCCCTTGCTACAGTGGAAGGGTACTTACTTTTAACAATCCATACTCCTCCTTGATAGGGTTTGATGTACCCTTGATCTCTTCATGAGATCATCAAAACAAATTGAGAGGGTAACTTTTCTGTGCTACATGTGTGATTGTGGTAGCCTTTGGCTGTCTTTAAGCCTCAGAACAGTTTTGGTTATCTGTTTGAGGATGTGGCCTGTGAGAAATGCTTGTTTCACCTTTCCTCAAAAAGCAAAGAAGAAAAAATATTAAAGGTGACAGGTAGGTTCATAGATATTTTTTTCTCTTTTCAGTATTATATTTGTAAAAGGCAACACAAAATATAACGTACATGTTGCCTATGCATTGAACCTGATTGTTTCTTGTTTGAGTGATATTTTTTTTCTCTTTGTTGAAAATGTTTTCCAAGATTATGCAAGGGCATGAAGATATTCAAATGTTATGAATTTATGAATATACCCTTGCTAGAAAACCAGTGTTGCAGGTAAGTAACCTTTTCTTCCACAACATTCCTTTATAAAATAATGCGCAAATCTAAAACCTATGGTAACATACTTGTTGACTAGTTAAGAACCCTTAATTGGTTTGAATATGCCACAGGAGCCACTTGTCTTGGGTTCTCATGAACACCTAAAAAGGGTGTGCATTCTAGTGCAACTATTTGCAACGTGAACTTAAGCATATTAATGCTACAGGCAGTGGAGACCTCTTTAGCCACTTCTTTTTTATGACTCCTGTCCTTGGCTGCTTGCTGTAATATTTTTTTATGGTTCTAGCAGCTTTTTGCCGCAAACCTTATCTCAGATTGTTAAACTGGCATATCCTTCTAGCTTTTATCCACCAGGTTTTGGTCAGCATCCGGGACCCAGCCCTACCGCTCTGCAATATACTTTGACGAGTTAATATTATTGAGATGGTTTCCTGGGCAATAGAACTCTAGGCGCTACTTGTCCTGTAATTGCCATGACCATTGCGTCGTTGATAAAGAGCTGAAGTGATGCCTTAATAGAAACATTAAACACACTCTTCTGTAGGTGGTCTTTCATAGTGTTGAAGAACACACTAAAGACTGGGGAGATTAGGGCAAACTCCTGCTCTACACCCTTCTGTACTAGAAATCCATCTATTAAGCCCCTATCCCAACTATCCCCCTCCACCCCTATCCTTTCCTTAATGGAGCCATGCCAGTTTATTAGTACGAAGCGCTTGAATGGCCGACAGGAAAGCAACATCGAGACCTACTACTGTCAGCATTTTCCAGGTCAGAGGTTAGTTGAATAAAAGTTATATGGTCAATGAAAATCCTGTAGTGTATTTTATCTAACAGTAGACAATGTTTACATTTTATAAAGAAATCATTTCTTTTGGGGTTTTCCCACGATCCTGAACATACTTGCAAATTTTCTATGTTAGTTTAATATAGAATATGTTGATTTAGGACATAGAACTACTAATGAGTAACATTGAATGTGTGCTTTTCTGTTATTTGATATTAAAGTGTAACCGTACCCCAGTATTTCCACTATTTCATCAACTAGGCTGACTCTCTGACCACTCTTTTTGGCAGGCCCAGGGCACAAAAAACGAAGTAAAAGCCCTCGGGTTATGGAGCCGAAGAAAAAGTTAAAAGGAAAAAAAATGATTCCTTTGAAGATTAAATTGGGAATAATCGGGAACAAGCGGAAGAAAAGCTCCTCAGTAAGTATGCTGTAGAGTAAGAGTCCAGGGTTCTGTTGGGAAACTGGAGGGTAACTAACAGTTTTCTTTATGTGTGCAAGGAAAGGTGGATGGGTAATGATGGAGTACCATCTGAGTGCTTTGAAGGTGGGATGCAAGTATACTTATGTGACTGACAGGCTGCTCAGTAATAGGGGGAAGTAGGTTTATACCCCTGACTGAGCCCTGGGTAGTTGTATATGATGCCGTGTGATTATTCGATAGGTGCATGTGGAAGAATATCTCTGTGAGTGAGACTGAATTGTTATATGAACACTTCAGTAAGGCTGATGTAAGTGTGGGTCAGTGAGTCTGGGACTGTATCTCTGTAAATAGGTGAAATGGTTCCTTCATGAATATGAATAGTTAATTGAAGGAGTTGGACAAACTTCTCAGTGAGTACCTTTGGGATGGTGAATGAAAGGTACCTCTAAAGCATACTAGAGTATTCTGATATACTAGAACAGTGCTAGTTAGCACTGGTAAGAAGCAGAGGTACTTTATGCATAGCAAGAGAAGGTAGATTTAAAAGCACCTCTACAATAAATGGTATAAAGGTAATGTAAACATAAATCTGAAAAAGGTAGATGGAAGGGAACCTCTGTGAGAAGTTGTAGGTGGAGAATGAAGGTTACGTGAATAAACTGGTGGAGGATGAATGGTTATCTGTGTTTCTTCTCCAGTATTGAGGCTTTGAAAGATTCACATGTTTGAATCTTCCCCGTTGTCATAGTGGGAATCACACAGTTCTTTATTAAGCAGTACAAAAAGGAGTACATTAAAAAAGAATTGCGAAAGCAATTGAATTATGTTAACCCATGCAGAGCTACCATACCTCAGATTTCTAACCACATGTCGTTTGAGAAGGAGTCTCTCTGACCTCTTCTCAGTTCTTCATACTTGTAAACTTTTGACCCTGATTTGTTCCTTTTTAGGTCTCGCGCCTAGCGTTGCAGTGCGCACCACTGCTCGCGCAGCACAAGACTTATTGTAGGGGGTCTGAAGACTGACCTAGGAATAGCACACGCAAGAGCGTGTGCTTTTCCTTTTGGCCCACGCTATTGGCCTTTGCGTGCTTCTTTTTAACAAAGACATCACGCAATTGGCCAAAGGCGGGCGCATTGCTCCGCCCATGGCCTATTGGTGTCGTTTACCGGCACCGCCGGCCATGTGGTTTCAATTAACTTGCCCAGACACGGGCGCAATAATTGAAACAGCATGACTCGCTGTGGCGCGCGCGCGCGCACCACTCGCGGGCTTGTTTGTTTCACAAAAGCGATCGCTATCACTGCCACTTTTTTTTACCCGCGCGGCAAGCCGCTTGCTGAAAGCGGCCGTCTTCCAAAGACTTTTCTATTTATTCTGTTACAATCTCGGCACCTGCGCTGGTGCCGCGACTGCATAAAAATTTAAGAAATGGTATAACATGGTGCCGTGATTGCATCAGCTGGAAGGGGTGAGGAGCTGCGGTGTTGCCATTAGCCCTGGAGAATAACTATGCGTGTGCCAAAGGTCTCCCCCAACGCTTTCCATTTTTTTTTAACGGGCGCGGCAAGCGAATGCTGAAAGTGGCCGTCCTGCCAAGTCTTTTTTATTTCTTACATTTGTAACAATCGCGGCACCTGCGGGGGTGCCGCGATTGCATAAAAATGGTAGAAGTAGATAAAAATGGTGCCGCGATTGCATCAGCTGAAAGGGGTGAGGAGGTGCTGCCATGACTCCTGGAGAATGACTGTATCCAGGCGCCAAAGCTTTCCCCCAATGCTGTTATTTATTTGTTAACCGGAGCGGCAAGCTGCATGCTGAAAGCGACCGTCCTGCCAGTCTGCACTGTAATCAGGACTTTACTTGATGCTTGAGTTCTACCTTCAAGCAGGACTACTATGGCCGCCATATTCAAACGTGACTGTGTGTCTTCACGTCTGCAGGGATAATTTCACTCACCACTCTCTGGAATGTGCTTATGTCAACTTTCAGAAGCCGGCCGACGGTAAGTGCCACATGACTCTTGCTTGTACAACACATGTGTTTACTGCAAGTGGAATGGGCTTGTGTTTTTGCAGACATGAGATACTTTTATATATGTGACGTTGTTCAGTGGACTGATCAACTCGTTGCCTCTGCTGTTTGCCTTAAGCTGTGTATTGTACAAGTAATTATATTAATGGACAGTTGAGCAGTTGCTACGCGGTGAACCCACTGTGTTTGACAGTTTTGCCACGGTAGCGAGTCTCGTGTAGTGTGACTGATAATTCTTTCACTTACAGCCCTCAGTGCCAAACTAATTCCGGTTATTCTTTATGCATCACCAGCGCTGAAACCAAACTCTGTTAGCAACTTCATTAAAATATATAATCAGAGTATCCAACCTTAGTTAAAATTGCGGCCAGCATCCCCACATTATTTAATAACATTGGATTTTAGTCTAGTGTTGCTGTCTGTACGGCACACGTGTTGTCTTTAATTGTTTTTGTACCTATATGAGTGCTCTGATTAAGTCCTTGAAAGGCTTAATGTTTGCCAAACTGAAGAGAAAACAAATTGGTAACTTGAATTTAAATGTGAAAAATATTACCAACGTCATAAAAGAAAACAGCCTCCCATCTTTAGGTCTGTTGTCTTTAAGTATGCAGCCACATAAACTACTTATAAGGAACACCTTGATAAACAATAACCATCTCAGCAACTTTTGATTCTCTTTAAAATACAAACTCACAGTTACTACTTGACACCTATACCTGTAGCTGTCAAGGTCATTTAACTTCTGCTTTAAAAATACATATAATAAGCATTTGCAATGCAATAGTTCTCTTCCAGGGGATCCTCATCAATAGTCATAAGCATTAGAATATTCCCGCCCATGTGCGGGATCCCGGAAACAGTATATTATATGTGCCCCACATTACCTACTGGCGGTCGCCAGTAGGTAGTTATAGTTAGGACCCCTTTTCCATAGGAAATCCGCAACATTCTATTTTGAATAACTTTGGCGCCGGTCGATGAATCCTCGCGAATTTCTCAAAATAGGTGGGGCGCTACGCTCCGCTCCTACCCTGAAAGTCTCGGGGGGATTCGTCAAGCGGGGGCTGAGATAAAAGGGGGGTCCCAAAACGCGTTTTTCCCATGCATTTTTCCATAGGACCTACAGCCCGAACGGCTGAACAGAATTACTAGAAAGTTGGCAGAGAGGTAGTCCCTAGGTCAAGGAAGTGCCTTTTGTAGGTTTGGTGTAAATCTGTTCAGTAGATTCTGAGTAAATAGCCTTTAAATCAATATATATATCTGAGCCCGCTTACGGTACGCTTACCGTACGCTTACCGTACGCGTACGGTGGCGTGCACGAGCGAGATTCTGATTGGCTGTTAGATCTTAGTAAACATTCGAATCGGCCGAAACCAGGAAGCGGCGTCCGCCATTTTGTCTCTCGCACTGAGTGTTATGTATCAAACATGATGCCCAAAAACATGTTACGGGGCTGTTTTGACAACTCCCTCCCACATAGTCATGTCGAGGGAGTCCCCAAACATCCCCCAAGAGCAAAAACGGTTTTATTTTTTTTTCGGCAATTTCGCCGAGTACGCTTACCGTACGCTTACCGTAAGCGTACGGTAAAAAAATTAAAAAAAAAAAAACACTATCCACACTTACCCTACCCCCTGTGCTTTTGGTGGCCGCAGTCCACCAAATGTACAGGGCTAATTATTCTCGAAAAAAACTAAATTTTTGCAACATGAAATTATAAAATTGAAATAAAAAAAACACTATCCACATTGACCCCACCCCCTGTGCTTTTGGTGTCCGAAGGCCACCAAATGTACAGGGCTTATTAAAGTTGATAAAAACCGTGCACGGAACGAACTGCGTTAAGTGGGCGCGCACGCCTCGAATGGCGTAAAGTAACTTAGCATTTAAAAAACCGTACAAATTCACTGAAAAAACCATAGGTTTCACACACGTTATAGTTAGGAATTAGCATTTAAAAAACCTTGCAAATTCACTGAAAAAACCATAGGTTTCACACATGTTATAGTTAGCGGAAATTTTACTGATAAAAAACCAATGAAATTGCCCCGTTATAGTTAGTGCTGGCAACTATAACTCACGCGACCGCAATCTTCTGCTGATGACATATGTGTCTTTATAAAAAAAAATATTTGTAATATATGTATAGCTAAAAATGTATGGAAGAAGACATGGGCAAATAAGTGTCTAAATACAGTATTAGCATCAGCAGAGGATTGCGGTCGCGTGAGTTATAGTTGCCAGCACTAACTATAACGGGGCAATTTCATTGGTTTTTTATCAGTAAAATTTCCGCTAACTATAACATGTGTGAAACCTATGGTTTTTTCAGTGAATATATATATCCATACATATATACCTATATGTATACACAAGCAATTGCAGCCCATAACACCCTAGAGCTGAACCATGCTGTAAGGAATTTCCACTACACATAAGAAAATAGCATTATAAACATGAGAAACAACATTATAACTTGTTTGGAAACTGTTTTAATGCTTAGAAAACAGCAGAAATTCTTAGAAAACACTGAAAGCATAGGAAGCTCCCAGGCTGCGTTGCAAATACCCAGTCTAAAAAGACTGAAAAGCTAACTCATAGCTGCATAGCAAAAAACTGACACCGTGCCTTTAAGGCACACCTGACCCCCACCTTCCCATCATGCCTCAGGGGTGGCAGTTAGGTCAGTTGTTCTTTCCGGCTCCTTCTGGAAGGATCCTGGCAACAGAGCTCCACTTTTTTCTGAGTTTGTCAGAAAATATTGTCTGTTTTTCAACAGTTTTTTCCCTTACTTCGACGTTTTACATCTAAGTCAGTAAGAGGCTGCCTTTTTTAGGCATTTTTGGGCATTTTTTCCATCTTAAAATGCCTTCTCTTTTCGATCCTTGCCCTGCCTGTGGCAAGAAAAAGGCCAGGACTGACTCTCATAGGGTCTGTATCCTGTGTCTACCGGAGGATCATGATTCCAAGACATGTACTCACTGCCAGAGCCTGTCCAAAAGAACTTTGAAGGACAGAGAGCGAAGTCGCGTTTATGGCCTGGCACAACCATCCAGAGGCCGATCTCCGGTGAGGAAGGGCTCCAAGAGGCATAGAAATTCATCTAGAAGCAAGTCCTCTCGTCCTTCCGCCTCAGCGTCGGGCTCGGCGCTGAGAAAAGATGTTCCGGTAGGTCGTGTTTCGAAAAAGAGGCTTTCGACAGCGGGCTCGCCGTCGAGAGCAGGTACGTCGTCGACGTCGAAGTCCAGACCGCCATCGTCAACTCGGCGACGATCGGCGTCGAGATCCAGAGCCTCTCCACCGTCGTCAACCCGGCGACGTTCGGCGTCGAGAGACACCATCCCTCCGCCGTCGTCAACCCGGCGGCGATCGGCGTCGAGGAGCAGGGAACCTCCGCCGTTGTCAACCAGGCGACGATCGGCGTCGAGGAGCAGAGAGCCTCCGCCGTCGCCAACCCAGCGGCGTTCGGCGTCGAGGAGCAGGGACCCTCCGCCGTCGACATCTCGACATCGATCGGCATCGAGGAGCATGGACCCTCCGCCGTCGTCAACCAGGCGACGACCGGCGTCGAGGAGTGTCACCCCTCCGTCGTCGAGGGCACCATCCCCTCCGTCGTCGAGGCTCCATCGGCGTTCGACGTCGAGACAACAGGATCCTCCGCCGTCGCCCTCCAAGCGGCGTTCGGCGTCGAGGTTGGCATCCGTGTCGACGTCGAGAGTGGCAGCATCTCCGCCGGCGTCCCCGCGGCGTTCGGCGTCGAGGGAGAGAGGGCCTCCGTCGTCGGCTTCACATCGCCGTTCGACGTCGAGGCGGCATGCTTCGCCCACTGAACATGGCCGCCGGTCCACATCGAGGCGTCGTTCGACGTCGAGAGAGTCCCGGCGAGAAAGGAGACGACACCACGGATCGACGTCAAGACCGCGCTCGACGTCGAGACAGGCCTCGGACAGGTCGGTGGTCCTGGTGACAGAGTCGGCGTCTCGCCATTCCTCCTCCCACTCAGGGGCCTCTCCACGACCGGCAAATCCACGAGAACCTGCAGTTCAACCCCGTAGGTCTTCTCCTCAGACTCAGACCATTAATCTGTCGCCCAGATGGCTACTGCCAGCACATCATTGGCTGGACTCAGGGCCTACAAGGAGGCTGCGGGAATACATCAGTCCAGTGCATGATTCTCCGCTGCAACGCCTGGTGGCGGCTGTGGACAGAGCTAGTCCCCCCAGGCCAGCACGTCAGAGATCGCCGGACGACAGGCGACGCAGATCGTGCTCCCCCAGACGGGAGGAGCGTTCACCTGGGTCACGGGCTCGTGATCTTCGCCGGAAGCGGAGAAGGACTCCATCATCGTCCTCTTCCTTGTCCTCCAGGTCCTCCATCAGGGACTATTCACCCACGCTCTCGGGCAGCCCAGTGTCCAGGGTCTCGCCCATAGACGACATCAACACCTACCAGGAGGTGTTGCAGCGGGGAGCACAGAAGCTGGGGATTGAGATGTCAGTCCCCCAAGTCACCACCTCGGTGATTTTTGAAACACTTCACCAAAAGTCTGCCTCTCGTCCGCTGCTGCCTTTGGTCCCAGGAATCATGGAACCAGTCATGGACACCTTTCTCACCCCGGCGACCGTCAAAGCCGTTCCGGCTCGTATCCTGAAAAAATACAAGCCAGCTACCTCTGACCCCGTCTTTGTGAAGATAGACCCGCCTGCGGACTCTGTCATAGTGGCAGCTGCAAGAAAGGGTCAGACGGCGTCGGCCTCCTCTTCCGTCCCTCCAGATAAGGAGAGCAGAACCCAGGACTCATGGGGACGCAGGGCCTGCTCTTCTGCGGCGGCGGCCCTCAAAATCTCCAGCGCGGCGGCGCTTCTGGGCAGGTACGACAGGGCTCTCTGGGACTCGATGGAGCGTTTCAAGTCCAAGCTCCCCAAGGAGGACCAAAAGGACTTTGAGGAGATTGTTACTGAAGGGGCTCTGGTGGCTAATCAGTCGATTAGCACAGCGGCGGATGGTGCGCTAATCTCAGCCCACTCTTACACACACGGCGTCTGCGCCAGGAGGTCGTCCTGGTTGCGACTGACAGGGCTCAAGCCAGACGCGCAGCAACGGATTTTAAACCTCCCGTTCTCTGGCAACTCCCTCTTCGGCACTCACACGGATGAGGAGATGGGGCGCATGAAAACTGAGCTGGACACCCTCAAAGCCGTGGGCTTGGAGAAGAAAAAGGAATTCAAGCGCCGTTTTCGACCCACCCAACGCAAGGGGCCTCAACAGAGGGTTCAAACCCCTCAGTGGTCTCAGAGCAAACTCCAAGGGAAAACCCAGTTTCGAGGCGGAAAGTCTGGCAGGGGCAGAGGTGGACACCAGCAACAGTCCTCCACTGCCACAAGAGGAGGAAAGTCATGAGCTGTGGCTTCCTCTACGGCCGTTGCCCACTCCAGTGGGAGGAAGTGCGTCACAACATCTAGCAGAGTGGGACAGCATCACAAAAGATCGCTGGGTGCTGAATATACTGCGTCATGGATATGCGCTACGTTTTCGAGCGCGTCCCAGAGACATCCCGCCAAAGAGGTCCTGTCCTCACCACCTAAAACTGCTCGAGCAGGAGGTGAGGGCCCTTCTGCAAAAACAGGCCATAGAAAAGGTTCCTCCTTCGCAGGTCGGAAAAGGAGTGTACTCCCGGTACTTCCTGGTGCCCAAGAAAGATCAAGAGCACAAGTTTCGGCCGATTCTGGACCTTCGTCTCCTAAACAAAGTCATTGTCAAGGAGAAGTTCCGTATGTTGGCGCTTCACCAAATATGTCCACATCTACAAGTCGGAGATTGGATGTGTTCGGTGGACCTCCAAGATGCGTACTTTCACATTCCAATAGCGAAACATCACCGCAGGTACCTGCGGTTTGTGGTTGGAAGCAAGCACTACCAGTACAAAGTGCTCCCATTCGGACTCAAGTCGGCTCCGCGAGTCTTCACCAAATGTATGGCAGTGGTGGCGGCCTGCCTACACAAGCAGGGTCTCTTCGTCTACCCGTACCTAGACGACTGGTTGCTGAAGGCTCCATCCCAGCAGCAGGTGAAGAAAGACTTCCAAATCTGTCTGAGACAGTTGCACGCTCTCGGCCTTCACGTCAACATGGCAAAGTCCGTGCAGCAGCCCACTCAGTCCATCCACTACCTTGGCTCCGTTCTGGACACAAGCGTGGGAAGAGCGTATCCTTCGGAGGAGAGACTGTCTTCAATGAAGAGGAAATGCAGGCTTATGCAGCAGATGCGGAGGCCGTCAGCTCGGCAGGTAGCATCTCTGCTGGGTTCCATGGCGTCCTGCATTTTTCTAATTCCCCACGCCAGACTGCGAATGAGACCTTTGCAGCAAGCTCTGGAGGATCAATGGGATCAGTCCACAGGCCGTTGGGGAGATCGAATCTCTCTCTCCCAGGTAGCGAAATCTTCCCTAGCATGGTGGACTCGTCAGGACAATCTGTTGGTGGGAGTCCCGTTTCACCAGCCACTTCCGGTGCAATCGGTGGTGACAGACGCGTCGCTACAAGGATGGGGGGCCCACATGGGGTGCCTTCAAATACAAGGTCAGTGGTCTGCAAAAGAACAGGGCTACCACATATATATGCTAGAGCTTCGAGCAGTCCACCTTGCTCTAAAGGCGTTCCTCCCAGCAATCGAGACCGACTCAGTCCTGGTGCAGACCGACAACACCACGACCATGTTTTACCTGAACAAACAGGGCGGGACTCGGTCACGCCCCCTCTCCCTGGAGGCGCAGGCGATCTGGCACTGGCTGCTCGCCCGGAACCTCTCGGTGGTGGCAGTACACCTTCCAGGGGAGTTGAATATCAAGGCAGACGCACTCAGCAGGCACTTCGAAGATCAGCCCGACTGGGTGCTGCACGACGACGTGGTGACGGACCTGTTCCGTTGGTGGGGTCGTCCAGACATCGATCTGTTTGCAGATGACGAAAATTCAAAATGCCACGCCTTCGCGTCCAGATTCCACCGTCCAGGGACCAGGGGGAATGCTCTTTTGATGGACTGGTCAGGGACATTTGCCTACGCCTTTCCGCCCCTGCCTCTGATTCCGAAGGTGGTATCCAAGCTGCTCAGATCCGACATGAAGATGATCCTCATAGCTCCGGACTGGCCGCGCCAGTGGTGGTACCCGGACCTTCTTCATCTCTCAGTTCGACCTCACAGGCGGCTGCCTTGCAGGCCGGACTTGCTGTCCAAGATGGGCGGGAGGATTCTGCATCCCAACCTTCCCTCACTGAACTTAACAGCATGGCTCCTGAGGTCCTGCAATACGGACATTTAGGTCTACCGCCTGACTGCATGCATATTCTCAAGGAAGCGAAGCGACCCTCCACAAGAGCGTCTTATGCGTTTAAGTGGAAGAGGTTCTTCATTTGGTGTAGGGAGAATCACCATGATCCTACAAAGGGGCAGGAGGACGTCATCCTTCCGTACCTCCTTCACTTAGCTAGATCAGGCTTGAAGTATGCATCCATCAGGGTCCATTTGTCTGCCATTACAGCTTACAGGAGGTCTCCAAGTCAACCTTCTTTTTTCCAGATGCAGGTGGTCAAGGACTTCTTGCAGGGGTTGAAAAAAGTTTACCCCCCTGTTCGAAACCCTTCGCCTCCGTGGGAGTTGAACTTAGTGTTATCCAAGTTGATGGGCCCACCTTTTGAGCCGAGCCACAAATCTTCTTTACAGCATCTGTCATGGAAGGTCGCTTTTCTGGTAGCCATTACATCGGCACGCAGAGTAAGCGAAATCCAGGCTCTGTGTACTAAAGAACCGTACACAGTTTTTCACCAGCACAAAGTGGTCTTAAGGGCACATCCATCCTTTCTCCCTAAGGTAGTGTCTGATTTTCATATTAATCAGTCCATTTCTCTGCCATCCTTCTTCCCGAATCCAGCGACCCCGGCTGAGCGGTCGCTCCACTCCTTAGACCTCAAGAGGGTACTTAAATTCTATCTGGCAAGTACCAGAAGCATTAGGAAGACGGATCAGCTGTTTGTCAACTATGGCGCCATGAGAACAGGCTTCCCAGCGGCTAAACGATCCATTTCCAGATGGATTGTTTCCTGCATTACCCTAGCCTACCAGCTGGCGAAAAGGCCCTTACCTTTGGCCCCTAAGGCTCATTCTACTAGGGGGAAAGCGGCCACAGTAGCTTTCTTGCATGACGTTCCAATGGCAGAGATCTGCAAGGCGGCCACTTGGAAATCGGTCCACACCTTTACCAGGCACTACTGCCTCGAATCCGATTCCAGGGCGGATGCCCAAGTAGGCCAAGCCTCCCTGAGGAACCTGTTTGGGTAGCTGAGCTATCTGAGCATACTGTTCCTTCTCTGTGTTTCTTTCCTTTGCCCGCAGGGGGGATGAGGTGAGGCTCGCTATTCTATTCTAATGCTTATGACTATTGATGAGGATCCCCTGGAAGAGAAGGATTAGTTACTTACCTGTAATCCTAGTTCTCTTCCAGGGGTATCCTCATCAAAGTCATAAGCAACCCTCCCGCCTCCCCGGGCAAAGGTGTGATAGTTTTCAGAGGTTATTATTTTTCTTTGTGCCATGACTTTTCAGTCTCCGCAAAGAACAACTGACCTAACTGCCACCCCTGAGGCATGATGGGAAGGTGGGGGGTCAGGTGTGCCTTAAAGGCACGGTGTCAGTTTTTTGCTATGCAGCTATGAGTTAGCTTTTCAGTCTTTTTAGACTGGGTATTTGCAATGCAGCCTGGGAGCTTCCTATGCTTTCAGTGTTTTCTAAGAATTTCTGCTGTTTTCTAAGCATTAAAACAGTTTCCAAACAAGTTATAATGTTGTTTCTCATGTTTATAATGCTATTTTCTTATGTGTAGTGGAAATTCCTTACAGCATGGTTCAGCTCTAGGGTGTTATGGGCTGCAATTGCTTGTGTATACATATAGGTATATATGTATGGATATATATATGTGGGGCACATATAATATACTGTTTCCGGGATCCCGCACATGGGCGGGAATATTCTAATGCTTATGACTTTGATGAGGATACCCCTGGAAGAGAACTAGGATTACAGGTAAGTAACTAATCCGTCTTGCATTACTGAAATTTTGACCTATTGGCTTTGCAGATAATGATGCAACACCAATAGCTCAAACTTTCAGTAATGTGATAGCTTGAGCTATTGGCATTGAAAATGACAATGCCTTTTATGTATGTGTTTTAAAAACTTGCAAGGGGTCGTAAACATGCACTTTTCTACTTATAGTCGTTGCTTACGAGAACCAAGGCTGGCAGTAACTGCGCCTCGTTTACTGCCAGACTTGCTTGTCGTAAGCAAGGACTACAAGTACAAAGTGCTTATTTACGCACCGCTTTCAGGTTTTCAAAACACATAAATAAAAGGTATTTTCATTTACAATGCCAATAGCTCAAACTCTCGCAAATGCGAGACCTATTGCATTGCATATGCTTGTTCTAATACTCTTGAAGGAATTTAGCTTAAGATATTGTGTTCGGCTTCTATTTGAAAATGTCAGGAGGATCTAAGAAGAGATTATTCAGACCTTGCAGGTCTTTTTGGAAAGACAAGATTGTTCTCTGAGGATCCTCATAAAGACTGCCTTTATTGCTTACATCTTAGTCATGTTCCAAGGGTTTGTAATACTGCAGAACTTCTTCTGCCAAAACTCTGAAGGACAGAGAGGCCAGATTATTATGGCTACAGAAGAAAAAGTCCAGATCTGAATCTGGCTTTGATAATGAGGAAAGCTCAACTCGCTCTACACCTGAGCAAAAAGAGAAAACATGAGACTTCTATCTCATCTAAAACAGATTCAAATAAGTTAAAAGCTAGTAAAGCATCTGAAAAACTAGCCTTTAAAGCCCCACTTACGTTATGACTACAGACGTGTCCCTTCACGGATGGGGGGGCACATCTTAAGGAACTAGAAATGAATGGGAAATGGAACGACTAGGAAACTCAGATGCATATCAACCTTTTGGAGCTGAAGGCGGTGTTTCTTGGATTGCAGGCTTTCCTCCCCATGATCTGCGATTCTTCTGTTCTAGTAAGAACGGACAACACCACCACAATGTTTTACCTGGTCAAGCAGGGAGGAACAATATCACAAATTCTATTTCTCAAGCTCAGGAGATATGGCAGTGGCTTCTGAAGTACAACATCGCACTTCAGGTGGAAGATGTCCCGGCATACACAACACTTGAGCAAATTCTTTGAGCAGGTCCTCAAGTCAATACCACGAATGGGAATTAAATAAGGTACTGCTCACCCAGATCTTCAGAAGATGGTGTACTCCAAAGTTGGATCTTTTTGCAATACTGAGCAACAAAAAATGCAAAACATTTGCCAGCAGATTCCCTCAGAAGGGGGCGTGGAGGAATGCTTTACAGCTTCGATGGACAGGAATGTTTGCTTATGCATTTTCACCATTCCCTCTCATATCAAGAGTACTTTGCAAAATGCAGTCAGAGCCCTGCCATCTAATTCTAATAGTCCTGGCATGGCGAGACAATTTTGGTTTTCAAGCTTCTGAGGATGTCTGTGTTCCCGCACATCCGCTTCCCACCAATCCCCAATCTCATATTAATGAACGAAGGGCAGATAGTACACCCGCAGATAGAGTCTCTGAATGTATTAGCTTTGCACCTCCTGACCAGGAATTTGGATCCCTAAATATTCCACAAGACTGTAGATCCAATCTGGATCACTCAAGAGCTTTCGCCACTAATAAAACTTATGTAGCAAAATGGAAGAGATTCTGTCCCTGGTACATAGACAACAATCTACACCGGATCAGCTATTATCATACCTGCTTCGCTTAGGATTGGCACACTCTTCTATAAGAGTACACAAGGTGGCAATCTTGAGATATCAAAGAAAGCCTGGAGAAATACTACTGTGTTCTTCCACGGTAATAAAGGAATTTATGAAAGGACTCTTCAGGGTGTTTCAACCAGTAAAGCATCCAGCAGTTTCCTGGCATTTAAATACAATCCTTGCTCAACTCACGAGGCCACTTTTTGAGTCTATACAGAAGACAGACATCAGGTTTGTCTCCTGGAAGACAGCGCTCTTGCTGGCTCTGACATCGGCCAGGAGAGTAAGCAAGATTCAAGCATACTCAGTCTCCGAACTCTTTATTCATTTCAAACAGGACAAGCGCTATTGAGGACAAATTTAAAATTCATACCTAAAGATCCAAATTAATTTCATCTCAATGAGCCCATTATTTTACCAACGTACTTCCGGAATCCATCATCTCCTGCAGAGAAGGTTCTCCACACACTAGATGTCAGGCGCTGTTTAAGTTTCTACATCAATAAGGCAAAAACATTTCGGATATCTGATCAACTGCACCTCCCAGAAAGAGCTATGCTCTGACGAGAAATAGTATATCCTGTTGGATATCATCGGCTATTTCTTACTGCCAAAAGGCTGGAAAACCACGGTCGTCAAAGGTGACCCCCCTCTGAACACAATAAATGGCTACCTTTACAGCTTTATTCGCGGGAGTTTCGCTCCCAAACATCTGTAGAGCAGCACCATGGTTGAATGCCCATACATTCACCAGGCACTTCTGTTTGGATACAGCATGGAAAGGAGATTTGGTGGTTGGGCAAGCAGTGTTGCGTTTCAGTAAGGTACACCTTATTTGCTAATCTCAGATATTCTCTATTTATATGGTTAGATGCTTATGGATTCAAACTTGGGTATGTAAAGATATATGTATGTGGTATGGAAATTATGAATATGTTGTTTTTTCTCACAAATTACATATATTTTTCATTGTGTGACAAATTGTTTATGGTATTTGTTTCTATTCTCAGAGATAAGGTGTTCCTGCCCTAAAACACTTCTTGTGATTATATTATACTGTTTACTATTCTGATTCAGAGACACAGAATAATGGAATAACCCAAAATTAACCCAAAGGACCTGGGTAACTTATGATGCAGACCTGAATATATCAAAAGATCTCCTACCACTATATGGAAAAGAAGAAAAACAGTCTTGTAGATTCAATCCACAGTTACGAGGTTAGGGCAACAGACAAGATTTCAAAAACAGAAGATTAAGACACATACACATAATTACATTTCTGAAATTTTAGTTACATCACTTATAAGTCAGTCTCAAACAACATTCTTATTTATACATTATATTGAGAACTCTTTGCTCCACAAATGGAAAAAGTGATAAGGATGAGTGCACAGATATCCAAATGATCCAGGCTTAATGAAAGTGTGTTGATGCTTCGTCTCAAGAACTTGGGGAGGGAAAGGGGCCCCTGAATTCCTCAAACGCGGGTCTTCATCAGGACTAGGAAGGTGAAGGAGCTACCTGGATGCCAAAGTCATCCAACTGAGAAAACAGACCCGGATAATTCCATGAAGCAGAAGGGCCCAAAGGCTCTACTCTGATGGGTGAGCAATCTCCACTTTAATATATGGTCATAACAGTGACCATAAAGGGGAGAACACAAGCCTTAAAATTCAGCTTAGCCGTGTGTTCCAGCCTCGTTTCCACTCAACTGGCCATGGTTAGGAAAAGATCCACAATTGGAGTTTGGGGCACACAGAATGGTGTCAATCACACAAGCCCTGCAGCTGCTACAGCTAATGCATCCATTTATAATAATAATAATAATAAAGAGGTTTATGAAGCGCTTGGTTATACTAACTAGTATGTCCCCGCGCTGCGGAAAAAAGGACCGTCCTCAGGAGCACTGTCGGACAGAAAAGGAGAATATGGAAAAGAAACCCTACTCTCTACTAAACAACCAAGTCTTCATTTTCTTGCGGAAAGTGGTTTCAGACTGTTCCAGTCGAAGATCCACAGGGAGCATGTTCCATTCCTTAGCCGCAAGGTAGCGGAAGGATCGGCCACCCATTCTTGCTCTTTTAATAATAGGAACGCAGACACGCCCAGAGCCCGAGGACCGCAAGGTCCTGGGGGGGGGGGGAGTAGGGGGACAACAGATCGTTAAGATAGGTCGGGGCCCTCCCTAAGAGAATTCGATGACTGATGCAGAGGGCCTTAAAGGAAACCCGTTCCTTAACAGGAAGCCAATGTAGGGTGGAAAGAGCATGTTTCGACGACGCCCTCCAGGGCAACATCAGAACAAGTCGGGCAGCCGCGTTCTGGATATATTACAACCTCTGCAAGCTTTTGTTGTTAGCGCCCAAATAGAGGGCATTCCCATAGTCCAAGCGTGAGGTGACAAGTACGTGGACTAGGGTTTTCCTAGCCGCTACAGGGAGCACATCTAAAACTTTACGGAGTCCTTTCATTATACCGAAGCATTTACCTGCAACTGTCCTGGATTGATGGTCAAATGAAAGTTTAAAGTCTAGCCATATGCCCAAGTTCTTTACTTGCTCCTTCGGGACAGGGATGGGGCCGAGGGTCTGAGGCCACCCCCTGGGAGACCACAAGTTAGTGTCCCTACCTACAATCAATACCTCAGTTTTCTCACCGTTCAATTTGAGGCAGTTATTTGCCATCCAACCGGCCAGTTCTTGTAGGCACAGTGAAAAATTGGAGGCATCCTCAACACGGGATTGAGAGAGAGATACAACAAGCTGTGTGTCATCTGCGTATGACACCATATTGACACCATATTTTTTGACACATTCGGACATGGGAGCCATATAAAGATTAAAGAGCGTGGGGCTCAAAATGGATCCCTGAGGGACCCCCTGCTCTAACCTGATGTTCTTGGAATAGAACGGGCCTTGAGCGACTTGGAAACTCCTATCCCGTAGGAAGGAGCTCAACCATTCCAGAGCTAGATTAACCACTCCGCCTTCCTTAAGACGCTGCAGCAGAATGGAATGGGCTACAGTGTCAAAAGCCGCACTGAGGTCAAGCAGGACCAGTGCAACCGACTGACCTGCATCGACCAGACTGCGGGTGGTTTCCGTGGAGAAAAGGAGAGCCGACTCTGAGGAGTACGAAGCCCGGAAACCTGACTGAGTGGGATGCAGCAGGTTGTTCTGATTAATATGGCTCACCAATTTTTGTTGACCACTTTTTCTGCAATTTTAGCGATAAAAGGTAAAAGCGAGATTGGCCGCAGGTTTTCCAGCTGACTAGAACTCATTCCGGGTTTCTTTTTGATGGGCACAACCACCGCCTGTTTCCATTCCCGTGGGACTGATCCTGTATTAAATGAGAGTTGCATAAGGTGACTAAAGTAAGGGATCAGAGAATCCATACTATCCATACTATGGAGCTAAGAGTTTTCGGTCTAATGTGTGAATAAGAATGATGTTTGAGACTGATTTATAAGTTATGTAACTAAACTTTTAGAAATGCAATTATGTGTATGTGTCTTAATCTTCTGTTTTTGAAATCTTGTCCGCTGCCCTAACCTCATAACTGTGGATTGAATCTACGAGATCTTCTTTTCCATATAGTGGTAGGAGATCTTTTGATATATTCAGTTCTCCTATGCCTCTTGTTGCTTTTTCCGATCGGTCCATTGTTTGTCTGTATCATACTATTTTGGGGGAGGTGGGCGGGGAGCCTGCAAATCTATGAAATATTCAATACTGGAGAAAAAACAAGTAACTTTACCTGTATACTGTGGTTCTCCAGTATTGATATCTTTCATAGATTCCGTTTTACGCCGCTCACTTTATACCTCATATACCTCATGATACTTCTCGTTTATTCACACTTGTGCTTGAAATCTGAGGTATGGTGGCTCTGCAGAGGCTTGTGGTCTCAGTGTTTGCACCTCAGTGGCTGAAGTGTGGGCGTTTATAAGGATGAGAATGGAATAACAAAATTCAATTGCTTTCACAATGCTTTTCTAATGTACTCCTTTTTCTACTGCTTAACAAAGTACCGTGGGACTCCCACGACGGGGAAGATTCAAGTATGTGAATCTATGAAAGCTATCAATACTGGAGAACCACAGTGTACAGGTAAGTACCTTAGGCCAGATGTACGACCAACAAAATAGCGCCTCGCAAATTGCGACTCATTTGCGACTCACAATTTGCGAGGTGCTATTTGCCATGTACAACTGTGTGTTTAACAATGTTAGTGATTCCCAATGGAGTCGCAAATTGCAAGGCTCATGAATATTAATGAGCCTCTCACAATTTGCGAGCCCATTGGAAATGGCAGGCCCTCCCAGGTATGGTGGCCTGCTGGGCTCAGCAGACAACCATGTCTGGGACTGCTTTTAAATAAAGCAGTTTTTTTAATGCAGCCCGTTTTCCTTAATGGGAAACGGGATGCATTTAACAAAAAAAAAAATGAAATGTTTTCGTTTCATATTTTTAAGGGCAGGTAGTGGTCCCTAGGACCCATGCCTGGCCTTGAAAAATACTTTCAGAGACTGTCATGAAAGGGAAAGGGGCACCTGGGACCCATTCCCATTTGAGGGACCCATTCCCATTTGCGACTCCATTACCACCCTCTTGAAGAAGGTGGTAATTTGGGAGTGTTTTGCGACCGCAATTGCGGTCACAAAACATTTGCACATGGGCTAGAGAGTCTCTAATCACTTTTTTGTGTGTTAGTGCATGGCCATACCAATTTTAGCATGCGCAAACGGGACGCTAACCCATTTACGCATGCTAAAATTGGTCATGCATCTGGTCCCTTGTTTTTTATTTGGTGGGAGATAGAAAAATGCAGTCAGAAATCTAGTGACAAAGGAGGTTGAAATGTAAACTGAGTACTGTGATAATACAGTTTACTTTTCCTGATACATGCAATGTAATGGTTCCTTAATGTGTAATTATATTTGAGTGAAAATTATCTTCATGAGTCATTTGGTAGTGTTGGAACAGTACATCTGTTAGGAATATAGTAAGTCAGACACATTCACACATATATTTCCATATACAGTGGGTAGCCAACCATCCAAGGGTTGCCTAGCTCATTTTACTGGGAAGTAAAAAAGAATATCAACATGTGATAATGAGGGGAAGGCCTTTAATGGTATACCTGTCTTTTTTGGGGTGCCTTTTATTATTGATTAAAGAAAGGTCACGGTTTACACTGGTTTTTGTAATCAAGGAAAGGAGATTAAATCGGCATACTTATGAGATGATCAAATGCTGTAGCTAGCAATATCTGAATTAATTAAATGAGCTCTTTACATGTTTTTTTCAGAGTGATGAAGCTGACTTGGAAGAGGAGTCGGACTTGGACAACTCTAGTGTGCACAGTTCTTCTGTCCGCTCCGATAGTTCAGGGCGAATCAAGAAACCTAAGAAAGGGAGACCAGGGAGAAAGAAGAAGAAGAGTAAGTGTAGTTCTGTGTTCAAGCCTCTGCCGTGGTGAGACATCCCTGCCTTATCTGCAGGGCAGCAGTTAGGATGTGAATGTAAAGGTTGCCATTCATGATTCAAAGAGTCAGTGTGTTTGAACACTTGGCCTTTGTGGTTATTTTCGTTGATAAACAAATGCTTTCATCTTGTAATAAAAAGGTGTTCAAGATTATAATCTCTATATGTTTCTTGGAAAAAATTCCAGATTCTGATGGATACTTCTAAAAACAGATTCCTTATGAATACTATATCCCCAAGCCTCAGACAGGATTGAGGAGATTTGAACAGCATTGCTCATGCACGGTAGTAGGTGGCACCGTGCAGACCCGCTTTCACTTTGTTCTGCCCCAGAAATGCCAATGTGGCCACATACAAGTACTACTCCTGCACTTCAACATCAGTTCCTTTCTTTACATACTTTTAAATGCTGATCAGAGATCTCTCTCCACGTTTTATTTACCAGTTGCCAAGTTTTTTCTCAAAATAAAAATTACAGGGTTAAAAATTTGTTCGCAAATAAATGTCTGTGACAGCCCCCGCAAGGTATGCCTCTTGTGTTTGGGTGCGTGGTGCGACTTCAAGTACTACAAAAAGTATGTTCTTATGAATCCGAAGACGATCCTGGAACATTAAGCAAAGCTGTACATTGCCTAACAATGAAAGACGTCACAGAAGTACCGCACCCACTCGAAGTAGCTGACCCATTCCTTCTCTGGGGGCCATCCCTGCAACACATTCTTGTCACAGTCCAAATCTGCCAATAAGTCAAATCTGGAGAACAAGAATGCATCCTGGTCCTGCTACTCACAGCCAGAGAAGTTATGAGCATGTCAGGGTAACTTTCAGTCTTGCTCCCAGTCCTCCCTCAAGGAGACAGTTCCGCAACTGATCCAATGCAGTCTGAGTTTTTTGAGCCATCGGCACGACATACCAAATGGAGGCCTTTAAAGAGGCTTTTAAAGAGGCTGTGTTGTCAATCTTTGGCACACTTCTAGTTCCCTCTGGTGCATGTTTGGGCTCCAAGGATTTTCAGAGGCCTCTAGTTGGGATACCCCTGGTAGGTCTCCCCTCTGCGCTGTCTCCGCATCCTGAACCCATCTTGGGTTCCGCTCCCGCATCATAGCCAATTTCCAGTGAGGCACTAAAATCCACACCAGTCCGTTTGAAATCGATGTTGGCTCCGCCACCACCAGAGTAAGACTTGTCTCAATAATTCTAACTGATTCCTAGACTAATTCATCTTGACCCCGATCAGGATCCCATCCTGAAGGCATACCGATGCACACGGTCTCCAGTTCAGTCCGATTAAGACAGAAGCTTGCATTTACCTACGATCCGCACTGCAGCACTCTAACTTATTTTCGGTTCTGACTTAGGTCACAGTCAACCAACTTTCGTAGACGATAATGGAGATGATGAGGATTAGTAACCCCACACTATGATAATACCAATCTGTACATGGATTTGCAGGAGGCCAGTGGGTTGGACACTGGGTTGTGTTCTCCCCTAGACCGTCAACAGAAGAGAGTGCTTCCTTTGCCATGGTACCCTCTGTATTTTCTCCCCTTTCAAGGTTACTCCTGAAGTTTGGTGTACTGGCAAGAAAAACCTCCCTTGCAATAAGCACCCCAACCCTTTTGGGGTTCAAACAGACAATGCCTACGCAACCAAGGACAGCAAACTTCCCAGTCCCCTCCCCTGCAGCATAGGCATCTAATCCACTTTAGTTTGCCCTTGGTGGCAAATGACCACCGTGTGAAAAACAGGATCAGCCATTTCCTCTAGAGGTGGGAAAATGTAACATCCAACAGGTGGATCCTTCAGATCATTCAACCGGCTATGCACTGCCATTCCTTTTTGACTAACCCCATCTTCTGGCCACATCAGATATGCACATTTCCATCTTGCTCCAAGAGGTACAGGTTCTTGTGGCAAAAGGAGCCATAGAGAAGGTTCCAGCCCCAGAAATAGGGATTGGCTGTTGCTCCTGCTCTTCCCTTGTGCAGTAGAAAGACAGCCTTCATCCTAGATAGATATCCGCTATCTGAAAGCCTTCTTGAGGAAAGACAAATTTAAGATGCTGTTGTTGGTCCTTGTTCCGTCTGTCTTGATGCAGGCTACTGGCTTTGGACCTGCAGAACTCCAACTTCCATGCATCTTTCCTACAGATCCACAGTCCCCAGCCTCCGCAGTGCCCATTGGGTAGTCACAAAAGTGATGTCAGAGGTCGCAGCACACCTTTGGAGATTGGCGATTCCAGTTTTCCTCTACCTCATCGACTCTGTTCAAGTGAGCTAGCCACAGTCAGTTGTAGAAATATCCAGTTGATGGCAAACGTCCTGACTTCATTGGAGTTCTCCATCAATGTGCTGAAGTCATACTTAACTCCTGTGTAAGGACTCCCTTTCACTGGGCCATTGTGGATACTGTGGTATTTTGGCCCTTGTCTCTGTCACTAGTCCAGGGCAATTGGCCTACGATCTTGATGTATCAGCCTTTGTCCTGGGTCTCAGTGATACTGGCTGTGAGGCTTCTGGGTCTCTTGGTCTCCTTCTTGGAGACTGTGCTGGTTGGCATATGTAGGGCCTGAGCGGTCTGCAGTGGAACCTGTCTCAGTGGTGCCAGTACCAGAGCTGATGGCGGTAGCGGATGCATTATTGCTGGGATGGGGAGACCATCTGAGATCAGGTGGGGATTGAAAGACTCTGGTCTCCAGAGGATGCAAGTCTCCACATCAACCTGTTTTAGCTGTGGGCCATTAATCTGGTCCTAAACTTTTTTCTACTGTCCACCAGAGAGAGGCTGGTTCAGGTTCTCATGGACACCATTGCCATGTAATACTGCAACAAACCGGGCAGGTGTGCTCCTGTGACCAGAGGTACTTAGTTTCTTGAGCTTGAATTTCTCTGGTTGTGAACCACCTGGCAGGAACTTTGAACGCTAAGGCGAGCAAACTCAGCCAGCAGGACCTGGTGGATCACAAATGGTAGTTACATTCTAGGCATCTTCCAACAAAGGGAGTACCCTTGGCTAGATCTTTTCACCACTGTCTAGAACTCGTAGTGTCAAAATATTTTCACATTGGAGTTACCAAGAAGGCTGGCTCTCTGAGATGCATTCTAGATAGGGTGGAGCACAGGACTTCTGTACTCCGTCCTGTTGCTGCCTCTTCTTCCCCGAGCTCTGATGAAGATCAGTAATGACCAGGCGCAAGTCATCCTAATGGCTCTAAAATGGGCAAGGAGAGTGTGGTACCCAAAAAGTCTGGATGTGAACATCTCTGCAACTATCAGGTTACCGATTCGGCAGTCTCTCATGCAGCATCAGGGCAAGGTCCTGCATCAGAACCTGCCCAATATGGACCTCCATACATGGAGACTGAGTGGCAGCAGCTGACCTCATTTGATCTTCCTCTCTAAGTTGTGGATGTCATCCTTGCTGTCTGAGCACTGGACTCAAGTTTGTGGTCTGGTGTGGCACCCATAATATGGACCCATTGTTGTGTTTCGAATTAGATGTCCGTACATATATTTTCCTAAATCATGTCCTTATATAGGCAAAATTCACATTGCCCTTATTCAGGCATATAATCCCAGTCCTTATTTAGGCATTAGCCATGCTATCCAAATACAGGCATGGTCACCTACATTCGTCCATCCCCACGTCACAACGAGTTCTTAGAAACCAGACCCTTAAGCCATTGGGACTTTCCCTAGCTAGGGTTATTGATTTCTCCAAGAACTCATCTATTAGGCATGAACTACTATTCCTTAGGGGTTCATTCATGACGTCTTCCTCTGCCCGACTTTACGTCAATGCTAACATTCCTAAGCACCTTCCAGGTATAAATATACCTTCCCTTTCCATGGCAAACCACGGCTCGGCTGCACAGCTCGATACGGCTCGCCACGGCAAGTTCGGAAGAATTCGAGTCCCCGCCTGATGCACTGACCAGACAATGTCATCCCTGCTCGCAGAGAATCCAGCTTCCAGTGTTCTGACTCCATTCGCGGGGTGTTAGAGTTTGAGACCCGGAAAGAGATTCCCACCTCTCTCATTATAAGGTATGGAGCTGACTAGAACCTAGAGGGACTCTTGGCATATGCAAAACTATAGCTTACCATACTATAGAATACGGCACCTATATCTCACCTTGTACTACACTTAGGTTAGGTACACCTGGGTAGAACTATTTAGAAGCATCAAACGAGTATCCACTTTTTATCCTATGTTATTTATGTATGTGTATATAAATATGTGTCATAGCTAGAAGACAATGCTATTGCAGTATTATTTCTTCTTACTGCTTACGCTGTGCATATTATATCTTGCTTACTGTCTAATGATTGTAACAGCTCACACCTCTTACACGAGAAACAAGACTGTTCAATAAATTATTTTATTGAAAAGCCCATCTATCTATTTATTTGTAACTCTGAAGAAACTAAGCATGAACGATTGACTGATTGAAACTGTTATCTGTTGTTTCCACGATTCTGAGACATGTTCCGATTCTAAGGAAAACAAAGTTGTCATGTTTATGCGATTGCCAGAAACTACTCCCTTCTTGTTTATTCAAGGAGTTTCTAGTGGCCTCTGAGTTAGCTGGCACACAAAGTAATTAAGTTTAATGTACTCGATAGAGGCATACTGACCTCAGTCCTATGCCACAACTATAGTGTATATTATTCCAATGCGCACAGCCTATAAGGGAAATAGGAACTACACTATACCATTACAGGCCAAACTGTTAAATATCTTGTGTGTTTTATGTTTAGTCCAGCAAGGACTTGAAATGGGTACCATTAAAGGTTATTTGTGGACCCTTGCAGCTTTTTTATGTGTGCCAGATTAGTCATCCTTATTCAGACCCTCTATTGTGATAAGGTTTATGAAAGGTTTGACTTACGTTTCCTCTCCAAATCTTTGTGATGCCACAGTTGGATCTGTATATGGTCCTCACTTTCCGCATGCACACTTCCTTCGAACCAGTGCCCTGCTGTGTCGTATATCTCCTGACTCTAAAGACTGTATTTCTTCCTGCTATAACTTCGGCTTATCACGCGAGTGAACTCCAAGTTCTCTTAGTGCAGCCACTTTACACCATGTTTTTCCTAGATACAGTGGTGTTGAGGACCAATGCAGCTGTTTTTGGAAAGAATGTAACTGCTTTTCACATTGGCCAATACATTATTTGCTCAGCATTCTTTACACTGCCTCACCCCTCGAAAGAAGAGGAGAGACTCCATCGACTGGATCCCTAGACAGCCTTAATCATTTACATCAATCACACCAAAGACTATCAGGTGAGCAACCAGTTTTTCGGTGAGTTGAGAAAGGACTGGCAGTGCAAAATAACACTCTGTCAAAGTGGATAGTCCTCTGCATTGAGATTGCTATTTATTGACCAAGAATCAGCCTCCGGAAGGGCTGAGGCCCATTCCGCAAAGGACTGAGGCCCATTCCACCAGGGCTAAGCCTACTGCCTTCGCGTTAGCTTGTTCTTGATGTCTGAAGTGTACAAAAAAGTGTTAGATGGAATGCATTTATTAATCTCAGCCACTGGTAATTACTCGGGCCACATCCCATTCCATTATTATTTTGCACACCATACCACCTCAGTTTGGACCTAGCTGTATGTAAATCAGTCTTGACCTTGCTTCAATAGAAACAGTCCACCAGGAACTGCCAGGCCAGGTCCTCTCTGAACCAGAACACAAGCAGCCCAAGACCGGTTTTGCCCTCATTAGGGCTCATCAGTCAGGTACAGTTTGGTTCCAGTTACACAGTGTGCACGGGACCCACATTTGGCCATACCCATCACACTAAGGGCGTTTCACTAAGGTATATAGAAAAGCGAAGAATGGAATGTTTAAATTAATCTCAATCACTGGTAATTACTTGGGAACGCATCGCAGTCCATCGTTATTTTGCACACCATGCCACATTAGTTTGGATCCAGCCATATGCAAATCAGTCTTGACCCTGCTCCAATAGGAACAGTCCATCTCGAACTACCAGACAGGTCCTCCTTGAACCGGAACACAAGCAACTCAAGACCGGCTTCGCCCGGATTTAGTTCAGTGTATTTTGGTTCCAGTGACACAGTGCGCACAGGACCCCGGCTTGGAAAGGTCACAAAGAAGGAAAGATGCTTTGCTGGTAGAGAGTTGCTGGTGGTGTCTCAGACCACAGAGCAAACAGTCTGTCAGGTTAGGCAGCCATATTGAGATGACGTGCTGCTGTAAGATTATTTAATTAAATTATTTAATTAACAGTTTTAGACTTATATCTTTAATTAATAATTTACTCAACACCTTCAAATTATTATAACTCGTGCACCTACATTCCCAGTATATTCAACTCAGTAACCACACTACATTAACTATAACTAGCCACCTAACATGCACTGTATTCTCAAAAAACATGTGATTTGTGATGTAATAACTATTATTGTAAATACTATTATTTTAAATGATATACGTTATATAATATAAAAGGGTATAAGCAGTGCGTAGAGAATGCATAAGTTTTAGTTCATGGAGTGTGGCTACCGAGTTGAATACACTCTGTATGAAGGTGCGTGAATTATATTTTTTAAGGTGTTGCATGCGTTCTAAATTGAAGGTATAGTTTTAAAATGATTCATTTTGGTGTCATTTAAGTTTGGTTTGTAGTTAAAAAATAAATAAAGTTACATTAATTTTAAGGTGGTGCATAATGTGTAAAGTGAAGGTATAACTATAGCTTTACAATTTGTGAAGTTTATTTTAAGTTTGGTTTGTATAGAAAGAAGTAACATTTTCCTAAATATAACAATGGTTTAACCTTTATATTTTTTCTTAAAATGTATTTTTTTTTTATTTTTAATAAAAATATGTTCCAAATCGTAGAGTTTACAATCATTGAGTGGAGTGTTATTAAGAGGAGGGTGTTGCAAAGTGTACTGTTGTAGAGTGGAGTGCGTTACAGTGGAGTGGTGTAGAGTCGAGCAGCGTACAGTGAAGTGAGGTACCATGTAGTGGCATACAGTGGAGTGGGGTAGAGTGAAGTGGTGTGAAGTGGAGTGACATAGCGTAGAGTGTAATAAGTTGATATACAGTACAGTGATGTGTTGTATTGTATATTGTAGTAGTGTTGAGTGCAATAGAATGGACAAGTGTAGTGTAGAGTTGAGTAAAGTGTTATAAATTGAAGTGGAATCTTGTACAATACAGTGGAGTGGTGTGTCGTAGAGTGGAGCAGAGAGTTATACACTGGGGTATAGGGGCATAGCATGGCGTAGAGGGTTGTACAGTGTAGTATATCGGCATAGAGTCCAGTACAGTGTTATATAGTGGAACACTGTATAGTAGTGTCTTGTAGAGTGGATTTGCATTGAGTGGAATAGAGTGTAGTACAGTGGGGTGCTGTATGTTGGAGCAGTGCAGTACAGTGTTGTATAGTGGCGCACAGTGTAGTAGAGTCTTGTAGAGTGGATTGCATAGAGTGTGATACAGTGGGGCGATGTAGACTTGAGTGTTGTTCAGTGCAATAGAGTGGGGTAAAGTGTCATGCACTGGAGTGGAGTCCAGTGGAGTAGCATGTTCTACAGTAGAGTGGTTTGCAGTCGAGTATAGTGGAATGGCGTAGTATACAGTGGAGTAAACTGTTGTAGAGTAGAGTGGAGTGGTATGTGGTACAGTGTAGTGGAGTGGTGCATTGTAGAGTGTCGTATAGTAGAGTATCACAGAGTAGATGAAATTGAGGTACAGTGGAGTGGGGCGGAGTAGAGTGTGGTACAGTGTGGAGTGGTGTAGACTGTGTTACAGTTGAGTGGCATAGAGTACCATATATTGGAGTGGCATAGAGTGCAGTAGTGGAGTACATGAAGTAGAGTCTCGTAGAGTATATTAACTGGGGTCGTGTGACATAGAGGGAGTTGCGTAGAGTTTCGTAGAGTGGAGTACAGTGAGGTAAAGAGTAAAGTAAAGTGCTATACACTGGTATTGACAGGAGTACATTGTTGTACAGTGTAGTGCTGTACAGTGGACTATACTGTGGTACAGTGGAGGGGCGTAGACTCTTGTTGAGTGGAGTATAGTGTTGTTGAGGGGAGCCCAGTGTAGTGGCGTGGAGTGTAGTTGGATAGAGTGGAGTGGTGTAAATTGTAGTAGTGTACAGTTAAGTGGCATACAGTGCATTGTACAGTGGAGTAACGTATAATGAAGTGGCATAGAGTGAAATAGCATAGAGTGTAGTGGGGTAGAATGGAATTACATACAGTGAACAGTGTAAAGTACAGTGTCGGGGAGTGGCGTTGATTGGAGTGCCATAGAGTGGTGTGCGTACTTTGAAATAGCATACAGTGGAGTGGTGAAGAGTGGAGCGACATACAGTGGAGCGAGGTACAATGTAGTGGCGTACAGTGGAGTGGTGTAGAGTGTATTAGCGTAGTGTGGAGTGGCGTACAGTGGAATAGTATAAAGGAGATTAGCATAGGGCGGTGTGGCATAGAGTGGAGTGGGGTAGAGTGGAGTGAGGTAGAGGAGTTGTGTGCAGTAGAGTGGCGTAAAGGAGAAAGGTATAGAGTGGAGTGGCATACAGTAGAACAGCGGACAGTAGACTAGCATACACTGAAATAGCATACAGTGGAGTAGGATGGAGTGGCATACACTGGAGTGGCATAGGCTGGAGTGGTGTAGATTGGAATAACGTACAGAGGAGTGGTGTAGAGTACAGTGGCATACAGTGGAGTGGTGTCATAGAGTAGAATAACATAGAGTGTAGTTGGGTACAGGGGGATAGTGTATAGTAGTGTACAGTGGAGTGGGGTACTGTGGAGTGGCATACAGTGGAGTGGCATACAGTGAAGTGGCGAATAGTGTTCAGTGGAGTATATTCACTTGTAGAGTTGTAAAAAATCAATTCTTTATTTTCAAAGTCATCCGACAAAACAAAGTTCCAGCCAACATGTTTTGTTCATTAACCAATGAACTTCTTCAGGGCGATCGTTGTTCGGTGGGACGGCGACGAGAGAGGTTCTTCCTACAGCCGTGTCCTGTGAAGCGCGTGGTGCGGGCCAGGTCCCTTGAGCCCGTCTTGAAATGTTACAACCAAGCGTCAGTTCCGCAGGTTGTCAGTGATCGAAGATCTCGGATGGCCTACTTGATAAGGGCCAAGATCCGTAGTTCTGAGAGTAAAGTACGCCTGTGTGTGTCCTGATCCAGTCAGACCATCCTAGATCTTCACTCTGATTGACTGCCAACACTCCAAACCAGGAAGTGTTGGCAGCCATCTTGTGACTCGGTAACCAAGTCACAAGAAAAAGGGTGAAAAAAAGATGAAAAACAAGAAAAGGGGGCAGGGTAGAAACACACTGACCCCCAAGGCCTGCTCAGGGGGTCCCACAGGGACCCCCAGGGCCAAGAAAAGCATTTTTTTAAAACAGAAAAAGGGTGTGAGGAGGTGCATCAGATTATCACGTGGATGATATCATCAGTGATGTCATTTGAGATGTCATCAGTGATGTCATCAGTGATGTCACTGACCATGTCATTAATGATGTAATATGTGACGTCATCAGCAGTGCATTGCGGGGGCGCGAGTTATAGTTCGCTCAACTAACTGTAACGGCTGAATTTCTCTGGTTTTGTATGAGTGAAATGTCCAACTAACTATAACGTCCCTGAAACCTATGGTTATTTCAGTGAATATATATATATATCTCCCCAAAGTTAAGTGATGACCAGGACACTCCAGGATGCTTAAAATATGTATTCACAGAAATGCCTCTACACCAATGCATTTCGGCTTTTGCCTTGGTCTAGGTGTGGTTTGAGGGCTGGCATAATCAGTTACATACACGCAGCCATAAAAATTAGCAAAGAACTACAAAGTGCACAGTGCAAGAGAAATAACGAAAAGCCATCGCCATCTTGGTATGTATTCAGTACAACCTTCGAGTAGTTAAGAACTGTGAAGTTACATTGTGAGGTAACACGCATTATATACCATGAATTACAGTTTTGCACAATTACATTTACAATTGCATTATCACCTGTTTTATGCAATTGCACTGAAGGATGCAAAGAATGTTTTTGTGAGGAAACAATGTGTGTTATTTGTGTTAAGACAATCCCTGAACGGTTAGTATGATTCTATTGTCATTTTACTAACCATTTGTAACTGTTTTGGGAAGTGTGCTTTAATATCATCCCAAGTAGTCAGTGATTACATTTCTACCGGAGCATGTTGGGGCACCTGTTATCAATCAATGCAAGTGCATAAACTGCATTTGCCATCTTCCCCATAGTGGTGCTTGAAGACAATCTAGTATACCACGCACTATTGTAGACAGGGGCGCTATGGGGAAGATATAACCTTTCCAGACAGGTGCGTGATATCTTTATCATTTACCCTTAATATTACTTATAGGAGTGAAACCTCCCAAGTCATACTGTAAATAGGTGGGGTGAATGGGGGTGCCCGTGTGGACTTATGTCTTGTAAAAAGTAAGTCAAATTACACAGTAAGCTTTTTCTCTTCACATCTACTAAAGATATTAAATATTAAAAGAGGTACGTCATCTATTCATATGTAACAGAAAATGCATGACAGTCTTCCTACCTGTTAAATATTACAGGTGTCGACCCACCATGTATTCTAATGGGGTTTTGTGCAAGTGGGCTTGCGTAGTCTCAGTTCCTAGTTTACTAAGATCCCAGCTGTAAGGATGCATTGCTCATCTTCCTACTCTCCACAACCCAACAGTGCTCAATACCTGTGTGCACAAAATAAAATACATATATGTAAAAAATACGGCTGGAAAACAGCTCACGTAGACAACCACAGTGATATTCTCATCAAAAAACTGTAAAGAGAAAGATTTAAAAGTTAAAAAAGCTTTAAAGCTATTCATATCACAATTTAGACGGTCCTGTTTAATAGGGCATACTTAATGTCAGTTACAGTTAGGCTCAGATTTTATACACACAAAACCATAGAAATTCAGCAGTTATAGTTACCTAAGCTAACTATAACTTACACCCCTCACAATGCACTCCCTATGACCTCACATATTACATCACTCATGACATGGTCAGTGTTGAAAGGTGGATTATTAGTAGAGGTAAGTATACACCCACCACTAGCAGTGAGGCCACCAACGCAATATAAGGTCCAGTGAAGGTTTCAATGGCTCAACCCTTGGTAGCTGGCTGCGGGCAGGCAGACTTAACTCAGGCGACAGGTATGTAAAGCATTTAAAAACACCAATACATTGAATAAATAGAACACAACACACAATAACACTCCCACACCAATTTATAACATTAGGAAATATTTATATCTTTAAAATGACACCAGAACAACAAATATCAAATGTAGGGAACCGGATATATTATTTTTAAAGATTAAACACTTTCCAGTGCTTAAAAACCTATAGCGCCAACTTGGGACATCTGGTCGAGCTTGACCAGGACAAAGTCAAACTTTAAGGCCGACCTTAATAGAGCCCTGGCCGCATACATCAAGCGGGGGTGGCCTTGGTCAAAATATTACCTTCGGACTTACAAACATTTCTGGAGGATTTTCTCTTGACCTCGTGCGGTCCTCTCCAGCTGGCCAATTTCGATGAGACACCGTCAGATTGCTTCTCTGCGAGGCCCCGGTCAGCTCTTGGAAATCTAAAGCTTCGGAGATTTCAGTTGGACGAACCTGAAATCCTGGCTGGGTCGCGGTTGAAGGTAGCTGGCTTGACTCTTGACGTCGAGTTGGTCACGTTATGGAAGTTTTCCCAAATGATAGTCCACTATTCGAACTTCTTCCTGAAGATCCCCTTGAGGGTGCAAAGTGTCCAAAACACAAAACCAAGGGTCTAGAAGCTCTGAGATGGTCCTTGGAAGTTTGGGACTACAATTCCCACAATGCACCTGACCAAATCCTTAAATGTCCACTGGAGGCACTCCAGGCTGGGGACTTCTTGAGGGAGATGGTGCAGGAAGGCTTTGTTAACCTGTTGCTTTCATGGAACCCACTCCTTAAACCTTTTTGAGTAAGGCAAAGTCCTCAGGACAGTAGTTCCAAGTGTGCAGCAGGTGCAGTCATCAGAGTGCAAACCTTTGGGGTGCAGACCAGAGTTCCAGCATGGCAGTCCTTCTTTGCCTTGTAGTTTCAGGCAGCACATCTCATTTGCTATGCAGCTATCATATATTTATTCAATGATCTGGGGTGACAAGCAGAGGGAAACCCTGTCCAATGAGGTGCATGAAGCAACCCAAAAGCATTACAGCTTCCTCCAAAGTGTGGCATATTCTTGTCCCACAAAGTGCTGCACTTTAAAATTCAAGATGGAGAATCCCTCTCCTGGAGAGTAAGACCTGGCCAGACCAACCTACTGGTGTGGCTCATTTCCATTACCACTCCCCCTCCAGACCTTCTGATAATGTCATTCCTGGGCCTACCATCTGGCTGGACGGGTACAGGTAGAAGAGGTAGGCCTGGCATTCCTTACTATCCTGGTCTCGCTGAAGCCCAGTTTGATTTACCCAGCCCTCATCCTGCCCTGTTCTCTGTAGCTGTAGAGCTTCCCCCATCAGATAACCTCTGACTCTGTCCAGGCCACTTATCACCTCATCAAAGCGGTTTGGCTAAGCCTGTTAAGGCTGACCAATCTGGAGAGGCTGCTAGTAGTCTGGATTCTGACTCACAGAAAAGAATGTCGTATTACTTCTTTTGTGTATTAGTTATGATAAATTCAACAGTGGCAAGTTGTTGGATTTATCATTAACAATATTTTAAGTCCTAGAAGGACATTTTAGACTTAAATAAAATATTCCAATGTTAGCCTATGGAGGTAAGTATCTACAATTGGTAAAAATTAAATTGGCAGTGTTTCCCTCACCAGGGCATATAAAACATCTTTTATAATGTCCCTGCGTATAGTTACATGACTCCCCAACGATTGGGCACCTAGAGGAGACCTTAGGGGTTATTAATATGTAAAAATAAGGTAGATTACCATTTTGTAAATACCTTTAATTCCAAAGTCGAATTTGCATATCATTTACTTTTAAAGACAGTCTGCAAAGTAGGGCTGCTTTTAAAAATGACAGCAGGCAACACAGAAGTGCCCATTCCAGTTCAGGAAATCTACTGGGCCTCTAAGCCTCCCTGCCATATTATATACTAGGGTATAATAGGTAGTTTGAATCCCCCTTGCATTATTATATGCTAGGGACTTAGAAATGCAAGCAGGCAGCAGACATAGCACAGGCATCTATGTAGTCCAACGCCAGATGCATTTCGGGAGTCCTGGCTCCCTTCCTCAATGGCGTGTGTTCAATTAAAGAAAGAAAAGTTCACCGCACACCTATTTCATCAAAAATACCCGCCCCGATGGGCATGGCTCTCTCACAGCCTTCTGGTCATTGTGGTGTGAAGTTGTCTTATCCCCAGTGGGCATGCTTTCATCCAAAACATAATAAAAACAGTTTGTTATCCATGTGGGTTGATGTCAAGTCTTGCCTGTGACCTGCCCCGCTCTCCAGACGCCAATAGAAGCTCCAAGGCGGCACCACCCTGCACGAGGCGCCGAACTTGCGTGTCTCCCGTGATTGCTAGCCTCTTCAAAGCCAGCACGGACCCGCTACCACAGTGGGCCTCACTCCACAGCTGGGCAACAGCTGTTATAAATCCACACTCGCAGGTAGCCGCAAAGGTGTGTGACCTCAGACACATAATCAGCTCACTGGTTTATTGGCGAAATGCAAGCAGGCAGCAGACATAGAACAGGCATCTATGTAGTCCAACGCCAGACGCGTTTCAGGAGTCCTGGCTCCCTTCCTCAATGGCATGTGTTCAATGAAAGAAAGCAAAGTTCACCGCACACCTGTTTCATCAAAAATACCCGCCCCGATGGGCGTGGCTCTCTCACAGCCTTCTGGTCATTGTGGTGCAAAGTTGTCTTATCCCCAGTGGGCATGCTTTCCTCCAAAACAGCCCGGCTGCGAAAAGAAACCCACCGCTTGTCAGCGGGCCCCGTGTTAGCACCAGAAAGGTGTCAGCGCGAAGATGGGAGGCAGTTTTCCAGGTTTCCACTGCAAAGCAGGGCAGGCAGCCAAGCGAGACTTTGCACCAACCCACTGGAGTGTTTTAATGTGTTAACTGCTGTTTGCAAGATGGACTCATAAGAGACTTACTATCTCTGGCACTACAGGAACCACAAGCCATTGCCTATGGCCACGCCCACTGGGGCGGGTTTTTGGAAGTAAAAAGTGCTCGGAGAACTCTGTCTTTCATTTTATCAACCGAGCCATTGAGAAAGGTAATGGAGCTTCCTGAAACGCGTCTGGCGTGAGTGCGGTTGCATTTTCCCCACTGCTGCCTGCTTGCCAGTTGTTACCTAATAAAGAGAGAAATACCTACCTGCCGGATGGCTTCTTTTCAGTGGGGCAACCTTCTTTGTTGTATATATATATATATATATATATATATATATATATATATATATATATATATACAACAAAGAATATATATATATATATATATATATATATATATATATATATATATATTCTCGTTTCTCTCCGTTTCACTCGCTCCTGTTTGGAAAAACGGGCACGGACCACAACATTGTGCAAATAGGTTGTAATGTATATTGCTCCAGGACCTCTACAGCCATGACGCGTTTCAGCCCCCCAGGCATTTCTGTGAATACATATTTTAAGCATCCTGGAGTGTCCTGGTCATCACTTAACTTTGGGGAGATATATATATATATTTTCACTGAAATAACCATAGGTTTCAGGGACGTTATAGTTAGTTGGACATTTCACTCGTACAAAACCCTAGAAATTCCCACGTTATAGTTAGTTCAGCTAACTATAACTCGCGCCCCCGCAATGTATTGCTGATGACGTCACATATTACATCACTCATGACATGGTCAGTGACATCACTGATGACATCACTGATGACATCTGAAATGACATCACTGATGACGTCATCCATGCGATAAATTAGAGCATCTTCTCACACCCTTTGATATACTCAATCAAAATTTCAGACGTCCATTCTCAAAACCATAGATACTCCAATACCAATAACTACATACCCACTCATTGACTCTTAGATCTACACACACATCCACTCACTCACCTGTACAGTCACCCATACTTACAGTCACTCAGTACAGGACTATCATATGCGTGTATACACCTACATAGACACTCACACACCACCAATCATCCATAGAGGTACTCTCACACCTAGTCAGTCATGCAAATAATTAATCACACTCCCATTTACTCACCTATGCAGTTATACACACACAAGTTCACTTACTCATAAAAATAGTACCACATTCTTACGCTCTTATACAATCACTGATACAAGCACACACTCATCCATACAGCCACTCTCACAATCACACACTCTCACATATACCCACTTATATACTCTTACACACATATATACTGCCTTTCACATATGTAGTTACTCACACATGTACCACTGAGATATACATTCAATCACTAGCACACCCATACATACACTCACCCAACCATACAGTCCATCACAGATGCACTCTTAAAACCATGCACCCATAGAATCACCCACTTACACATTTATGTACAGAGTCACACACACCCCACCCACACAAACACTCAGGCACCCATACAGATACTCAGACAACCAATCAATAACCCATAGAGACACTCATATAGCTATTCACAAAATCATGTAGCCGCTTATACACCAACAGACAGACAGATACAGACATTCACACAGTTTAGTCACTAGTCTGCAGTAAGATACATTTAATGACTCACTTATAGAGTCAGTCACGCACCTACTAAATCATCCATTCACACACTTATACACCCACTCATTCTTCCATAGGTTTTCCCCTATACATATATATTAAACATATTTAAAATTTACAAAAACACACACTCACTGGATGATGTCATCAGTGATGTCATCAGTGATGTCATTTCAGATGTCATGAGTGATGTCATGAGTGATGTCACTGACCATGTCATGAGTGATGTAATATGTGACGTCATCAGCAGTGCATTGCGGGGGCCCGAGTTATAGTTAGCTAAACTAACTATAACGGGGGAATTTCTAGGGTTTTGTACGAGGGAAATGTCCAGCTAACTATAACGCCCCTGAAACCTGTGTTTTTTTCTGTGAATTTCTAAGGTTTTTTAAATGCCAATTCCTAACTAGAACGCCCCTGAAACCTTTGGTTTTTTCAGTGAATTTCAAAGGTTTTTTAAATGCTAATTCCTAACTATATCGGGTCTGAAACCTATGGTTTTTTCAGTGTATTTCAAAGGTTTTTTAAAGGCTAATTCCTAACTATATCAGGCCTGAAACCTATGTTTTTTTCAGTGAATTTCAAAGGTTTTGTAAATGACAATTTTTAATGTATTAATTGTTATACTGATTTTTTTGATACTGATTTACTAAATTTATTTTTAGATATTTTTTTTAATTACATTGTAATTACATTATACATTACAATACAAAATATACTTGCTCAGAATGAATTACCTTAGTTTAAATACTTGGCAAATAGGCAACAGACTTTTAAGTACAGTAATTACAGTTGTTGCAGTGGCCAACCCAATTTCAAACACAAAGCAACATTGAGCTCAATGTGAATTTCTAGTTAAATGCAATTAGTTACTTTATGGATTACTTTTCTAACCACAGGACTGGATCCTAGATTCAGTCCTTGGACATCTCCTGTAAACAGTTGAGTAAAAGCATTTTGGTTACAGTAATGATTTTTAAGGAATATTATTGTATTTTAAAAGTTGACACAGAAATTTTTTCACATGGAATCACCAATGTTATCCTATGGCAGAAAATTCACTTAGCAGGTAAGTAGTGTTATTGTTACTTTTTCTTACTCAGTGGTGGATCGTGGATCCAGCACTGGCCAACCTCCTGTAAACAGTTGAAAGAATGTGTTTAAGTCATACAGACGATTTTTTAGGAATATTTTTTGTTTGTGAAAATAGACACTTAGAAACTTTTCCTCTGAAAACCACACAATGGATTCCTATAGAAGGAAATACAAGTTACTGGTAAGTACGCTTAGAATTACTTTTCAGGGTCAGTGCTGGGCTAAAAGATGCAGCACTGGGTTCTCTCCTGATAACAGGTGAGTAAACCGGAATTCGTAGTTCGGCTGATTTTAGACGAATATTTTTAGTTTGTGAAAATAGACACTTAGAAACTTTTCTGCTGAAAACCACACAATGGATTCCTATGGAAGGAAATACAAGTTACTGGTAAATACGCTTAGAATTACCTTTCATGTTCAGTGCTGGGCAAAAAGATGCAGCACTGGGTTCTCTCCTGATTACAGGTGAGTAAATCAGAATTCGTAGTTTGGCTGATTTCAGAGGAATATTTGTACGTTTCAAAAATGGACACTTAGAAAATTTTCTGCTGAAAACCACACAATGGATTCCTATGGAAGGAAATACAAGTTACTGATAAGAATTACTTTTCAGAGTCAGTGCTGGGCTAAAAGATACAGCCCTGGGTTCTCTCCTGATAACAGGTGAGTAAATCGGAATTCGTAGTTCGGCTGATTTTAGAGGAATATTTTTAGTTTGTGAAAATAGACACTTAGAAACTTTTCTGCTGAAAATCACACAATGGATTCCTATGGACGGAAATACAAGTTACTGGTAAATACGCTTAGATTTACTTTTCAGGGTCAGTGCTGGGCTAAAAGATGCACCCCAGGGTTCTCTCCTGATTACAGGTGAGTAAATCAGAATTCGTAGTTCGGCTGATTTTGGAGGAATATTTGTACAATGGTGAAGGAAGGGGGCGGGGCCTGGGGTGATATGTGTGCAAACACGCCCTGTGGCGCGTTTTAAGTTGGGTAATTAATTCCTCTTCAATCCAGAGGTCCCCTGGGGGCCAACTAGCCCACCAGGTACCTCCAGAGGCCACACCCCTTTTTACAACACTCTGCAACGCAGCTCCGTGGCGCTTAGTGGAGGTACCTGGTGGGCTAGTTGTCCCCTAGGGGACCTCTGGATTGAAGAGGAATGAATTCCCCAACTTAAAACGTGCCACAGGGCGTGTTTGCACAGTATCACCTCAGGCCCCGCCCCCTACCTTCACCACTGTGCAAACGCACCCCGTGGCGCGTTTTAAGTTAGGAGATTAAGTCCCTTTGAATCCTGAGGTCCCCTGGCGACAACTAGCCCACCAGGTACCTCCAGAAAGTGCCACGGAGCTGCGTTGCAGGGGGTGTAAAAAGGGGCGTGGCCTCATTACACCTCTCTGCAACGCAGCCCCCTGGCGCATACTGGAGGTTCCTGGTGGGATAGTTGGCCCCCAGGGACCCCCAGATTGAAGGAGAATTCGTTCCCCCTCTGCAAACGCGCCAGGGGGTGCGTTTGCAGAGTGATGAAAGGAGGGGGTGTGGCCTCCTCCCGATCCCGTTTTTTTTTCTTTCCTTTTTAAGAAGGGGGGCTGTGTAGCTCCCCTTCTTTTTCTTATTTTTTGGCCCTGGGGACCCCATCCCCCAGGGCCTGCCCCCTATTTTTATTTATTTTTTTTAAAACTGTGGAGGGGGGCCACGTGGCCCTTCTCCCGAGGCCTTAATTTGTCCCGGGGACCCCATCCTCGGGGCATGGCCCTTTTTTTTTTTCTTTTTGGCAGGGGGCTGCCTTGCCCCCCTCCTGTGGCCTCTTTTGGCCCCGGGGACCCCATCCCCCGGGGCCTGGCCTCCGTTGGGGCCTGTGGGGGGGTCCCCAATCCCCCCACGGCCCCGCCGGCTCCCCGCCTCCTGCTTCCACATGGGCAGCAGCTAAATCTGGATCCCAAAGGATACGAGTCACAAAGAAATAAAATATCCAAGAAAGAAGTGACTCAAACAGATAGATTCACCAAAGAACAAAAATATATTTCCACTACAATGTTTCAGCTTCCGCCTTCCTCAGGTAGTACAAGATGGTTTGCTCTGTGGCTGCACAGATGACACAGCTCAATTTTCAAAAAGCATAATGAGTGAAGATTCCATTTGGAATGTGGAATCAATGCAGTCCTGAGAGCTCTTGAGATATGCAGTAATCAGGTTGTATTGTCAGTAATGTTCAGTCCATCTGGGTGCAGTGATTTTAAACAGTACATCCAGAAGTTTTCCCTGGAGTCCAGTAGTTCTTCCTTTGAAACATGTTCCACAGGGAAAATCTTCAAATCTGATAGTGAATGATCCACAAGGTTAAAATGATTGGCTAAAAGCTGGTCAATTTTCTCATTAATTATTGCCAATTTGTGGTTCCTGAATCGTGTACGGAGGTTATTCACTGTTTGGCCTACATATTGTTTTTTTCAGCTTTGCCGTTGGTACTAAATGACATAAATAATGCATGTTGAGCGACATGTAAGATGCTGCTTATTGCATAAGTCCTTCTAGTAACAGGACTAGTAACAGATGATGTTTGTAAAAGATATTCACACGTGATGCACCTTTTAGAGTCACAGCAATGAACCCCTGCATTAGAGAGATCGTAAATTTGGAGCTCAGCGGTAAGCAATGACTGGAGGTTTTGGAAAAAACTTTTGCAATTTTTCACAAGTGGACAGTAAGGGAAATGTTTTTTGTATTATATTTCTGTAGTTGGGAGCTGATGGATGATAGTCAACTACAAATGGAGTTCAGTCACTTTTGTTTCTGTCGTTGGTATTCCAAATAAGTGCTTCTCTGGGTAACTGCAAAGACTTGTCAATTTGTTGCTGTATGATATGCAGAGGATAGCCTCATCTTTTAAATAATGTAGCAAGCTCCTGTAGATGTTCTTTACAGGTTTCCTCATTGCTGCAGATGCGTCTTATTCTGAGTGGTTGGCTGTAGATGATGCTCAGATTAGTGTGGTGTGGGTGACATGAAGTCCAGTTTAGATGCAAATGAGCATCTGTAGGCTTGTGGTACAGATCAGTTGTAATTTTGTGTTCATGAATGGCGAGTAGCACATCCAGAAAAGGGAGATGAGACTTCCTTTTAGTATTGCTGCTGGTAAATTTGATGGTAGGATGGATATTGTTGATATACGCTGTAAATTGTTCCAATGTTCTACTTCCTGCATTCCATATCATAAATATACCATCAATGTATCTTAGCCATACCAGTAGTTAGATGCTAGTAGTAGCAAGTATACAGTTCTCTAGTATGCCCATGAAGATATTTGCATAGGATGGAGCCATCCGAGTGCCCATGGAACTCCCTTGTATCTGCAGATAGTGTTTTTCTCATTGAATGTAAAATTGTTGGATTTAAGGATAACTCTTGCAAAGTTGGTAAGCACATTTGTTGATGGCTTTTTCACAGTTTTTATTAAGAGCTTCAGATAATGCCATAAGCCAAACCTCATGTGGTATATTGGTGTATAATGATGTAACATCAAATATAGCCAGAAGAGTATCATCATCAAATGGGTAGGTTTGGTTTAGTTTTTCAATAATCTGAAGGAAGTGACTGGTATCTTTAACAAATGATGGAAGTTCCTGTACAATGGGCTGGAGGTGCAGGTCGACAAATAAAGATAGTCTCCCAGTGGCTGTGCCATTGCCTGAGATGATGGGACGGCCAGGATTGTTCATTTTGTGAATTTTGGGAAGCATATAAAATCTTCCAGGTCTTGGTTTGGGATGAACAAGTATATCTGCTGTTGTTTCATCAATGAGGTTTAAGCTCCTGTATCTTACAGCCATGTTCTTAATTTGTTTGTTCAAGTCTTCTGTGGAATCAGTTTCTAAAGGTTTGTAAGTGTTGGTATCCATTAGTTGTCTCATTCCTTCCTCAATATAATCACTTACTTTCATGGCAACCACTGCACCACCTTTGTCTGCCGGTTTTATAATGACATCCATTCTCTGTTGAAGGAGGTGGAGAGCTTTTCTTTCTTCTTGGGTAATGTTATTAAAAATCCTTTTAGGTGTTGATTCCTTGATGAGTTTGTTGATGGATAAAATGTATGTATCAAGGACAGGATTTCTACCACATTGAGGAGTCCATGATTTGGGATGGTGGAACTTCTTAAATTGATCTGGAAGTTAGCTTGGCATATCAACATTAGAATTATTGTAAAAGTATTATGCAAGTCTGCATCTTCTCTCGAAGGTTTTGAGGTCTCTCATCATGTTGCCAGTATTATGGTCCTTCGGTACAGGACAGAAATAGAGGCCTTTGCTCAAGAGGTTTAATTCACCTGGTGATAGGAGCCCTCCAGTCAAGTCAAAAACTGGGTCGGATGTCTGGAAGGGTTATAGCTGGCTGATGCTATGCAGCCTTTTTTGTCTTATAAACCTTCTATTCTTTTTATGCTGTTTACTCACAGGGCTTTCACTGACAAGAAAATCTCCAAAAACTGAATGAATTATGAAGTGGTGAGTTGGAAGAGGAGGTTTATGAAATCTTAACATATCTCTTTTTAGTTTTGCAGATTTAATTTCAATAGCATTCCTGGCAGTCATCTTTTTTACTACTGCAATCCTCTGTAGTATGTGTGCCACTTCACAGTCACTTGTTGTGTTCTTTAAAAGTTCCAGTTCTTTTTGTAGTTTGGCTTTAAGCATCTGCATTTTTTGAATGGTTACTTTAATAGATACCAATAGTAGGGCCATTGATGAGTTATGCAGTAAAATATTCCATGTCGTAGACCATTCACAACTAGTTAGTTTAAAAGGTGGCTTAGACTTAACCTCCAACCCCATAGGACAGATGTTAAGTTTTTTATAGATTTGTAAATGTGCTATTGTAAATTGGCACTTACTGATTTTCTCCTGGATGAACAGCGCATATCTAGGATATAGATTTGTTCTTGACATGGTGGTTGCTTCTGGCTTGAGTGTCGGATCCAGGGAGGATAGAGGTTTGTAATCCCCAAAACAGTATACTTGAAGATGAAGGATCACAAGAAAACAACAGCCAGCCAGGGCAAAAATCTGGATCCCAAAGAATACAATGAGTCACAAAGAAATAAAATATCCTAGAAAGAAGTGGCTCAAACAGATAGATTCACCAAAGAAAAAAATATATTTCCACTACATCGTTTCAGCTGCCGCCTTCTTCAGGTAGTACAAGATGGTTTGCTCTGTGGCTGCACAGATGACACTGCTGAATTTTCAAAAAGCATAATGAGTGAATATTCCGTTTGGAATGTGGAATCAATGCAGTCCTGAGAGCTCTTGAGATATGCCGTAATCAGGTTGTGTTGTCAGTAATGTTCAGTCCATCTGGATGCAGTGATTTTAAACGGTACATCCAGAAGTTTTCCCTGGAGTCCAGTAGTTCTTCCTTTGAAACATGTTCCACGGGGAAAATCTTCAAATCTGATAGTGAATGATCCACAAGGTTAAAATGATTGGCACTAGGCTGGTCAATTTTCTTATTAATTATTGCCGATTTGTGATTCCTGAATCGTGTACGGAGGTCATTCACTGTTTGGCCTACATATTGTTTTTTACAGCTTTGCCGTTGGCACTGAATCACATTAATATGTTGAGCGACATGTAAGATGCTGCCTTATTGCATAGGTCCTTCTAGTAACAGAACTAGTTACAGATGATGTTTGTAAAAGATATTCGCACATGATGCACCTTTTAGAGTCACAGCAATGAATCCCTGCATTTGTTACAGCTTGCTTGAGTTCAGCTCTCACAATAGAGATCGTAAATTTGGAGCTCTGAGGTAAGCAATGACTGGCGGTTTTGGAAAAACCTTTTGCAATTTTTCACAAGTGGACAGTAAGGGAAATGTTTTTTGCATTATGTTTCTGTAGTTGGGAGCTGATGGATGATAGTCAACTACAAATGGTGTTCTGTCACTTTTGTTTCTGCCTTTGGTATTCCAAATAAGTGCTTCTCTGAGTAACTACAAAGACTTGTCAATTTGTTGCTGTATGATATGAAGAGGATAGCCTCACCTTTTAAATAATGTAGCAAGCTCCTGTAGATGGTCTTTACAGGTTTCCTCATTGCTGCAGATGCATCTTATTCTGAGTGGTTGGCTGTAGATGATGCTCAGTTTAGTGTGGTGTGGGTGACATGAAGTCCAGTTTAGATACAATTGAGCATCTGTAGGCTTGTGGTACAGATCAGTTGTAATTTTGTGTTCATGAATGGTAAGTAGCACATCCAGAAAAGGAAGATGAGGCTTCTGTTTAATATTGCTGCTGGTAAATTTGATGGTAGGATGGATATTGTTGATATAAGCTGTAAATTGTTCCATGTTCTACTTCCTGCATTCCATATTATAAATATGTCATCAATGTATCTTAGCCACACCAGTGGTTTGATGCTAGAAGTGGCAAGTATTCAGTTCTCTAGTTTGCCCATGAAGATATTTGCATAGGATGGAGCCATCCGAGTCCCCATGGAAGTCCCTTGTATCTGCAGATAGTGTTTACCATTGAATGTAAAATTGTTGGAATTAAGGATAACTCTTGCAAAGTTGGTAAGCACATTTGTTGATGGCTTTTTCACAGTTCTGTAACTAGTTCTGTTACTAGAAGGACCTATGCAATAAGGTGGCATCTTACATGCCGCTCAACATGCATTATTTATGTGATTCAGTACCAACGGCAAAGCTGAAAAAAACAATATGTAGGCCAAACAGTGAATAACCTCCGTACACGATTCAGGAACCACAAATCGGCAATAATTAATAAGAAAATTGACCAGCTTGTAGCCAAACATTTTAACCTTGTGGATCATTCACTATCAGATTTGAAGATTTTCCCTGTGGAACATGTTTCAAAGGAAGAACTACTGGACTCCAGGGAAAACTTCTGGATGTACCGTTTAAAATCACTGCATCCAGATGGATTGAACATTACTGACAACACAACCTGATTACTGCATATCTCAAGAGCTCTCAGGACTGCATTGATTCCACATTCCAAATAGAATCTTCACTCATGATGCGTTTTGAAAATTCAGCTGTGTCATCTGTGCAGCCACAGAGCAAACCATCTTGTACTACCTGAGGAAGGCGGAAGCTGAAACATTGTAGTGGATATATATTTTTGTTCTTTGGTGAATCTATCTGTTTGAGTCACTTCTTTCTTGGATATATAACATAGAAAGATATATATAACATAGAAAGATATAGTTAGGTCACAATTTCCAATGGAAGAGGGCTTTTTTCATAATAATTTGGTGTTGCTGTGTCATTTGCCAAGCAGGAGCTTCGTTAGGAATTTTGAGAAGCGATACAGGAAAAGCAACTGAGGAGAATTACATCTGTTTTGGCAGAAAGCTAGATCTTTACTTAGAAAATTTGTTTTTTTGTGATTTGATGAAAATCTGTTCAGTTATGGCTGGTACCATGGTACTTCTGGGGGCTTTTTTTATCCATCGCCCCTGACTGAGCAATACTCAAAGCCCGTAATGAGGGAAAGCTTGTGGCATGATTTTCCCACCAGATAGTGTTGCCCCTGTGAAAACGAAGAGGATCAACACCGGTTTTTTGTGTGCTTCTTCCATCACCACAAAGGATATTCTACCGCCCAAAGGCCACTTTGGCCTAGTCGCAAACATGCTCAACTGTCGAGACCCACTTGGCCTTTTTACAAAGACATTGTACACTCAAGCACTTAGACCAAAGAAGAAGAAGAAAGAGAAGGCAGTGACATGCCGGTCCACGCCGGTGAACCAGAAGACCACTCCAGTACAGAAGCAAAGAAGAACCTGCAATGGCCTCTACTCAGGATGGAGCACGCCTAAAGACCACCATCATAAGCAACTCTTATCACTATGAGTCGACCTACATATTTACAACTCCTTAGTGTAGGCCTAGCAGGAGAACCGAGAATAAGCTGCAAGCATGTGCAAACAGTCTCTGCCCCAAGCTTTCCAGAGCAACCATACAGACACAGTCACCGACTGCCTAGTAAACCACGGCATACACACCAAGAATCACAGATGTCTTGCAAAGGCAGAAAACGCTCAGCAACAGCAATTCACAGGTGCACAGGGATGCAAAGTCCTTCTGGTGGCTATCACCCACACTTGTTGCACCATGGAAGAGCCTCTGTGAAAGCTGCTGATAACCTGTGGTTAAATTTCAGCTACATCACCACCATCCTAGATGTCTCTCAGACAATGTTCCCTGTTGATATCAACTAAGAAGAGTCTAGACATCCATGCTGTTTAAGGGTGACCCAAATGGCAAAATTGTTGTGCCAGTCTCTGAAAAAGTGCATCACTGCTAATCTTTGTAGAATGTCTAGTGACCAGACTGGAGATAGAGCATGAGCATCCCATCAAAGTTTGCGAAGCACCTATGATCCTCTGAAACAACAGTAGACCAGTTACAATCTGCTCACCCAGTCTGTATCCTGGTCCAGAGTTTAGCATGCCTTGTCCATAGATCATCTTCCTTTAAGTGTTGTACAAGTGACAAGGCAGTAGTTTATCGGCGGTCTTGCAGCAGCCCACATGCGGCACACACGCAGATCCCCACAAGAGTGCCTTCCGAGTGGGTTGAGACTTTGTTCGGAAGCAAAAGCACACCTTTGAGTTGGAATTTGCCTTGGAGCCTCCACCAGTTCCCATATGCAAGAAACGCATGGACAGGGGCACTAGCCCTATTACCATTTGTGACCCCACCTCCTCCTCTGCCTCCTCTTCCACCTCCACTACTCCACACCTCCACACGTCTCCTTACTCTTTGTTGTATGTACAGGGCAGATCCCTTCATCCTGTTGACTCCAACAACACTGCGTTTGAGCCGGGGCCCACTGATGACCCATGGGACAATTATGATGTCGCTCCCCCGGGGAAAGCATGACATGGGTCACTATTGTCAAGTCAAGAATTACTTTATTGGGTCTACAGAAGACCATAAAAGTGCATAAAAAAAGATAAAACATACATTGCATAAGTCATCTTGAATTGTCAACAGGCTACAATTAAGATAATAAAAGAAAAACGAAACGTATAAAAAAGAAAGACCTAATAAAAACAACATGACCAAAGGCAAAAACCCTCCATTATCCAGTATTGGGGATATTTGATAGATTCACGTGCTTGAATCATTCCCCGTCATCGAGATGGGAGTCTCACAGTAACATAAGCAAACAGTAATTTACAAATACCATAGGCTATAATGGCTCTAGGCCATGAACTTAATAGCCTATGTATGTTCTTTTTAAAAAAGGGCCAAACTTTAAATACAACCAATCAGGTGTCAGCACTCTGTAGAACAGTCCCAGCAGAGGCAGTTTCCCTGTGATTTTCACCGCACATAGTGTGTGAATTAGTCTCCCTGAGTTTTACTCAGTTTCTTCTCAGCTGAACTGGATTTTGTCCTAGAACTTTCCAACATGTTGGACAAGTAAGGGCTTTTCTGCCCATGTAAGACCTGTGGCAGGAAAGCGTCCTTGTGAATGATCCACACAAGGATTGTATTTACTGCCTCCATCCCAAACATGAGGTAAGACAAAGCAAGATTTGTTTCACTTTCTCCTCAAAAACTCTTTGGGGTAGAGAGGGGCCCCCATGGATGGCTGGGGGGAGGGGGGCACTTCAAGATCTCCAGATTAAGTGCAGATGGTCCAGTGCACGAAAACTGAAACACATCAACAGTCTAGAGCTAAAGGCTGTATTTCTCTCCCTGCAAGCTTTTTTACGAAGGATAGCATGTTCCTCTGTGCTGGGTCATACGGACAATATGGACAGCATGTATTACATCAACAAGCGGGGAGTAACCAGATCCTTCACACTATTGCAAGAGGCACAAGAACTGTGGGACTGGACAATGGAACAGGGGATATCTCTCAAGGCCAAACACATCCCTGGACTACAAAACACCCTAGCGGTTACCCTCAGCAGAGCAAAGGACAGTTGCCACGAATGGGAACTGAATCAACAGTAACTGGACAGAATATTGTGGGGAAAACCAGCCCTAGACCACTTCGCCACAAAGGACAATGCCAAATGTTAGTCTTTGCCAGAAGGTTCCCTCTCCTAGTATTATGGGGCAATGCCCTTTCAATGTGATGGTCAGGTATATATGCCTATGCTTTTCCCCCCATCCCATTGTTTCCCATGGAAACTACCAAATGAAAGCAGAGCGCTGCCGTCTGTTACTGACAGCGCCTAGATGGCCCACACAACAATGATTCCTGGAACTTCTTCATCTCTCAGAGTCCAGACCCATACGCCTGCATCCATCACCATCTCTCCTGACCAGAGACAAGGTCATGTATGTCATCCGTGACCGGCTTCTCTTCACTTACGTGCCTGGCTCCTACGTTCTTGGGTTCAGGAAGATGACTTTTTCACAGAAATGCAGAGATAACCTTGCAAAGTCTACAGCTGAAAGTACTAACAAAAAGTATAGGATTAAATGGAAATGGTTCCGCTTCTGGTGCCAGTGAAACAATTCCGTTTCATGCATCCCCAGAACAGATTTGGCCATATCTCCTCTCCTTAGCAAAATCAGGTCTCACTTTCGCCTCAGTAAAAGTGCACCTTGCCTCGATCTCTCGGTACACAAGAAACTATCCTTCCCTCTGTGCTACTAGTCTGCCAAAACAATTTATGAAATGTTTTCTGCACCTTTCCTCCGGTGCGAGCTCCTCCTCCGGAATGGAAACTCAGTATAGTTCTCTCACAATTGATGAAACAGCCATTTGTGCTGATTCACAGAGCTGGATTGAAATTCCTGACATGGAAAGTGACTCTCCTTCTTGCTCTCACTTCCGCTAGAAGGGTTAATGAAATACAGGCGTTCACTATCAAGAAACCATTTCTTCAATTATTCATAGAGGATTTTGTGAATCTCAGAACTTATCCTATCTTTATCCCAAAAGTTCCATCTTAGTTTCATCTTAATGAACCAGTTATACTCTGAAATTTCTTCCTGAATCGACAACACCAGCTGAGCAGGCGTTACATTCGCTTGACGTAGGCGATGTCTCAAATTCTGCATGCAAAGAACAAGACATTTGAAAAACTGATTGGTTACTAGTCGCTTACGGTCAAGTCCGCGAAGGCACCACAATCACAAAAGCCACTGTAGCTAGATGGGTTTCTGCAACAATACAGTTTTTTCACAGTAAGGCTGACAAGCCTTTAACAAGAAGGACTAAAGCACACTTGAACCAGATCAGTGTCCACATCAGCTGCTCTTTTCGCTGCAGTAACATTGGAAAATGTTTGCCGGGCTGCAACTTGGAAAAGTACCCACGCTTTCACGCAGCACTACTGCCTGGAGTCTGCGCGGCATGGAGATGCAGCAGTTGGACAAGCGGTACTACATCATCTGTTCAGCTGAGGTGACCCTCTTTCTAGGAAGAAGGATCTTTGTGTGTGTGTGTGTGTGTGTGTGTGTGTGTGTGTGTGTATATATATATATATACTTGCCATCAACTTGCCATCTTCCCAAATGGAAAAGAGACTGTGCCCTGGAAATATGACGGCTTTGCGGCCAATCCAGGGAAGACCTACTGCATGTACTGTGTTTGTGCCTCACCTCTTGAATGAAAGAAGGGCTCTTCTACGGAGGGGCTGGAATGACAAGGAGGTCAGATCATGTAGAGGCGCAGTGTTGTCCTGCTTCGATCCCCGGAACACCAGCCTAAATTGTGCACTGGTTAGGTTTATGGACTGGGCGGCAAAAAAACTAGAGAGGGGAACTGCTTAACGTTCCCTCGGCCTGAAACTCAGACCCCTGGCTCACCGCAATAGCCGTTGAACAAACTCTTCTTGCGGGGCAGTCAGTCACATGAACAGTTTGTCGGAAGAAACAAAACAAAATGGCCCTCGGAAGGGGAGCGGGTCACAGGCTTGCTATTCAACTAGGACTACAGTTTTCCCTTAAGGGAACACCATTACAGGATTTATAGACAGTGCACTTACAAGAGAGTTTTACAAATGGGAATGTCGGGTGCTTTTATCTACAGGAACCGGGGTTCTTTTAACAAATTAAATTACTGTGATTTTTATTTGCTGCGTTTGCCAAGGGTTTATCAAATCATGCAATAAAGTTCTTTTTTTAACTATATATATATATATATATATATATATATATATATATATTATCTACTGGCGGTCGCCAGTAGATAGTTATAGTTAGGACCGTGTTTCCATAGGAAATCCGCAACATTCTATTTGGAATAACTTTGGCGCCGGTAGATGAATCCTCGCGAAATTTTCAAAATAGGTGGGGCGCTCCGCTCCTACCCTGAAAGTCTCGAGGGGGATTCGTCAAGCAGTGGCTGAGAAAAAAGGGGGGGTCCCAAAACGCGTTTTCCCCATGCAATTTTCCATAGGGACCTTTAGTCCAAGGTACAGCCCGAACGGCTGAACAGAATTACTTGAAATTTGGCAGAGAGGTAGTCCTCAGCTCAGGGAAGTGCCTTTTGCAGGTCTGGTGTCAATCTGTTCAGTAGTTCCTGAGAAAATCAAAAGTAAATTCATATATATATGTGGGCGGAGCCTAACCACACATGTCAGCACTTCATCCAAGAAGTGTTGGCAGCCATCTTGGGACCAATATACATGATAGCACCTCATTAAAAAGCATTGCAGTTAATAGAAGGTTTTAAGACTTTAGTTACATTATAAATCATTTGTTGATGGTACCGTACTCATTTTAGGAATTGTGGTATGTTCTAAGGTGATTTCACCATGTGAAAAAGCCTTCTGCTGGGATATCATGATTGAGAGAAAAATATTTTCTCATGCTTTTCCCACAGAGGTTTGGAAGGTGATCTATAAGCTAAACTGAGAGCTTATTTTCTGTAAATTCACATTATCTTTCTCAGTCATGTGAGAATGAAATCTGACATTCTCAGTAAAACATGTACATCCAACAAGGGCAGAGACTGTCAGTTGATTCCTTTGTGTTCTACTGCAGCTTCCCAGAGTGTTCCAAAGAACAACTAGAGCGCTAACAGTCCTACTTATGATAAACGTATGGCACACCTGAAGCCATCTTGCTTGGATTAAAGTGGTAACTCTTAAAACATTTAATTTAAAAAGGAACAAAATGAGGGGGTTCATTTTTCCATAACAAGTATGATTAGTGCTGCAGAAAGAAAAACTAGGGCACATTTTGACTTCTGAAATCCTCTTTTATTTCATTAAAAAATTCTGACATGCAGACTGAAACATGCACTTTCAATACCAGCAGCAGTTTTCCCTGGTGAGCAGTAGCTTTACTACAGTGATCTAATGAGCAAAAAGAGTGCTAACATTCTGAATTTATGGCAAATGTGTGACACATCTGAATGCCTTCTTGATGGAATCAAAGTAAAAAACTGAAAGTATTTCCTACTGAGGAGACTGCAGTAAATGAGGAAATTAGGAAACTTCATAACAAATAAGTCTCCCAAGATGGCCACCAGAGACAAAAGAGACCAAATGTAGCCCAAATATCACCCAGATGTAGCCCAAGTATAGCCCAATGACAGAATATCCCAGAGTGTTCTTAAAAACATCTAGAGCGCTTACTGTTTTCATTATGACAAAAGTATGGCACACCTGAAGCCATCTTGATTGGAATAAACTGGTAACACTTAAAACATTTAATTTAAAAAGGAACACAATGAGGGGGTTCATTTTGCCATAGAAATTATGATTAATGCTGAAGAAAGAAAATGAGGGCACATTTTGAGTGACTTCTAAAATCCTCTTCTATTTCATTAAAAAATTCTGACATGCAGACTGAAACATGCACTTTTAATACCAGGAGCAGACTTCCATGGTGAACAGTAGTTTTACTACAGTGATTTAATGAGCAACTAGAGTGCTAACTTTCAGAACTTACGGCAAATGTGTGACATATCTGAATACCTTCATGATGGAATCAAAGTAAAAAACTGAAAGCATTTCCTACTGAGGAGACTGCAGTACATGAGGAAATTAGGAAACTTCATAACAAATAAATCTCCCAAGATGGCCACCGGAGACAAAAGAGCCCAAATGTAGCCCAAAATCACCCAGATGTAGCCCAAATATAGCCCAATGACAGAAGTGTGCAAAACACTTATTATTTTGTGTTTTTGCAGTGTTATATAGTGCAGACTTGTCAGGTATTGGAGTGCTTTACATGAGCATTGGTTACATCACACACGAACAAATTCATTTTGGTTGTAGACATGGGGAGACTAAGTGATTCACAGAATGTCGAGCTGAAGCAGAAACTCCAACCTGGTTCCCCAGTTGCAAAGTCTGCAGTTCTGGAAGTAACACCACATCCTCTCCCCTAAGAGCAACATTTAATCAAGTGGTCAACTGGATAAAAAAACATAAAGATAACAAATAATTTAAAAGTGCTTTGTCGCTATTTGAAAACTCAGAAAATATGTCCTTATTTTAGTCTTTTGGAGCACTAACCATAATTTTGATGCCAATAAGACCCTCTCATATATGTAATTTCTAAAGGAAATGCTCTAGGTATTACAGTTTTGATTACATCAAGATGACGTCAGGCGTTCCACACTTTTGTAATAAATATAGAATGTTAGCAATCTAGTTGTTCATTAGGATACTGTTGAGAGGCAGAGGCCAGGGGCACGGACTCTGAAAATTGAAGGCAGGTAGGAGGGTGCAAAGGCAACAATTTAACCACACTGAGCAGGCAGGAAGGGCCGTGGCAGCACAACAGACTATGGAGGGCAGTGGAAAGGGGGGCAGGGGCAACAAACCAACAATACAGGACTTGCAAGAGAGGCTGTGGCAATGTAATAGACCATTGTGGGCAGAAGGAAGAGGCAATGGTAGTACAACCATACATGCCAACAGACCCGATTCAGCCAGGAAACGTCCAATGTTTTTAAGCTCAAATGGGCTTTATTTGATCTGTCTCCTGTCTGCAATCTCCTCTTTTTCAATGTAACTCAAAGGGGAAAATCAATACCCCAGTTTTTTTTCAAAATCTCCCTTTTACCAAGTTCAAAATGTTCGCAAGTATGGTACATTGGATCATGGAAGGAAATGGGGTAGGGACATGGACTTGGATAACAGAGGACAGGAGGGACATGGAGAGGTGCACCAAACTGACCCTGCAGGGCAGGCATCAGGGGTTGCAGCAGCACAATACACCACACAGGGCATGCGGGACGGGAGTGCAGCACAACAATCCATAGAAAGCAAGAGGGAGGGGACAGGACCATGCACATGGACAACAGAGAACAGAGGGGCAAGAGGCAATGGTAGCTAGCTGACCATAATGGACAGACAGGAGAGAAAGCTGCAGCATAACAGACCATGAAGGGCAGGAGGGACGGATCAGGGGCATTACAATGGAACAGACAAGCCAGGAGGGAGGGAGTAGGGGTCTGCACATGTAAACCGAGGGCTGGGGCAAGGGGGCAGGGCAGGAGCAGCAAGATAGCCATGGAGGTCAGGCAGGATGGGCACTAGAAGCAAGACACACCATGAAGAGAAACAGTGAGACTGTGATGGCATACACACAGACCATGGAGGGAAGGTGGGAGGGGGTCAGGGGCAGTTAACTGACCACACAGGGAAGGTGGGAGGGGCCATGGCAGCACAGAAGACCATGCATGGCAAATGGGAGGGTTAGTGGCAGCACAATGGCTATGATGGGCAAGAAGGAGGGTGCAGGGGCATGCACAAAGGACGATGGAGGATAGAAGGGAGGGTCAGGACCTGTGCACAGACAAGAAAGTTCAGGGGAAGGGGCCTCACAACAGACCGCATGGGGCAGGCAGGAGGAGCAGTTGCAGCACAACAGACCAGGGAGGGCAGAAGGGTGTGGCAGTACAATGGACCATGTAGGACAGGAAGAAGAGGATAGGGGCATGGCATGTGGACAGGCAGGGTGGAGGTGGCAGGGACAGGTTACAGTCATCTGACAATGCTAGGCAGGTGGGAGGGGAGTGGCAGCTCAACAGAACACTCGGAGTAGATAGGAGTGGCAGGTCCATGGAACATGGTGGGCAAAAAGGATGGAGCAGGGGCATGCACAAAGACATCGGAGGGCAGGGGGAAGGAGAATAGTGGCAGCAAGCTAAGCACAGAGTTTAAGCAGGAGGTCAATGATGGGGCATAGAATTGGGCAATGGAGGGCAGGAGGAGGGGACTGGTACATCATACTAAATTGAGGGCAGTGGCAGCACATCAGACCATGCATGGCAGGAGGGAGGAGGCTAGTCCATGGATTCACACAACAGAGGATAGGGAGGAGGGCCATGGGGCAGCAAGCTAACTGTTCAGAGAAGGCGGGCATTAGGAACTTTATTGTTTTTAAAACGTGTGTCTGTGCGAACTACTTAAAATATGAACAAGTATGCAGCATAATCTCACTTTTATTCAGGAAGAAGAGGACGTTTGTGACTGTGACTCCGGGCTCACTTGGCAGAAACGCCCCCTGACCCTCCACCCCCTATCGCAAAATGTAATGCCCGTGAAAAGGGTAGGTGAACACAGTGTTATATAGAACATAGTCCTGAGAGCAAATGAAAATTAAAACTAGATATAGTGTATGGTATAAACTATGCACCAAAAAGTGTGATATAAGATGAACCGGGCGTGAAATATAATATACAATACATTGTGCGCAATGACAGATTCATTGGAGAGCGCGAGATAGCACAGGCACTAGCGCGTGCTATGCGATGTGTGCCTTGGTGTGTAATATGCACAGGGCAGTGTTGTGTAACCTAACTGTGAGAAGTTGGCCTGATGTATGATGTCACTAGTTATAGTGTACACCTTATATCAGTCCAAATACCCTTATGGTGATTGGTTGTAAAGTCAACCTTATAGACCAGCTATCCTAGTGGTAGCATGGACAAGAGCAGTCTTAGGCTAAACTCTGAATGGCATGTGAAGCCAGCTGTGATACCATATATAATCCCTTGAATACCAAATGAAAGGACACCACAACAGATATATATATAAAATAAAGTGTATTTATTCTCAGCAAACCCTCAGCACTCTTTATGAGTTTAGAGGTAAGTACAACACAGTCTTATTAATGCATACAGTAAGTCACACAGGTAAGTAATACAGTTAGGCCCTAGGGGCCACGCAAACCATATACTAAATAAGTGGTATAAGAACCACTGTCACGGAAATAGAATAGGCCTAGGCCTAGGGAATCGCTGGGGCTACACTACACTAGCGTTAGTTAGGGAGTGGGAGGCCCACGGGATTCGTGTGCAGAGTGGAAACACTCACGCGTAATGCGTAAAAGTCAATAGCAATGTTACAGTTTAGAAATAGATAGATTTAGGACACTTCCGGAGTAGCTAGGAAGTTGAGACTTGAAAACTAGACACTAGGATAGTCACTATCCTGATGAGCACCGGAGTACCCAAGTTACCTAGCCCACAGGCTGCGGGTGCATAGGGGTGAAGATGCGTCGTTTTCGTCGTCGACTCCTATGGATGCCTGAAGAAAGATGCTGACAGGCAGTCAGGGGAGAGTGTCCGGTGGATCCCAAGCCTGGGATCAAGAAGAGAAGAAACCTGCAAGCAGAGGGGACAGAGTCAAGGTCACTAGCCAGTGACCACGTGGAACCAGGAAGGAACCAGGCGATGTCGTGAAGAGTTGCAGGGGAAGGTGAAGCTTGTCGCTGGAGCCAGGAGGACCAGGAAGCGTCGAGGACGACCAGGACCAGGAGGCGAGCTGTCCCACGAAGGCTCTTGCTGTCGGCGGCGTCGAAGTTGGACTAGGACTCACCAAGCCTTGGCAAGCGGAACCCACGAAGAACAAGGGACTTGCTTCTGGTGCAGACCAGGAAGGTCTGGGGTGCTTCTTCTTTGCAGAGAAGCGGGAGCCAGTCTGGAGGAGCCAAACCAGCGCAGAAGATTTCAGGGAGCGTCGTCACAAAGGCCACTAGCCAGCGGGCAAGCAACCGGACAGACGCGGCAAGCAGGAAAATGCTGAAGGGCCCCACGCAGGACTCGTGGAGTGTGGGGGGCTGGTCTTCGGTGCAGATGGTGCTTGGGGTTGGGGCTTCTCAATCCCCGGTGCACAACTTCGAGGGTACCTCAGAAGCTGCGCTGTAAGTTACTAGCCACTTTTCCCAGGTAGCCGGTCCCACGTCGCTCGTCGCCTCCACGGATCTCAGCTCTGCTGCAGATGTGGATGAGGGTCGGAGAAGTCTGGAAATCAAGGCTCTGGTCGGGCTCTGCAGTCGGTTCCTCGTCGAACGTTTCACAAAGCAAAGGGTAGTCACTTGATGGTGCCTGTTTGCACAGGGTAGCCACTCCTTGGCTACAAGGGAGATTCTTCAGTCTTCTTCTTTCGTCGAATGTCGAAGGTCCAGAGTTTCTGTTCAGTTTTGCAGGTTCAGGATAATCTAAAGTCTTGAGGCCCAACTCCCACTCTTATACTAATCTGGGGGGCTGGGGCTACCTGCTAGGTCACGCCTTATGGGTGGGACCTGGGAGGGGGTGGTTACACCCACTTCCCTTTGTCCAGTTTCGCGCCAGAGCTGGGGCTGGAGTGCCCCAGCACCGGTTTGAACTGGACTATGCAAGGAACACCTTGTGTGCCCCAGGCATGTCTCATTCCTTTCAGCCCACCCTGCCCCAATACACTAAAGGCTGTCTGGAGAGGTGCTAGCACCTCCCCAAGCAGGAAACCTATTGTCCAAGCCTCCCTGGCTGGGATCACTCCCAGCTGCAGGAGGTCAGACTTGTGTCGTGGCAGCAGCATCCATTTTGTGATGCTGAGGCTTTGGTCAGAGGTTACACAGCAAAGTATGATTTTAACATGTCTCTCCCTCTAGAAGGGAGGAATAATATCCTCATCACCAGAAATGGTATGGGGGTATTATTCCAAAGTGTTAGACACCTTACACGACATGTTTTGATACAGCCCAACCATAGTTACCATAACCGTTTAAGATTATAAGGCACTTTAAGAGTATATGGTAGGCTATATCATAGAACAGCTATAAGGACATGGTTCCGAAAGCTGCAGACAGGCTCAGCTCATGCTAGAGCACCATCTCACATGTTACCAAGCACTCTGCCTCCAGGATTGTTAAGGCCTGCCATAGGAGTGACTGATAGGTACACATGTGTCTATATATAGGGTAGGTATAGGAATACTACACCTAAGCAAGGGGTGATTACACGACCTTGCCCCAGCTGAGTGATCAGCCAGTTGTGTCTGATTGGAAGGCCAGACCAGGGGTGGCATAATACATGCTGCAGCCCCTGGGAGGCCTAGGGTACACCTATGCCCTGGGTACCTAGGGTACACTGTACAGGGTCCAATAAGGTGATCCTTACCAATTGGGAATGTACCTAGGGTACATGGAATCCATTTTACAGAGAGAGCAGACAGCCTGAGACCCTGAATGGCAGGATCTCAGGCCAACTAAGTCGAAAAACCAGCTAGACACTAGGCAAAAAGTTGGGGGTAACCATAGTCAGATGTCCACCTTCCTACACAACCCCCCCCCAAACGAAAGGAGATAAGGCTGGCCTTGACAAGGTAAGCCTCTATTGCCTGAGTGGCCATATAAGGAAGAACCAGCACTGGCATGGTTACCCCCTGTCTCATGGTCCACTAAGCAATCCCTCATCCTAAAGATATCATAGGGTCTCCACCATAGGGAATCTCTACCTTTGGTGTGTCTTTGCAAAGTAAAAGGCTGGTGTTGAGATGGAGTACTGAAGTGAGTGTCCCCAAAGTGAGGCCTCAGCTTCCTCCAATCATCCTCCACCATGGATGCCTTTCTTTCTCTAACTGAGTTGCACTGTGCTCTCAGGGTCAGCCTCTGGCTACCTAAAGCTGGAGGCTGGGTCCCTTTTGTGGGCTTACTGGAGGGACAGGTCAGGTTTGGGGCCCTAAGGTCCCATGTTTGCCTGTGCCCAACAGAATCCCTCTGGGGGAGGTCCCTAACTACCTGTGAAGGGGATCCCTCAGGAATGTTTTTACCCATCACCTGGCTAGGGCAACTAACCAGGCAATCCTCATTCTTTTGAAGGGGGGGTTCTTGTGGACAGGGGCCCTCTCGGGGTCCACTGGCCTCCCTGACCTCTGCAGCCCTGGGCTGACTGAGGCAGGGTAGAGAGAGGCAGGCTACCTGCACCAGACTGGGTCCCACCTTGGAAGGGGCCACTGACATCAGAGGCTCTGCCAGGCCAGGCCTGGCTACCTCTGGGGCAGTTCCTTCACAAGGGGTGGGGTCAGATCCCTGAGGAGGCTGACCTTTTCCTAATGTCTGGGGGGAGGGAGACTTTTCTTCCTCCCCACTACTCTCTGTCTGTGTGGAGTGATCCATAGTTTCAGGCTTCACTACACCTATGTCAGTCTGAGCATGGGCTGAGACCATTACAGCCTTGCCAACCTTTTCAGGAAGGCACTCAGTTTGCGTTTGAGCTGTGACTGTCACAGCTCTGCCAATTTCTACAGGGAAGTCTGTCTGTGCCTGGGCTGTGGCTACCACTGCCCTTCCAACCTTTTCAGGGAGGAAAGCTACTTGGACAGGGGTTGTGACTGGCACAACCCCACTACCCTTTTTGGAAAGGCCTACCATTTTAGAATGGGTGTCTTGTTCAACTCCAGCCCAAGCTGAGAGTTCTAAGTCATTCCCCAGCAAGCAGTCCACAGGCAAGGTTGGAGACACTGCCACCCTTTTAGGGCCAGTGACACCTCCCCAGCTGAGACATACCTCTGCCATGGGATGACTGTTCTGTTTGCCATCAATGTTAGTTACCTGGTATGAGAAACCAGGCAAAAGCTGCTCAGAGGGAACTAGCCTATGGGCCACCATAGTGATGCTAGCTCCAGTGTCTCTGTAGGCCTCAGCTTTTCTACCATTGATGTAGGGTTCCTGTCTGTACCTACCCAAAGTGTTGGGACAGGCAGTGAAGTTGGCAAACCCCATGCCACCATCACAGACAAGAGTAGCTGCTGTAGGGGAATTGGCTAAGCCAGAGTCCCCCTGTGTTCCCCAAGAAAACCCAACCAAATTTTTGGGGCCACTCCCACCACCTGGGGGATTACTGCTGACAGTAATAGGTGGTGTGACAGGAGTAGTTGGAGGAACAGTTTTGTTTTTAGCCTGTGGGCAACTGCTGTCAGTTTTCCAATGCCCAGGTGTTTTACACACATGGCAGTAAGGCTTTTTAACTGTGGTAGAGGAGGGAGCTTGGGACCCACCACCCTGTGTGGAGTTTTGGGGCCCTGAGGAAGATTTCTCTTTTGCTTTATCCCCACCCTTCTCTTGAGGCTTGGTGGTATCTTTCTTTTGGTCACCACCCTGATTTTTAGGCCTAATCCTGGTCCTGACCCATTTATCTGCCCTCTTTCCCAATTCTTGGGGAGAGGTCAAATCTGAGTCTACCAGGTGTTGATGGAGAAGCTGGTTCTGACAATTACTAAGGATCTGCTCCCTCATAATCAAGTTGTACAATCCTGTATAGTCCTGCACCTTGCTGCCAGTTAACCAACCTTCCAAAGCCTTAGTGGCACAATCCACAAAATCAGACCAGTCCTGTGTCTGTGTCTTCTGGGTGTCTCTGAACAACAACCTATATTGCTCAGTGGTTAAGCCAAACCCATCTATCAGAGCACTCTTCAGGACTTTGTAATTGTTTGCATCCTCATCACTGACTGTGAGGAGCTTGTCTCTACCTTTGTCAGAAAAGGAGAGCCACAAGATAGCTGCCCACTGACTTTGGGGTACCTGCTGTACTTTGCAGGCCCTCTCCAAAGCAGTCATCCATTTGTGGATGTCATCCCCATTCTGATATGGGGGGACTATCTTGCTTAGGTTTCTATGGTCATAAGACCTATCCCTATCTCTAGGAATGTTGCTGCCACCAGTGGGTTCTGACCCACACAATTTTTGCTCTCTAGCCAGAGCAAGCTTCTCTTTGGCAAGGGCAATTTCTTCCCTCTGAATCCTCAGATTAGCTTCCCTCATTCTGGCTTTATGCTCCTTTCTCTCAGGTGAAGTCATTCCCCTGTGAGAGGAAGCATTAGAGATGCTAGAGACATGGGAGTGGATGGATTCCCCTGAAGGGGATCTGTCCCTCCTGTTTCTCTGTGAATGCCTACTTGTGGGTCTGTATGGGGGGACCCCATGCAAACTCCCATGTAAGCTTAAGTTAGCCTGGCTAAGTCTCCTTACTTGGCTCTGGCTGTCTACCTCTTCCTCTGAAGTCCCATCTGACTCATCTGTGGTGGGTAGACCCTTATCTACAGCTATGGCACCATCCCTGGCAGCTCTTTCAGCATCATAGGCCTCCAGAAGCTCCACTAGCTGTCTAAGGGTAGGGTTTGCACCCTGTTTTATTCCTCTGGAGGTACACAATTGTCTCATCTCCTGGAATGTGAATGCATCATACCTAGAGGGAACCTGTCTAGGATTCTCCTCTCCTGAGGGAGCATCAGTGTGATCTCCATCCAGGGGCATGATTCTAGTGAGGGTGTGGTGTGTGCACCTACCTACACTAGTTGTATCTACTAAACCTCTCTAGTAGTTGTAGTCAGGGTGTGTTACTCCCTTCAACCTACCACTACTAAGTCCAGTAGGACTTAAGTATACTAGACTATGTTATATGTACCTAGACAATATCTGTGTGATCTTCCAATTTAGTATCTCAAGATTATAATGGTATTACAACAGCAAGCTCAGATCCCAACCGCTGCTCACCAATGTGAGAAGTTGGCCTGATGTATGATGTCACTAGTTATAGTGTACACCTTATATCAGTCCAAATACCCTTATGGTGATTGGTTGTAAAGTCAACCTTATAGACCAGCTATCCTAGTGGTAGCATGGACAAGAGCAGTCTTAGGCTAAACTCTGAATGGCATGTGAAGCCAGCTGTGATACCATATATAATCCCTTGAATACCAAATGAAAGGACACCACAACAGATATATATATAAAATAAAGTGTATTTATTCTCAGCAAACCCTCAGCACTCTTTATGAGTTTAGAGGTAAGTACAACACAGTCTTATTAATGCATACAGTAAGTCACACAGGTAAGTAATACAGTTAGGCCCTAGGGGCCACGCAAACCATATACTAAATAAGTGGTATAAGAACCACTGTCACGGAAATAGAATAGGCCTAGGCCTAGGGAATCGCTGGGGCTACACTACACTAGCGTTAGTTAGGGAGTGGGAGGCCCACGGGATTCGTGTGCAGAGTGGAAACACTCACGCGTAATGCGTAAAAGTCAATAGCAATGTTACAGTTTAGAAATAGATAGATTTAGGACACTTCCGGAGTAGCTAGGAAGTTGAGACTTGAAAACTAGACACTAGGATAGTCACTATCCTGATGAGCACCGGAGTACCCAAGTTACCTAGCCCACAGGCTGCGGGTGCATAGGGGTGAAGATGCGTCGTTTTCGTCGTCGACTCCTATGGATGCCTGAAGAAAGATGCTGACAGGCAGTCAGGGGAGAGTGTCCGGTGGATCCCAAGCCTGGGATCAAGAAGAGAAGAAACCTGCAAGCAGAGGGGACAGAGTCAAGGTCACTAGCCAGTGACCACGTGGAACCAGGAAGGAACCAGGCGATGTCGTGAAGAGTTGCAGGGGAAGGTGAAGCTTGTCGCTGGAGCCAGGAGGACCAGGAAGCGTCGAGGACGACCAGGACCAGGAGGCGAGCTGTCCCACGAAGGCTCTTGCTGTCGGCGGCGTCGAAGTTGGACTAGGACTCACCAAGCCTTGGCAAGCGGAACCCACGAAGAACAAGGGACTTGCTTCTGGTGCAGACCAGGAAGGTCTGGGGTGCTTCTTCTTTGCAGAGAAGCGGGAGCCAGTCTGGAGGAGCCAAACCAGCGCAGAAGATTTCAGGGAGCGTCGTCACAAAGGCCACTAGCCAGCGGGCAAGCAACCGGACAGACGCGGCAAGCAGGAAAATGCTGAAGGGCCCCACGCAGGACTCGTGGAGTGTGGGGGGCTGGTCTTCGGTGCAGATGGTGCTTGGGGTTGGGGCTTCTCAATCCCCGGTGCACAACTTCGAGGGTACCTCAGAAGCTGCGCTGTAAGTTACTAGCCACTTTTCCCAGGTAGCCGGTCCCACGTCGCTCGTCGCCTCCACGGATCTCAGCTCTGCTGCAGATGTGGATGAGGGTCGGAGAAGTCTGGAAATCAAGGCTCTGGTCGGGCTCTGCAGTCGGTTCCTCGTCGAACGTTTCACAAAGCAAAGGGTAGTCACTTGATGGTGCCTGTTTGCACAGGGTAGCCACTCCTTGGCTACAAGGGAGATTCTTCAGTCTTCTTCTTTCGTCGAATGTCGAAGGTCCAGAGTTTCTGTTCAGTTTTGCAGGTTCAGGATAATCTAAAGTCTTGAGGCCCAACTCCCACTCTTATACTAATCTGGGGGGCTGGGGCTACCTGCTAGGTCACGCCTTATGGGTGGGACCTGGGAGGGGGTGGTTACACCCACTTCCCTTTGTCCAGTTTCGCGCCAGAGCTGGGGCTGGAGTGCCCCAGCACCGGTTTGAACTGGACTATGCAAGGAACACCTTGTGTGCCCCAGGCATGTCTCATTCCTTTCAGCCCACCCTGCCCCAATACACTAAAGGCTGTCTGGAGAGGTGCTAGCACCTCCCCAAGCAGGAAACCTATTGTCCAAGCCTCCCTGGCTGGGATCACTCCCAGCTGCAGGAGGTCAGACTTGTGTCGTGGCAGCAGCATCCATTTTGTGATGCTGAGGCTTTGGTCAGAGGTTACACAGCAAAGTATGATTTTAACATGTCTCTCCCTCTAGAAGGGAGGAATAATATCCTCATCACCAGAAATGGTATGGGGGTATTATTCCAAAGTGTTAGACACCTTACACGACATGTTTTGATACAGCCCAACCATAGTTACCATAACCGTTTAAGATTATAAGGCACTTTAAGAGTATATGGTAGGCTATATCATAGAACAGCTATAAGGACATGGTTCCGAAAGCTGCAGACAGGCTCAGCTCATGCTAGAGCACCATCTCACATGTTACCAAGCACTCTGCCTCCAGGATTGTTAAGGCCTGCCATAGGAGTGACTGATAGGTACACATGTGTCTATATATAGGGTAGGTATAGGAATACTACACCTAAGCAAGGGGTGATTACACGACCTTGCCCCAGCTGAGTGATCAGCCAGTTGTGTCTGATTGGAAGGCCAGACCAGGGGTGGCATAATACATGCTGCAGCCCCTGGGAGGCCTAGGGTACACCTATGCCCTGGGTACCTAGGGTACACTGTACAGGGTCCAATAAGGTGATCCTTACCAATTGGGAATGTACCTAGGGTACATGGAATCCATTTTACAGAGAGAGCAGACAGCCTGAGACCCTGAATGGCAGGATCTCAGGCCAACTAAGTCGAAAAACCAGCTAGACACTAGGCAAAAAGTTGGGGGTAACCATAGTCAGATGTCCACCTTCCTACACTAACTGGTCTCTAAAGTTGTAATATAAAATATGTGCTGGGGAGTGTAACGTTGCATATGCACTGTGACAAAGATATGGATCCCAGATTGTAATATGTATGGCATAGCACTGTGCGTTATAACATAGGCATCGAGGAAGGCGCGTTAGATGGGGTAATATAACCCGTGCGAAGACAAGTGTGGCATGACATATTCACGGGGTGGTGTATCTGAAAGAAACACGTTAGTTAGATTCCTCACCTTAGAATATCCCCAGGCGTCAGACTGGATCCGGAAGATTTTTCGTCAGCAATACCCCTTGCGCGTCGCTAGGCGTTGTCTGCGGCTCCGCGTCCGTCGTCGGCGTCGTGCGCCGGAATGACGTCGTCGGAGTACTTAGACGCCGCCCTCGCGCGCTGACGTCAGTTCTTCTTTTTTCCGCGCCAGTAAGCGCAGATCCGGGAGAGCTACCCCTTTAGTCAATTTTTGACTAACTTTTTTGATCCTTTTTGATCGTGTCTCGACACCGGTGCCGGTAGGATGCCTGGGTTTAAAGCCTGTACGGACTGTAACCGATGGATGTCGGTTACGGACCATCACCGCCGGTGCCTTTACTGCTTGGGCCTCGATCACGACGCGGAGTCGTGTTCGGACTGCAAGGCCCTGACCTCGAAGGCTAGACGGGAGCGGTCCCGTAAGCTTCTCGAGATTCGCCACTCGGCTCCGCGCGCCTCTCGATCCCGGTCCAGGAGGAGGTCCAAGGATCGGTCGCGGAGCCGCAGCCGACGTCACCATCGGTCGTCGGGATCCAAGTCTTCGGGTAAGTCGAAGCATTCCAAGAAGTCCAAGAGGCGACACCGCTCTTCGGACTCCCCTCGCCGGTCGCGCGACTCGGCCGAGGGTCAGGGTGGTTCCACCCCCGCGGCTCCGGCGGAGCCGCAGGCGCCGCGCACGTCCCCATACCCTCCGGTCCCTGGGACTAACGCGACGCCGGCGGAAGTCAGTGCCTTCCTCTCGGCCATGAGGAACCTGGCTCCGCCGTCGGCGCCCGCTGGTGCGCCTTCGGGCCCCGCGGACCCGACTGGGCTGCCTTGCCTGCCGGTGGCTCCGGCCCCGGCGCCGTTGACGGCTCCGGCCTCGACGCTGCAAGCACCCGAGGGACCCGTTCTCGAGTCCCCGTGGACGCCGGTCGACCTCGTCACGCCTCCTCCGCCGGCGTCGACACCGGTACCACCCCCGACGCCGACGTCGACTCCGCTCGACGTCGGGCCCCAGTTCAGTCCCACTCCGGGCCCGGCACCGGTCCGGCGTCGATGGACGCCGAGATCGGCGCCGCTAGAGACACATTATGTCTACCACCCGGCTCCGTTACTTTCTCCTCTATACCAGGAGTCGGATGATGGGGACAACTGGGAGGGATCCGAGGATCCTATGGCCGCTCAGGCTCAACTGTCCCAGGACTGGGCAGATGAACTGGGGGAGGCCAGTGGCCTGGATACCTCTCCAGACACTGGATTTGTCTCTCCTCCGACTGTGGCTTCGGAGGAGGGCGCTGCTTTCTCTGTGGTGCTGCGCAAGGCGGCCGCAGCCCTTGGGCTCGAGCTGCCTGCCGTGGCTGTGAGGACTAACGTCCTTACTGAGGTGCTTCAGTCTGCAGCAAGCTCCACTGAGCCTCTGCTGCAATTCAATGAGGCCCTCATTGACGTTCTGCAGGGCACCTGGTCCAAGCCCTCCACAGTTCCTCCTGTGGACAGGAACGTCGCCAGGCGCCACCGCCCTGCTCCGGGCGACCCCAGTTTTCTGTCCCAACACCCTACCCCTGAGAGCCTGGTTATCCAGGCCTCCACCTCCCAATCCTCTTTCCCGACCGCCCCGCCGGACCGGGATTCCAAGAGACTAGAACAGTTTGGCAAGAAGCTGTTCTCTTCCCTTAGTTTGGGCCTGCGGTCTTTGAACACCGCTTGTCTCTTGGACCGTTATTCCCACTCTCTGTGGGATGCAATGGAGGACGCGCTGCCCCTGTGTCCGGAGGAGGTCCGGACACGACTTACCCAGGCTCTGGCCGATGGGAGGGATGCCGCGCGACATGCTATACGTTGTGGGCTTGACACCACGGACTCGCTGGGTAGGGCCATTTCCACCACAGTGGCGCTTCGACGTCACGCCTGGCTGCGGTCCACGTCATTTTCGGGCGATGTCCAGAGCACTCTCATGGACATGCCGTTTGATGGCACTCGCCTGTTTGGCGAGAAGGCGGACAGTGCGCTGAACCGCTTTAAGGACTCCCGGGCTATGGCCAAGTCCTTGGGCCTCTCGGCCCCGCGGTCGCAATCTTCCGCTTTTAGCCCCTTTCGTGGCCAAGGAAGGGGTGCCTCCTCACGTGCGCCTAGCCACCAGCCGCAGAACCAACCTGCGCGCGGTCGCGGACGTGGTTTCCGCCGAGGCGGTTCTGGAGGTCGACGAGGTCAGCCCACATCCACCCCGGCAGCATCCGCCTCAAAGCCTTCCTAGTCCGAGCTTTCAGGCCCATTCCACGCCAGTGGGCGGCAGAGTTCGCCATCACCTGCTCCACTGGCGGTCCATCACATCGGACAGGTGGGTGCTGCAAATCGTCCGAAGGGGCTACTCCCTCCCCTTCGAGACGACCCCTCCAGCCATGCCACCGCAGCACCACCGTATCTCGGGGGATCATTTGAATCTTCTCCACGAGGAAGTTTCGGCCCTCTTGGCCAAGGGGGCCGTCGAGCGCGTTCCGAGTCCAGAAGTAGGTCGTAGTTGTTATTCCCACTACTTTCTGGTTCCCAAGAAGGGCAAAGGGGGCCTACGCCCTATCTTGGACCTTCGGAACGTCAATGCCTTCCTCCGGAAGGAAAGGTTCAAGATGTTGACTTTGGCTCAGGTTCTAGCTGCCCTAGACCCCGGAGACTGGATGGTAGCGTTGGACTTGCAGGACGCATATTTCCACATCCCCGTCCTGCCGGCCCACCGGCGTTACCAGCGGTTCACGGTGGGCCAAGAGCACTTTCAGTTTACCGTGCTCCCCTTCGGCCTCACCAGTGCCCCTCGGGTGTTCACGAAAGTGATGGCGGTGGTCGCAGCTCATCTGCGCAGATCAGGGGTTCCAGTCTTTCCCTATCTCGACGACTGGTTGTTGAAGGCGGGCTCGCCCCAGGCAGTCGTCTCCCACCTCCAGACTACAGCGGATCTCCTGCATTTGCTGGGGTTTTCCATCAACGTGCCGAAGTCACACCTGAGTCCCTCTCAGAAGCTCCTTTTCATCGGAGCGGTTCTCGATTCGGCGCAGTTCCGGGTCTATCCACCGGAACAGCGGGTCCGGGATATACAGGCCCTGATTCCCATCTTTCGGCCTCTATCCTGGGTTTCGGTCAGGCTAGTGTTGCGGCTTCTGGGGCTGATGGCCTCCTGCATCCTACTAGTGCATCACGCCAGGCGGCGCATGCGGGCTCTGCAGTGGGACCTGAAGTTTCAGTGGGCCCAGCATCACGGCAACCTGTCCGACCATGTCTTGATCTCGGAGGGCACTGCACAGCAGTTGCAGTGGTGGCTAACGGACCGCGATTGGGTCATGGGCAGAAGCCTCTCCCTTCCCCAACCGGAGCATGTCGTAGTGACGGATGCGTCCCTCCTGGGATGGGGTGGCCATATGGGAGAGGCGGAGATCAGAGGCCTCTGGTCTCCGGCGGAGTCTCGTCTCCACATCAACCTGTTGGAGTTGAGAGCGATCCGGCTTGCACTGAAAGCCTTCCTTCCCTCTGTCAGGGGCAGTGTCGTGCAGGTGTTCACGGACAACACCACCGCCATGTGGTATTGCATCAAACAGGGCGGGGTGGGGTCGTGGACCCTTTGTCAGGAGGCTCTGGCCCTCTGGACGTGGCTGGAACACCAGGGCGTCACCCTAGTGGTTCAACATCTGGCGGGCTCTCTGAACGCCAGAGCGGACGAACTCAGCCGCCGGTGCATGATGGATCACGAATGGCGTCTGAACTCCGAAGTGGCGCAAGGTCTCTTTCAGCAGTGGGGAGAGCCTTGGTTAGATCTATTCGCCACCGAAGAGAACGCGCAATGTCAGCAGTTCTGCGCCTTGGAATTTCCAAGGCGGCACTCGCTCGGCGACGCTTTTCGTCACGAGTGGAGTTGCGGTCTGTTGTACGCCTTTCCGCCTATACCACTTCTGCCCAGAGTGCTGAAGAAGATCAGGCACGACCGGGCCCAAGTCATCTTGGTGGCTCCGGATTGGGCACGAAGATACTGGTATCCCGAGCTACTCAGTATGTTGACCGATCCTCCGATACGTCTGCCCCTTCGGGAGGATCTTCTGTCGCAGCAGCAGGGGACGGTCCTCCACCCGAACCTGTCCAGCCTCCACCTCCATGCGTGGAGATTGAGCGGCGGCAGTTGATGCCATTTGACTTGCCTCCTGAAGTCTGTGATATCATTCTGGCAGCCAGGCGTCCCTCCACAAAGTCGGTATACGCCTGCCGGTGGAACAAATTTGTGGCATGGTGCACAGCAAAGGCTGTGGATCCCCTTTCCGCCCCTCTTTCTGAGGTTCTCCTCTTTCTTCTTTCTTTGGCCCGGCAGGGCTCTGCCCTGGGCACCCTGAAAGGTTATCATGCTGCCATCTCTGCCTTCTTACGGCTTCCTGATCAGCCTTCTCTTTTCAAGTCCCCTGTAGTTACACGCTTTCTAAAAGGCATTACTCATACGTTCCCTCCTGTCCCTTTTTCAATGCCTCAGTGGGACTTGAATCTTGTCTTGACATTCCTGATGTGCGCTCCCTTCGAGCCTCTTCATAATTGTCCTCTTCGTCTTCTGACTCTTAAAACTGCTTTTCTGGTAGCCATCACCTCGGCTAGACGGGTGAGTGAGCTCCAGGCTTTATCTTCAAAGCCTCCTTTTCTGTCTGTTCATCCGGACAAGGTTGTCCTTCGGCCTCGTCCCTCCTTTCTTCCGAAAGTGGTGACTCCATTTCATCTTGGGCAGTCTGTCACCTTGCCCACCTTCTTTCCGCCTCCGCATCCTTCCAAAGAGGAAGAGAGGCTCCACCGTCTGGACCCAAAACGTGCGCTCTCCTTTTATTTGGACCGCACTAAGCAGTTCCGGGTGGACGACCAACTTTTCGTTGGATACGTGGGTGCTAAGAAGGGGAAAGCTGTGCACAAACGGACCATCTCTCGGTGGGTCGTTTTGTGCATCAAAATTTGTTACTCTTTGGCAAAAAAGGTCCCTCCTGTTGGGCTGCGCGCCCATTCTACTCGGGCCACTGCGGCTACTACTGCTTTGGGACGGGGTGTCCCTTTGCAGAACATCTGTCAGGCGGCGACATGGGCTTCGCTACACACGTTTGCCAGGCATTATTGCCTTGACAGCCAAGTCCGGAGGGATGGCTTCTTTGGCCGTTCTGTCCTCCAGGACTTTCTGGTGTGATCTTGGTTCGCAGACCCACCACCGGGGATGGTATTGCTTGGGTATCTATTCTAAGGTGAGGAATCTAACTAACGTGTTTCTTTCAGATGAACAAGTTACTTACCTTCGGTAACGATGTATCTGTAAGAAACATTAGTTAGTTAGATTCCTCACCGACCCACCCATCCTCCCCGTTCTGCGAACTGACATCTAGGGTTAAGGTTATCCTTTTCAGGCCCCTAGATTTTCTTTTTTGCACCAGTGTCGGTCTTTGCATGGCTCTGCGTTCCTGGCGCGGAAGGCTATGTACAAGAACTGACGTCAGCGCGCGAGGGCGGCGTCTAAGTACTCCGACGACGTCATTCCGGCGCACGACGCCGACGACGGACGCGGAGCCGCAGACGACGCCTAGCGACGCGCAAGGGGTATTGCTGACGAAAAATCTTCCGGATCCAGTCTGACGCCTGGGGATATTCTAAGGTGAGGAATCTAACTAACTAATGTTTCTTACAGATACATCGTTACCGAAGGTAAGTAACTTGTTCTACAGTGCACATGGGCTAGAGAGTGTCATAGCATATGCACTAGCTGGTGGAATACAACACAGAGGTGTGTGGCACTCGGCAGGCAATGGTGGGTGTAACACAGCATTGGGCTCTGCCAGGAGCGAGCTGTGACTCTCAAGTGATGTTCGTCCCCTTTCCAGAGAGTAAAATAAAAAGTATTACACATCCGGCAGTGGATGTTAGTTTTATTAACCGTGAGGGGGGTTTCTTACATAGTTTTGGTCGAATTTTTGTCGAATCCCCTTTGAATGGCTTGGTGTGCATGTGTATTAAATGTGCCCGTCAATAGCTACCCATGTTTGTATAAATAAACGACAAGGGTGTCTACCGGGATTAGGCACGGTAGGGCATCAGACATGTCAGAGCTTCACTAGTGGTGTAAATACATTCCACGTGGATTCATTGTATGCATAGTCGCCATTTAATGAATATCACTCAAATCGTCATGGTGATAGGTACGTACGGTTTGTCCAGCATGTCCTAGGTGTGTCTATAAATATATATTTTTTAAAAATAATGAAAAACAGTGGCCGGCCCTGGGGATTGGGGTCAAAAAAATATAATTAGGAGACAGGCCCTGGGGGATGGGGTCATCAGGGCCAATAAATTAGAATAAGAAGGGGAACCACACAGCCCCCCTTCTTAAAAAATTAAAATAAATAAAAGACTGGCATCGTGCCGGAGGGCACGCCCCCTCCTTGCAGCACTCTGCAAACGCGCCCCCTGGCGAGTTGTAAGTTGGGGAATTAATTAAAGCTCCAAACAATCCTTAATTATCTATCTACCTAAGTGGTATTCAATGCGCATCCAAATGGTCAACCACCTAATCGAAGGGCGAAGGGCAATAAGGTCCGACAAGAACGATAACCGTAACTCTTCATGAACAATGTGGGCAAGTTTTAGTAAATGCCTACAAAATCCATTTTCAACCACTTGAAGATCCTTAGAATTAACATAGCCCCATATTTCACTACCATAGGTAACTACTGAAACAGATTTATTCTGCTAGATCTTCATCAGGGCCCCAGGTGGCTTGCTTCCTATTTTAGCAGAAAAGGAAAACGGCACCAATAGTTTTTGACAATTCTAATTTCTTTGATTTAATCAAAGGACCCCACATGGTTCAATTGTCAAAAACAACACCCAAATAAATGTACATCTGGACCCTCAACATCCTGTGGTCCTGTACATAAAAATATCTCAACGTAGTCTTTTTGAGCCCCAACACCATCACCTGTGACTTACTGTAGTTAGTGGAAAGTTCTACATTTTTCCTGTATTGTACAAAAGCATCAAGTAATGTCTGGTACCCCAAACCTGTTCTTGCCAGCAGGACAGTATCGTCTGCATATTGCAATGCAGGGATCTGAAGAAAACCTGTTCGCGGGCAGCCTACTGGCTTATCAAGCAGTCTAGCCCCAAGGTCGCTCACGTACAACTTGAACAAAAAAAGGAGCCATTATACATCCCTGTCTGACTCCACTCAGTTTAAAGGGGATAGAACACGACCCATCCATATTTTAACATACTACCACCCTCATATCTCTGTGCAGGTCACTGAGAAAGCCGAAAATGGCTGCATCCAAACCCATATCCATCAGAACACGCCACAAATTAAATCTGCTTACCATATCAAAGACGGAGGATCAGTCCGAATGTGCAGTGAATAGTGAACCTGGTTTGACAGCGTTATATTTATTTATCAGCATATAAAAATGAAGATACTGATCACAAGTCCCCAAACCTGGTCCAAAGCCATACTGCCGGTCAGATAAGATAGACCCACCCCTATCACAAACCATGACCCTTTTAAGGATCACCCTGCCCATTACCTTCATGACCAAATCTATCAAAGAAATGGGCCTATAAAAACTAGATCTCTGGAGCCCTTCTTATAGACAGGAATAATGATAGACTTAGCCCAAGAGGGTAGTGATCCCGTACAGATAACCAGGTTAAATAAACGGGTTAAAATTGGGGCCCATAAGCTGGGTGACATCTTAAACAGGTCGGCGGGAATCCCGTCTGCACCGGGGGATTTCTGTCTTGTCATGCATCTGATAGCAAACTCGACCGCCTTCACTTTGAATGTTAAACTACTCTGTTCTGGTTCTGTAGCCATGATTGGAGGTGCATTCGTACCAACACCTTCCTCGAAAGCATAAATGCCCTGGAAATGCTCAATCCATTTCTTCGGTGAAATATAGGAAGAGGTATCAATAAAGACAGACCGATTGACTATCTCCCAGATTTGACCACTATCTTTCTTGTTCGATGTCTCCAACAGGTCAGATCATGTGTCCCCTCTACGTTCCCTTTTCCTCTCCTCTATTACCTGCTTATATGCTCTACATCTATAAGATATGAGGCTACGATCTCTGGGCTGGGTTTTAAGCGCAGGCAGTAGTAATTTGTGACTAACAGTATCATTTATATTAAACCATCTAGGTTTATCATTGTTAATCTTTTTGGGAGGAAGGGACAATCTGGTTCCCACATCCACTTGGATCACCTGAAATGCACTCTGAAAGGCAGCCTCATCAGGCAAGCCCCCAGGCATATTGCAAAATCCTTACCCTTGGCGACTATTACGTTTTTCAGGAAGTCTTCGGGGGCAATTTTCTGACCATCCTAAGCTTCTTCCCTGATGTGTACCTTTGCTAATCAACTTTATTATGGTACTTCGTACAGGGGCATGAACAAAGAGGCTACTAATATCAACACAAATGCAATAATGGACACTAAAGCCAGTGATACTGTCAAAAGAGCCAAGGCGGTTCTGCAATGGAGTGGTACCAAAAATTAAATCTAGCGTAGAATTTGCTCCATGTCCAAAAAAAGTCAGGGAAAAATTACCATCCAGATTTTTTAATGATTTAGTCATAACACATTCCAAATTGAACTCCACCAAAATGCAATTTAAACAATCATCAATCTGGCCATGCTCAAGGTTTAAAGTGTCCTCACTGTACGTGTGATCACATGAGGTGAAAGAGTGTGGGCAAGGATGTATGTTAAAATCTTCCATTAGAATAAAACCAGCTCTAACATCTTCCTTGTATTCAATATCCAGTAATTGGCCACTGAGTACCAAAAGGGTATCACAAAAGGTGGGGCCAGCGTAAAGCTGCCAACCCCTGTTGAGGAAAATGAAATGGCTTGGACATTGGGAGAGTTTTGTGACCAATTGCTCCACCTTGCAGTCTACTGACAGAGAGACCAGGGATAGGAGACCACCTTTAGGCCGTCCCTTTGAAGAGGACACGGCAGGATAAAAAAAAGGCTTGTAACCATTAAAAAAAAAAGGAGCCCTCAGTCTCCCATGTCTCCTAAAGACAAATTATAGTGAATGTTTTAAGATAGGCACGCCAACTCAGGTGGAATTCTTTACTCCTTACCTGGGCACATTCCAAGAATCCAAGCTTGGTATTCCGGAAACCGTGCTAGTATTCAATAATGTGTGTCTCCCTGTCATAACAGCAGGACAAATTACCTCATGGCTATTCAATACACCCACCCCCAGAATCAAGGATACTATGGACCTCATACAACAAGACACCAGAGTTTGATAACTCAGATCGCAATCTATCAGACCATGACATTGGCTGTGCCGAACTCAGGGTAGTTACATTTGAGGAGCAAGAGAGTCAATCTAATGCATCGGCACCCAAGGCCTCAAAACTATTTGACATTTTTATTGTAAGCACATTAGCCTCAGATTGATTTATTTTACTATTCTGGTAGCGTGTAGAGCTCAGCATGGGCCGTGACAACACTGGGGCTATAGGCGGCTGATAAACATAGCCCAGGGGTAATGCCTGAATGGAGGAAGTGCTGGCCATCAGATTGGCAAGGTTCAAAACTGCTAGGAAAACTCCCCGACTGTCAAAATTAATTGCAAGGCACTCCCCAACACAAGTTTTGGGAGAATGTCCCACCCAATCGACCCTCCTAGCCATAATGAGCCTGTTTGCCAAATGGTGGCCTTCAGGGACTAGGAAGGATAACCAGTGGTCAATCTGTTCCTTAAGGTATAATCATAATCTTCCCTGAAGCCGTTTTTAAGTGGAGGGACGCCAAAGAGTACTACAACATAAGGGGCTTAGGCAGGGGGAGATTGAGGAAAGCAAACGTAGAAGTGGTGCCGTTATTACTATTTTTGCTATTCTGGCATTCCCCCCCCCAACCCCCAAAGGAGGCCTCTCAACAGTCCCACCTTTAGTACCGTTGGGGAGCACCAGTGTCTCGGGTTGACTATGACTATCGAGCTTGTGAGATGGTTTCCCCCGGTGAGCCTGATTGCCTATCATAGTGGTGGTAACATGGAGAAGGAAAGATGTTGTGTGCCTGCTGGGCATAAAACCGGGTCCCCCACAATCCTGGGGTCCTCTTGCCCAGGTATTACTAAAACCGGGCTGTCTGGGTCCACATTATGCTCCTCTGAGGACAGATTAGCTCTACAGAAATGCAATAAGTGGTTTGCTCTCGCCTCAATTGTTAAAAGTTTACCCATACATTTGTCTATACATTTATCGAACACAACCTCAATCATAGTCTGCAACATGGGGGCAAGCTCATTAACATTAAAATTAGTGGTGCAGTCATTAAATGCCTTCTGGCAATTATCCATCACTGGGGTATGCTGCGCAGAACTGTCCTTTGTTTTGGTCCAGGAACACTCAACCTCAGTGTCTGTCTTTTTTCCTTTCTTCTGTTTTGGTGCTGGAGGGTACACAAGTCTTAGGGGAGCACCTGCCCTTTGGCGATGCCTGTGGTTGGTGAATATCTGCAGTAACAGTCAGGGCAGCGACTGAGACCGGTTCTCTGGGACCACCTACTGCAGCCTGACTATCAGGGCTCATCCTGGAAGTGTCAGCAGGTGTGACTACAGGGTTTACAACTGAATTGGTAGGGGAGGTAGATTCAGATCAGATACCAAGCCTCTCCTTGCAGGTGCTGATTTCATTGTTGGTTGCCCCTGCCACAGACATTAAATAGGAAAATATTTTTTTTTTTGTGTTGAAATTTTTTATTGAATTTTATAAGGCGAATACATTAGAGCATATACAGTAATAAATAAAGAGAAAATAAATTCATGTTAAAAGGAATCATGGAATAAGATAGTGATAAATAAATACGATATAAATATGCGTTTAAATAGATAAATACTAATTAATACAACAATGAGATCAAAACACAGAATGAAATGTAATAAAATGAGCTATAGGGAGAAAAGAGGGGAAAGACCTAGAAGAATAAAAAGTGCTGAAAAATATAGAGAAATAAAACGAAGAAAAGGTAATTGAATTAAGGCAGAAGAATACAACAACGGAGGAAGCAAAGGATTGGAGAAAACAAAGAGAAGAGAAAAAACAAAGGACAGAAAAAGTGAAAGCTGATTAACGTGATTGGGTAGAAGTGGAGGCCGGAGAATCAGCAGCATTTGATTTAAGAAATGGAGACCAGATTCGGAGAAAAGTGTCAGCTTGATCCTGAAGGTTATAGATTATGCGTTCATGTGAGGCAGTTTGCATCATTGCCACCAACCAATCCTCCTGGGAGGGAGGCAAAGTTGATTTCCAATGACGCAGTATGCATATTTTGGCAGTAGCAATTGAGGTATGGAAAAGGCGGAGTTGTGGTTTCGTGAGCTTTGGGGAGTGACGTAAATCATGCAGGAGAATGTTAGTAGATGTAAGTGGCAATTTTAGGGGCATAGTGGAATTCAAAGTAACACCAATAAAAGTCCAATAGGATTGGATACTAGGACATTCACAGATGATATGAGTAATATCACAACCTGAGTTGGAGCATCTCCAACAATTAGAATGAGAGAGAAGGCCAGCTTGGTGCAGTTTGACAGGAGACCAATGCCAATCATGCAGAATTTTGAAAAGACAAAATTTGAGCCTTGATTCACGGGCTCCCTTGTTTAAATTCTCCAGAATCAGATCCCATTCAGTATCGGAAAAGGAAATTGAGAGGCGAGATTGCCATTTACGCTGAAGGTCATGTGAAAGAGATTTAGAAAAAAGATGAGACGAAAATTTTTTGTATATACCAGAAGTAACACCCTTAAGTCTCCCCCAAATGTGCAAATAGGATAATATAGGGGAATCTTGCAGGAGCCATGGTGATGATCCCATATGGGTCTTCAAACATTGTTGAAGTTGAAGATATTTGGAAGAATGATGAAGGGGAAGATCAAATTCTACCCTAAGCTGAGAGAATGGCTTAAAATCCCCATCATGCAGAAGTTGATCCGGACAGAGAATTCCTGCAGCGCGCCATTCAGGCCAGGATAACATACGACCATTAATACGGATCCCCGAGTTATTCCAAAGGGGAGCCTTAGCATGGATTCTTGAGTTTGAGCCTAGTAATCTATGACTTCTCTGCCAGGATTTATGCATGGCAGATAACATCGGGTTTTTTGGGTCAAGGCGACTAGTGCCACTACCATACAGAGGAGAGAGGTTCGATTCTGAGGAAAGGAGATGTCTTTCTATTTGAACCCATTGTGGTAAATCTTTGATGCCAGGTAAAAAATATGAGATTTGGGAAACATGTAACGCCAAAGAATAGTGTTCAATAGATGGAAGGCCAATTCCGCCAGATAACTGGTGAGCCTTTAACTTAGTGATAGCAAGGCGAGGCTTAGCAGTACCCCAAATGAAAGTTTTAATCTGGGTATCTACTGATCGAAGTAAAGATAAAGGGATCTGCAGAGGAAGCATACCTAGAATGTATATAAATCTCGGAAGGGTAACCATTTTAACCGCCTGAGTTCTGCCCCAAAGAGAAAGACCCAAAGCCTTCCATTTATCAAAATCCCGTTGCATTTGGGATATAAGAGGAGATAAATTATCTGCAACCATATCTTGCAATCCTTTATTAACGAGGTCACCCAAGTATTTAAGGCGTGAAGACTGCCAGTGAAAAGGAAACCCAAAAATGGCTGCTTTTGTGGTACCGTTAGAGATGGGCAAAGCCTCACTCTTGTCCCAATTAATCTTATAACCTGAAAAAGAAGAGAAATCATTAATAATGTGAAGAAGAGAAGGAATCGACCGGGGAAGACGAGTAAGGGTGAGTAGAATATCATCAGCATACAGGTATATTTTAGAATGTCCAATTGGGAGGGGGACACCAGAGACCTCATCAGATTGACGAATGGTAGCAGCCAGAGGCTCCATAGCCAGAAGAAACAGAAGGGGGGATAGCGGACATCCTTGGCGTGTCCCTCTCTCAATCGTAAAGGTGTCAGATAGAAACCCACCACAATTTACCTGAGCAGAAGGGTGATCGTATAATAAGCGTACCTTATCAATAAATTTCGTACCTAAACCGAATCTATCCATGACCTTGAAGAGATAGTTCCATTCGATGCGGTCAAACGCTTTTTCTGCGTCAAGCGAAAGGGCTAACGCATCATCCGTAAGATGTTGAGCCGACCATAGCGCATGGGCCAGAGAACGCAGATGATTCCGGGAGGAACGGCCCGGTACAAAGCCTACTTGAGAATGGTGTATCAAAGAAGGCAAGACTTTACGCAAACGCGAAGCAAGAATGCTGGCCAAAATTTTAATATCAGAGTTCAATAGAGAAATGGGACGATAACTACTGCAGAGCTGGGGATCTTTACCTGGCTTTGGAAGCACAACAATAATAGCCTTGTTAGAAAGGGGTCCTAGTGAAGATGCACTGTCCGCCTCCTGGAATGCAGCATGTAGGGTATCAATAATATTGTGGCCTGCCCAGCGATAAAATTCGGGAGGAAAACCATCCTCTCCAGGGGCCTTGTGGTAAGGCAGGGCAGCAATCGCATTAGAAACCTCATCTCTGGTTATTTCACCCTCGAGAATGGCTCTGCCCTCCGCCGAAAGAGAAGGAAGATGCACTTTTGCAAGAAATGCTGTCATTTTATCCGAATCCATTCTATTATCGGAAGTGTAAAGAGATTCGTAAAAGGAGGCGAACTCATTAACAATGTCTTGAGGTTTTGTGCACAAGTGTCCTTGCGCAGATCTAATGGCCGGCATGGCCATAGACGCCTCCCTCTGACGCAGCTGCGCGGCTAATAACCTTCCCGCCTTTTCCCCTTGCTCGTAATGTCGACCTTTCATTCTCTGTAAAGCGTATTCTGCTTTAGATGTAAAAAGACTATTTAAGGCCATTCAAGCTTGCTCGAGTAATTTACGATTTTGTAAAGACGGAGATGTGGTGTATAAGCGAGAATAAGTTTGTATGTCAGATTCGAGCTCACCTTGTCTCTTTGTATTTTGCTTATTAGCAATTGCTGCATCACGCATTAATTGCCCCCTCAAAGTAGCCTTCGCCGCAGCCCAAAGAGTCCTGCTGGAGGTGACAGACCCCTGATTAGTAGAAAGATAATCTTGAAGGTGAGATTGCAGTTGGGACTTACCAGTAGGAGTCCTGTGGCGTTGGATATTCATTCGCCATGGCTTACGTCCAGGCCTAGAAAGACCCAGATCAAGGGAGAGGAGAACCGGAGAGTGATCAGACAAGGCCGCTTCCAGGATGCAGGAGTCTGTAACCAATTGAACTGTGCTATGTGAGATGAGGAAATAATCAAGACGAGAAAATGTACCATGAGCCGATGAAAAGAAAGTATATTCCTTATCCGTTGGATGGCTGAAGCGCCAATGGTCAACCAGTCCAATATCTGATATGATGTCCCCTAACAAAGCTCTGTCTGACGCATTGCCCCTATCTAATGAGCCAGTTTTGTCTAGAATGGAATCTTGCGTTACATTCCAGTCTCCGCCAATCAAGTATTGCGATGCATTAATTTCGAGCAGCAAACGGGATAATTGAAGAAAGAATGTTTTTTTGGTACCCGTAGGGGCATAAATAGACCCTACACAAATGTGAGACTCTCCAATTTTAAGTATGGCAAATACATAACGGCCATTTACATCTGACCATGTTTTAGAGACAGTGACCGGGAGGGATTTGCGAAGGAGGATTGCTACTCCACATTTGCGGAGGGGGCCTGTGTCTGAGGAACCGTCTTGTTGGACACTACTATGGATAACCTTGCCCACCCAGTCTCTACAAAGTTTATCTGATTCTAGAGCATCCAAATGGGTCTCTTGAAGCAGGGCCACATCTACATGTTTGGTCTGGAGATAGGAGAGTACTTTCTTCCGTTTTATGTAATGGGTGAGGCCATGTACATTCCAAGTGATTGCATTAAGAGAATGTGCCTGTGCCATAGTAGAATAGAGCAAAAATCAGAAAGAGGAAAATGAAGCACAAAACAACGTGTTGAACCAGACAAAGAAAAAAGGAAAAGAAATGACAAAAGGAAGGGGAAACAGAAAGAAAATAAGTGGAAACGATACTCTGATTTAGATGAGATACATAAAGGAAACAATAAAAGAAGTAATGACGAAAGGAGATAAAATTTAGAAAAACAGTACAGTAATAAAGAAACTATAGAATATTAAATAGTAGCAAGTAAAGAACAAGAAACCGTAGACTGTTACCCGCGGGTCTGGGCGCACTAGAGCGCCGCCGCGGGAAAAGACCCCACAGAAGGAGAGAAACAGTTAGGAATGCATGAATAATATAGAAGGAAAACCCAAAAGAGCATTGTAAAAGAGAACAGAAGAAGGTAGAGAAAGCCAAATGGAAATTGAGAAGCGACATTACGTAAGAAGAGAAATCTAACAATAATTAAATGTGAGATAACCTAAGAGCATAAGACATATCATACGCATATCAAAAAGCCTATACCAATATGCATGCGAGCAAATAAAATAATACAACTATAATCAAACAATTAGGCGCCAAGGCACCCAAGTAACTGCAAAACCAATTAGAAATATGCAATAAAATTGTAACATGGAGAGTAATAAATGCAGGGAGAAAAAGGAATAGCATTATAAAGCAGAAAAATAGCAGAAGGCAAAGTGAAAGGGAAAGGAAATCAGATAAGAAGCTAGTGAGAAAGAAATGAAAAAAGACAATCAAATATTATAAGAACAGCAAAATATGTCAAAAAATATAATGATGAATTAACAATAGAAACAAGACTCGCAAGGATAAGGAGTCTACCATTAACTGCCAGTAGGACTGGAGATAACTATTTCCACAGGAGGAAGCATTATTCAGTCCGCATCTGAAGGGGTTTTAAGAGGAGAGCGGGACTTGTCTCTTTGCAAGTCTTGTGGGAATGTGGCTGCCGAAACCGATTGTATTGCAGATTTCCTATCTTCTTGTGAGCGATGAAGTCGTTCAAGATCCCTACTCCGAGGTCTAGGGCTACTGGGAGGGCGCCTGCTACGATCTGACATTGGAGTAGAGGATTTAGGGAGTGATTGGGACGGGATTTGCTGCGGGGATGCAGTGAGAACCTCCATATCTTGAGGTTGAAGGCAGTCCAAAAATTGCTGAAGATGTTCTGGATCAAAAAAGTCCTTAGAGACTCCATCTTTGGTAACACGAAAACGTGCAGGTTCAAATAGACCATACTTGATATCTAGCTGACGTAGTTGAGGTCGCATGGAGAGAAAGGCCTTCCGCCGTTCATTGGTTTCCTTGGAGAAATCGGCTGCCATATGGATGCGATGGCCTTCAAAAGAGAAGGAACCTTGAAGTCGAGCAGCAGATAGTAGTTGTCTAGTTTGGTCATGTCGAAGAAAACAGGCAATGATCGGCCGTGGGCGCGCAGCAGGATCACCACGTGGAGGACCAATTCTATGAGCCCGCTGTATCTCCAGAGGTGGAGTAAAAGAAATACCAGTCATCTTAGGGAGTATACGACACAGAAATGCACTGGAGCTCTGCCCTTCAATGCGCTCTGGAAAACCAAAAAAACGAACATTATCCCTCCTGCTTCTGTCCTCCAAGTCAATAAGTTTGCTATGGAAGAATAAGAGGTCTCGGTCTTTGTTGGGAAGGGAATCCAAGCGGTTCTCCACCGTCTGAACTCTGGAGTCAAGAGATTCAATCTTCGCGTGAAAGCTGGTGAATTCTGCTTTAATTGATTTAGTCTCCTCAGCTAATGATGTAATTGTGAGGTTCATGTCATCTAATCGACGACTAACCTCAGATATTTCGTGCAGAATACGTTGTAGAGTTGCCGCCGACGCCTGCCCCCCGTTAGAGGCCGAAGCCGGGGGTAAAGCGGGAGGAGAGGAGGCAGTACCTTTCGTTGGCATGTTGATGGTCTGCTTAAGAGCTTCTGCAAAAAGAAGTGGCTTAGAAGACTTATTTCCTTGCTTAGGAGCAGGCATTTGAGGAGAATATTTGACAGAAACTTTGAGGATGCGTGAAGGCGTCTTGCCGGTAGACAATTCTTGTATATAATCACAAGAAATACAGCAATACAGATACTAAAATGCAAAAGTACATCACATGAAGGGGAAATCACTGCTTAGTGGTCCCCAAAACCATAAGCAAAGGGTTAAAGCATTGATGAAGATATTGTAACTGTCGCCATGCTCAAAGGCGCATAAATAGAACGGAGATAAGATGAGACAACATATGCACACTTATGACATTAATGACCACAATTGTATTTGCAGAATGAACAGAACTGCAAAATGCCGGGAAACCGTGAGCCATATCATAGCAAAGAATACACAACCTGACTGAAAAGATTGACTAAAACACTATAATGACATTGAATTAGGACATGCTAATATATGAGTCACCCAAGTTGCGTTAAAAAGAGTCATTTCCAGGAAGCACCAGTCGAAGGGCGCAAAACTGCGACTATCACAAAGGTGAGGCCACTCATAAAAGGGTGAAAAAATTAAATTTGAAAGGTCAGTTTTGAGTGACAAATCGTGAATTGGTCTTGCAGGAAGATCATTAACTTTGCAGAGGGTGAGGCGCAAAATGACTGGCTGAGGTGAATGACAAAAAGCGCCACAATGAAATTATAAAAGGAGTTAATCCTACCAGTAGCAGACCAGTAGCACCACAAGAACCACGGCTCCTGTGAGGTAAAATTGCTGAGGAAAATAATGCAGCAGACAAAATTGAAGGAGGCGCGGCTACATGAGGAGGCAGGTATTCAGCAGTAATAGCGAAGGCGGGACTTCATGAGGAAGGCGCTTGACAGCAGCAGCGAAGGCGCGGCCTCATGAGGAGGCGGGCACTCGACATCCACAAGAAAGGCTCGACCTCATAAGGAAACGAGCGCTCCTCAACAGCAACGAAGGCGCGGCCTCATGAGGGGGCAGGCGCACTCCATGAGCAACAGAGGCGCGGCTTCAGGGGGAGGACGAGGCAGCCGAAGGAAGCACGTCAGGCGGGCTGCGTCAGGCAAGCAGCGCCACACAATCTCGTCGAGACGATTAACACCAAGAAGACTGCGCCGTCACATCCCTGGAACACTCTCAAATCGTGCCCCCCACCTTCCGGCAACCACAGGGCACGTGAAGAGGACTTCAAAGCCGGTATGGGATAAAATATTTCCGTTAAGAGCCCATCCCGCGGCGGAGCTCACTCGTCAGGCGGCCATCTTCCTGCGTGGCCAGACCACGCCCCCTAAATAGGAAAATATTGATGATCTAGAGAAACCATTACTGGCAGAAACCTTTAGGGGTTCCCCTGTTTGTGAGCTTCCAACATCCGAGGAGATGGTTTTCCATTTGCCCATCTTGCCACAAGAGGTAAAAGAAACAGGATCCCAAAGGACTAACTGAAGGCGTGGTTCCCCTCAATATCACATGCAACAAAGTGTACTCCAGACAAGATGAAGATTAACCAACTTAGAGGTGATATCTAACCAAACGACAAAGTAATGCTACCAGTCCATAGGACCAAGAGTGGTGGCACAGCCTAGCCTCTGTTGACTGCTGACGGGCGCATATGAGCCTGCCCTTGTCCCGGGCTTGCCCGTGCACATCCCGCAGGATGTGACGAGCACTTTAGTAGCGCTGAGAGGTCCCAGGTTTAGGCAGTCAAGGATGTAGGGCTCCTCCTCCTGCCCTGAAGCTGTGTGGGACCTGTAGTCCTTCGATGCAGCCAAAATGCAGCGGCAGGTCACTATTGAGCTAGGCCATCACCCCTAGATGACAAACTACTTACCATGAGGTTGTACAATGGGCTACTACTTTCCACTAAATGGATATGCACGTCTCCCACAAGGACGACTATTTCCTTGTGCAGAGTCTGTCCAAATCAGAGTGGACAGTTCAATTTCTGCCCATGGTCAAGGAGATGTTGAATTCATCCACAGACATATTTAAGAAGCCAGTCAAAGCCAGGGTGGTAACAACTACGGTGGATAAAAAATAGAAGCCTTCCCCCAGACATCAGGGGTCAAGACATCCCAGATTCCTTAGTGATCCCCACTGTGCATAAGCATGCTAACTCTCGGGGCACAAGTTATGCTCCTCTGCTCAGATTAAGGAACTTGGCGCAGTAGAAAAGAGAATAGTGGTAGGAGCCACCACACACTGGAGAATTGCGAACTCAGTCTGCCTGCTTTGCATGTAGGACAGAGAACACTAGGATGAAATGGCGGTCCTCATTTAACACCTGTGTGATGAGTTTAGGCAGAAGTGGGTGGAGCTAGAGGCAGAGAGTAAAACCCTTTCTAATGCCACCACACGATGCGTCCTTGATGCTGCAGATACTGTGACACGGGATGTCGATACCAGTGTGTTAATTAGGCGCCACGCATGTCTCCGCATTTTTGGATTTAAACCCGAAGTCTAGCAGCATCTGTTCAACCTGCTCTTAGATCCTGAACACCTTTTCCATCCACTAGTTGACCAGATGCTGGAAAAATGAGGAAAGACACCACCAAGGCTATAGGTGCCCTCCAGACTTCAACCCCTAGACGCTCCTTTTGGATGCATCAGCACAGGGTTGGTTCAAAATCCACCACACCAGAGCCTATCTTCTATCAGGGACAGCAGCTACAGACCTTTCATCAGTACACACCACAAGGTTAAACCAGGGGTGCCTACAGGGGCAATAAGGACAGGGGCAAAGTTGGTTCCAGCAAGGGTGCCTCCACCTCAAAACATTGGCTTCTTCCAACCCCGCCTGACCATATACCACATGTCAGAGTGGAGACTGTAGTATTTTCTCCCATGCTGGTAAAAAAACACATCTGACAAGTGGGTCTTAACAGTGGTTCGCCATGGCTAATGCCTAGAACTTCTCACAGCCCCTCCCAACAGCCTACCTCACAACACAGCTTCAGCAGAGAGCATCTTATAAGAGGTCCAAGCGCTCCTTCAGAAAGGGGCCATAAAACCAATTCCCGCTAAACACTGAGGGAAGGGGTTTACTCTCTCCACTTCTTCACCTATAAGATAGAAGGTTGTCTCAGGTCCAACCTGGACCTCACACCCCTCAACTGGCACATATTCTACAAGCACTTCAACATGGTAACCTTACAGGATGTTATCCCTTTGGTGCAACGAGGCAACGTCATGACTGTGTTAGACCTCTTGGATACCTGATTTCACATTCCCTTTGACCCTGCCCACTGCAGTTACCTGAGTTTCATGGTAAGAGGCCATTGTTACCAGTTCAAAGTACTACCATTCTGCGTTATAATCACACTAAGGGTCTTCACCAAATACCTGACATTGTTAGCCACACACTTAAGGAGAGGGGCCATCCACGACTTTCCCTACCTAGATGACTGGCTGATCAAGAGCCCAGGTGAGCCCCTGTGGCTATCGCACACCCTGGCTACCATCTCCCTCCTCTCCAGCCTTAGCTTCACCATCAGTGCCACCAAATCCCACCTGTTGCCCTTGCTGATGTAACCTTTCCTAGGGTTAACACTAAACTAAATCACAGAGTCTCAACTTTTTAGCAGCTAGTGGCTCTTTTTCAGTCAGATCGTTACCTAACATTCAGAACTGTTAGGCACCTTCTCATCCGGGGTGAAATGGTAGTAGTCAGGACGAGTGGGTACTCTATCTACAAGTCCTCCTCAGCTACATCCACCGTTGGGGTACCCAGCTACTAGTTCTCTTTACCATCCCCGAAAATGCAAATGCCCAAGCTTCAAAAGCAGGTACCCACACACCTAAGTCCCTAGGGAACGCACTATGGATAAACTGGTCATGGATATTTGCTTATGCTTTTCCTCCTCTCCCACTCCTTCCAATCAGATTGCGGAAGATGCGGCACACATCTCAGACTCATTCTTGTAGCCCCGACATGGGCAAGACAGCCCTGGTAATCAGCACTCCTCAAAATGTTGATCAGTCCCCATAAGAAACCTTACAACAGGCCAGACCTTCTCACTAGGAAACAAGGCCAGATTAGGCCCCAAGCAAGTCAATCTAGTGAACTGTCACATGAGGTCCTAGAGTTTGGTTACTTATGTCACCTGTAAGAATGCTTTGACATCTTGCCAACCACCTGCACAGGCATGTTATGCAGCCAAGTGAAAGAAGTTTGTCCACCACTGCATTTCTAAACACCTGGACGTCCTAAAACGTACTGTTCAGGATAGTGCATGTTTTTACTCCATCTATAGATGTTGGCTTAGCCTGTACTTATATACGTCTTCACTTAGCAGCTATAGCAGCTTACATGCACAACAGGGAAGACTCTTCTCTTTTCCGCGTACTAGTGGTTAAGTTCTTCATGGAGGGTCTAAAAAGTTTCATTCCCACCTAGGGCTCCTCCGCCCCTGTGTGGAATCTCAATATAGTCCTCAACAGACTTTTGGATCTCTCCTTTCGAACCCTTGCACTCTTGAGATCTCAAGTAGCTCCCTTGTAAAGTGGATTCTCTTGTTGCAGTAACTTCTCTCAGATACTTTAGTGAATTGCAAGCACTCACATTACAGGAACCCTTCATTCAGGATCATTAGGACATGGTAGTACTCTCTCCCACTTTGATTTTCTCTCTACCACAACCTTACAATTAAACTAATAGTCTTCTTTACACAACCAGATTCAGTAGTAGGGAGAACCCTAGAAAATCTAGATGTTAAATGCATTTTATGTATTACATTGACAGAACTAAGCCCTTCCAAAGGCAGACCTAGCCCCAGTAGCCTTCACAAAGCCCCACACCACAGGGTCAGCCTATATCCAAAGCTGGTATTGGCTGGTGGATAGTTAAATGCAGACTTGCTATCACAATGCTAAAAGAGATCTCCCTGTTACACACAGGGCACACTATACACGGAAGAAGGCAGCAACTATGTCCTTCTTAGGGAACTTTCCCCAGGCTGACATATTTAAAATAGCCCCTTGGTCAATCCCCCACACATTCACCAAATACTGCTGTTTGGATATCTTCACCAGATAACAGGCTATGATTGGCCAGACGATCTTAAGGACCTTGTGTCAGGCATCTGCATCATCCACGCACTAGCCAAACTTGTAGAAGGGTACTGTTTTACAGTCCCTGCAGAGCATGTGTATCTACAGCATTATGACACCAATGTTACTTGCTTTCTAAGCATTTGTTCGTAGCATGTAGTGCTGTAGATTCAGAAAAAGCCACCTCCTCCCTGGAAGCGTGAGGCTCTGATCATAGATCTCTTTTCTTTACTAATTAAGCACCTTTCGCAGTACACATGTGCATCACAGTCTGTCTGCTCACCACTCCATGCTTCTCTCACCAACTGTGCAAAAAACTATCAGTCGATAAATGTTGTTTATTTTGGATAAAAAATACCCTTTAAAACACAACATAACAAAATACATTTATATTAAAAACATAATCTAAAAAAGCTGATCACAGTTCATCTGCAAATATTATAATACCAAGGCAAGCTCTGATGCATTATTATATAACATGAATAGAAATAATAAACTTAATTCTGCATCCAGTTTTGTGTGCCTGCAGCACAAAGCTTCCTTCTCATTAACCACATGGTGGTGAAAGGTTTATCCACGCTATAGATGATTACTCTATCTGTACCAGTTCTTAAAATTCTTAGAGCTTCTAAGTGCTGTGTAGTTCCTAACATAGGCAAATGGGTAGGATCTATTTCTCACTAAGAGCAACATAGGCGTTGCAAAAAAACTAAACAAATGGGGTGTCGATTCAGACTCTATTTAGCATGCTGGACATCTATCACTGTGACGGAAGTTCTTTCCCATCTTTTGCAAAAACTATTAAATAAGATTGTATATCTACAGTTTCCATGTAATTGCTTAGCTGTTGGACATACTAAGTTTTCAAGGAAGAACTTAACTAATGTTGTGCGTTTGTAGTCCAGAAACCTGTCTGAAATATTACCAGGCTTACAATCATATAACTCTCCGTCCTATGAACAAGTCCAGAATGTTTCTTTTAAGACTTTGTGATCCAGTGTGCCTCTGTTGGAGGATCCCCCATAGCAGCGAAGCCTAACTGGTACAAAATAGCTTTTACATATAGTAACCAAGGGGTGTTTAAATGGTTATTTATTTACAATTATTCTTCAAGAGTGGTCTTATATGGGAAGTCGGTCGAACATGGAGACAGTTTCTATGAGCATTACCAGCGAAGGGAGGAGTCTCTATATCTCTTGTGAAATGAAATGAATTGGATTTATATGAGTGCGAACAAATGGCCAAGGGCGTCAAGGCGCTAAAGAAGGGTTAGCACAGAACAGAAATGTAGTGAAAGTGGTTGCGGGAAAACCATCAAGAAGTCATTTCAAATTAACTTAGAGAGTGAGGAGCCAAGTTTTCAAGTCATTTCGAAAAGGGGCATGAGCCTGAAGGCGGCTGACAGATAACCGGAGACAATTCCAGAGCTTGGCTGCAGCAACCGAAAACGCTCTGCCTCCACACTTTGCCTCCCGGTATTTAGGAACAACCACACGGTTTGTTTGCAGAATGGAGATGTCGAGAAGGGAGATACCAATGAAACATTTGTCTCATTCCTCTAAGTCCAGTATTGTTTAGTTCCTTATGAACAATGCATGAAGCTTTAAACATAACACACTTGTTTATTGGTAGCCAAGGAAGCTTCGATATCCCACCCTAGATGTAAATTGATGTTTGGGAATGCCAAGAATCAGTCTGGCCACAACATTCTGTACCAGCTGCATCTTGGCAATGCAGACTTACTGATCTCCATATTTAGCGCTTTACAATAATCTAAGCTAGATGAAATCAAGGCCAGAGTCACTTGTTCACGTGCCAAGAGAGCAATAAAGGGAAACACCTTTCTGAGAGTCCTGATAATCCCAAAAACGGTCAATACAATACAATTGACCTGAAGGTCAAATGACGGATTTATATCTACCAGGACTCACAGTTTTTCTCCTGAATCAGCCTGCGTGGGTAGGGTCCCTAAAATGTCTGGCCTCCAGGAGGTGTCCCAGATGGATGGTTGACTTCCAAATGTCAAGACCTCAGCCTGGTCTCCATTCAGTCTCAGGTAATCTTTGCCCATCCAAGTGGCTACAGCCTGCATGCAAGTTTTGAAATTGGAAGAACGAGCCTGTGTATCTTTGGTAATTGACACAATTAATTGTGTGTCATTGGCATATGATGTGGTCTGAAGCCCAAAGGACCTTATCAACTCTGCTAGTGCGGAAATATATAGGTTGAAAAGTGTAGGGCTCAGGGAAGAACCCTGAGGGACCCCACAAGACAAAGTGATTGACCCAGAGGAGTATTTTTAATGATTATCGTCTGCGATCTGCAACTAAGAAAGGAAGTTAGCAATTTTAGGGCTGAGCCTGTAATCCCCAAATTCTGTGACCCGAAAGACTACTTTGAAGACAAACAACTTGCAAACATCTGAGTCCAATACTAGATTCAAATTCAAATTCAAATAGACTTTATTCGGATTTCAAAACCATCCATAAAAGCACAAAACCTGAATTAAAATACACAGTTTAACACTACAGTTTTAGGCCGCAAATTAATAATAAATAACATATTAGATATAACTTACAAGAGCAACAATTAAAATACAATTATACCGTCTTACTAGACTATACATTAGACCATCATACGTGCAATATATAAAAATATACAGAAATGTAACTACTAACGTTATAGAGGCAAAGCAGATACAGTGCATTAGGTTTGTGCAAATTGAGCTTTAAAGTGCGTAGTGCGTATATAAACAGAATTACTCAATTTTCAAAGACCTGCGTGAGCGTACGATTGCATTAAGAAAACCACTGACTCTAAAAATTAATTCGTCCGATCCAAGCGTTAAAAAGTGTCTAAAAGCATGATTATGGTCAGTCAAATCATATTTCCTGCAATAAGGGATTAGGTAATACTTTGTATATTTCCTATAAAAACCGCAGCCAAAAATGAAATGGAGCATACTCTGGGTTCCACCAAAATCACAGGGGCAATGTAATTTTTCCAGATTTTTAGTGTAGCCCAATGGAAAGCAGATAAGGTTTACAATGCTCCTGTCCCTAAATCTAAATAATAAGCCCCTGTTCCACCTGCCCAAATTTTTGCGTAGATAGGGCTCGGGTAACGTCGGAGATTCAGTATATAACTCCCGGATCATTAGGTAGTTTGTTGTAGATAATTTCAGTGAGTCCACTCTTTCCCTCTCATTATAAAAGTATTGGTAGAGTGCCCTTCTCACCAGATTTTTATGGGAGCGGTCAATCTGGTTGGGATCTGTGAAGAGGTGACCATAGTTGACACTCGCAAGGCTCCTTTCCACCGCATTTATCCAGGGGATTAAGCTCGAGTTCTCACATTTCAAACAATCCATAATGATCTCACGGGAAAGGGAAGCTGCTGGGTTTTGCCAAATCCTTAACCAAAATAATGCAGGTCTGGCTCTTATAAAATCTCAATATAATGTAATTTTAGTTCTTTATGACATACGAAGGTCGGTGCACTAATAACCCCCCCCAGGATCTTCCGACAAAATCTATTCTCTTCTCTTTGTAATTCTGAACAGTTCGAGAATCCCCAGACTTCTGCTCCATACGTTCCAGTTGGAAGACATTGAGTCCGGTAAATTTGTAATAAACTGGAAACCACATCAGCCCGACGGAGTTGACGAAGAGAGGTGACAGAATTAATGGATTTAGAGAGTTTGTTCCTCCCCATTGCAACATGGGGTTGCCATGAACCGCTATTAGAGAATAGTAGACCCAGATAAGGGAAAGTGCATGTGCTTTTTAAAATATTTTGGCCTATCGCAATCTTTGGGATTTTATAATGTTTAGGGCCGCAGGTCATTATAAAAGAATTGCTAAAATTAGTGCACAGACCAAGTTCAGACATATAATTAACAAATCCCGAGATTAAAATGCGCAGAGCATTCGGGGTGCGGCCCATAAGGACCGCATCATCTGCGTAAAGTAACGCCGGGATAGGTCTCTGATTAATGATAGGGACATCCTTTGTCAGATTACATAAGGAGTTAGTTAGTTCATTAATGTATAATATAAAAAGCAAGGGGGCCAGGACGCAGCCTTGTCTCACCCCCTTGCCAATTAAAATATCATTTGAAACCTCGCCTTCGTTATTTATTCGTACTCGGGCTTTCAAATTGCAATGGAGGTTGGCCAAAAAGTGGACTAAAGGTTCATCTAAACCATAATTTAAAAGAATGGACCATAAGCGGGAACGGTTTACAAAATCAAATGCTGAACTTAAATCCATAAAACCAAAATATAAGGGGGATTGTTTGGCTCTTGTATATTTGGCCATTAGGAGATTAAGATTCAAGCATTGTTCCACCGTGCCAAGTTTACTCCTAAAGCCCAACTGGCAACGGTGGATAATAGAGTTCTCGTCTGCCCAGGTACTAATTTTATTAAATAGAACCCTTCCAAGGACCTTCAGGGTGTTATCGATCAGGGATATTGGTCGATAACACCCCGGGTCCATCCTATCTCCTTTTTTAAAAATGGGTACAATGGTGCTGTTGGACCATGTCGAGGGGATGGATTTCTTACTCAAGTTATTAAAAAGGTTACAGAGTAAGGGGGCCCAGATACAGATGTTAGATTTTATCTGGTCAATGGACAGGCCATCTGGGCCAGGAGCCTTATTGCCAGCACTGTTGGCAATGGCATCCTCCACCTCCTCTAATGTTATAACTATGGTACTGTCGGGGAAAGTATCCTCGGTTAGATCTCCAACAGCAGCATAGAGCTTAGAAAAATGATTGACCCATGAATCACCTGTGATATTGCAGTTTATCGGGGTAATGTTACTGCCCAGGGCTCTCAAGTTCTTTACTTCTCTCCAAAACCCTGTCGAGTCTTTTAGGGCGACAGTTTTAGTGAGATTGTCCCAGTGGCTTATTAACAGCTCCTCAGATCTAACTTTTAATGTATGTTTATATTTAAAGCGTAATGATCTGACAAGGGACACATCTCGGGGTTTAGCTTCCAAGGCCTTTCTGAGCTCTCTATTAGCCCTCGAACAATCAGTGTCAAACCATCTGTGGTTATTTATGTTATTCTTTTTTAGGGGTTTGGAGATTGCCCTTTTTATAGCTGCACATAAATCACAGAAGGACTTGATTATATCAGGGCCGCCGAATGTTAAGCAGTTGGAGATCAATAGAGGGTGATTCTTAATCACATTAACTAGAATCTCTTGGTTATCAATCCCTCTCCATACAATCCTAAGCCTATCTGTAGATACAGTAATGTTTGAGGCCCCAACCTCAAGTGGGCCTATAGGTTTTTTAATGGATTTAAGGTGAATTACTATTGGCAGGTGATCGCTATATGAGCTACTGACAACCTCAGATTTAAGTAACACACCACTAAGGAGGGAGGAGGTAAACATATAGTCAATAGTTGTTGAACTACCGCGGCCAATATAGGTGGGGGCCGGTGCCTTTTCCTCAGCAATTCCACTGTAACCCATTACATCGTCTAAATCCCTGCTATATAATAAGTCCAATAGTTCAGATCCTCGTCTACAAGGCGGGGATATAGAATGAATGTGAGCATTGAAATCTCCGCCTACACAAATACCATCAAATTGGCCATACTTTTCTCCATTTGCAATTTCATCAATAAAATTAAACAATTCTAAAAAAGTGGGATTAGGATGGTTAACGAAATCATTGTTATAAAAGTTTATAAAACAAATCTTTAACCTTGCAACATATTTCACAGCTATCAAGTGTTTGCTGAGCACATATAGTGGTTCAATTTTCACGTCCTTAGAGATTTTTGCCCAGATAGATAGACCACCACTAGGTCGCCCCATAGCAGGAGATGGTGCAATAAGATTATGACAGAAAAAGCCCTCCAGTAATTGAACACGTGTGCACCATGTTTCTTGCAACATTACCACATCAAAGTTACTTATCCAAGTAACCCATTCTTTAATTTTCATCTTTCCTAAGAGCCCAGCAATGTTCCAACTAATGATACTCAAAGTATCAATCGGTAAGATAATGGGGGAAAGAGGAAGGGCAGTGGGAAGATCGGGGCATACTACATGTGGAGGTACTAATCTACCTGGGCATGGCTTGTGAATACATGTGAAATTTGCCTTTACCAAAGGAACAATACTTGTAACCTCATCAGTTATGTTAGGAAATGTTAGTGGTGGTCAATCTAGACTTCCTAAATCGGATAAGGCGGAAAATCTATTAGATAGGGGAAGAGTGGTAGGGGCCGTTTGAAATAATCTATGAGGAGGCCTATAGAAATAACCCAGTGGAAGGAGGGTTATTGCGGTAGACAGACTGGCGTGGGTTTTATAATTATCCATGAAGAATCTAACTGAGTTTGGGTGTCTAAAATTGATCACTATACAGTCCCCACTTATGTTTTTGTGTTGTGGACCCACCCAACTCACCTGACGAGCTGATATGATCTCATTTGAGATGTCCCATCTTGCCCCTTTATGTTTGGTCAGCCAATCGATACATTTATTGTGTAGTTGTACCCATGACTCACCTTGACCTTCTTTAAGGGCAGGGACGCCTGCTAAGACTAGAACATATGGGCAGGCTTCTGGGGGTAAGTGGAGTGACGGCCCTTGATTGTAAGTGGGTCTATTTCTTACAGGTACACCTCCACTATTGCTTACGCCATCAGGAGTGCTGCCTGTCCTGGCTAGTGAAGTAGTTAATGGGGTAGCAATAGCCTTGACATTTGAACTTACAGTGTTGGCCATTGCTATTCCTACTACTTCAGAGGGGTCATAAATTTAACCAATGTTCCGTACGGGTGGGGTATTGGCTGGGCTGCTATTAGAGCATACCATTTTAGAAATAGTTGGGCCTTTGATGTTACTAGACCCAGGGTCAGCAGTAATAGCCAGACCCCCTCCCTCAGGACATTACATAGTGGTTCTAGCTCCTTCATAAATTTCTCGCCCCGGAGGGCATCTAAACTAATAATGCCTTTTCTTTTAGTTTCCTCTTTTTTTACAAGGTTTTCGATTTTATCTAGTCTCTTAAAAATAATATTAAATTGTTTAGCTATTTGAACTTCAACTTGTTTAAAAATGGTGTCTACAATAGTTTCGATCAAGTTGCCATTGTATTTAGATTGGATATTTCGATCGAAGAATTCAGTCTGTGTGTAGACAGAGTTATCAATTCCCTCAAGGGGCAACATGAAATCCCCACAGGTGCCTTTGTCCATAGCTAACAGCTGTTGTCTACTGTCAAAAGCAGGGAGGCTCTCAGTGCCTTTATCCAATAGTGATAGTGAAGGCAGTAGATCCTCGATGACAATTGGTGTTACTATTTCACAGTCTTTATCTTTATTCCACATGCTCTGTGGGGTAGGTTGATTTTTACAGCGACTTGGTTGTTTCCTTTTGTTTACAGTACTTTTAGCAGGGCCTCTCTTGCTTTTTCCCCCTGCTGTTTTATTAGTAGATGGCGTTATTTCTGTTTCAGGTCCCACTAAAAAGTCAGTGACAGGGACAGTCGCCAAACTGGTGGTTCCAATAATAGGGGCTGATGTATCAACTTGGACAGTTGGTTTAATGGCAATTACTGTAGGGGAAAGTGGGAGGTCGAGATTGGAAGTAGCCTTTGGAGATTGAGGGCATAGAGGAGTAATAGTAGGTAGTCCAATGGACATCCTTCTTTCAGTGTCTGCTATCTCATTGGTGACCATGGTATGGGCATTGGCCAATAATTTATCAAACGATGTGGGCAACTCAACAGGGTCTACAGGTGCAGTCGTGTTAGTACGTTTCCCCATGGTATGTTCACGTACCTTCGCAGCCTGATGTGGACAGAGGGATGGCCCGCCCGACCACGGGTGACCACTGAGGGCCACAGAGGGCCCGCCCTTTGCCCGGGCTTCGCCCGGCGCGTCCCGCGCGCGTCCTCGCGGGGCGAGGGACCGGACGAAGCTTTAAGCGCCTCCTGGCGCGGGATGATCTCGCGTCGTTGCCCAGGGGATCCTGGGAGTTGTGGTGCACACGGGGCCAGCGGAGCAAAGCCCGGCCGGACCCTCGCGATGAGCAGGACAAACAGGGAAGGCGGAGCAAAGCCCGGCCACCGGAGCAGCTGACAGAGGTGAGCGTCCTCACTGGGGGTGTGCAGAAAGCCCAAAAGAAACCCTGAGGGACCCCACAAGACAAAGTGATTGACCCAGAGGAGTATTTTTAATGATTATCGTCTGCGATCTGCAACTAAGAAAGGAAGTTAGCAATTTTAGGGCTGAGCCTGTAATCCCCAAATTCTGTGACCCGAAAGACTACTTTGAAGACAAACAACTTGCAAATATCTGAGTCCAATACTAGATGGCAGGAGTATGCAGAGCAAAGAAAACCACAGATTTACACTCTATGAACAGATGGTTACAGGGTAAGTAACATTTTCCTTCTTTAAATGTATTTTAGAAAAGCAGCAAGGTGAAGTTCAGTCCAGATGGTAGATTTTAATTTTAAGGTTGACACCTACATTTCTCAGGGCCTGATTCACAAAGGTAAACTCACACTTTCATGTAACTTTGATTTTTTGTAATTCACAAAGCAATTTTACGAGTCGTATTTTTACGCCTGCCTATTTTTTTATATGGGTGGTCTCCGCCACCAGTGCAGTGACTCCACAGTCAAAAATCATTAATAACGCCTGTGCAGTCTTGGATGAAGGATAGGTGAAGTTGCGGTCGATGTGGCAATGAAATTGGGTGCGCCAAAATTATTAGGTCTGGTAGATTTCCTAAGCCTCAAAACAAAACTGTTATCTGTACTGAAAATTTAAAAAAACTGGCATGTGCTTCTCCCCTCGCCTACTCAGTTAAACTTGTTATGTTACTAGTTTTTGTATAGCGCACATGCCCCAGGTCGGTTTCTTGGTGCTAGGTAACAGAAGCAAGCACACTGCTCACGGCATTAGTCATAGGCTTGTCTGAAGAGCCAAGACTTCAGGAGTTGCTTAAATCTCATGTTGCTGGGGGTGTATCTAATCTCAGGGGGGTGGAAGTTCTAGATGTGGGGAGTGAGAGCAGAGAATCTGGAACCCTCCCTGTCGCTTTTTATAATGTGGGGATTGTAAGATTCATGTGGGTGGGGGGGGGGTATATTTTTTAATTGCGGATGATGTAAAGGCTGGGCTTCTGCTGTAGAGTGATTTAAAAATGATACATCTGGTCTTGAAGATAGTTCATTGTTCTATCTGTAGCCAAAGTAGCTTTCTCATCAGGGGGATAATGTGGCAGTGTCTGGGTTGTTGAGCGATTAGCTTGGCTGCCTGGTTTTATGCAAGTTGAAGTCTTCGATCGAGGCCTTTTGGAAGGTCAAGATAGAGAGAGCTCACACAGACTATCCTTGAGATGACTAAGGCGATAATGACCTGAACCAGGGCTTCAAAGGTGAAGAATGTGCCAATCTTGTTGATTTCTTTAAGCAGCTGTAGAAAACAGAAGGATGTTACCGCTCCTAATTGGAGTTTCATGGACGGATTCTTGTCGATGAGAACTCCAAGACTTTTTACAGAGTACTTAGGCCGGGGTACCTATCGTGGGGGGGGGGCAAGAAAATGGAATTCCACAGATCGTGCTTATTTTAAGTTATGAAAATTTCTGCCTTGTCAGAATTTAATTTTAGTTGATTTCTTTTCATCCAATCTCTGATGAACAGTATAGTATTTTGAAAGGCTACCTTAGATTCAATGGAGTTATTAATAGTGAAAAGTAACTGCATATTGTCCTAATAGTTTTAGATTCTGACTTTCATTTCCTTTAGGGAATGCACTAGGTTGTGAATATACAGGTAGAAGAGAAATAGGGGACAGGGAAGATCCCTGAGTTACTTCACAAGTTAGCCAGACCTTGGAAGAGTTAAAGGGAGATAGCTGGACTGATTGCGAGTACTCCTTTAATTTTTTAACCCAGGCAAGTGCTGAGTCCTGTAGGCCCGCAGCCCTTGCACGGCCAACAAAAAGCTCATGGTTGACTGTGTTGAAGGCTGCAGCCAGGTCCAGGGCCAGTGCTTGGGTGGTGCCTCTGTCGATTTCGTTCCGCATGTCATCCACAACTGAGAGGATGACCGCTTCAGTTGAGTGGGCTGGCTGAATTCCTGCCTGATGGGGGGTCAAGAAAAATAGATTCCTCTAGAAAGGAGCAGAGATGTCTGGCAACATGTGCCTCTAGCACCTTCGCTAAGGATGCTAGCAGTGAAATTGTATGGTAGTTTTTCAACGTGAGTGGGTCCTCACCGGCTTTCTTTTGGAGTAGAGACACAAGAGCCTGCTTAGAAGTCTCAGGAATGACACCTTGGTTAAGGGACTGGTTGAGGAGGAATATAGCTAAGTCAAGGAAATGTGGAAAAACAGTTTTTAAGACTCTCTGAGGGCAGAAATCATTAGGGGATCCCGATTTGACTTTTGACAGCAGGTCCACGAGGCAATCCTTGCTGACTATGGGAAGTTCAGACAGTGTGAACGGGTTTCCGTTGTCGTGTGAATCACCGTGGAGGGGTTTTCTAGCCGGTATGCTATCTTTTATCGTCCTAATCTTCTCGATGAAGGAGGAGTTAAGTTTATGACATAGGTTCCTAGTGGGCTTGATAGGGAAGGTCACCCTGTCAGAATTAGACAGTTCAGAAACTATTCTGAAGATTTCCTTTGACTTATTCACAGAATTTAAGATTTTGTTACAGAAAAATACGGATTTGGCTTGCCTAATTAATGTTTTATATTCTTTAAGGTGTAAAGCGTAGACTTCTTTATTTTTGATTGAGTAGTTAATCCGCCATTTATGTTCTGTGTGGTAGTGTGCAGTTTTAGTTGTTTTTAGATCATCAGAGAACAATTTGGGCGCGTTATTGGCGCCTTGCCTGTTTGCATCTCAGAAGGGGAGCATGTATGTTGCTTGCTGCTATTAGCCAATTGGTGATTTCTTCCTTAAGGCAATCTATGCCGTCATATGAGTTGGGTGAGGTTATAGTAAGTGATTCCCAGGAGTTAAGATCTACTCTGGACCAGGTCCTGGAAAGGATTCCAGGGCATGAGGGAGGTTTCATAGGGGTCGGGCCGATAAGTGAGAATTTAATTAAGTGGTGGTCAGACCATGCACACGGGGTGACTGTGAGATTAGCCACTGATAGGTTGGTGGACCATGCCTGGTCTAACTTGCGACCTTTATTATGGGTGGGTAAGAACACATGTTGTTCAAATTTTAGGCTGCTCAGCAGGTCGGTAAGCTCTACTGATGATTGCCCATCAGCTTCTTGTGATGAATATTTCTAGGAGTCTGACAAACCCTTCAGAAAATTTCTGTTCTGCTCGTGAAAATTGGGAGCCTCTCCCTGAACCCTAAAATCAGTATACAGAGACACATATTTTACAATAAACTAATAGTTATGTGTTATTCTCCTTCAAATAAAGCTTGAATCATTGACATAATTATTAAGAACTCATTGATCAAAATAAATAAAGGATGAACCCTAAATACACTCCAATCGTATTTTACCACTCAGGCGAAATGCAGCTTAGTTTATTGTACGATATTTCTTCTCAGCTATGCACAGCTCTGCCATCCCTGTTAAAATTTATTGAGCACAAAAATGCCTGGAAAATACCAAGACTTGCAGACTTTGGTGCAGTAATCACAACAATCCATATGGTTTGCCCCATTTTGCAGGAGTGATATTTAATCAGGGCCGGCTTCAGCGCTGGTGGCGCAGAGTGCGAAAATCACTTTTGGCGCCCCCACACCACATGATCGACTCCTCGCATTCTCTTACCACCACTGGGCAAAAGAGCCCCTCATCTCTACAATCATAAGTTATTGCTAAACCTAGACACCCCCCCCCCTTCCCCCCCGGGTCTCAGGCAAACATACTACAGCGCGACCCAAGCCCAGGTTCAGAGCCAAGGCCCCAAAGGAACAAAGCGCTCGAGAGCAATGGGAACGCACTAGCAGGGTGCAGGCAGGTAGGCCAGTACAAGGGACCCAGAGCAAAGTGGTAGTCCTTATTTCAGCGCCCAATAGGCAGCAGGCCAGCACTCTGGAGCAATCAAGTTCAATGGCATTTCCTCCTGGCAGTCCTCTGGCCAGGTGCAGTCCACGTAGTGTCTTATCATCTTTCATGAGGTCACAGCCCCTGTAATTACAGTGCCAAAGTCTTTGTTCTGAGGGCATTCAGACACATTGTAGAAGTGCACAACACCTCCCCTTCACATTGTAAGCCCAGGCCCCAGACACACCACAGGGTATTGTAGAAGTCAGGAACAGTGCTATTCAGGTGCAGGTGCAACTCCTCCTACCACTTCAAATGCAGACCAGGCCTATTCAGGTGCAAGGGAAACTCCTCCTACTACTCTACATTCAGCCAAGGTCTATTCAGCCTAGCACTGAGTCACCCAGGAAAGGCAGGAAACACCTCAACCCCCCTTCTAACAGGCTGTGGAAAAGTAGTGCTTTAAAAAGAGGTAGCTGAGAACACATAATGTGCACTATGCCCAGGGCCGGCTATTGCGCTGGCGGCGCCCTGTGCGACAATCATTTTTGGTGCCCCCACACCCGATGACCGCCTCCTCGCATTCTCTTACTACCACCGGGCAAAAGTGCTCCTCATCTCTCCAATCATAAGTTATTGATAAACACAGCGCCCCACCCTCCCCGAGGCCGGTGCCCCCTCCACAGGTCAGCATCCAGTGCGGCCGCACCAATCACACTGCTCTAAAGCCGGCCCTGTATTTAATTTGCCTATAAATATCACAGCTGTTAGAGTCCAGTCCACAAAGTATCGTATTTTAACAGATGCAATAATGAAGCGGGTCTAGTGTTCGTAAGGATGGACACTGAATTAGTGGAATTATTCATATCTGAAGGGCTGGATCTCAAGGGCACCTTAGTTCCGACTATAATCTTATATTTTTGTAATGCTTAGTGAAGGTTCACGTCCCTTCTCCTGTGCTTGTCTGAGAATACATACACCTAATTTTGACAATAGATGAAGAAGGAAATATATTAATCTAAGGGCAATGACATACTACCTGGTACTGTGCACAAGACTGATGCTCTCCTGGGGCCTTGCCTGCTCTCCTGATGCTATCACTCACTCTGGTTTTCCTCCCTCAGTTCCCGGCGAAGAGGATGTTCTCTCAGGAGTGCCCATGGTATCAGCAGTTGGAGTGGATGGCTACGAAACTGACCACCAGGATTACTGCGAAGTGTGCCAGCAGGGCGGCGAGATCATCCTGTGTGACACCTGCCCACGGGCCTATCATTTGGTATGCCTAGACCCAGAGCTCGAGAAGGCCCCCATGGGCAAATGGAGCTGTCCTCACTGTGTGAGTATCTCATGGTTATTCATGCAATAATAAATAAACAGGCAGCGGCAAAGCCAAAAGGTCTGGCCTTTCTTTTGAGTTGTGAATAAAATATTTCAAGAAAAACTGTGCCGAAAGCATGATGAGATGGATAAATATTCATCTGGGTGGAGCAAAGCCTCCTATGCCTATGTGAAAGAATTGGTAACAAGTATTGCCGACAGCTGTATTATCGAGCCAGACCTAAAAACAGTAAAACTGGAGCCTTTGAACCATATTGTGTAAGTAGCAATGAGCAAAGAGAGAGGTTGGATTGGCATTAAAATCCTGTTACTGCATTTCTTCTTTCCGAGCTGATAGTGAATTGCTCCACTGAATTTGGCCAGACTGGAAAATTGAAGTGCTTCAGATTTCAGATTTAAAGTGAACTGTCATTTCCAATTGCACACGATTACTCACGTTAGCCACCATCTCCCGTGCAGTTTGTCACCACCCATTTCCCAGTATTTTATATTGTTGTATTTCAGTCTCTAGCATTTATCTTCTATAGATTCACTAGCTTTGAACTGTTCTCCGTCATGGGGTTAGGAGGCCTCAGTGCATCAACATAATATTAAAGAAATCACAGGTCAACACATTAATATATTTGCCTCATTTTACTGGCCTTATATTCTGATAGAGAACTCTAGACACAGATTCCTAATTTTATGAATATTCCCCAGGTGTCAGACTGGATCCAGAAACATTTCAGGAGTACCTTGGCGCTATGTCAGGTGTCGCCGTGGGCTCCACTCTAATGCTGTTCTGCTCCAGCCTAGATGTGCGGAGCCTACATAGGCACCATGTCTGTGACCTGAAATCAGTTCCTTTCTTTCGGCGCCACCAGACACAGTTCGAGACTCTTTCATGTCTCTCATACACATTTACCTCAACGCATCTGGGTTGGGATGGAAATTTTTGGGAGGCGGATATCTGGGGCCTCTGGTCTTAGGTGGAGTCCCTGCTTCACATCAACCTGCTGCAGCTGAAGACCATTCACCTGGTGCTGCGAGCCTTCCATCCGTCAATCAAGGAGAGGCTGTTTCAGGTGCTCGTGTACAACATCACTGCCATGCAGTATTTCAGAAAACAGGGCAGAGTAGGGTTTCAGACCTCAGCCTAGGAAGCCCTACTCCTCTGGAAATTGCTAGACTGCTAGAAAATGTTCCTGGTGGCGAACTAAATGGCGTATTCTTTGAATGCCAGGGCAGAATAAATCAGCCTTCGACATCCTGTGGATCACAAGTGGCAATTACACTATGGTGGCACAAGACCTCTTCTGTGAATTGGGAGAACCTTTGCTTAATCTATTTGCCCACACAATGAACACTTGCTTTCGGCGCTTCTGCATATTGGAGTTCTTCTAGTCATCTCTCGCTAGGAGACACGTTCTTCCTCTAGTGGAACTCAGGACTTCTGTATGCCTTTCTGTGGATACCAATCCTGCCCAGAGTTCTCAAGAAGATCAGGTCAGACCAGGCCGAAGTCATCCTAGTGGCTCTGGATTGGGCACTGAGAAAAGCTCCTGGGCTTGAGCATATGTCTTCTGATCAGGCTGCCTCTCCCGGAGGACCTGCTGTTGCAACAACTGGGCAAAGTTCTACAACCTTGTTTTTGCAATCTCCACTGTCATACTTAGAGATTGAACCGCAACAGCTGAACACATTTGACCTTCCTCTGAAGGTGGTTTATGTCATCTTGACAGCCAGACGTCCCTTGACGAAAACTGTATGCGGCACACATCAACCCTCTCCAGGCCAAATTATCTAACATTCTGTTGTTTGTTGTGTCTCTTTTCCAGCAAGGCTTTGCTTTGGGCATGATTAAAGGCTATCTTTTCAGCCCTTTCGGCCTTCTTGCGGTTGCCAGATGAGCCAGAGTTGTTTAAGTCACTGGTTGTGATGTGATTTCTGAAAGGACTACAACATGTTTCCCCCTTCTCCCATGGTAATGCTCTAATGGAACTATAATCTGGTCCTAACTTACTTGATGTGCACTCCATCTGAAACAGTTTACAGCTATCCTTTTTGACTCCTTGCTATTAAGATGGAGTTCCTCGTTCGGGGGGGGAATGGGCAAGTTAAAGTTATGATGTTATGTTTTTCTTGGTAAGACTGACCTATTTATGTCCCAGTACAATACTGTATGTATCCATACAAAATGTTGAGGATGTGCATTTATTTCTTGATAGGATGGTATCATATCCTTGAGGGGCTACCTCTTATATATATTTGTTTACGAAATGTAATGCTGGCCCAAAGTATTGTATTATGTTTGAACGGCTATAAATCAATAAAAACATATTTTAAAAAACAGATGGAGTCCCTCGTCACCATCACCTCGGCATGTGAGTGAGCTTTAGGCTCTTTGCGTAAATGCACCGTACACTGCCTTCGTCTCGGACAAACTGGTTCTACGTAGGCTGAGTATGCATCATTCTATCGAATGTTGTGATGCTGTTCCATGTTGGGTAGCCTGCTGGCATTTTATGCTCCATCTCACCCCTCTATGGAAGATGGAGAGGCTCCATCACTTGGATCCCAAGAGAGCACTCAGCATTTACATTAATTGTACCCAGGAATACCGGGTGGATGATCAGCCCTTTGTGGGGTTCTCTGGAATGAAAAAAGGCAAGGCAACGCAAAAGAGAACCAATTCCCACTTGATTCTACTCTGCATTAAGATTGGCCAAAAAGAAACCTCTGGAATGACTAAATGCTCATTCTACCAGGGACGAAGCTGCTGCCACTCCATAAGCATGGGTAGTCCCTATCCTAGATTTTTGCCAGGCAGCAACTTGTGCTTCCCTCCGTATGTTTACAAAGCAATATTGTCTGGACAGTTAGGTCCACAGAGAGTGGCATTTTGCCTGCTCGATCCTGCAGGACTTTCTGGCTTGAGTCCAGTCATAGACCCACCTCCAAATAGATACTGCTTTGGTTTTTACTCAAAGGTGAGAAATCTGTGGCTAGAAGTCTCTATTAGATGATCAAGGGGATCTCCATTGACAATCATAAGCACTGAATAGTCCCGCTCACGTGCCGGGCTCCCAGAGCACTTCTTAACACTGTATCTTCTTAAGTGTAGATGTTTACCTTTCTTCAGTAAGGCCTGGATAAGCATTTAAGATATTACATGTTTTGCAGTCTATAAATCTGGCTATATTGGCTAATTGCTTTAATTTGCGTTTAAACCAGGGTTAATAGATACCTAACTAACCAGAAAGACTTAACTGGAATGCGTAATTTATCTTCATAAATCTCATTCACAAACCTTTTTTAAAGGAAAAAGATGAAAAAGGAAGATGATAATGGTGGACTTATAGGCTGCAATTCTGAAGATATGAAAAAAAAGTCTGTGCCTTTGAGGGCTCACAGCCCCCCATCATGCCCAGTAGGTGACAGTTACCTCAGTTCTTTTTTTTTTCTGGCTCCTTGTGACAGTATCTTGGTACGCTCAGCCATTTTGGTTAAAAAAATTCTCTCCTAAATTTTTGACAACTACTTCATTCGATGGATTTCAACATTTCCAGTGTTTTTCTGCCATTTTCTGACAGAAACGTTTTTTCCTTAGTTAAATAGAATGTCATCTTTGTTTGACAAATGCCCTGCCTATGGTAGAAAGAAGGCCAAACCAGATACTCATGATGTCTATAACATCTGGCTTCCTAACCGTCACATCCTTGACAGATGTCCACACTGCAGGACCTTCTCCAGGCTTGCCCTGAGGGACAGGGAGAAGGTTTGCATTCATGGAACAGAAGGGTGACGCAGGCAGCAGGAGGCACAGTCTGAAGGTGGGACGTCCTGGGAGTGAGGAGAGGGTCAATCCTCTACCAGAGCTCTTCCACCTTCCTCTGAAGATTACAGGAGAGGGAGATCCAAAAAGAGAGGATATTGACGTTGATACAAAGAGCAGTGCCTACATGCTCACCGTTGAGAACTGGGTTGACGCTGAAAAGGAGCTAACGTTAGACTTCGAGACATAGGAGGTTGATGTCAGAGGATTCCATGATGTCAAGAAACAGGAGACATTCGACATCGAAAAGTCTGCCAATGTCGAGACAGGGAAAAATCGACATCGAAAAGTCAGTGGAACCTGTTAAACCGCTCGTGGAGAACAACAAGATGGGAAGCAAGGTAGTAGAGGTGAAGATTGATTATACCCAGGCTGCCATCATATGACCCCTGCTGACAATGCACGAAAGCCATACGCGCTTGTGAGCCGTGAGCCCGGCCACAGGCATGGCGCCGTCCAGCGCAGTGAACCATGTGCGAGGTAAGTAGTAAGCGCCGGAGAATCTTCATCTTAAAAAGCCCGAAGCGGCCCGGGATATTGAGGGGGAGGGTCCGCCACCTGGTGAGGTGCGACCTCGCTTTTTGGACAAAAGGCTGGAGATTGAAGCCCCAGGTGAGCTCCTAGTGCAGAGCAACCCATGTGCCTAGGTATTAAAAGCTGAGACGGCGGAGGTGGATGGTCATCTGCCAGTCAAAGCATCTCTGGATGGCACCAGGGGGACCAACACCGACTTACAAGGGTTCATCTGTAGGCCAGACACTTCCCTGAAGCGTTCCAACAGTTGGAGACATCTGGGCCCACTCACCGTCGGTCGCGCAAGATAAAGCAGGACGTCATCTGCATAGAACGCGATACGGTATTTGTGCGCCAGGCCCAGCCCTCGTATTGGGGGTCTTCACGTATAAGTTGGGCCAGAGGTTCTATCCCTAAGGCAAAGAGGAGGGGAGACTGGGGGCATCCCTGTCTGGTCCCTTACTCTATGACGAAAGCATCGGAGAGGACCCCGTTGACCTGGACTCGGGCGGTGAGATTTAAGTACAGGAAGCTTATCATGTCCTGGAACTTCGGCCCATACCCCCAAAGTGCCAGCACCAAGTGGAGGCAGAGTCAGACCACCTCCATTAAACCACTCGTGGAGAACGAGGAGATGGGAAAGCAAGATAGTAGAGGTGAAGATTGATCATAGGAAAACAATGAGAGAGCAAGGGAAATGCAGGGTGCATCCGGATCCCCAATGTAATGATAGACTAAACAATGTGGACGAATCCACTATCTCAGTATGGTACAATCACTATTGTGGTAAGTACATGGACCCATTAGGTGTGTTTAAAGGACCCCTCACACACCAACCTGGTTGGTGTCATGCTTCATCATTGGGGTCCCAACCGGGTGGCCAAGTGGCCCCCCGGTTGTGCTACGATGCCTGATTACAGTGAAGCTGGTGTGGTGTAAATGTGTGATGTGTCGTGAGTTTTTATTAAAAATATCTCTGAGGATCCTTGCCTGTAAAGTTCATTAATGGCGGCTCAGGATATAGTTATAAATGTGTGGTGCAACTACTAGGAGATTATTATCCTTAGTTGATTATGTGAAATGGTCTACATGTTTCACATGGCCCACAAAAAGGTGTGTGGGAGGGGCTTTCTTCAGGACCGGTTAGTGAGGCTAGTGATACTTTAAGCAACATAAAATGCAATCTTACGTAGGTGCTATAGTCATTGTCTGGATGACTACCACAGTGATTGTATGCTTCGCCTTGATAAAGTGGAGCATGCTGCATGCGAGTAGTGTCTTGCAGCCTATAAGAACTAATGATCGCCCCTGGCTTATCGTGGCAAAGAAGCTGAAGGAAAAAGCTTTGTGTGAGGTCCAGTAGGTCACAGGGCTCCTTGTGTTGAACAAGCGTGGTGTATGACATATAGTCATATTGCGCGCTATATCGAGCTGGTGGTGGCCACGAAAGAATATGGAAATGTGGCGCGCTGTGCGGGTAATAGACACACATGTGTAATTGCCATGCGTTTTGGTGGCGCGTTAGCTAGAGCTTGCAAAGGCCACACGTGAATCTGACACAGGTGGTCATGCGGCATGATGCACAGTTAAAAACAATTAAAACCAACGGGTATAGTTTGCCTAGCGACATGGTGTTAGAAATCATATTGACACTATATTAAGGTTAGGGCAGCTGATCGAGGCTCGGGAGGGGTCTCATCCGGTATGCCAATCTAGAGAGAAGAGGGGGAGGATAAAGGCACGGTGAGCACAGAAGTCCATGTGTGCTCTGATATCCTGGATGTGGGGGGAAAGCGCAACCAACTTGATCTCGGTGAGTAGCCCGTCTTTAAACCTGCTGTGGTCTCCCATCGTCTCGGCTGGTGTAAAGCGCTGGGGTGCTGGTGCTTTTATGCCACTGAGCACTGTCTCGTACGTGCCCATATGCTCGTTACTTAGCAGGAAGACCTTGCGCATTCGCACGCATGCGCAGTATGACGTTGGAAAAGGTGGTGGCCATGATGGAGTGGTCTGGAATGGCGAAGTATAACAAAGTACTATCAGGCACATGCATCAAACGAAAAACCGGTCGCAAACGGGCAGATTCTCAGAATCTGCCCCTTGGTGACCGGTATTTTTGCATTTGGGATGATGCATCCCAAATGCAAAAATCGCAATTTAAGGAATCTCTAAATTGCGATTACTTAAATTGCGATTGCATTTAAGGAATCCCAAATTGAGATTCCTTAAATGCAATGCATTAAAGTAAAAAAAATAGCGATTTCGCTAATAGGGGGAGCAAATTACCATGAAGTTGAACTTCATGGTAATTTGCAAAAACTTTGAAAAATGCACTTTGGTGCATTTTTCAAAGTTTCATGTTGCGCACACACATGCCCTTAGAGCATGTGTGTGTGCAACATATGTACACTGATCAATTTCAGGGGTGCAATAGGGTGACACCCTTGAAATTGCATGAGCAATTTGTGAGTACCTACTGGTACTCGCAAATTGCTCATGCAATCTCCAATTCATTCCTATGGGCCTGGAGGCCCATAGGAATGAATGGGACGGCATTCCTTAATTGCGACTCGCAATTTGCGAGTCGCAATTAAGGAATGTGTAGGAATCGCTATTTTTATACTACATGCATAGGCTTTTGCAATTTCTTAATTGCGATTCCTTAATAATCGCAATTAAGGAATCGCAAAAGTCTACGTTGATGCATGTGCCTGTATATTCTTAGTGCATTAGTGATTTGAATGAAAGTGTCCCAGTACAAAGTTGGACAACTGGGTGGGCAGCGGCCATGTTGGGGTGGTCTGTATGGGCGAAATCTTGATAAGTGTTGGATTCTTTGAACATTAATGCTTTCACTGAAACGGTCCCAGTGCATAGTTGGACATCTGAGCAGAGGGTACATTGAAATTCACGTATAAGTTGGGCCAGAGGTTTTATCGCTAAGGCAAAGAGGGGGGGAGACAGAGAGCATCCCTGTCTGGTCCCTCGCTCTATGACAAAGGTGTCAGAGAGCACCCCATTGACCCAGACTAGGGTGGTGAGATTGGAGTACAGGACGCGGATGAGATTGGAGCACAAGACGCGGACCACGTCCCGGAACTTCGGCCCGTACCCAAGTGGAGGTAGTCCCAGTCCACCACATCAAAAGCCTTCTCAAAGTAAATGAGATGCAAGGCTAAGTCGGGTGGAAGTCGGTGATGGTGGGCCAGGACCACGTGAAGCCGGTGGATACAGTGTCTCGTGCGGCGGGACGGCATGAAGCCGCATAGGTTCGGTTGCACCAGCCCATGTATAATCCATTTAAGTTTGTTGGCTAATATGGAAGCGAAGATCTTGACTTCGCAGTTAAGCAGCGAGATCAGTTTATAGGCCGCGAATGTCGCGGACGTGGGCTACATCTTAGGTATTACAATGATAGTTGTGGAGGACAGTTCCAGCAGGAAGGATCCAACGTGGTAAGCCTCCTTGTAGAGCTATAAAAGATGGGGAAGGAGGGTCTCATAGAAGTCTGCATAGTATTCCATAGGATAGCCATGTTTTACCTGGTGCCATGCCGGACAGTGCCTCTCCGATTTCCTCTGCCTTGAGAGGTCATCTAGCACCGCTGCTGGCAGTCTGGGAAGGAAGACCGAATCAAGTAAGGATCCGGACACAGCTGCGTTTCTATCTACCGGCCATGCGTACAATGTACGGTAGTAATGGGCGAAGACCTGGGCTATCTCAACGAGAGTTTGTTGAGGGCAGCCATCTAGGATTTTGGGTACAATCCTGTTGGTGTGCTGTCGGGAGACCAACCAGTAGAGCAGTTTCCCATTTTTGTCACCCCATAGATCGTGGGCCGCCAGAGGTGTTTAGCTGCCTCAAGAAAGTGTAATCTGATATCTTCCCGGACTAGTCTTAAATGTCAAGTGATCTGTGCCTGAATGCAGGACTGTGGTTGCTGAACAAGTAGCTATGCCTGGGCTTCAAGCCAGATGATATGAGCGAAGCGATCCCGGGCACCTGCGTGTGTAACCGAGCCTTCATTGTTGTGGAAATAGCCCCTGAGTTCCGACCCGAAGAAGAGGACAAATTCCTTGTCCTGTAGGAGTCGAGCATTTAAACGCCACATGGTACGCTGCCCCAGAGCCGGGCTCCCGAGTTGGAGAAGCAAAGGGGATGATCTGAAATTCCACTGGGTAAAATCTGGACCTGGGTCAATAACCAAGAGTCAAAGGCGGGGAGAAAAGCGTGGCCTTTCCGGGAACAAGCCACAGAGACCCAGAGTCCTGGTCCATTCTGCAAGACGGCAGGTGTTAGACTGCCGAGATGCCAGCAGAACCCCAGTACTATCCAAATCGGGGTCCGGCACAGTGTTAAAGTTGCTCCCTATGATAGTAAGCACCTGTGGATGGCCTGAAAGAAGGCACAAGAGGCTCTTATGTCCCGATTGCCGGGAGGCAGAGGGCATATGTGCATACCAGGGAGACCACCCGTCCCTCCAATGTACCCTCCAGAGTGACCGGTCCGGTCCATGGTCCCTTCACGAGTGGGTGTGATGCCGGTGAGTCCTTTGCTGTGTCTGCAACCCCTGGGTCCTAGGTGGCTGCTGGTGCTTTAGGAGGCGGGGTGGGTCCATGGAGCTGGCGCTGCTCCGTCAGCCACTGCCAGGTAGAGTCTGGAGTGTAAAGAAACAAGACTTATTGAGATGGATGATGCGAAGTCATTCAGGGGAATAGCAGGCAGTATTTTTTTAACTTCTGCATATTAGCGCCTGCGTTGTTGGACCTCGCGGGTGTAGTACGGGTAAAGGACTTGAGTTTCTCCACGCCGAAGATCTGGATGCTGCCGGGCCTCGTTGAGAACGGCATCTCTGTCTCTATAGTTCAGAATGCGGGCTATAATAAGGCCGAGGTGAAGCCCCATGCGGAAGCCTGGGGGTCAGGGCCCGGTGTGCTCTTTCAATAGCAAACCGCAAGGATAGGCAGTCTGCTGGCATCCAGGACTTAATTCAGTGCTCCACCATCTGCTGCGGGTTGGCCCCCTCTGCTCGCTCTATGAAACCATTCAGGTGAATGTTGTTGCACTGGGAACTGTTCTCTGCATTTTCGTGTGCCGGTGGAGGTCCACCGTTCAATTGACCAAGGTAGAGACCTCGTTTTTAAGGGTCGAAATATCATCTTCAGCTGAGGAGATCCGGGACTCTGCCTCTGTGATTCGTGCCGTGGCATTGCGTAGATTTTTATGCAACAGCACAATGTCCATTCTCACCTTGCCGATCTTGGTCTCTACAGCTGCTTGCGAAGCCTGGATGGCTTGCAGTATGACCGTAAGGTCGGTGCTGGAGGAAGCGGACCCAGCCCCATCCGGTGGGCTCATGCTGTCGACAGAGGTGCCAGTCATGTATTGATCTAATTTCGTCTGGATGTGCACGGTCAAGCTGCTTTGTCCTTCTGGCAGAACTGCATCAGCAAAGCAGAGAGCACAGTAGGGGTATGACCGGCCATGGCAGGTGGCAGCTGAGGTGGTCCGCAAGGAACTAGTAGAGTGCCTAGTTAGGACAAAGGAGACGCAGAGTGGGGGGACCCCTTGGTTAGACATGCTGAGCAATCGCTACTCTGCGCAGGCTGAGGTGCCACTTCTGTGAGGGACAGCAGCAGCGGGACAACAACAGCCCCCAGAGTCCCAGAGCTCCGCCCCTGTGGGACCAGGTGAAGCTCTGCCAGTGAGGGTCCCCAGTGAGCCCCGCTGGCCCAGCACAGCATGCAACACGGGCCAGGCTGCAAGGCCATGTCGCACTGGATGCAGGTGTCTTCAGGATGTGAAGACGCGGCCTTGGTTCCTCGCGGGAAAGAGGTTGGGTGGTCTGCCATGCTGCGCCCCTACCCCTGAAGTCCAGACAAGGCGGAGTCCCCCGTCCGGAGATGCAGCAGTGGTGATCCCAGCAGGGGGGCAGGGGCTGGATCAGGAGGCAAAGCTGGAGGTCCAGGAGACAGCATTGCGCCAGTCACCGGGTCCAAACTAGTATTGCGCAGAAGTGTCTGGGATGATATGTTAGGCCACCGAAGTCTCTAGCAGGGAAGGCCCTCCCACTTGCAGAAGCAGATGGCAGCACAGTAGGCCCCTTACCACTCCAGAGAGGCTCTCTCCTGGATTGGGGTCGGTGTCGGCTCCCCCCTGAATCTTCTGTATCTGGGCTGGAGTGGCGCAAGTCCATGAGAATCCGCAGGCCGCTGCGGCCCGCCCCCTGCAGCCATGTCTAGGCAGTGCGGCCCGCCAGCTCCAAAGTCCATTCAGGCCCCCTCACCCACAGCCAGACCAGCGGGCCGGTACCAGGGTGGGCCTCCGTGGGCGGGTGGCTCCCCGCAAAGCCAGCAAGCAGACAGCCGCAAGGTGAGGCCCATACTGTGGGAGAATTGCTGTCACTATGCGCAATGCCGCTGCAGAGTTCCTTTTGTTCCCAGATCTGGCGAGTGTCTGCTCCGAATGCCTCTCCTGGTATGCAGATCACCACTGCGGGAGCCGCCGCGGGGGGCACAGGGCGGTGTGAGGCAAGGTGAGCTTGTGGACCTCGTAGTGCCCTCCACGGGGCGGTAGGGCCCGTCTAGGGCCGCACAGTTCCACTAGTTACGTTAATTTAAAATTTGTTCTTACAAGACTAATGTCTACACCTTTTGAACTACTTCATTCTTCTTCTTTGCAGTTCCTCTCTTGGAAGGTAGTTTTCCTGTGGCTATATTTTCCCTAAGAAGAGTTATCAGAATTTATGCTTTAACTATAGAAGAGCCTTTCAGGTTTTCCAGGATAGGGTAAGTCTTTGTACTATTCTTAAATTTCTATCAAATGTTATCTCTCCTTTCCATTTGAATCAAACACTTGACTTACTGGTGTTCTTCCCTAAGCCTGACATTGGCAGAAAGGGCTCTTCCTACACTCCGTGTTAAAAGAACAGTCTTGTATTACATTTAGAGGACTAAACTTTTTTTTAAAAACACTTTTTGTGGCTTTTTCAAATCCAAGAAAAGTTAGATCCATCTCTAAAGCAGGAATTTCAAAATGAATTGTGAAATGAATTTAAATTGGTTATGTAAAGGCCAAATGAACATTACCTACCTTTCCACGAGCACCCTCTATAAGGATAAAAGGTGCTTCAATGGCTTTCTTGGAAAACATCCTGTTAGCTGACATTTGTAAGGCAGCTACTTGGTCAAATCCACACACATTCATAAAGCATTAGTGTGTAGATGTTCAAGCCAGGCAGCAGTCCCTTGTAGGACAGTCAGTCGTACGGATACTCTTTCAAACTTCTGCACCATTTAATGCCTAAAACCACCACAAATGGAAAACAGCTTTACAGTCTATGCATAGCATGTGTATCTGCAGCCAACACATTCTACGAATGCAGTATGTTACTTACCCTGTAAGCATCCATTTGTAGCATGTTGTGCTGCAGATTCACATTCCCCCTTCCCCATCAGTTATGAGATGGTGTATATTTACACATTAATAAAACATGTATGTTTTACATCATGTTACAAACATGTTCAGTAGCAATTAATAGCTTTACTAGCTTCATCCTCAATTGCCAACATGGCAAGGGAAAAATAAACAATCTAACAATAGAGCCGTTGAACATGAGCATTCTCTGAAAGAGGAGACTCGACGTCATGCCAGCAATAAAAAAAGACTTCTTCGGGAAAAACAAGTTGTAAAGTCCTAGCCTACCACTCGATGGCAGGGGTGTGCATGGCATTTGAATCTGCAGGACTACTCGCTACGAGCAGATGCTTACAGAGTAACATACTCCTTTTTCATGCTGTTATTCAGATGGTCACACATCACTATGGGGTCATGTTGCAAGTAGTAGAAAACAAGCAGGTCTCCCTGCTTGAGATCATATCATGCAATGATCAAATCCATACTGAAAACCTAAAAGGATACATTCAAAAGCCTAGTCAAGACTAGGGTAGTAACATCTAGGGTGGAAAGAAAGTTACCAATTGAGATTCCTTTCTTCACTAGAGGCTTTGTAGTCTTGGATTCCCTGATGGCATAGCTTGAAAAAGAGTGTTTGTCCAAGGTAGTGGTGATGCTCTGTCTCCCGTTAAGGAAAGCAAAAAAGCTTGAAGTGGCGGGAAAAAGATAAGCTGCAGGTTCATTGGAGAATTGCAAGCTCTCAATCGCTACAGAATCGTTAGGACTGGAAACAATGGGTAGAGATGGAATAGTTAATTCAGGATCCCCCAGAAGAATACAGTAAGATAGGACAGGAGATAGTTGAGGAGGGAAAATATGGTATCTATTGTGCTAGAGCATCTAGACAAATTAATACTAGTGATGCCATTAGGACACATGCTTAGTTTTTTAAAAACAAACTTTATTTATTGTCTTCAGTAACAATACAGGTAGAAAAGACAAAAAAATTTATTTTTATCATAACAGAACCAAACACATATGTAGTGTGATAACAGCACATGAGAAAAGACATATCAATGCGCAACATTAATATAAACATGGTCACACCTATACGGACAGTCAGTTGAGCAGCCGTCATTTTAACGGATCATTTCTACATGTTGTGTTGTGTAGCTATTACCTTAGTACCTGTGTAAATAAATTGACAGTAACATACTTTTTATTGACTCCCCTCCCCTCACACGTGCTGACGAGCCACACCACACCACATCGTTTCCAGTTTAGTTAACAGTTGCCTAGTGTCAGAGTAAGTGCACATATCAGGCGCAAGTCGAGGCGAAATAACTTAGGTTCACTTATACATATGTTAATCTGCAACAACGGAGTCCCTGAGATTAACGTCTACAACGTCAGAATATCGAATGCTTTAAAAGTTTCCAACAGTTGATCCCAACTCATAGCAATCGGTTCCTTCCTTAGGCCGCATTTTTCTTCCCTGCGGATCGTCAAACTCTCTTTGAGACCCCACCTCTCTACTTCATCTTTCCAACTAAGTATTGTAGGGGACGGTGGGGATTTCCACCTCTTAGTGATACCACATTTAGGAAGGAGTAAAGCTAAGTCTGCAAACCTGGTTTGTACTTTTAAGTTCTTTACGTCTTTCATATAGACCTAGTTCATATAGACCTAGTATACTTGTTTCTACTTTCTGCCATCCCATGTTCCCTACTACCTCCTGTAGGATAGGGATTACACCCCCCAATATGTTCTCAAGACAGGACAGTCCCAGAGCATATGTAACATATTAGCGTCTTGCTGGGGCATCTAGGACAGTGAGGCAGGATAGCAGGAAAAAGGGCATGTAGGCGAGGGGGGGGTCAAGTATGCTCTTTGTGTGATCATGTATTGAATGAACTTAAAACGGGAGTTACGGGAGATTAGTTTCGGGTATTTTAATACTCCATATCAGTCAATGGCCTAGCAATATCCAGTTCCCATTTGGAATGCTTTGCGGCGTGTAGGATGATGAGCACGTTTACCCCGGTAGAACCATCTGGTTAAGTGGCTACCAGTCCCCATAAGGTACATTAGATGAACCAGCTCATGGGTATTAGATTCTGCACCATGAGGTGCCCGGTATTTGTTGACATACCGTGTCAGGCTCGCATAGGTCATAAACAGTGAATCTGTAACACCCCTCTCGTATATCAAATCAGAGTGTGTAAGTATCATTTTATCGCCAAATAGGTCCCCTACTGTTGTCACTCCAGCCTGCGTCCATGGGTACCATCGACGAGAGGTAAGTGTACCTGAAATAGTGGGAATGCCTAGCAAGGGAATATTCGACGAGTATACAGGAAGAGTATTTGTGTATTTCAGTGCCTGTTTCCAGGAGGTAATGGCAGTTCTAAGAAGAGTTCTAGCTGTGTGATGTAGTGTGCCACTCGGAGAGAGCAGTCTGTGTAATGTACCCTGAGCTAGAATATACTCTGAATATGCTATTTCCTGTAAATTACGTCCAGCTATCCAGTAGCAAAGCCATTGTAGCTGAGAAGCTTAGCAATAGGTGTAGAAATCAGGGGCTCCCATTCCCCCAGCGTCAGATTGGAGCAGTAACTTTGCTAGGCTCAGGCGCCTTCGGCCTGAGCCCCAGATTAAGGAGATCAGGAGTGTGTTTAGGGTTGTGAATACAGCTCTGAGGATAACCACTGGGAGATTAACAAAATAATACAAAAGTCTCGAGAGCATGACCATTTTGGAGATTGCCAACCGTCCCGCTACCTATGGAGGGAGTGAAGTCCAAAATGCAATTTGTGTCCTTAGGGACCGGATAGCTTTATGTAAATTACCTTTGATCAAATCTATATTAGTTCTGTACACCTGTATCCCCAAATATTTAAAGGTGTTGTGGGCAATGGTTAGCGCGTGGTGTCCAAATGGTATAGTCTGGTCAGTTGTATTAGAGCCAAAGGGAAAGGCTTGAGACTTCTCATAGTTGATTGCTAAGCCGTTCGAATTGTGTGAACGAGCTTGCTTCAGGGTGTAAATTATTCCACAAGTTCCTGGTATATAAAATGATATCATCTGCATAAAGAGACAGGGCATGATGAGTATTATTGATGTCTATCCCCCATTCCCTCGAGGAAGCTCGTAGTTTGTGGGCAAGTGGTTCAAGGACGAACAGAATGGGTGAGAGGGGGCAGCTCTGTCTAGTGCTGTGTTGTATTTAGTATGGTTCCAAAATGTGTGCTCCTGTGCTCACCCTAACTGTGGGGAGATGATATAATAATTGGATCCAGCGCGTATAATCCTGCTGGATCCCGAATTTCGATAATGCGGACAGCATATAATCCCAACTCAATGTGTCATACGCTTGAGTGAGGTCTAACGTTATGCATTCCGCTTCAGAGGTCTCCCCAGTACAGGAAAACATAATGCTGCATAGTTTGCGTATATTCAAGGATGTACTGCGCCAGGGGACCAAGCCACATTGGTCAATGTGCACCAGTCGGCGGTTAGCCAGGATTTTGCTCAAAACCTTAAACTCCATGTTCAACAGTGAGAGAGGGCGGTATGAGGCTAGCAAAGAATGATCCCTCCCAGGTTTAGGGAACGAAGTTATTAATGCTTGTGTCATGGAGGGGGGGAGTGTGTCCGTCTCAATAGCCTCCGTATATAATTTATGAAGTTGTGGGGCCAGTTGTATATAAGTTGCGTAAAATTCCACAGGTGAACGTCATAGTTAAAAAAACACTTTGGGAGCCGTTAGCATTCCTCAGGAACTGTCTCACTTAAGCGAGATAGGGATGCGGGTACCGCCTTCCCCCGGCCTCCCCACCGAGTCACAACAGAACAGTGTTACAGTCTCAATAAGGGCAGACCTAAGGCACGGCACTGCCATTGGCTGGAGGGGATTCTCACACATGAGTCTGTCACAAGTGGGATGCATAAAGTGTCCATTTAATTATCTTACCTTCTCACTAGGGGAACCTCGTTTCACCCCACCTAGTGGTATCACAGTCACTTACAATGTACAGCGATGGCAGTCCACCCCAGCATGTAGAAGCAGGACAGTTCCAAGGAATCATTCTGCAGGGCTGTCAGTTGAGGAGCGCATTTTCCATATGCGATGACGACGAAGAAAACAAGGGTGGGCTGCGCTCCGACTCTGACTGACCCACATCTCCTGTGGAGGATTCGTCATCTGTGATTGTCCTTGTGTCTCTGAAGGTGGCAGCGTAGATGATAGCCCTCCTCTGTTCCTCCAGGATCTGTGCTTGCGTTGGGGTAGTATCCTCCTCGTATCGCTTGGGTTTGGTACGTCGACACTGTGATTGTCACCTTCTGGGTTGTGTCTCTCCGGATTGTCTAATAGACGAATCAGTGGGCAGATCAGGGAAGGTGTGTTAAATCCACTCCCACGCTTCCGTTGGGGTATCGAAGAAATGACTTTTTTGGTCATGTAGTATTTTAAATTTCGCTGGATACAAGAGAGCATACTTAACATTGATGGTCTACAAATATCGTTTAACCCCCTGGTATTTCGTTCTCTGCTTTTGTACTTGGAGAGTATAATCAGGAAACAGGGAGCTACGTACATTGTCTTTGAGTATCGGAGCTTTCTCTCTTGCGGTCTGCAGTATCTCATCACGGTCCCTGTAGTTAAGCACTCGGGCTACCACAGGGCGGGCGGCATACCCGGTACTTGACGTGTAGGAACCATGTGAGCTCTTTCAATACAAAAGTTGTCAGACAAGCGTCCCAGTGGTATAAGAAATTTAAGCCAAGTTTCTATATAGAGCGTAGCATTTTGTCCCTCCACGTTCTCCGGCAAGCCAATAATGCGTATGTTATTACGACGTGCCCTGCCCTCTGCATCTTCAACCCTCTCTTGAAGCTGTACTAACTCGTGTTGCATCTGTTCCAGTTCAGTTGAGTGTTCTTTCTGCTTCGGGATTAGGTCTTGTACTGCCACCCTGTTTGAGGAAACCTTGTCAGATAATTTCTTGTGATTGTCTCGGATGAGAGCGATGTCTGCTATCAGAGCCTCCAATAGCTGTTCCATTAGCGCCCGAGATTGGTGAATTTCCTGCAGGATTACATCCAGCTTGTCCGGCTGAGCATCCCCCGCCGTGGGCAGTACCATCTCCGTGGAAGTGGCGGTTGCGTTAGGGCTAGAGTCCTCCATGTCCTGACTCCTACCTTTCGTCCGCCCCATTTCGTCACAAGAAGTGTAGCGGGATTAATGGGAGGGTTATAAAGGTAATGTCCTTGGTGGTAATAGGCTGCGCCACAGCAAGTACGAATACGATTAGTAGCTCACGGGCAGTTTGCTCTCCGAATTCCCCAGAACAGGTGCTGTGAGTGAGAGCATTCGGCACAGGACACCTTCAGGAGTGCCTGACACCCCGCTGTAGGCTGTCGCCCAGATCAGGTAATAGTAGGATCAGTCTTGTGTGGTGCTAGACCACCCCAGTTCAGTGCCAGAAGTGTGTCTTCATGGTAACCCAGACCACCGTCAGCCATCAACCACCAGTGCCAAGCATATCCGGAGAATACCAGTGGAATGTCAGGTAGAGGAGAAGTCACTGGGTAACCATTAGTGTTGGAGCCGGGGCCAGGATAAGGTGCAATTTAGGAATGCACAGAGAAGGGCCGGCGCCCCCGCCAGCTCCAGACAAAGGCAACTGCCCCACCGCGCAGCATCTGCTTCGTTGCGCACTCACGAGTGAATGTAGCTGGAGTGCATGCCTATGGATGCCTCAATCCTGGACCGTGGCTCTTCTTACTCAGCAGGTCGTCCCTCCTCTGGTTATCACATGGCGTGTATAGAAATAATCCACCTCATAGCAGGGAAAGATCGCTGGGGGTACATAGAGCAATACTGGCCACTCCACGACAACGCCATGGGCTGTGTCCTAACGGAGGAGGACGGGAACCGCCATGCACCAAATCGCTGCGCATCTCTGAGGATCGAGCCCCTCCAGACGTTCTGCGGGACTCAAACCCAGGTGGCTGGGTAGCAGGGCCCCCACCGCTCCCTTCCAGCACTTTGTGAGGGATCAGGTGCCGCCTGAAGCCAGTTATACAGCGCCGACAGGGACCTCTGGCCGGGAGCTCAGCGAAAAAGCAGCCGCCATGTACGGCAGTTAGCCAAGCCCCCTCGACACATGCTTAATTGAGGATCTGAGGCTACAGACCAGAAGTACAACAACACTTGTTGTTTCTTCCTTTAGCTGGAAAACATCTTTTCAGACAAAAGGAAAGATGAAAAAGATACAGAATCGATAATAGCCATAGGTGCTTAGCAACAACAGCAGCATTTATCAGAAAGCAGCTTCTAACCACCAAAGAACCTTTTCATACACCCGCCGGCAGTTTGTCCTCTCTAGTATTGTTTCACTGTACCATACGAATGAGTGATGCCGCCCGGCCTCCGGGATGTGGGCAGTACGGCTGTGTACGTCGCGCGACATACTGGTCGAAGGGAAGGCGGGAAACCCGCATTACAAATATGTGCCCTGATGGTTGAATTATACATTTGGTCCTGCAATAAAAACGGTTTGACAAAAAAAAAAAAGAACCTTTTCATACACATCAAAACTACCTCTATGAGTAGAAACCTCAGTTTAAGCAATCACAACAGTTCTCCAGGGGCAATTTTTGAGGCAGCAATTGAGCCTGTGTCAAAAGACATAAAGGAAGAGGGACCTCTGTTAACAAAAACTTATGTTATCCTAATTACCCCAGAGCAAAATATTGATGTTTGTTTCTCAGAAGAATGGCAGCTAATAACATCAAATTCACCATAATGTAAGGACATGGCCTAAAATGTCTTACCTTTTTAGACATCATCCTCCACAACCATAAAAAGTGAACCATACTCTACCACTAATGTTAAGGTTGTTAAGGTTGACACTTGATACAAAATATTGCCGCCCTGCTGCAAATTGAAGTTATAGAGCAAGTGCCGTCTGGTACTTAGTATAGTTCCTTATCCCCTAAAAATATTTAAGTTTAGAATAAATATTAGATTTACAACCTCTACATTGTTATGTAAAAAAATCACTTCAAATGACAACTCAGTATGAGGTGATTGTGCTGTTACAATATAGAGATTTATAGGTGGGTAACTGTGAATAATGGGGATGATTTTCATCGAGGAGGTCTGAGCGACAACAAGAGCCAACCACCCTTCACGCAGAAAATACCTCAGATTTTTGGTTAAGTGAAAAGCATTATTAATTCAAAACTCTACCTTTCAAACATAAGCTAGAATCCAGACGATTTATCAAATGTCTACCAGTGGTGGCTGCATACCTACGTCAGTATAGCATACATATAAAACCATATGTGGACTGCTAGTTGGTAAGGATGATGACTCAGCAGATAAGTCAATCCATACTATTCACCTCCACAGCTGGGCATTCACAATAAATATAAAGAATTCCCAATTACAACCACAACAGACTGGTAGCCTTATGACGAGTAGTAATGGCAATTCTGTCTTGTCTAGTGTCTCTGAAAACAGCATTAATGAATTCCCAAATTTTGACCGGGTAAGCATGGTTCTGTAAACTCCAGACCTGGACATTTCAAGTCCCGAGGAGTCAGACCTGGACCTGTGCACAGTGCTTTGAGGGACTATGTACAATTGCTGCACTTGGTGCCCTCCTGTCCTGCACATTGGAAGGACCTACGAATGCTTTTCCATGTTCTCCTCTCTGCTCTACTCTTCAGCCCCTACCCACACCACATGCCGTCACCAATTCCCTGCACCCATTTACCACCTGTTTCAAGCTGGTGGAATGTGAGTGGATTTGGGCCTGTTATTTACTTCAGAAGGGGGACAACATGTACATTTTGATCCAGTAATCACCTATCCACAAGTTAATTCCCAGTCTGCAGAGGGTGTGAGGAGGCATTGGTCACTTACTCACACCAGCTGTCTCGGGTATAGCAGTGCAATTGGACATATGTCAACAGTTATCACCTTTATCTTGTAGCAGAATGTCTGCTGGGTATGCAACAAGTTTTCCAATCGAAGCAGAGACTGTCAGGAAATGCACAAGTGGAAGATGAACAACAAGCTGATACCAATTTACTTTTGAAGGCGAGGTACTTGACGTGTGAACTTGTTTTTGGCAAGCTCAAACAAGAAATGTCAAACTACACCTCCAGGGTTCTGCAACCACAATCTCCAGGGAATGATCTATGGATACATTGGTCAGGGATCTTTGTATATACTTTTTATCCACATATTAATCCTTTGTTGGGCACGGAAGATGAACTTATATCATCTTCCATGAGCCCAACATCTGAGATATGTCTGTTTAACCGTATCAAAATCTTTAACGTAAAAAGACCAACTTTTCCAAAAACAAGGACATTTCTTACATCCAGACTGCAAAGCACTAAATCTAGTGATCTGGCTTATGACATTCGTGAAAGAAAAATGAAGGGCATGTTAAACAAACTGTCTAGGCAACAGTTTTCAGCACAACCTCCTCCTCTTCTTCCTGCAAGCGTCTGCTTTAGAGAGGGAGGAATAAGCCTCTTTTTTCCGCATTCCCGCACCTCACATGTTTTTACAGCGTGGTCGTTACAACGACCGCATTGTAACAACGCACACCATTACACCGCGAGTTGTAATCCAACACCTTCTCCCCCCTCCGCAAGTCGTTGTAACCACTTACGGGGTAACGGTATGCGTTGTTACAATGCGGTCGTTGTAACGACCGCGTTGTAACAACATGCGGGGTGACGGATGCGTAGTTAGGGGTGTTTACCTAGAGGGAGTTACACTGCTTTACAGTCAATGCACAGCATGTGATCTACAACATGTGCTGAAAATTGAAACTTTTACTTGCCTGTGACACTGGGTTTGCATCTGGCAATGTTGTAGTCCATATACATTCACCAGCATCCTGGGATGTAGGAAGGCTATAAAATGTTCACTACTTCACAGTTTTTCTGTATTCATTTCCAAACAAGTAAAGAACTTGATGGAGAAACAAATACAATTCTAAGATGGAATCTGTGTCCAGGTCATTATGGAAATTTGGGGTATAATCACAAGTCACTCTCTGTATGCTCAAAACCGCAAGTATTTTTCAACGACAATCTCCTTGCAACATCCAAATCCAACCTTCAATGGCTTGAGAGTGCACAACAAGGGATCTACAATGCTACAGGCTGTAAACTGAATGTCGCAGGTTAATTACGTTCCTTATTTGACATCTATGCCACTAGCCTTTTAAGGTATTTAACATGTACTTGAAAAGGGTCTATTACAGTGTGATATTGCTGCTGCTAGAAAAGAAATGCATACTTAGTTGCTCTTTACTGCAGGTACGAGTTAGCATCTTTCCAGCATTTACATTCTTTTCTTGTGCTGTCCTTACGAACCTCAGGAAAAGGAAGGCATTCAGTGGGAAGCCAAGGAGGAGGATGATGAGTATGAGGAGGAACTGGAAGAGTGTGAGAAGGAGGAGGAGGATGATCACATGGAGTACTGCCGCGTCTGCAAGGATGGAGGAGAGCTGCTGTGCTGTGACTCCTGCATCTCTTCCTACCACATTCATTGCCTGAACCCACCCCTTCCTGAGATCCCCAATGGCGAGTGGCTCTGCCCACGATGCACGGTGAGCTGATGAAGGAAACCCTATGTCAGCATGAACCATCTATCACCTTCTTTCTTCTTACACCATTCCTTCTTTGTACCTAATGTCCCTGCATTACTCAGCGTTCCTGAATGCTTTACCTCATTCATAAAGATACCTTGACGTGTGCAATCACTACTGTTCTCATAGATGTGTTGAAATAATAATCTTCATTGTTATTTGAGCTCTAGATGTCTCCTCCTATGGACCTGATTTAGATCTTGGTGGACGGGTTACAATGTCACAGTGGTGACCGATATCCTGTCTCCCGAAAGATAAATCCCATTATATCCTATGGGATTTATATGTTTCAGTGGATTAGATATCCATCACCATTAAGATGGAGTAACTCATCTGCCAAGATCTAAATCAGGCCCTATGTTTTGAATCTGTGTAGAATCTTGTGTCACTTTTATTTTTATAATTCATCCCCCTCATCAGCCTGGAATTAAATTAAGCACACTACCATTTGTAGCCTGTTCACTTCATTCTTTGGGCCTGCAATGCAGCCAGTACATTTGATATGCTTAGAACAAGAACAGTCTTCTCCCGAGTGACTTTCTAATTTAAGATTTTGTAACTAACGTTGTGTGAAGGAAATCCTTTAACTGAGCCCTGGTTTTCTCCACATTGTTCCACTGCAGTTGAAGATTGAAACTGCAGTTTTCCACCTGGATCTGTTACAGATAGGATCATTTTACTTCCACTTCTTTCCTGTTAAGGATTTTTCCATACCCATGGTTTTAGGGCCAATCAGGTGAATTATTTGTCATTACCTGAACATTTTATGACAAACATTACCAAATCTTGTGGGCTTCCTTCATATGTATCCTGGATTGTGTCTTCTATATTTGTTCAGATAATACACTGATAGTCTATAGTCTGTATCACAGTGGTTCATAGTGCTATCTTGGGCTTTATGCACTTCAGAGATAGATAGATAGAGCTCTCTCATTTTGCGCATGTTGCTTTGGGAACATTGCTCTCTGGCTCTCCACTTTCTTGTGCAACTAGTTACCCTAAGTGAGTGCACAAACTTCTCATCAGTGTGTCCTTCACAATAAACTGGAGATGTAGGGAGTTCTGAAGAGGTACTCCATCCAATATGTTCTTCCTTTAGCACCCGCATACACATAACTGCTGAGCTATTAGGATTAGACACAATCTGTCTTCGCAATGTCCTTGTCACTATTATCAGTTATCCTCCTGGCACTGCTATTTTGTCTGAACTTTGGTTTTTGGAGCAAAGAAGCTGCAGGATGACAATAAGTCCAACACATATATTTTTGGCTACTGGAAGTGTAATTTTCTGAAGCTGTACAATTTTTTGTCTTGACTTACTGGGGGCGACAATTTATCACAGGGTTGGGACTTGTTCAGCCATCCACAGGTAGGTATGTTTGTCGAGCTGCGAGTATTAGGTTAGCACAACTTCAGGTGCTTCGTGCATGCCTGTCCTGGAGAAGAACTGATGAGGGTTGGAGGTTGTAGCGGCCACTGCTGTGAATGCAAAAGGCAGCCCAAATTATAGTTTTTCTTAGTTGTTCTCCCGCATTGGATCTTTTATATATTCACATGCTTGAATCATTCCATGTTGTCAGGCTGGGAATTCCTGGTGACTTTAAATAGCACTAAACAGTGGCCTCAACAGCAGTGTTTATTTAGTAGCGCATCCACCTCATTTGAAACAATCTAAACTTATGGCAATGAGATGGATGTGTAAAGCTCTCCTACTCCCCTAGAGAACATCATGGCTCAGATTTGTACTGCATGTTATGTGTGAGGGAGTCCCCGAAAAGAGCCTGCTCTAACCTTTCACTGACCTTATCCTGACACCTTTCTGTTCTGCCCTGGAGTTTAGCCAGCCTCATCTTCAGCTTTCATTGTAATACAAGTTGTATTTGGGTGATTTGCTGGGAAACAACCATTTTTATGGACTATGGAGGCCTTTCCTCAGACACCAACTTTCATCATCACTCACAGAAAAAAAACATTTTTTTCAAGCCCTGCTCTATCTGTGTTAAAAAAAAAGATAAATACTGATGACCTACATGTTCAGTGCATTTATTGCCTTTATGCAGCATACTAGGTTTCACTTTGGGACATTTGTTATACCTTTTCTTCAAAGACCCTAAAGGATAGGGAGAGGATGTTGGCCCCTTAAGTATTAGAACAGAAGAAATACCCTCCGAAGACGATGCCCTCTCACCTGGGGATGATTCAGTAAAAGTGTTCTTTCAAGCACTTTGACAAAGGTGGCATGAAAGTGAAAACATGGAGTTTCCAAAACTGGTCTTACTTCGTTGAGAACAATACTGGATTATTTTCAGAAAAATACTCCAGACAGTACAACCACCAACCTGTGCAAAAACTTGCACAAAATTCCAGCTCCCTTGATGTCCTGACTGAAGTCCCGTTCCCGTCGGTGACTCTCATGTCAACAACTAAGAAAAATCAACTCCCGTTGATGACATTCCTATTGGGACAGGCATCATCAACGTCTGTGAAAACATCATTGTCAATGACGACATCAAGCATTTCTTTTCTCTCGCTGTTGATGGTGACTCTTCTTCCATCTCAAGCGGCGACCTTGTGTGTGAGACTGTCGGCAGCAGTCTTTTCCACACCAGTCACTTTTTTACCTTTGAAGGTGAAAACAAGCCTTCCTTTCTAATTTCTGGTGTCTGAATTGGAAAAGGATTTTAGTGACCAGGACAACTCTGACACTGGCTAGAGCCATACTCAGTTAGATGTATTTTTCATCCTAGGGTTTGAGAGAAATGCCTTGGGCAATGAGAATCCTTACCCAGGAGTACGGCTATCGGCCACAGACCTTTGTAACCCTCCTTAATCCTATGCACCTCGGGATTGCTATACAGACTCTGAGGTCATGAGGGTGCCTGTTGCATCTTTTCAACTTTACAAGAGATAATGGAGACCTGTCAGAGACTGCTTCCTCTGCAATGTGCCTTCAGCTCCAGCTCCAGCTCCACCCCCTTCCTCCGCTATTACCTTTGCTGCCAACTCCTCCTCCACACCTCCACCCTTTCACCTTCGTTGGACCAGCCTCCAAAGGCAGTTACGCCACCAGTGATCCTGCCAACTCCTACCAAAAGGGAAGATTAGGATGCAATGTATTCTGATTTGGAAAAATAGGGCAAACTACTGGATGGTGGAGATAATGAGGAATTTGATGGTTATGTCATACCAAAGGAAGGAGTCAAAATACCCATCCAATCTGATTCGCCTTTGGATGACATAGCCCATTTTCATGCGCTGATGGAAGGAGCAACTAAATAAATTCAATGTCCCAATGACCTCGGTGGAGCAACAGTGCTTTCTCTATGACTTCAAGGCACGCAAAGCTATTAGTTCTGAACCTATACTGGACTTGTTTGGCCAGAATGTCTGAAATTGATGACATTTCTAGCCAAAGTTTCAGCAGTGGTGAACCGTTTTGAAAAGAATTACAGGACTTCATACATGGCTCTGGTCCGCCTTAAAAGCCATCCCAAACCAGACTCAGTTGTCATTTCTGTGACTAGTGCTGATCAAATAACCTGAACACCTCCTTATAGGTATGGCAAGCACATTGATAATTTGGACAATACGAGTTAATTCCATCGTGGCAATTTTAATCAAGGCTGCACATACCTTGGCAACTTTGGGCAATTATGATTGTCATCAATAACATGGCATGTCGCCTCTAATTGAGGACAAGAGTGAGACTGATAAAGTCATCATCAAAGAGGGTGCAATAACATCAGCATCAATCATTGACTCTCCAATGGATGTGTCAAACACAGCTTTCACCAGCTGGCCAGAAATACTTTATTTAGAAGACACTGATGGCTTAGAAATATAGCTTTATGTCCAGAATTCCAAGCAAAAATGCTGGAAATGCCATTTGATGGAATCACAGTTTGGAAAATATGTTGATGCCTTGCAGAATATTAAAACAGATAAGGATATGGCAAAATCTGTGGGCGCTATCCAGTATTGTTGTCTTGACTTAACAACTTTTCATGGCTTTCAGAGACCCCAGGCCTGTAAGAGAGGCTTCAGTCAATGCAGAGGTCAAGGTTGGCCGTATTTTCCCCAAGGGTATTTGGATATGACTGGGGCTGTGCACCCAAAAGAAACCACAGACAAGGATGTGGGAGATCTTCTGGGTGAAAGAGGAGCACCTCACAAATATACTCTTAGCGCAACCAAAAACAATTTTGACTCATTACAGCTGTCGCCTCATAACAACTCCATGTCAACGGAGGGGAAGAATTTTCCTTTATGCCCCCCGCATGGGAGTATGGAACATCCGACTGATGGGTGTGTAGATTTTACACTCGGGTCATATGTTAATGTTTCTGCATTAATGACCTGTGTGCCTACCCTGGAAGGAACATCATCTACACTTGAGGGAGATGTAACAGGAAATGAATTTCCTTCCCCACTAAGAAGCGATAGAGAAGATCCAGAAATCCCAGAGAAATGAGGAATTTTATACGAGATTATTTATGATAAAGAAGAAGAGAGTACAATTGAGATCTATTTTGAACTTCAGAAAGCTGAAGAAGTTGCTGAAAAACAAACCTTTTGCATGTTAACGCTCCAAGAAGTCCTCCTGATACTCCAGAGAAATGATTATCTGGCATCCCTAGATCTTCAAGATGCATATTTCCACATCCTCTTGTACTCGAAGTTCAGGAAATATATCCTCTTTTCAGTGATTGGGCAGGAGTACTAAGTTAAGGCACTTCCATTTGGCTTCAAATCAGCCCCACAAATGTATTTACCAGGGGTCGACCACCCAATTTTTGCCTTACCAGAAGGCAAGGTTTTCTAGTATACTTGACAGAGAAGAGGCAAGGCATTTTACAGTTGCCTGGATCTCCATTTCATAGGCTAGGACTGACACTGAATGCCAACAAATCCGCTGTGGAACAACAGACAAAGCTTCATGTCTTGGGAGTGATACTGAACGTCATTGGGAAAGGCTTTTCCTTCAGCACACAGACTCATGAAGCTTCAATCCACGGCAAAGGCCTTCTCTTTCAAGCAGTCGGTCACAGTCAGGTAGTACAAATCTCTGCTGGTCTGAGTTCATCCTGCATAGGTCTTATACCCTTTTGCAGGCTCCAGATGAGATCTGTCCAGGAAGAATTGGACAGCCAATGAAGGCAAGTTGGCATGTTGAATGACACGATCTATGTCACAAGACGGCTGTTCCCAACAAATCTCAGCCTGGGGCTTCCATTCCATCCTTCATCAAACAGAGTTGTGCTCACAGTGGGTGCACCCACGGACTTTGGGTAGCTCACATGCATGAACTGTCAACCAAAGGTTTCTGGTCAAACACCCAAAAGAAGCTCCATATCAATATCCTGCAGATTCATGCCAAAAGACTGGGCCTACAGGTGTCCCTCTCAATGCTTGCAGATCAAGCAGTACTCATCTGGATGGACAATACAACATCCATGTTTTACATCACCAAACGGGCAAGAACGAGGTACCGCCCTTTTTCAGCTATTTACCACCAAGTGGACACTGCTGTGGAGCATCCCCCTGGTTGCCAAAATGACCAGACAAACCCACACAGTCAAACACTATCGGAGTGCCACAAGTGGGAGCTCAAGATCAAGTGAACTACATTTTCCTGAAATGGTGTAGCTCCACACTGGACATGTTTGTGACCCAGAGCAGCAGGAAATGCCAGTGCCACACCAGCAGGTTTTCACAACCAGGGTTCAAGGCCAATTCCTTTTTGATCTAACTCTCCAATGTCTTTCAATATGCCTTTACACTGTTTCCCTTGATCCCCAGGGTTCTAAAGGCAGTAAAGGCAGAACATTGTACTTTGATTCTCATTGCCCTGTCCTGGCCACACCAGTATTGGCTCACCAATCACCTGAATCTATCTGTACTCTGAGAAATTCAATTAAAGATGCTCCTCTGTAGGCACAATGGAGAGCTGCTTCACCACAATCTCCAGTCATTAAGCCTGACAACAAGGTACTTTACAGCTTAGAGTTTGGTCATTTGGATCTGATTGCAGAATTCAGAAACGTGGCATAAGCCCAGGTTCCAGCAACCACGAAGACATATAATGTCAGGTGGAAGCGTTTCTGTCTACTGTGCAAAGCCGAAAGTTTCCATCCAGTAAACATAACCCCATCAGATACTTCCATATTTGGTGGCCTAGCCAAGAGGGGCCAAAAATGCCATCAATACGAGTCCATCTGGCAGCAATCTCAAGTTTTAGAATAGTCAAAGACAATTTTACTGCTCTCTTCTCACAGTGTCTTATAAAGCAATTTAAGGGACTTTTCAGAGCATTTCCTCCTGTATGACACTCACCAAAACCCTGGGAGCTTAATACTATCCTGAGTCAGCTCATACTTTCTCCATTCAACCCGATCCACAGAGCGCATCTAAAAATCATTTCTTCAGCATTGCATCTGTCGTAGATTCAGATGCTTGAATTATTCCCCAATGCCAGACTAGGAACCCTCAGTAACAATGCTCACATAACAGTGTAGGCTTTACACTCAATAACATTGAGATTTGCAGTAGACTTTAGTGAGACATTCACATCATTATGTATGATTCAAACTACAGTTAATCAGAGACCAGCACCCTTAGGTGTTCCCCAGCCTGACCCTCCCAATGTCGGATTTTTCTACCACATGTCACAGTGAGGAACCATTAGAAGAGCTATATATGTAGATGGTTTTATTCGAAAGTTTTTCAACAAAAGACACTTTTCTACAACATACCTGGGCTAGGACAAAATAAATCTCTCTTCTGGGCATGTAAGGTGTGTGGAAAGAAAAAGATCTATATTGAGGATCCACAATCGAAGTGCCTTTACTGCCTCCATTCCTGCAATAACCCCAAAAAATTGGATATCTGCCTTACTTTCTCCTCTAAGACTCTTAAAGTCCACAAAATAAGTTTGGCTGTAGCCATTTTAGAAGAGAAGATAGACAAAACCACGCCCTTGGGTAAATAGATGGATACTGAGGCTCAATGACTGAAGTTAGTCTGCAAGACTTTTAATCAGGCTGTAAGACCCTTTGACCCTGCTTCTATTGGTCAGACAACTGGTCAACTGTTACCTACCACTTCTTTAGATGCTGTTGACAAACCAAAGAAACATACTGAAAAAACAAATGTTAGTCTGAGTCTGGTGAGAAGTTCTTGACTAAATAACTAAAGTTGGGCATTCAAAAGAAGTCAACAGCACAAGTATTACTACAGCCTGGTGGATCACAGGTTTCCAAATCTCGTCTATAACAGCAGCTGAAAATTTGTCTCTGAAGGGAATTACTTTATTGACGTAGACGACTAAAAATTCATTGACTATAGGTCAGTCATTTGCATCGTACATTCGACAATCAACTCTTCGTCGACATTGCAGGATTTTGCTAATGAATCATCAAGGAAATTCTTCAACGATAGCACTTCTTACGCGTATGTCAACGGATTTTACACTAGCAAAGCTGACTACTGCAATATCCAAAGAATTATAGTTGATGACTACATCGTTTTCGAAACACTCGTCGACAAGGATCCCATCATCGTTGACGACACCAGTAAAACTCTTGTCAAGAGTATTTTCCTATGAATTTTGGGCAAAGTTTAAAGAATGGTGGTTCTTAACCTGTGGTCTGTGGATCCCAGGGGTCCACCAAACATACTTAGGGGGTCCACAACTGTTTATAAAATTAAATAATATCAGCAGATTAATAAGGTTTTCATATAGAAAAAAGCTAAATTAAAAATTTGGGAGTTTGGGGTACACCGAAGGAACACAGAGGGCACGGGTGGAGAAAAGCATACGTACGAGCATAACAGGAAGGGGTCTGGGCAACAGAAACCATCTCAGAGAGAGTCACTTGAGGAAGGTAATATGAAAGAAAAAAGTACTGCAATCCGAGCACAAGCTGCAGTAGAAAGACACTAATAAAAGTGAATCAATCTGTACTTGGTCTATGCTCCAGAGGAAAGAAGAGGAAGTGAACTGGCATGCGCTGCCCAAATAGAAGGCAGAAAAATGAGAGTGACAATAAAGCCTACAAATGGTGAGCAGTGGGCGGGCTCTAAGCCCCCTGTTGTATACAGACGGCAATCCATGCATGTGCTATCACATTAGAGACCTAAAAACTACCAGAAAAAGACGGAGCCAAGGCAAAAAGTATTGTAAAGGATGGAGAATGTGCTTTTGCTTCCGTAATTCATGCCTCCTGGGAATTTTTAACTTGTACCTTAAATCACTAAAACAGGGATGAGAAGGGCACACTACAATATTACTGCAAAAGAACAGTCTTTTGTCATTGACATCCATCAGGTATATATTGGCCTAGAGACCAGCTAGCTCCCAGTGCCACCATCAGCCCTCCTAACCCTACTAGGGAAGCGAATGGTTTCTGGCAACCACTGAACATGACAACTCTGACCGCCTCATGGATTGTGGAAACAGATCAGAACCTTTCGCTCAGTCACTTGTGCTTATTCGTGCTCAGAGAAATATACAGAATACACTTTGGGATGTTTTCAATATATTTATTGAACCAATGTTATTCTTGTATAGAATCCATGTGCTGCTATAATCAGTAGACAGAAGCAGATGAAAGTGATTACAAGCACCAAGAGCGTAAATAGTAGATACAGTTCTACCATGATGCTAAAACAGTGTATATATGCAGGCATATAAACAAGGCAGTAATCTGTCGTACTCCTATGATGCGAAACCCTTCTTTAAGTGTACCTAGAGTGTGTGTGGGTGTGAAGCCCAGAATCCCCCCCAAGGGACGAACCAACCTCATTACCTGGAGGGAGAGAATGTAAGAGCCCGTCTTGGCCATGAACTTGACACCCCCTCACAGAGATGTCAGACCGCTGCATGGTGAAGTCTCAGCATGCAGGGATCCTCAGTGTCAGCTGAAGTGCCTTCCTTGCTAATCTATCAGGATGCTCATTATTTATAATAGAAAGCAGCCTTGCGCTCTACATTGTAGATCAGCGAAGTTAAGGATATGTAGATAGCTCTGTCGCCCCATGGATGAAGATAGAATGACATTTGATGTTCGAAGCATCGTGATAATGTGTAAATAAAGTAGTTTCAGAGAAACTAATTCAACATTGCAGTGCATACAAATCTGTGCAAAAGTTCACGGCAAAAACATAATTGTGAAACATAGGACAATGTAAGAAATGAGCAGCTTAGCTACATTGGGCCTAACCTGGGAACATAACAACCGGACGTCTTCAGGGCTAGGTTAAGCTCTTCAAAACCAATTAATTTTCATAATTTCAAATAACTCAAAAGGCATTTCATAAATTCAGCAGTCCCCTTTCTAGAGTTTGGACAGCATATGTCATCACATCAAAATGTAGCAGATAAACACCTTTTAATAATATTCACATTTATATGAGTCCTGCATAGAAAGCCGAAGTGGCATGTTACTTAATCAATATGGCGTTTCTCAAAAATGTGATGCTGACATATGCTGTCTGTAGGAAAGTAGGATTTGCTTTCATGGTTCCCTCCACGTTTTGCTGGTGTCATTGTTTTCTGACTAGTCTGACTGTGACTCTGCTAATCAGGACCCTAGTCACTATATTTTCTCCCTAAATTTGACTATGGTAAGTACTTTGGTACCTTCCCAATTGGCTACTGGTGTACCCTTCTAAGTCCCTAGTATATGGTACTAAGGTACCCAGGGCATAGGTACACCAGAGGTCTACCATGGGCTGCAGCATGTATTATGCCACCCATGAGAGACCACTCAAACTGTGACTACAGGCCTGCCATTGCAGCCTGTGTGAGCTGGTGCTCGCACCACTCACAAAAGATATAAGTTTCCTCAGATCTGAGGTCACTGCACTTAAAACCTATAAGTCACCCCTAAGGCAGGCCTTTCAATCCTGAAGGCAGGGTGCTAGGTTATATGTGTGAGGGTGCCCTGCATGAGCAGGACACTCCCTACAAACACAGGTGTCGATTCTTTTGGCTTTGTAAGTGTGGTCAGCCATTTTATACATATATAGTGGACATCAAGTCAACTACGAGATGTCTAAATATATATTGGCTGTACCGAAACCGGTCATGTTTGGTATCAAACATGTTGGAGTCCTACCCCAATACCAATTCCAGTGTAGGATCCCATGCACTGGGGGGGCTCCCCTATGGAGCCCCCCTGTATACTCGGTACCAGCCGATTAGGGTCTCACAGCAAGCTAGTGCTGCTGCCGACCACAGACACAATTCTGCCCTCCTCCTGCTGCTGAGCCGAGCTCGAGCAGGTGAAGGCAGAACAATAGGTTTCTTGTCACAGGGAGGTGTAACCACCTCCCAGACAGGACTTAGTGTATTGGGCTGGGGGGCTTGCCAGCACAACTAGACTGCTTTGAAGGGGCACATTTGGTGCCCTCCTTGCATACTCCATTTGGAACCAGTTCAGGGAGCCGTTGGCTCCCGCTCTTGTGAAAAACTGGACAAAGGACATGAGAGTATCCTCCCCTCTGCCTAGCCCCTCCTCTGAGAGAGATCCCTGAATCGTTCCAACCATTTCCCTAGGGTACTCAAGGGCTTATTTGTGGGTGGCTCTTCAGATTCGTCTAAACAAGATTCAGATCGGAAACCACTTCAACTTCTACCCTCTGGGCACTTTGGGCTGCGTAGGACTTTGCTTTGGGAACCGAGACTGCATGAAGGAAAAATCCTGCTGCTCCTGGTCTCGTCGTCCTGCCAGTCTTCTGTGTCACCTGTGCCTGTGCTTCATCCAGGTTCTTCTTCAGGCCTGTGGGCATCAAGGACAACAAAAGTAATCTCCCTTGGAGTGACTCCTTCACTCCCCTGCATCTGAGGGTACCGTAACAAAGCTGACCAGTCTGCTGCTTCTGACGTCCCACGGAATTTGAAAGGCTCAGCCACACAGGTGGTAGTTCTGTAACTCCCTCGAGGCCTGCACTGTCTTCTCAGCAAGTTTGAAGCCAGTATCCCTCGTTGGAATCTTACTGGAACAGCATCCCTGTGCACCATGTAGACTTGCTGTTGCCACGGCTTGTCCACTCTGCCCTTCAGAGATCTTCTGGCTTCAAGAATCTTCAGTCTCCAACATCTCTTCCTGCCAAGATCTTTGTCCTCACTGTATCCTCTGCCCCATGGGCCTGCATCTTTAGTGAGATGCTCGAGGTCCTCTTGCGACTCCTGTGCCTTTGGTCTGTGGGTCCTCTTGAGGGTCTTCTTTGACTTCAGTGGGCGCCCTGCTTGCTCAGTGACTGCTCTGACTCTCCTGCCTTTGGTGAGTCCCCTGGACCTTGCTGGTCCTGACACTGCACCTTCTTCATTTGCCACGTCTATTGCTGCTGCCAAGGCTTGTTGGTGCTTCCACTGGACACCGACCCCGTGGTTCTCGACTTCCAAAATGGGATAGCTTGTGAACGGCACCTGAACACAGCGTCGCCTGGTCCTCACAGCGACATGGTCACTGTCAACTCTCCTGCATCTTTTGTCATAGGTGGTCATTGGTCTTCCGTGACTCCTGGTCACTCCCGAGTAGCATAGACTCCGTTCCCTCTGCTTGCAGGTACTTCTCTTCAGGAATCCATCCTTGGATTCCACTGGACTCTTTCTCCTTCTTCTTCAGCGGCATCTTCACTGAAGTCCTCCATTGTGGTCTACAGCGGTTTCGGATGTCACTTAGCACCTATGCACCCGGCTTCTCTGGTGTAGGTTTCCTGGTTCCTGGGATATCTACGTGTGGGGTGGCTCTCCAACCTTCCATCTTCCACGGGGTTTCTTCAGGGTCAACTGGGAAGGGTCCTTCTTCTTCAAAACTGCAACCGGGACTTCCCCATTGACTTGCATGGAGTACGCGGCTGTGTTTCCACTCTGCACACTGCGTCCGTGGGGCTCCTGGGTATTTACCTCAGGTGGTTCCTTGGTTCCCCAGCCCTTCTGAGTCTTCTGGGTCAAGTCTTGACTTCGGTCGCTGTTCGCATTCCACTTCTTTAGCATATGGTTTGGTCTCCCCCCTGGAGACCACTGTGTATGTGTGCTTGCTTACCTGTTTCCTTTTGAAATATTGTGTGTACTGTGTTCATATCTCCAGGTAGGAGATATACAAAATGTGTTAGTAAGAGTGTAATATAACAATTTTTATAACTACACTATGTGTTTTTTTTTGTTTAACCTACACTATATAATTAGTTCTGGTAAAGCAAGCTGCTTAACACTCCTTCTGGACTAAGGCTGAAGGCTGCTCTCCACAGCTACCACTTAGAGAGCTTTCTATGGTTGTCTAAGACCACTAAAATCACCATAAGGGTGGTCTGGATTTAAACAAGTATGCACCATATACTAAGCCAGCCTCCTACACTGTCTGAAATCTAGACAGGTGACTGCTGGGTTTATGAAATGCTTTGAGTTATTTGAAATCATGAAAAATAATTGGTTTTGAAGAGCTTAACCTAGCCCTGAGAAGTCTGTGCTTGTAATCACGTTGTGAAATGAAAGAAATATTTTTTTTAGAATCACATTTAGTCTTCTGTACTTGTGATTTTGAACTTGATCTGCTGGATATCAATGAGAACAGATTCTGCTCTTGTGCAGTTACTTTGTGGTGTACCCTTCCCATCCATTTTTTGTGATTTATGTTATTGATTTGGGGGTTTTAGAACAGTTAGTCCTGGGAATAGAGCACCCATCCATTTGGAACTACTTTGAGTGTGGTGACATACACCATAACCATTCAAAGAAATCGCTCTAACAAGTACTTTAACTTGTGCTTATCGTTAAATAGGCCATGCTACCACTATGAGACGGTATGGTTGGTTAAAGAGTACTTCTTTTAGTCCAGAGTAGTGGACATGCCTTTCAATGGCTTGAACATTTTTGGAAATAAAGTGGATGATACCCTGCAGATAAAGCACACACTGAAACTGCTAGATCATTAGGTATCTTGCAAACAGACAGCAATACAAAAACAATAGGGGTTGAGGTCGCAGACCCTACAATCAGGAGTCATATTTTCGTTCCTACAGGCGGTATGGAACATATTGGCAAAGCCACAGGCTACAAAGGCAGCAAGGAGTACAGAATAACTGCAAAAATAACAAGGGACAAAAAAGAAGAGATAACCAGTCCTCCAAAGGGGGAAGAAAATGACTTTCCTGTCATAGTAAGCCTCCTATCAAAGCTGCCAGTAGGTGGCAGAATGTCAAAGTTCAAACAAAATTTTAACATCAGACAGATGGTTACTTTACATAGTGAATTGCGGTTGCCGAAAAATCACAAGATGTTCCTCCAAAGATAGAGAATTACAAGCACCTCGCTAAGCTATTATTGGAGATTGCCAAACTTTTGCAAAAAGGAGCTATAGAGAAGATACCAACTGGAGTAAGCTCTCAATAATTCTATTCCAGAGAAAATCAGGTGACAGGTGACCCATCCTAGACTAAAGGATTCTTAAAAAGTTCATGAAAACTCAGGGTTTCCAGATGGTTACTCCTCAATAAATGTTGCTTTTCTTTAAGGAGGAAGGCTACGTGGCATCCATAGATCTTGGAGATGCTTACTTCAATATTCCACTTCATGTAAAGCACAGGAGATTCCTCTATTTTATGGTAGCAAGTCCTCACTTCCAGTTCAAGACATTAACGTTCATCCTAAACTCAGACCGAAGAGACTTCACCGAGTGCCTAGCACCAGTAGCTTCTTCCATAAGGTGAAGTATGGTATATCTATATCTAGACAACTGGCTCATTTAGACCCTCACTTAGGACCAGGCATTTCATATGACCAATCTGTCATGAAAGCACTCTTGAGTCCAGGATTAGCAATCAATAACAAAAAAGAGGAGAAACAATGATTTGGCAATGTATATCTTTGCAAATAGAACCACCACCATGGTTGGACAGTGAAGGTGATCTTGGGGACAATGGCTTAATGCATTCTTCTGATGTCCCATTGTCAATTACACATGAGGGTTGTTCAGGAGCAATTGAATGCCAAATGGCAACGAATTTCATGAGATTGAGACACTCATGTGTGTATGTGACTCCTCCTACGAAAAGTCGCTCTAGTGGTGGTTAGTAAGGAACAATATTTTCTAAGGTCAACGACTATTGAATCCAGTAAAACCACCTTTTTTTTCTTAAAAAGGATGCATCTCTCACAGAGTGGGGTGCTCATCTTCATGGATTACAAACAAATGGGCTATGGTTGACAGAAGAGTGCAGCATACATCTATATATCCTAGAGTTAAGAGCATTAAGGCTAGCATTGAAAGCCTTCCTGCTGGTGCAGGATGTTCAGAATTCGAACAGACAACACCACAACCATGTTTTATATCCTAAAACAAGGGGGACAAAGTCTCTTATGCTTTCGAAAGGAAGCCCAAAAATTGCAGTGATAGGCAATTCACTACAATATGGACTTTTCTGCAGAACATGTTCTAGCACTGAACAACAAAATGACGGATTGTTTAAGTCGACCTACTTGAATATTCACGAATGGCAGTTGGATGACAGTCAGCTACTTTACAAATTGCACTCTACATTAAAGCATGTTTGCGACAGCCAAAAAATAATGCGAATACACAATTTTTTCCAGCAGATGGCCATGTCTAGGGTCAGGCAGAAATGCTTTTGCAGAGGACTAGACAGGAAAATTCATTTATCTTTAACCCATAACTCTGATATCAAGGGTCTTTTGCAAACTCGGGATGAAACAATGCATAGGTAAATTAATAGCTCCAGCTTGGCCTCACTAGCATTGGTTCGTAGAGCTATGGAACATGTTGGCACAAACACCTATCCATTTCAGATACAATCCATGCCTGTTGAGAAACATTGAAAACATTCTACATCAAGACCTTCAATCCTTAAAGTTAACAGCATTGCTCATGAGGACATAGAAGTCAAACTTTTGGTGATCCTGAAGGATTGTAGATAGGTTATTGATGCTGCAAGGCCATCTTACGCAGTAAAAACGTACAATGCAAATGGAAGCATTTTTTCTTATGGACCAAGCGCCAAAGGTTAGACCCACTCACAAAGTTGCTTTATCAATTATTAGCGTATTTTTTAAGCCTAGCAAAAATGGACTATGTGTTACTTCAATTAAAGTACACTTAGCTCCAATTTCAATTTTTTTAAGAAAACCAAAGAACGTATTGTAATTTCCCTATTAAATAATTGAAGAATTTATGAAGAGGCTTTCTAGAATGTTCCTTCCAGCTACGAAACTAGTGCCAGAGTGGCAATTGAATACAGTTTTACCGAGTTTAATGTGTCCACCCTTCAAATTCATTCACAGAGCTAATATATAATATATTGTGAAAAACACACAGAGAGAGAGAGAGAGAGAGAGAGAGAGAGAGAGAGAGACAGAGAGAGAGAGAGAGAGAGAGAGAGAGAGAGAGAGAGAGAGAGAGAGAGAGAGAGTGTTTCAGCTATAAGTGTTAGTGAGCTACAAGCATTCTCATGCAAGGAGCTTTAATGACCGATCCAAAGTGCATTCCTAAGGTACCTTCTACATTGAACTATCTGAAGTGAAAGGAGATTCTTGCATTCATGATATGTAATAAGATGCCTTAAGATCTATTTAGAAGCCACAAAGTCTTTCCGCAAAAGAGATCTCCTGTTTCTTGCTTTTGGTACAATTATTAAAGAAGGTCCGGTTTTTAACCAAACTTTAGCAAGATGGATAGTTTCTTGCATTACAAAATCTTATCAGTTCGTGACTAACACTTTGATCATTCTATAAGAGCAATGGCAGCCCTTATGGCCCTTTTTGCAGGACTGTCTCTCAAAGAGATTTGGGAGGCTGCTACATGGAAGGTAAGCCTCATGCCTGCCATCCTCTATTTTTGTTGTGTATTGCTGTGGTAATCTCAGTTCAAGCATGTGAATCCATGAAAGATCAAATGCTGGGAAAGGAAAAAAGTTACTTGTAACTCTGGTTCTCCATCATTGGTATCTTTTGTGGATTCATGTGCAACCCACTACCCTCCCCTTGTCATGAGGCTTCAATTATACTCATTCAGATTACATGTTAAGAGCTCAAAAAAATCTGTAAATTTGAAGCCTACGGGGAGAGCACCTGAGGGTCCTGGGCTCTGATTGGCTATAGTTCAAATCACACATAATGATGTGAATGGCTTATTAAACTCCATTGTAAAACTCTATGTTATTGATTGTAGTGCTACACTGCTGTGTTAACATTGTTACAGAGGGTTCCCAGTCTGGCGAGGAGGAATACTTCAAGCATGTGAATCTATGAAAGATACCAATACTGGAGAACCGAAGTTACTGGTAAGTAACATTTTCCTTCCTGGAAAACAGAGCAGGAGATAAGCAAGCATTTATGGTTAAAGAAACCTTTCTCCGCTTCATGAAGGATAAAGTCATAGTACGGACCAATCCTAAATTTGTACGTAAAGTCCTCACTGAGTTGCAACTGAATAAGCCTGTCATTCTGCTCTCTTTCTTTCCAAATCTCACAACGTCAGCAGAAAAGTCATTGCACTCTCTTGATATGTGCAGGTGCATTACGTTTATAGAAACATTTTTATAGAAAGACATTCACTTGTCTGAACAGCTATTTGTGTCCTTAAACTATCTAGGAATAGGCCAAACCCTGCCCACATAATGAATAATATGCTGGCTGTCAGCCTGCATTGCCTTTTGCCATAGAAATGCAAAGTGCCCACTCCAGAGTTGGGTGAGGGCGTATTCCACCAGGAGCATAGCACGGACTGCAGCATTATTCTACACTGCTGTGCCCTTTCAAGCATCTGCTGTATGGCTAGCTGGCAGAGGAGGCGCACATTCACAAAGCACTGCTGCCTGGACGTGACTGTAGCAGCAGTTTCACCAGTGGGACACACAGCCCTCCATAACCTGTTTCAGTAAAGGCGAGCCTGCTTCTCACTTCATTTTAATTGATATCTACTGCTTGCTATCATGGTTCAAGCACATGAATATGTGAAAGATCCAAAGCTAGTTACCTGTATTTTCAGTTCTCCTCTTTGGTATCTTTCATATATTTCTATGCAACCCTCCCTTCTCCCCCGCCACAGCTCAATTAATATGTACTCTACTCCCAGTTTGTGCTATGAAATCTGAGCTATGGTGGCCTCTAGTGGGAGTAGGTAAGCTTAGCGCTTTCCTCCTCATTGGCCAAAGTTCAAATTGTGCTACTAAACAAACAGTATTGTTGAGGCCTATGTGCATTTTAACACTTTACTGCTATATAAAGTTAATGGTGTTTACTGCCTGATGACGGGAAGTGATTCAAGTATGTGACTATATGAAAGATACCAACAGTCGAGAACTAGACTTAAAAGAAGGTAACTCATTTCTTGCTTGATATATCCTTACCAAGATAGGGCTGCCTAAGAGACATGCCACCTACATTGATCCATGGACTTCTGGGTCACGTCAGATAGAGTCAGTATAAGAGTTTGCCTTGCAATTCCACGTTTTTTTTCTTTTGAAGAGGATTAACTAGGTTCTCAATCTTAGTGAGCAGCAGGAATTAGGATCAGCTGCTATTGTGTTGCTGAATCAGTCTGCCCTCCAAAGAAAGCAAAGGACACACAATTGATGCGCGGAATTCAGAACAAATCAAAAATTCACCCCCAGTCAAGAGATCTGGGTTAAATCCATCATTCTTTTGCTCACCATGCCACCCCAGTTTAGACCTGGCTATATGCAAATCAGTTTTGACCCTGTGCCTCATGGGGACAGTCCAGCCCGAACTGCCAAGCCAGGTCCTCCCTGGACCGGAAACAAGCATCCTAGGACCGGTTTCGGGGTTTCACCCCTCTTCAGCCAGGATAGCTTGAATGGCATGGTAAGCAAAAAAACGATGGATTTAGGCCCAGATCTCTGTACTGGGGTGAATGTATGACATTGTTCTGTATTCTGTCCATCAATTGTTGTTTTTGCATTTGACACCCAGAGTGGGACAGGTATGCTCAGACGTGGGTCCCGTGCTCTCCATGCCACTGGAATCATGCTATCCTGGCTGAAGATGGGTGAAACCCCGAAACCGGTCCTAGGATCCTTGGTTCCAGTCCATGGAGGACCTGGCTTCGCAGTTCAGGCTGGACTGTCCCCATGAGGCACAGGGTCAAGACTGATTTGCATATGGCTGGGTCCAAACTGGAATGGCATGGTGAGCAAAAGAACAATGGATTTAGGCCCAGATCTCTGTACTGGGGTTAATGTATGACATTGTTCTGCATTCTGTCCATCAATTGTTGTTTTTGCATTTGTAACCCAGAGTGGGATGGGTATGCTCAGACGTGGGTCCCGTGCTTTCCATGCCACTGGAATCATGCTATCCTGGCTGATGAGGGGTGAAACCCCGGAACCGGTCCTAGGATGCTTGGTTCCAGTCCAGGGAGGACCTGGCTTGGCAGTTCGGGCTGGACTGTTCCCATGAGGCACTGGGTCAAGACTGATTTGCATATGGCTGGGTCCAAACTGGAATGGCATGGTGAGCAAAAAACGATGGATTTAGGCCCAGATCTCTGTACTGGGGTGAATGTATGACATTGTTCTGCATTCTGTCCATCAATTGTTGTTTTTGCATTTGTCACCCAGAGTGGGACAGGTATGCTCAGACGTGGGTCCCGTGCTCTCCATGCCACTGGAATCATGCTATCCTGGCTGAAGAGGGGTGAAACCCAGAAACCGGTCCTAGTATGCTTGGTTCCAGTCCAGGGAGGACCTGGCTTGGCAGTTCGGGCTGGACTATTCCCATGAGGCACAGGGTCAAGACTGATTTGCATATGACTGGGTCCAAACTGGAATGGCATGGTGAGCAAAAAACAATGGATTTAGGCCCAGATCTCTATATTGGGGTGAATGTATGACATTGTTCTGCATTCTGTTCATCAATTGTTGTTATTGCATTTGCCCTCCAAAGAATACACTTTTGAACCTTGCATGTTATTAGCTGCCTCTCTGGATCCCATCACCAGGAGCCGGAAAAAAAAGAACTGAGTAAACTAGGGGAGAGCATGTAGTCTTACAGCTAGAGCCATCTACCTCGAAGCTGGGGAACCGGGTCCGAGTCTCGGCAATAACGCTCAACATCCTGTGATTATAGGCAAATGACTTAATCGCCCCGTGCCCAACAAAAATGAATGTGTCCATCTATAACAAGACTGGTGCTCATGTAAAGCGCTCTGATACCTGATATCTTTGGAGGTTAAGGTGCCCTTAAAGGCTAAGTGGTCTATTGCCTTTCATGCATCGGTGCAGCCTACATAGTTACATTGCTCTATCTTTACCTGACATCCACTTTAAAATAAAATAAAAACAGTTTCTACAAGAAGGTGAAGAAGGTTTTTAAAATGTCACTTAGTGAATTATTGGAACTGGCAATATAGCCTGTCTTAAGGCTGTAAAGTTTTCAATTTTTTTCATATGTACCGCCTGACCTTTCCAAAGTAAGGCAAAGATAACAAAAAAAATGTGACTTTGGAAAATGCACTATTGGGCCCCCGCACTTGGGCAGGACTATTCCTTGCAAATGATTATCAAAGGAGACCCCCTGAGAGACAACAATATTTTGATCAATCCATAATAAGATGAATGCATGATAAGGGTGCACTCTCATCATAAATCTTTGCAAGATTTACAGAAAGCATCCAAAACCTCACAATCTGGACCAAAACATGAATTACAACTAATCAAGAACATCATGTTAACAATTGGAGCACAGAGCTCGTCCTTTTTAAGGTTTTTCTTCTTCTTAAATTCACTTCAAGTGGGTCACTCGATGTCCTTTAGGGAAGAGATTATTTTGAGATGATTTCCTGACAGGAATTGTTTTTGCTGAATGCCATCTCTTTTTGCAAAGTGGCCAGATTGTGGGAGTAAAATGGCAAAAACAGACTGGAGCAGGCTTGGTATTGTATGTTTGCCAGATAGCCATAATCCCATAAATTGTCGACACTGCAGCTACTTCTTCAGGCAAAGCTTGAGAGAGCTCAAGAAGATTTGCCTACATTTCCATGAAAACAATGAAAAAGGCAAGATTCCCTGGCTGGAGAGACATCTGAGGGGTGATAAGAGGCTGCTCCCTCTACCAATGCACCTCTTTCACCCTCTGAGGACTCTCGCGAGGTGATCCAAGAAGAGAAGCCAAGGTGAGAGTCAACATCAAGGACATTGATGTCAAGAAGAGGTACAGAACCTACTTGTTCGCTGTCAAGTGCTGGCTTTACATCAAGGACATATACGATGTTGATTTGGATGAACCATCAACATTGAGATGTTCATCAATGTCACGATATCAGCCGATGCCAAGACATTTGAAAGTTTATCCTTCCATTCGAAAACCATCACCTCTGTGGAATTTAAATATTGTCTTCTCATGTCTCATGGGTCCTCCTTTTGAGCCTATACATAAGGATTCTCTACAACTCCTGTCTTGGAAGTTTTTTTTTCTAGTCGCTATAATGTCTGCACTCAGAGTTACCAAAATGTAGGCTCTATGTACCCACAAACTATACACAGTTTTCTACAGTAAAAGGGTAGTGATTAGAACTTGTCCCAAATTTCTCCCTAAAGTAATTTCAGACTTTCGTGTCAGTCAGATTATTACCTTACCCACCTTTTATGAAACCCCTCATCTGCTGCAGAGTGGTCTATCTACACTATTGATGTGAGAAGAGTGTGAAAGTTTTATCTGGACAAGATTAGGGATTTGGGAAAGACCAACCAATTGTATCTGATAGAGACTACTAGCCGCAAATTCCTTAAAGTAGAATTATCCCCAGGCGTGAGACTGGACCTGGAAAACTTTCTTGTCCCAGCATCTCTGTGCGCTGGGGGGCGGTACCTCGCAACTCCGCCCTGACGTGTTCCGCAAGCGTGACGTCAGCGAGGTCACATAAGCCCCACCCCGGCGCCCTGACATCAGTTTCCTTCTTTTCCGTGTGCCACGCGGATCCGGATTGTGTCCCTGGCCTGCTTTCAGGCCTTCTTTTCACGCTTTGCATTTCTTTTTGAGAACAGTGTGCGAATGCCTTCGGGCTTCAAGACGGGTTCGTCTTGCGCACGCCAGATGTCGGCGACGGACCCTCACCCCATTTGTATGTGGTGTTTGGGTGAGCACCATGACTCCACGGACTGCAAGGCCTGTCAGTAGATGAAGCTGAAGTCCCGGCGGGAGCGCCGGATGAAACTCCTTTCGGCCCACATGTCCCGGTCGGCGTCAGTACCGCTGCTTCGTCCTGCTCTGAGGCCGCAGGGGCGTCGATCACCCGTTTGTAAGTGTCGCAGCTTGTCCCCGAGGCCCAGTCCCCGCCCTGTGTGGGGCGCGGGTTCTCGCGTCGCCACCCTACCCGCTGTTTCCCGGCGTGGGGGCAACCAGAGTCCAAATGGAGGCCTATGCTGCGGCCCTGCAGGCCTCCTTGGCTCCTCCTCCTCTTCCTGGGACGCCTGCGGATCCCTTGTCATGTGCGGGGCCTTCTGCGAAGTTGCCGGCGGCTCCGGCCACGGCGCCAACAGGTTTGGCTTCAGGTCTTGAAGGTGTGGTGTCGTCGAGGTGCGACCCTACGGGGTTCCCCACTTCGGCCCACAGCGCCTCTGCCTCACCGCAAACCCCCGTGGGGGTCCCTGTGGTGTCACGGGAGGTTGCCGGGACTCATGGCTCCTTCCCGAGTCCTCCTCGGTCCTCTGGGCAGGCGGCGGCCATGTCCGAGGCCGAGCTGACGCCGCTCAGGTGCCGGCTGCTGTCGGCCCTGGCGGCGCCGCAGTGTCTGGCTAGGGGCGTCCCCGGGTCCACCCCGTCTCTCCACGCAGGCAGCTGCCTCGTCAGAGTTCGAGTAGGCGCCTTTTCGGCGCCGTTCTTTCGCCGCCCCGGCTCCGACCCCACCCCGTGCTGCGCAGGTGTGGTAGAGGTCATCTCGGTGTCCCCTTACCCCGATCGACGTTGCGCTGGTGCCAGTGGCAGACTGCACGGCGCCTTGCCGGTGTCGGGTTGTCGATTGTTCTTCAGAGGCCCCCTCGTCTCCAGAGGTTTGTCAACTTTTTGTCTCTTCCTCCCCGGAGACGGGACGCCGCGTTGTGGCTTTTTCCCCCGGCGTCTCTCAAGGACGGCTCTTCGCCGTCCCTGCGCCCACAGTCTTCCCCAGAGACGCCTCAGGTTCCCCACTCGTCTGTCAACCTTCCCCCATTTCGAGCTTGGCCGATTCTTCCTCCGGTTGGGCTGGGGGATGGCCGGCTCAGCTTACAGCTGTCGCCCACAGAGGAATTGCTCTCCCCACCGCGTTGCCCTACGGAGGCGAGTGCTGCCTTCGCTCGGGCTGTCTCCACGGCCGCTGGGATTTTGCGCATGGGTGACCCGGCTGCCCATTTCCCCGCGGACCATTTGCTTGATGTTCTCCATCAGGGCTCTGGTGGACGGGAGCTGCTTCTTCCCTTCGAAGCTTCGCTCCATAATTCTCTCTTGGGGGCTTGGGGGCGTCCTGCCACAGGGGACCCGGTGCCCCAGTCGCTCTTGCACCACCACCGTCCTGCTCCGCATGATCCAGTCTGCCTTTCCTTCCACCCTTCTACCAGGGGCCCTTCTACTGCAGACTGTCTTTCCTTCCTTGCCTTTGGTGTTGTCTCCTCCGTCACGGGAGACCCGGTGGTTAGATTCATGGGGGCATAACATCTTCGCTTTCTCCAGTGTTGCCTTGCGGGCGCTCAATGCTTTGTGTGTTGGCCAGAGACACTTACAGTTTGTGGGATTCCGTGGAGTCCCTTCTGTCTTGTGCTTCTCAAGAGGGTCCCTGCGCTGATCTGCGGCACCATGTGTTGGATGGCCAGGAGCTGCCCGCGTTTATTCTTTGCTCGGCTCTAGATGTCTTTGAGGCTCTTGGTCTCACTATGGCTTCTAGCCCACCGTCGCCATGCTTGGTTGAGGGATAGTGTTTTCCCTGAGAATGTTAGGGAGCGTCTGGTTGACCTCCCTTTCGATGGCGCTCTTTTGTTTCACGCCCCTGCGGATTCTGCCATTCAGCGGTTCTTTGCGGGGCTTCGTCCTCCTCCTCCTCCTCTTCCCCCTCAGTAAACCTGTATGTTGGTCCTCTGCTGTATTTCTGGGAGGTGTTCTCCCATTGTTTTTCTGGGGTCTAGCGTTCGGTAGCCCCGGTTGTGAGTTCTGTGTGGTTGGTGTGCCTTCAGGGTCCTTCGGTTGGCCCTTTGGCGCTGTTGGCTGCTGGTCCAGCCCCCTTTTTTGACTTGTGGTTTTGGCTGCTTGGTAAGCCCATGTAGGTCCTGAAATTGGGCCTTTTGTGTCTTCTTTTATTGACTGATTGGCAAACCGTCTGCGGTTCTACCCGCAGGTCTTTCTGTTTGTCCTCTGCTGCGTAACTTTTTCCTACGAGGTGTTCCCATGTTTTCTTGGGACATAGCATACCCTATGTGGGGTACTTGTAGCTATTACATATAGCTCTGTCATGTGCTGGGGAGGTGTGGTCAACCTTTTCAGGTTCCTTGCTCTCCATGGCGTCTCAGTATATCGCAGGTGCGATTTCTTTGACAATTGTCTTGGCGCTGCTTGCGTTGCGCCCAGGTCTGTCCTCCTCCATGTTCGCTACGCCGCTAGACCTGTCTGGCCTGCTGTCTGCAGCATTGTGTTGTGGCGATTCCACCCTTCTGCCCGGCGTTTCGGCCTGGTCCTCTGTCTGGTGTTCCACGGGGACTGGCTTTTCTTGGTTTTCTGTGTTCTGGTTGATGGCTTGGGGCCGTTCTCTGTGTCTCTCTTTCTCTTCTGCCTGGTCCCACTTCTTTCGTGGGTCAGTGTGTGTTTCTGGACCGGCCCCTCCTTTGGGGTGTGTCCCGGCCCTCCCTGGCTTCTGCCTTCGGCTTGCGCCTGGCTTGTTCTGGGTGAACTGCTCCGTGGTGTTGCCTGCGCATGCCTGCTTGTTCTGGTACACCATTGTCGCCTTTGATGTGTTCCCTTGTGCCTCTGCCTCCGCTGGGGCTTTGCGCGACTGTGCCTTTCTTCTTACGCCTGCGCTATTGGCGGCGGAGCCCTTCCTGCCTTGTCCGCTGTTTGCGGCTGAGGTGTGTTCAGCTGTTTTCTATCACTGTGTGTGTGTTTCTTACGGCGGGCCCTGCCTCCAGTTCTGCCTCTTTTCCCTGGGGCTGAGGTGGTTCTTTTGTTCCTTGAGGCTCTTTGGGCGCTGTCTGCCCCTACGGGGTGTTCAGGCGGTTCTCCCTCGGTTGGGCTTGGGATCTCCTGGCCTTCCCTTCTTGTCCCTGTGACATGTCCCCTGCTGGGGCCCTGTGTCTCTCCTGCTGGGGAGGCTCTCTCCCAGGCCCTCCTCCCTTCTGGGTATGGCTAGGGTATCTATTCTATGTTAAGGAATCTGCGGCTAGTAGTTTCTATCAGATGTACAAGTTACTTGCCTCTGGTAACGATGTATCTGGTAGAGATGATTCTAGCCGCAGATTCCTTCACGACCCGCCCTTCCTCCCCGTTCTGCGAGGACCCTCAGCTTGGTTTTCCGCACTCGCCTCCCTCTGGGTGGCTTGTCTTCTGTGGGTGTTCTCTTCGCTTTCTTCCGGTCAGGCTGTCCGGTTCTGCTTGATTGTTCCCCCCCCTCACCCCTTTTTTTCTTTTGATACAGGGTTGGTTGGTTTCTGCGTACCTTTGCATCTCTCCGACTGGTTTCTCTCCATTGCAGGGGCCTACTTTTGCTCTTTTTCCCTCTGGTTGTTTGGAGCTTCTGATCCCCTCGCGGTCTTCTACGCTGGGGATTCTTTTCCTGTCCTTTGGCCTCCTGCTCCTTTCAGGGGATATGGCCCTCCTTGACGGTGTAGTCTGGGGGTGGATTGCTGTTGCTCCTCTGTTCCGGACCTGTGGCCCTTCACTGTGTGGTTTGTGGTTGCAGACTCTCTCTCTCTCTCATTCTCTCTCTCTCTCTCTCTCTTTTTGTGTTATGGCGCTTTCACATGCTTGTGCCTCCAGGATGGTTATCGCCTTGGCTTGCACGGTTGTTCCTCGGAGTGGCTTCGCTGCTATGGACTGCTGGTACTTTAGTGCCACCTGGTGCTATTGCCTTGGCTTGCACAGTTGTTCCTCAGAGTGGTGCTCTGCTCTTTCCCTGCTATGGCTTCGCTGCTATAGCCTTCTGGTACCTTTGTGCCCACTGGTGCTGTTCCTCACCTTTTGTTTCTCTCTGTTTTGTTTCTCTGATTTTTTCGCACACTGTTCCCATGCTCTCCTCAGTTTTGTTGTGATGGCTCCGCGCTGTGGTGCGGAAAAGTTCTCCGAAGAAAACTGACGTCAGCGCGCCGGGGTGGGGCTTATGTGACCTCGCTGACGTCACGCCCGTGGAAGACGTCAGGGCGGAGTCGCGAGGTACCGCCCCCCGGCGCGCAGAGATGCTGGGGCAAGAAAGTTTTCCGGGTCCAGTCTCACGCCTGGGGATAATTCTACGTCGTTAAGGAATCTGCGGCTAGAACTTCTCTACCAGATACATAGTTACCGGAGGTAAGTAACTTGTACTTTCAAACTAGTTTTTGCCACATCAAAACAATCCTATCTAGTTGGATAGTCTCTTTCATCATCCCGTGCTAACAGAAAGCTTACAAAACATTACCTGGAAAACTGAAAGCCCATTCCAATCTCTAAAATGTGCAAGTCAGTAACATGGAGATCTGTTCACAGATTTACAAGACACTATTGCTTTGATTCAGATTCTAGAGCAGATGTCCAAGCAGATCAAGCCTCTCTGAGAAATCTATTTTTTTTTTTAAGTTTTATACCTTGTTTTAGTCTTTCCTCACAGCTTAGGGAATGAGTCAACCATTCTATTCATTGGTTTCGATTTCCAATAGAGATCCTTGGAGAGAGAAGGAATGGTTTCTTACCCGTAATCTTTGCTCTCTCAGGGGAATTTCAGTTGAAATCCTAAGCAACCATCCCTGTCCAATGGAAGCGATACATTTTGGTTTATACTATCCTGTTACTTACTTTGTCAAGAAGAAGTTGTGCAACTGTCACCTACAGGCCATGATGGCCCTTTGTAGGGCAAGGAGTACTTAAAGGCACGGTGTTCTGCTTTCTTTCTTAAATTGCTGAAGTTTCATTGCCCTTTCTTTAATGTTCTTTCACTTTAAAAGAGAATAAAATGGGTTTGTGAGGGATATTTTTAAAATGTCACTTTTGCTTTTATTTGGTGGCTTTTAAAGGCTGTATGTCTTTTCTTACATATTTTGAAGTAAATTAATGGAACTGGCAATAGAGCCTGTCTTAAGGCTACAAATATTGTACATTTTTGTCAGATGTACTTCCTGGCCTCGCTGAATTCAGGCTCAGATACTACACAAAATGCGAATTGAAAAAAGTGCTCAAGGGTCCTCACAAGTGGGCGGGACTATTTAGTGCTTATGATTTTAATTTTAATTGAGATTCCCCTGAGAGAGAACTAAGATTACAGGTAAAAAAACACGCCATCATATTTTTCGAATCCTCTTCTCAGCATGAGAGAAGTCTGCATTAGCCAGATCTCGAATCGTCTGCTGTGTTCTCAGAGGAGTCAAAATAAGAAGCAACCATAGGATCAAGCTACAGTGGAAGTCAGGAGCCTATATCTCTTCTGATTATCTGGCACAGTTGGTTGCCCCTTTTTGAGGTTCTCACGTAGTCCACCTTTAACCTCTGGAAGGGAGTACTACAGACTGCTCAAGGGAATCCCAAAGTGCCTGATCCTAGTGAAGTAAAAGAGTTGTGAAACTTGCTGTAGAAGACACACTGATGTTGCTTGGTAGACTATCTTGCCCAGAGTCTCACGCCCTTTCTGGAGGAATATATGACATTGTTGAAAAGAAGGGGGCTTCTTGCAAATGACAGCAACAGTCTGGGAGTCTACAAGCAATTTATTCTTCTACTACGGTTTCAGATTTAAATCGACTTGTGAGCCTGTTTTTTACAGCCTGCATGGAGAAAAATGTAAGATGCACTTCATACTGGGTTCCAGGAGGTGGGAAAAAATGTATACTAGCAGTCCTGCTTATGGCTTTGACTGTAAATTCTCACAGAACTCAAAGGTCACTCTGTTTGTGGTCTCGTGGAATGTAACAGTCATCATCTGGAAAGATTCTCGACGGGATGAATTTCAATCATTGAGGAAAATATGCTTACAAATGTTTTACAGTATTGTTTTTATCCAGTATGCCATGTCTATTGTGTGTTCTTGACATGAGCGTGAGAAGTCTGCATTTGTGAGGTTAAATTAGACAGCCGGGTAGCAAGGAATGTTTTGGCACCCTTTTCTGTCAGCAATAAAATAGAGATCATGCAGCATGGGAAAGCATGTTGTCCATGAGAGGAGTAAGCCAATTTACAACTAACATCCTTAAATAACATTTAAGTGGCTTTCCAATAGGCTTATTTTTCTGCACCTTTCTAGATTTGGTAGAAGAAATACATCTGACAGCCTCCTCCTCAGATGAAGCTATCTCTTTGAAGGGAAGAGCACACTTCCTGTTTGTATTGTGTAAAGTTTTGACTGAAAAAGAACATATGTCACAGTCCCAAGTAAATGCTTTGGTCACAGTAAAGGCATTCTAAATTTGGATTATTTGCAAAGATCCTTTGCTGCTGCTCCTGCATGTTTAAATAGTGCCTTTTGCCATAGCCAGATACTCAGTCATTGTTAAAGTGTGATTGGAAGTAAATGTAGGTTATTTTGAGATTTTCTGTGGTCCAGCTACTAAGAGACAACTCTTGAGTGAGTCCAGGAATTATTTAGTGGAGGATATTAGGTTGTCCCTCCTCCTTTTTAGGAGGCTTCCTGTTCAATGGAAGCATAATGTACTTCTGGAGACACTAATGAGCCTTCTTCCATTTGAGCCCATACTTAAACCTTCCTTACTACACCTGTAATAATGTAGGGTACTCACTGATGGTCATAAACGTAGAATATCCCTGCCTAGGCACGGGGACCCTGGAAAACAAACAAACATACACAAACATGAATATATGTGCCATTCTTTTGTTTGCTGTATATACCTCATTGATAGAACGTCTGGTGGCACCCCTTCCTGTATGTAGACAGCACAACTCAATCAGCATTGTTTAAGAGGAAAAAAAACATTAAAAAATATTCTAAGACCACATTGTAGCACCTAAATGAAGGTATGTGTAACAGTATCTTAAACAGGGTTTTAACCTGCCTCTCTGATAGAGAAAAATGCAGAAAAAGAATGTCTGTCCGGTCATAGATTGAAACAGCTAAGAAAAAGAGTGCTGTATCTTTAAGAGACCAGTAGTTTATCTGTCCCAGCATGCACTGGACCAACAGATTGTCTCCCAACTCCAATTCTTTTTTATGGTTCACACGGAGAGCATCAAAGAAAACTTCAGGGTTCAAAACCATATTTCTTTTCCCCAAAACTTCTGAAGTTTGTTTTCATCTTCATTCAATGTTTTAAGGGTCACTTGTCTGTTCCATCACTTTTCATCTAATTTAAAGAGAATATTTCATTGAAAATAGCATCCATTTCTTGAAATGTCTTCCATGTGGAAGAAAAATGGCAGCATCAGACCGTCATGCAGCCTGACTGGTGTGTCTACCCCCTGCACATTCAATAAAGGACTGCGAGCTTTGTCTTAAAAATTTCAAAACATGCCCTCAAAGATACAGAGGGAATCAGGCTGAAAGGTAAACTGGGAGTCATCAGACTGGAGGAAGAGAGGAAGATACAGAAAAAAAAGGACAGAGAGGGTGCTCCCTCTTCTAAATTGGTTCCCTCTTGTGAAAAAGACTCCCACAGAGGGAGAACTAAAGAGAGAAGGCAAAGAAAACATTGTCGTCTCCATTCCAGACACTCTCCGCACTTCTGAGAACACCAGTCAACATCAAACCACCGGCATTGATATGTTCGACATTGACACCTCAGTTACAGACTCTTATGGTACCATGAACACTGTCACTTCGACTACTGATCCGAAGTCCTATGCTATGCCGTCATGCCACTCAAAGCCATAAGGTTGAATGCTGAAACATAACTGCACAACGTAAACAAAGTTAAGATCAGGTCTGACTTCGAGATCTCCATCAAGGAAGTCGATGTTGAGGAAGTTGACACCTGACTGTTGCCCTCCAGAAGATCAATGTTGAGGAGATTGACGTCAAGAATGTCTTCGGCATCAATTAGCTGATCCACTACCGGCTCCAAGGTCCACAATCCTTGCAGAGGACCCAGTTCAAGAACGATTAGAACCTTTGATATTACCACCAAGGCATGTTGTGTCTCTAGTTCCTTTGATTCCTCCGCGTCCTCCCATTGGGGTACCATAAGCAACATTCATGTCTTCTAGTCCGTTTACGTAGCAAACAATAACACCAGCTCCTCAGGTATCACCTTGAAGCATTCCAGCCTGATGAAAGAGAAGATGGTCCCCGTCTTTATCTCCTAATAAATTTAAGGTCACAATCTACAGACTCCTATAACTCTTACACTCATTCACCTCCAGTTGCTTTTCCAGTTAGAACTTCATCTGTTGATGGTGTCCTTACTTTCCAAGATATCATGATAAGAGGGGCGACAAAACAAAACATCTAGATGCATGCCCTACAAACAGCTATATGGGTCTTTATGGATACTTTAAAAGGCAGAGTCACTCCAAGGGCTAATCTGCCTCTAGTCTGCGAGAGTCTATCCTTCTCCGTAGATTTCTCCCCCACTATTACCTTTTCTGGTCTATTAATATATCGCCCACCTGGGGCCTAATGACAATTCCTCAACATCCTCTCTGTAACTGTTGCTAATTTAGCCAGCTCTCCGTCCAACTTTACAGTATAAGGAGATCTCAATATACACCTAGACAACCCCTCTGATCAAATCTCAACAGAGCTGACCGTGAATCTCTCAGCACTTCAGCTAAAACAGAGAGTACTTGAACCTACCCACATCAATGGTCACCTACTTGATCTCGTCTTCAGTAACTTGAATGAACTGACAGTAGAAGCACCATCTCCGCTTCCCTGGTCTGATCACTTCCTGATCCCCCTGACTTGGGAAATCTCTGGCTCTAACTTCTCCCCCAACTCAGTTTGTTGCTTGGAACGTAACTGGTCTAAGCTTCCTACAGAACAATGAATTTCAGTTCTGGAAGCCACCAGGCCAACCAGTGACCCGAATCCCATCTCAGCCAATGATAAATTTAACAACTGGATCCAAAGTTCTTTAGATGATGTACTCCTCAAGAGTACCACTCAGAAAAAATATAGGCCGAGGATCTCCCCATGGTACTCCCCGAAGTAACGGGAACTCAAACAATTCTGCAAAAGGTTAGAGAGGAAGTGGAGACAAAACTATGCAAAATCCAGCAAATTAAAATATAGGGAGGCAATAAGAACTTATAAAGGCGAAATTAAAGCTGCCCAAGCTTCCTTCTACGAGGAAAAAATTAATCTAGCCTCTAACTCCCCCAAGGAAATCTTCTGGATTGCCAAAACCCTTTCAAAACTGCCCCAGAAACAACCAATCATGGACGGTGCCCATGCCCGCTGCAACAACCTGGCTGAGTTTTTCCACCAGAAAATACAAAACATATACTCGACTTTCACGTCCACTCAGAACCAACTAACCCTGGCGCCCACTACTGTACCAGTGTATGGAACTCAAACAGTACTGGAGCTCATCACCCCATTGGATCTCGTAATACTAGATTCTATCATGGTTCAGGAGTGACAGGTGGTGCCATCACTTGGATACAGTCCTTCCTAGGAGAACAATCCTTCCAGGTCTTTGAAGGAGACGTTGTATCCAGATGTATGTCCCTCAGTTGTGGTGTGCCTCAGGGTTCTTCCCTGAGCCCCACGCTGTTCAATGTCTATATGAGTCCTTAGGCAGAGATTGTCCGTCCATTTGGCATAAAAATCAATACCTATGCTGATGACACGCAGCTCGTGGTGGCATTAAACCATCCCGAGAAGTCATCCAGCAACCTAGGAAGCTGCCTAGAGGAGGTAGCCAAATGGATGGACCTCTCTTCCCTAAAACTCAATGGGGACAAGACGAAGCTTATGCTCCTAGGTAACTCACCTTCTTCTAATCCCGAGCTACTTTGGCCCAAATGTCTTGGGCCTGATGCAGATCCTAAAGACCAGATCAAAAGCCTTGGCATTTGGCTAGATCGTTCCCTTATCTTCAACTGCCAGGCGGCAAAACTATCGGCCACTTGCTATGGCCTGCTCAGGATGCAACGCAAAATATTCCCTCTTCTCCTATTTCAGGCAAAAAGAATTATGGTCCAGGCTCTCATTCTATCCTGCTTGGACTATGGGAGCCCCTCAATCCACTACACCAAGCTCCAGATCATCCAAAACTGCGCAGCTCGCCTGATCCTCCAGATCCCTTACCGGCAATCCGCAAGACCTGCACTGAGGAGCCTTCACTGGCTGCCTGTCAGGGAGAGAATCCAATTTTAAGCAATGTGTATTGCACATGAGGCCTTTTGAAGGAATGGTCCAGCAATCAGCCGATCTATGGTCATTCCATACCAACCAAGCAGAAACCTCCGCTCAGCGTCCTCTTCCCTCACCTTACTCCCAAGAATAAAGAGAGCTAGATGAGGCGGGCGCTTCTTTTCCTATAACTCCGCCAAACTATAGAACGCTCTCCCCCCACATATACGGGCGGAGCCTAACTTGCTGGCCTTTCGCAAACTCCTAAAAACACTGCTCTTTAACGAATGCATTTAATTACTGGACATTCTCTGTCCGCGTTTGTCTGCAGCGCTGGGATGCCTCAGGGTAGCTATCACCCTATATAAATGTTTTTTTCATTTCATTTCATAGTTTCTGGCTTTAAGGAATTAGCTAGGAGAAATTCCTAACATCATCAATAATAAAATCAGCAACACCCAGGCTCATCAATTAATGCAAACCAGCAAAAGAAGTGCCCATATACCTGAGGCAAGCCCATACTTGATGTGGTTTAAGTGTTGGCAGTCAGACAAAAACCCTCTTCTGCACCTGAGATATCAGTTCATCTGGAAAAAGAGAGGTAAAGAATAGATGCAGTGGGCAGAACAATCTGTGGGTCAGCTGCTGTAGCCTTTAAAACTTCAAGCACTAAAGTGCTTCTGGGCATGTATAACTGAGTTCTATGGGAATCACTCTAGTCCTTCTCATATGATCTTCAGAAGGAACGAAAATAGTACTTCTTAGCAATCATACAGGAAGGGCAAATAGTATCAGCAGACTTGGGGGCAACTTCATACTGTCACGGCATAGCACTTCATACAGCCTCTTGGCTCAGAATAGCAACTTTTAAAAACAGAGGAACAAGATTATGAATTTACCATTTACAGGGGCTGTTCTGTTTGGACCTCCTGATGAAAAAAGAAACATTAAAAGTGGTTGGATTGGAAAAATAGAAAAGTTTTTTATATATTTCAATATAGAAGAAGGGGTTAAAGGTATCAATCTAAACAGAGGGTTCAGTTCCCTCAATGGTCCTTTTACTCACAATCCTAAAGTCATAACAGTCACAACAATGCACTCAATACCATCATAGAAATGGTAGAGGAGAAACAACAACAGCAGAGGTCATATTCAAAACCGTGCTCACAGTCAAAACAGTGAACTCCTTCTTGCCTGTTACCTACTCCAATGGGAGGGAGGGTCATAAAACATCTGGCAGAGTGGAAATCCTTTACTAAAGTCAGATGGTCCTACAAATCATCCAATCCCACTATGCTCTTCAATTGAAAGCATCACCTCAGCAACCCTCCGAAACCAGCAGCTGAACACAAACTACATGTGTTAATCAACAAAATAAAATCTCTCCTCTTAAAACATATTATAGAATCCTTTCCTCCATCTCAAAGAGGAAAATGCATCTATTACAGATATTTTTGGTACCCAAGAAAGGTCCAACTCAATAACTCAGGACTGTTTTGATCAAAGACAAGCACACTAATGGATCAAAAAAGAGAGTTTCAGAATGCTGACCCTACACCTAGTTTACACCTAGTTTATCCGCAACTAATGGATTGAGACCTCATTTGTTCTGTGGATCTACAAGATGCATATTTCCACAGTCCTATATCACAGAAAATATCTCAGATTCATAGCCATCGTGACCCGTTATCAAAACAAGGTTCTTCCGTTTGGGCAGTAATCCGCTCAATGGACTTTTTCCACATGCATGACAGTAATCGCTGCTCACCTCCGAAAGAAAATAATCAACATTTATCCTTACTTGGACAACTGGTCGATCAAAGCATGAACTGCATACCAGACACAACTGGATTCCGATGTGACACCCAATCTATTACAGTGCCTAGGGTTACACATCAATTTAGAAAAATCAACAATGTCTCCTGTATAGATAATCGATGATTATGTGGCAACTCTAAACACCCAAGAAGGAGAGATGTATCCTTCCGAGGAGAGAGTATTTACCATTTCACAGAAATGCCATAAATTACTACTCAACCTCTCTCTAACTGCTCTTCAGATCTCTTCACTGGTGGGGTCTATGGCCTCATGCATTTATCTAATTCCTAATGCATGTCTCCACACGAGACCTTTTCAACAGTGCCTAGAGAATCAATTGTTACAATACCATGATAATTTGGAGGACAATTAACCTGTGTCTCTACAGGCAAAACAGTCCCTGAAATGGTGGGGTTGTAAAAAGAATCTTCTGAAAGGAAAGACTTTCCATCCGGTTTTTACCAAACCAAACGATTGCTACAGATGTCATTCAGAAAGAATGGGAAGCTCACTTTCAGGATCTAATCAATTAGGGGCTCTGGTCATAAAAATAATGTATTTACCACATAGGTTTCCTAGAAATTAAGGCAGTCTATCCAGCCCCCAAAGCCTTCTTTCCATCACTAAATAAAAACTGAATTTTGGTACAAATGGACAATAACACAACAATGTACTGCCTCAACAGACAAGGTGGCACCAGATCCAAAATTCTATCACTAGAGTCCAAATGGATTTGGCATTGATTACTAGTGAGAGGGATGTATGACGTTACAACGCATACTTTTACAACGCATGCACTTACAACGCAATTTTTACAACGCAACATCCACTACAACGCATTCCATTACATCGCATGACACTACAACGCATTTTTAAAAACTACCTTTACAACGCATTCCATTACATCGCATACTACCTTTACAACGCATACAATTACAACGCATAATATTACATTGCATTTAAGGAAAGTTTTGGATAGTATAGGGGTAAAAATTACTATTCTAACTCCAGGGGGTGCAACAGTAGGGTAAGTGTTGGATAGTATAGGGGTAAAAACTACTATTCTAATTCCAGGGGGTGCAACAGTAGGGTAAGTGTTGGATAGTATAGGGGTAAAAAATACTATTCTAACTCCAGGGGTTGCAACAGTAGGGAAAGTGTTGGATAGTATAGGGGTAAAAATTACTATTCTAACTCCAGGGGGTGCAACAGTAGGGTAAGTGTTGGATAGTATAGGGGTAAAAATTACTATTCTTACTCCAGGGGGTGCAACAGCAGGGTAAGTGTTGGATAGTATAGGGGTAAAAATTACTATTCTAACTCCAGGGGGTGCAACAGTAGGGTAAGTGTTGGATAGTATAGGGGTAAAAATTACTATTCTAACTCCAGGGGGTGCAACAGTAGGGTAAGTGTTGGATAGTGTAGTGTAATATTATGCGTTGTAATGGTATGCGTTGTAAAGGTAGTATGCGATGTAATGGAATGCGTTGTAAAGGTAGTTTTTAAAAATGCGTTGCAGTGTCATGCGATGTAATGGAATGCGTTGTAGTGGATGTTGCGTTGTAAAAATTGCGTTGTAAGTGTAGTGCGTTGTAAAAGTTGCCTTGTAAAGGTTGTTCCCCAGTGAGAGAGTTGTCATATCAAGCAAGTCACCTACCCGGAACACAAAATTGTCAGGCCAACCGTCTAAGTAGGTGTTTTCAATAAAATTACAAATCGAAGTTAGAAGAAGTCTTATTAGATATCTTTGATGACTGGGGTTATCCAGAAATAGAATTCTTGCAACAGAAGCAAACACAAAATGCCCAAATTACACCACAAGAGTGTGGGAACCAAGAACTTTGGGCAATGCCCTTTCGATCAGTTAGTCAGGAAAATTTCTTTACACTTTTCTACCAATCCCACTAAATGTATTGATCAAGCTGCGACACTAGAACGTGATAATGATCTTAATGAGCCCACAACGGCCAAGGCCGTGGTGTTATCCAGAGCTTCCTCACCTACCTGTCAAGCCCCAGAAGAAAATTGCTGTTCAAACAAAACCTACTACCAAGAATGCAAAGACAGGAAGCCAAACAACCATCCACTAGAACTTCATACATCAAAAATAATGGCTACTCCATTTGACGATACATAAGGCCTCTTTGCAGCACCTTTCAAGGGAGGAAGCCTGTTTAGTAGCCATTGATTCTGCGAGAAGGATCTGTGAAATCCAAAGTCTTTCAGCAGTTGAGCCCTACATTGTTTTGCATACCAACAGAGTAGTTCTAAGAACACATCCTACTTTTTTACTCAAGGTGGAATCGGATTTCCATGTAAATCAGACTGTTTCTTTGCCAGTATCTGTTAACAATCCAACCTGTCCAGCAGAAAGATCCTTATATTCATTGGATGTTAGAAGAGTCCTCAAGTTTTATTTAGATAGAGCAAAAGATATAAGCGAAACAAATTAATTTGTTTGATAGCTATTGTTTGCTGTTGGAGCGGCCACAGTGGTAACTGAAATGGCCGCTTAGCTCCCGACACGGATATTGCCATGATTCATTGAAGGACACGCACACAGGTGCATATACTGCCTCCGGGATCGTTTAGCCTGGCAGGTGCCACCGATTGATGTGCTCCATGCAGTCCCGAGATGCCGAAGACCCCAAGATTGCAACAACACCCCTGCACTGCCCGGCACAGCCTTGGAGGCACCGCGTAAACAGGGGTCACGGGTGAGCCTGAGGCCGAGACCACCGGGTCTCGCAGAGCGCAAACCTAACCCTCTCCTGTGTTTGAGACTGCTGTCGCATTCTCTACCCCTGATTCCGGACCCCTCCACTTCCTCCACTAAGCCAGAAGTCGGCGATTGCTTACGAACCAGACCACCAGCACCGCCATATTGGACAGGTGAGCCGCACATGGTGTGAGGCCGCAACTCCTCCTATAACCAGCTGACTGGCTAGCGCTGTGGTGACCAACACCTACTCCATATGCTCCCCCCCTTATCTGTCATCTGGTGATGCAAGGAGGTTTAATTTAATACCTTGGACTGCCAGGGAGTACCTCCCACTTAAATATTAAATGGCGCTCCAGAGACCCCAGCTCTTTGGACAAAGATGTCAGTGTGAACCACTGTGCTTGGATGAGTTTGCTGCTCCTACCCCATGACATGGACTTACCTCCCTGGCTAACACTCTGGCACTACGGGTTTCTCTACATGGATTGTTTGTAGTGGTATTATACTGTGTCTTCGCTACTCCTACAGTCAGGGCGTCCACCAATAGGGGAACAGCACCCTTCCCTGAAATCCTCTGTTGTGTATTACCACATCCTTTAATCATGGGCAGGAGTGATCCGAAACAACACAAGCACTTATTTAAGCAATCCAAGACCCCACGTCACAATGGATCTCATTCCGACAATGATAAACCATCCAATACAGCAGCGAACTCCAAAGGCCCATCTGACACAATAGCCATAATGATGGCGATCAGGGCCAGAGTTTGCTCCATTGAGGCTCGTTTTGATGCCCTCACCAACTGCTTGGGCAGTATGGATGAACGCTTGGAGCGCTCGCTCACCAGGCTGGATGGCGCTGAGGAACGTATCTCCAACTTGAAAGATAACCATTCTCTCATGACGAAGTGCGATGAAAAGCTGTAACGTATCCTTAAATGGTTGCTACGAAGAACCAAGATTTGGAAGCATGCTCCCGCACAAACAATGTCTGTATTCTTGGTGTTTCGGAAACGACAAACATGTGACGCCAGGGTGACTTAGTAGAATCTCTACTGATCAAACTTTTCGATCGTGCCAGCTTCTCCTCAACGTTAGTTGTAGAATGCATACATGGGGCACTCATCGATATTTTTCTAACTACAACACTTGCCAGGAGGACCCAGACGGTCGCTAAATATTACTTTCCGGATCCCTAGTGGCTCTGCTGGTTAACATATACGCCTGAATATTGATTCCCTGCAATTATTTAAAACTATATATACATATATGGAGCAAATAGAAGCCAAACTAGTGCTCATGGGCAGCAATTTTACTCTGGTTCTCAATCCAGTCAGAGACACCCCCAGCATGCTCCCAGCATACACATCAAATGCTAGATCGATCCTGCATCAGATTATTGATGCTTAAAACCTCGCAGACGCTTGGCGCATGCGGCACCCTACCATCAAAGGTTATACATTTTATTCTTCACCTCATGGTGCATGGACAAGGCTAGATCATTGGCTGGTGTTCACCAACGCTTCCCTATCGACTACTGATGTTCAGCACTTGCCTCGCACTTTATCAGACCGCTGCCCAGTGGTCCTTCATTTAGGTATTTCTGGCAAACTCACCCTACGACTCCCTGGCGTTTCCCAAGCGAGGCTCTCCATGGCCAAGTTTTCCATTCTGAATTACATAATGCCATTGTCGAATACTTCACTTTAAATGCAGGCACAGAGTCATCTTAGGCTACCCTCTGGGAGGCCTTTAAAACCTACATATGTGGCTTCTGCATTTCTAAACATATTCACATTCTGATGACCCTCCCCAACTACATGCCTGCTCGACTTCATTGTCCGAGTTTCAGTACCTCACTGATAGAGAAGTGTAGTAAATGAGAAAACACGCCACAAATTGCAGATATGGCGAGGGAGAAAGGCTGGGACACACACTTGCTCACTGACTTCAGCCGAGACACCTCACTGGGTTCATTACTGAGCTCCATTCATCCACTGCAGCAGTGCTCACAATAATAGCATACTCTCAGAACTACAACGATTCTATGAACGACTCCGCTCATCTCGCTCCTAAGGAGCAGAACTTGACATTGAACGCTACCTCGCTGAGATTGCTATGGTTTGGATCACATATGGTCAGTGTAATTTCCTCACCGAACCCATCATGAGTGATGAAATAGTTAATGCAGTCAATACTATGGATGATTCCTAGGCCTCTGGCCTGTATGTCCTTTCTGGTATCTTTTGTAGGAAAGTAGGATCTTTCTGGTATAGATACCCCCACTTTACGCCTGGTGTCGGTGTGTTTTGACTGTAGTTCACTGGGGTCCTGCTAACCAGGACCCCAGTGGCAGTGCTCTGGCCTCTACATTCTATGGTAAGTACTTTGTACAGCCCATAATTGGCATACTGGGGTACCATTGTAAGTCCCTAGTAAATGGTACTAAGGTACCCAGGGCATTGGTACACCAGGGGTCTCCCATAGGCTTCAGCATGTATTATGCTACCCATGGGAGCCCATGTAAACTGTGAATGCAGAGCTGTCATCACAGTCTGCGTGGAATGGTGCCCGCACCTTTCATTTTAGATACAAGGCTTTCCTTAAATCCCAGTCACTGCACATTAAACCTATAAGTCACCCCTAAGGTAGGCCCATCAGACCAAGGGCAAGATGCATGGTTCTAAGTGTGCTGGTACCCCTGCACGAGCAGAGGTACCCCTTCCGTGAGCTTTTTAAGTGTGGGACAGCCATTATAAGATATGTAGGTGCCACTGGAAAGTTTAAATGTCCACATACACAATGGCTGCTCCAAACCTGGTCATGTTGCAAGATGCCATGTACTGGGGTGCTCCTTGGAGGACCACCCGAATACCTACTTGTGGAGCCTTTAAGGGTCTGACTGCCAGCCCACGCTGTTGCTGACCCTAGACAGTATTCTGCCCCCCGCCTGATGAACTTCATTTGGGCAGGGGAAGCTGGAAAAAGGAGGTGTGACCACCTCTCTTTAGAATTGGGCATGGTGGGGATAATTCTGAGCACTACTAGACTTCATTGAAGCGCACATTTGGTGCACTCCTTGCATAAACCAGTTTTGCCTAGTTCAGAAGCACTTGGCTTCCGCTCTGGTGCAAAACTACGCAAAAGACAGGGGAGTGTCCACCATGTGCCCATCTCCTCACTAGGGAGGTGCCCAGAGCTCATCCAGGTGGCCACTTGATTCTGCCATGTTGAATCGTGGCCCTTGGGTGCATCTGACTGGCTAGGCCAGCTGAGTAGCGTCCCTAGCCTCCTCTGATAGGCGGGTCACCACAGAAGAGGTCCTTCCCCTCTAGGGTTACTTAAGGGCTCCGCTGAGGTTAGGTCCTTAGATTCATCCCAACAACTTCTAGATCCTACTGCCTGTTGTCTGCAACTTCTGTTGGTGGACACAGGGACTCTACTGTTCTTCAAGCCAGGACCAAAGACAAGACCGCTTCGGTGGGAAGATTCCTGCTACATTTTGCTTCCTGTGCTTCTTCAAGTTGTGCAACTCCATGCCCGTGCATCCTACGAGTCAACAAGGACTCAGCCTGCATCCCAGCCAGAAGGAAGTTTCCCTTGAAGTGACAGAGTCACTTCCCTGCATCTGTAGGCACCACTTCGATAACAACCAGTTTGCTATCCTGTTGACCCACTGACATCGCCCGGCTCTGTAACACAGGTGGTAATTTGTTGGCTCTCCAGAGGCCTGAGCAGTCTTCCCTGCAAGTTGGGTGACTGTAATCCATCTCCAGCTGACATGAACCACCTACCTGTGCACCGCGTCCATTTGTCATTGCCAAGGCTTGTTGGCTCTGTTCATGGAAGATCTTCAAACTCCAAGAACCCCAAGCCTCCAGCGTCATACAGCTTCAACAACGACTTCTTGCCTATATCCTCTGCATAGTGAGCTTTCATCTGTGTGCTGCTGAGGCTTCCCTGCGACTCCCTGTGCCTGCTTCCAGAGATTCCTTGAGGGGGCTCCATCGATTCTTGCTGGCTCTCCTGTGTGCTGAGGGCCGGCCCTGACTTACCCTTGCTGGGTTAGTCCCGCAGACCTTTCTAGTCTGCAATACAGCATCTTCACCCACAATCCATTGTTTGCGTCTACCAAGGCTTGTTGTTGGTCCTGCTGGCCACTGACCTTCCTGCACTCGTCACCTGGTGTGGGACAGCTCGTGGAGGGATCCTGTGCTCCTGCATTGTCGCCTTGGTTCCACTGCTGCTGCTTCATCCTCATATTGCTACAGCAAGAACCAAAGGTAAGAGCTGGTATTGTGCTCCTGTGCTTCCTTGTCACCTCTGGGTGGTTGGACTTTGTCCCCTCAGCTTTCAGGTTCTTTTCATCTGGATTCCATGTCCTGGTTCCACCGTTCTGGTCCACGAGACGCTGTCGCTGTTGAATATCCACAAACCTCCATTGGCATCTATAGGTGGTGCCGACACCACTTCACCCCTATGCGCCCTGGCTCCCTGGTGTAGGCATCCTGGTTCCTGGGGTATCCATGGGTGGGGTGGCTCTCCAACCTTTTTGATTTAAATGGTTCCATCTGGGTTCTTTGGCAAGGGTCCCAGAACTGCAAAATTCCAACCGCAACATACCCTGTGCTATCCTATGGATGCTCAGCCTGGTGTAACCACTCTGCACCCGGGTGCATTAGGGTCCCTGGCTACTCACCTTGGGTGGCTCCGTGTTTCTCATGGGGTCCTCCATCCTTGGGCACTAGTTCCGTTTTGGTACTTGCCTCACCTACCACTATTTTAGTATATGGTTTGCCCCCTAGCCACTCCCCCTTCCCCCCTGTGGTTTTCCTACACTACTTACCTTTTTCTAAAGTATTTCTTGTGGGTAATTGATATCTCCGGGCAGGAGATATATTAAGTAAGTGCCTAGTGTGTAGTAAGAAATATAAAGTAATTTTTACTCACCTTGTGCGGTTCTTTCTTGTGCCAAAAGCTTTCTGACTGACTATAGTGGTAAATGCACTTGCTTTACACCCTCCTGGATAAGCCTTAGCTGCTCTCCAGAGCTACCTCTTGAGTGCTCTGGTTTTCAGGGACCTAAACACTATCACTAAGGGTTGCCTGGACTCATTGTATAGTGCCTCATCATAGGTGGACACTATATTCTCAGACCGCCACCTACACTCTCTTTCTAATTTCTCCATCATTCTCTGATTGGAGGTCCCTTTTTTGAAATCTGTTTCTCAGCATACTTTCCACGAGGATTGGTGTGTACTCTTTATTCTTTGCATGTTGCTACGGCTAAGCACGCTGTGGATGCTCTTTCCAGCTGGTTTTGAGCCTGGATTCTATGGACCATTGTCCTTGGTCCCTTTGCATTCACCAATCTTAGGTTGCATCCCTTTTTGAGATTGCCTCTTTTACTGGTTCGATACCGTGTTTCTCATGGTCTTATAGCTTTCTACTCCCTACGGGCTTCCCATAGTCCTTCTTGGAGATCAGTCCTTTCGTGAGTATCTTTGTTTAACCTATAATCTTTTAGATAATCTGGACCCTTTCTATCGTTTGGACCGTTTTCTCCTATTTGGGGATCTTTTGTGAGGTCAGTTCGCAGCCCTCCTCCAAGGATGGTATTGTTTGGGTATCTGATTCTAAGATAAGGAATCTGTGGCTAGATGTCTCTATCAGATGAACAAGTTACTTTCCTTCAGTAACGCCTTATCTGGTAGAGAAAGTATCTTGCTGCAGATTCCTTATCAACCCACCCATCCTTCCCACTTTGCAAACTGAGGGCCCTGTTGTCTCCAAGATCCCCTCTTTACATACTACTACAGTTCTTTCAATCTGTTCTTGTTGATACAAGATCGTTCTCTTTTTGCCACACAGTTTCCAGAAACTTCTCCCCTGTGTGGCTCCGTGTTGTTGGCGTGAAAATAGTCTGGGAGGAAACTGATGTCAGTGCGTCAGGGAAGGGCTTATATGGACTCTGTTGATGTCACATTCGGGAGATGACGTGACTACGGACTTGCTCGAGGCCCTCTATGGACATGCATAGGTACTGCTGAAAAAATGTCCGGAACCAGTTTGCCCCCTGGGGAGGATTCTAAGGTAAGGAATCTGCAGCTAGATCGTGTCTCTACCAGATAAGGCGTCACCGAAGGTAAGTAACTTACTCGCCAAGTGCTTACATCCATGAAACACAACTTTCCTGACAGTCAGGTAAATTGGACAATCACTTCATCTGCTCTATTCTGTAGGACTTTTGGCATGATGCCACTCCCCAGGCACTCCAGGTACTTATTGTGGTGGGTAATCTGCAGTTAAAAGTATCCAATAGAAGGACAAGTTACTTACCTTTGGTAATGCACTTTCTGGTGGATACACTATTTCACAGCATATTCCACAGTGCCTTCCCTCCTCCCAATTCTCTGGAAATGCTTCTTTACCAGCTAAAAAGGTCCCAAATTATGAATGATTTCCCTGGCTCTGTCAATTTGTTCTATGCTCTGCCTCTAAGGAAGCAGAAGAAGAAAGGTACAAGAAACTTACATTGTCATACGCATTGGTGCTTATATGCGGCTCTGGTCTTTCTTTCCAGGCCAGTATCGAGTCACTGCAGAACCACACGGTGCAACCTATCGGCACACAGGAACATTGCTTAAGAATTTGCCAAATCAGTCTGGCACTTGGGGATATGTTAGAGATGAGGAGTCTACGGTTAGATAGAGTATCCACTAGAGAGAGTGTCACCGAAGATAAGTAACTTGTTCTTCAGTATACCATTAATTAAAGATTTAGAAGGCTTGCAAAGTCTGTCCTACCATACGAACACCAGCTTCCCTTTGGGAGCTCTATTTGTTCTTATCGAAGTTAATGGGTCACTATTTGAAACTATTCAAGGGCTTCACTGCAACATGTTTCTAGTAAAATGATATTATAACCTTCCCTTTAGCTCTTAGAGTTAGTGAAATTCAAGCCCACTCAACAGTGGAAGCTTACACAGCATGTCACGCAAAAATGGTGGTAATGAGAAGCTGGCCTTCCATTCGTGCCAGAATTCCACACTATCCAAATCATCACTTTGGTAGTGTTCTTTCTTCACCCATCCAGTCCAGAAGAGCATTCCTTACACTCTTTAGATGTTAGAATGGTTCTTAGTTTCTGCCTAGATAAAAACAAGTACCTACACAAAGCTGTTCAACTTGTTATGAACTATGGTTACATTTGCCAAGGTCTGGCCACTCAAGAACAGAAATATTATTTTTTTACTGACATGTAAAACGTCCGTATGAAAGTTAGTCCATACGTTCATTGCTTTAATTCTGATAATAAAGCGGACTCTAATATGGTCAAGCTGCTCTAAATACCCTTTTGATTAACACTAGATGTAGGGTTTCTCATTGTTCTCTAAGCTCAAGAGCCATAAGGGCCATGATGTTGTTTTGCTTGCTACTCTATTCTGACATTTATGACTGTAATTGAAGATCTAATGGTGCAGCACAACTATTTACGAGTAATCCTGGTTCTGCCTCATAGGAATCTTTAATTGAAGGTGACCTTTTATCCTCTTCCACTTCACTTGTTGGGCACCCTGAAAAATACTGCTATTCATTCCTAGTCCCAACTATCTCATTAAAAAGCCTGAGAGGTAACTGCCAGTACAAAGCATCATGGGTTACAGAAGCTTCTGGGGCCTTACAAGAAAAGAGGCCCTTTTCAACTCTTATAGTAACAGTCTATCAAGCTGCCCCTTTCCTTATTACTAGAAATGTAGGCAGCTGTTTATATACTAAAGTGCTGTAATTAAACATTTTTTGGTACTATGCAGTCTAAATTTGGAAACTCTTGCCTGTTATAGGCTTTTGGAGGGTCTCCCGCAGTATATTAACATGCTTGACTCCTCACCCTTTCTATTTATATATGGACATCTAGGTTTAAAGTGTTGTGGGGCCACCTCGCTCTGCAGGGAATTATTCGAATGTTGATGACTATCTGTGAAGATTACAACAATGCAGACCACCAGGTCTACAAGTAAGGTTTAAAGGGTCTACTGTTTCTTTTCACAAAAACATTCCTGTTGGTACGTTTTGCATGGTTACTACATTGAGGCTCACAGACTACACTGCCACTGCAGACCGCGAGGTGAAGTTCAGGGGCAAATATTCGACCCTCTAGCACTGCATTACCATCATCTTTAGTTCAGTCTATTACCCTATAATAATAAAGTGCTAATGTGCCAAATGTGCAAGGTAAATGCATCTAGCTTCCAGCAAACTGATTCAGTACATACACCTCCTAGTATTAAATGCTGTTTGAATTTCAACTTGTACAGTAATTTACATATATTGTTCAACCATCTGCCGCTGCATTAATGATCCTTTTTTTTTAGTTCAGTCTATTACTTTCATTAATATACTAAAGTGCTAATGTGCCCGATGTGCAAAAGTGCATACAATTCATTGAATTTGTGCAGCTGGTCCTTAGTCCTTAAATGAAGGTCCAGTGCTCTCTTGAATAAAACTTGTTTTTTCCCCTTGTATACAGACAGTTATGCAGAAAAGGCTTAATAGGCCTGTCCTAAAAATGTTAGCATCACTATTATTGCACTGCCTTCTCTCAACCTAAAACAGTATCTAACTGCATCCCTTGTTGATCTTATTTTAGCCTTTTTAAACAGGGCGCGTAAATATATCTTCCGTATAGACAACAGTTTGGGGCAGATACATATAATGAGTATAAGAGATTCAAATGTAGTTCCACAGAGAAGACAGGTTGGCCTGCCTTTAAGAGCTTGGTTCCATTTCCCTTCAAACTCTCACACCGGAATGTAAAGCAGTCTGAATCTTAGAAATGTTCTTTTTACATTGCCAGGTAGGTTTAGATCTAAATATTCTTGGCTCTGTGCAGTATAAGTGTCAATTGCTAAATCTGTCTGATTGGATTTTACAGCTTGTAACTGATCTGAGGCCCACTGCTTGGTAGTAAATGTGTTGCGAAGAAGATTTTTTCGGATGGAACAGTTCATTTGCCCCTGCGCCTGTAGGTCGGGCAAGTCATAGGATCCCAGTCTCGTCAATATAGTATGCAATTCTGTAGCTCTATATATAGGTCTCCGCAGCCCTTCAAATATTAGATGTTTAAGTGAAGATGGATCGGCCTTGACCCATTCAACAATATAATTCACAGTACTCTTGTAGTGCAGTGAGCCCAAGGACTTTAAACCAAGCTTCAATCTCATAATACAGTGAGGAGTTGACAGCCGTAAATACAATAAAGTGTGTACGCTTTTCATGAAATTCTTTTCAAAACTGAAGAAGACCTTGTTGCTTATTACTAGGGATATATACAATAAATATGGACCGGTTTCATATGTAATGCTTGAGTGATGGGCTAATCGCTTTTCCTCCAAACATATTTATGAATCTTAAAACCGATTTGGTAATCACTGTTGATTTCGATTTTCTACTGGCCAGGTGGTTTGACCAGGATAATTTATTATCGAAAATCACTCCAAGGTATTCGTACTGGTTAACTACTTCGATCAATGTTTCTCCTAATGCCAACCTTTAGCCTTTGTTTGCTGTCCAAAGGTTACAATTTTAGTTTTTTTTGGACATGTTGGCTATTAGTCCATTCTCTTTATTATAAATGTGCAATTGATTTAGTTGATGCTGGAGTCCTTTTGACGTCTGCGACAAGATCACTAGATCATCCGCTTATGCAGATATGTTATTTATGTGCCTCCTAACTTTGGAGGAATACCGTGGTCAGACTTTAATGGCATATCCATACCCGCAATGTAGAGGGAGAATAATAACGGAGCGATGACACAACCTTACCTAAGGCCGTTTTCAGTGCACAATTTAGGTGATAGCATATTGTTAATTGTTAGCTTTACCTGTCGCCATGTTTCGGAATGCAGTTCAATAATAAAATTCAAAAGGTTCGGGTCGATTTCCCCTGCTATAAGCTTGTTCCACAGTCTTTGCCGATTAACCATATAGAATGCTGTGGAGTAATTCACAAAACAGGCATATAATGTTGTTTTCTGCATACATGCTTTTTTTCAAGTAGAGCCAATGTTGTGATTCTATCAATTGTTAAACATCCGGAACAAAATACTGTTTGTGTTGTTGAAACTAATCATTTTTCCTCTGCCCAGAGCCTTAGTTTATTTTGGAGATGTTTAGCAAACAGTTTTGCTTCAAAAGCTAGTAATGCTATTAATCTATAGCTGGTTGGGTCCGATTTTGGACCTCACCTATATATTGGATGCACAATCGCTCCTTTCTAGGAAGATGGAATTTTCATTAACTCGATTACCTGTGAAAACAGACGTTCTAACAATGAGCTCCAAAAGGTTTTATTTAACTTGACCAGATGTATAGGGATACTATTTGGTCCATCTGCATTGGATGAGTGTGAATCTTTTATTAGTTCAGATATTTCTTTCTTCGTTATATCCGGAAATATTCCAACAACTTTTGGCGGTGTATAGTAACAGTTGATAGCTGATCAATGCAGAGCTTTAATATACGTTTCCCACTTATCACTTGAGATAAATAGATCATTTGGCTGCTTATATGAAGTTGTTCCATATCCCACCAGGGACCAATCCGCTTGTTCGTTCCGAGACTACATAGCATAATATAATTTTGGATAGGCATGGTCCTCACTGTTCCACTTTATTTGTATGTTTCTGTTCTTAAATCCCCTCTTTAAGCCTTGCAACCTCAGATCACGATCCTTAAACATTGGAAGTTTTAGTGTATGTCACACCATCTGGTGGTATACGCTCTTTGATTCAATTAATTGCTGAGTATTGGGTAAGATTGCTGTATATATTCTTGATGTCTGTGATTTGGTCACCAGGATCACTAGTATGTTCTTTAGTATGGATTACCAGGTAGTCATACAGTCATCCCCTACTTCCAACAGTGTAAAATCTTTTCTAATACATGATGTCAGGGCTCCATCTAAGTTAGACGCCTTGTCTTTCAACATGTTGTTCCAAATACGCTTTTTACTGTTAACAGCAATCATTCTATCATTATTAGCACTTACATGGGTCTTCCACTGGTCAAGTTTAACTTTGATAACTAGCCTTTGAGGATCATGATCACTCTCGGGTCTTTGTATGATAGCATAGATTTTACACAAGTGGAAATATGAATAATGCACAAATGTGTAATCTATGGTAGTAGACCCCATATACCCTCAGAAAGTTGATGCAGCTGGTTGGTTTTCTGCTAATCTTCCATTTAGCACTCTATATCCTGAGTTTACCATAAGATTATATGTGCTTTTGGTTTTTTTTTGTGAATAGATTTTTGGATGAGGGATATTGTTCCTCAAATCCGGTTCCTCAATACTTGCTAGTTTGTTTGCCGATGACAATAGAGTTAGATTAAAGTACCCTGTCACAATGACAAAAAAGTGACCGTATACAACCATTATTTGTTCCAATTTCTCAAGTGTTGTCCAGTATCTGTGCTTGGTTTTCACCAGTTGAGGTGGAAAATATATGTTTATAATTAACAGATTTGTGGCAATTTGGTTTGTTAGAAGGACTGGCAATATATATTCCGAGCAGAGCATGTTTTTATTTTTTCACTTGCTATACAGAGTTTATTACTTACTGATATTGTCAATCCTCCCCTCGGCCTTCCAAAAGCATTAGTTTTTGCTTTAATTTCATGTGTAGTATAATTTGAAATTGTTAGATTTACAAATTACCAGGTCTCCTGAAGACAAATTACACATTGTTCTTGTATAAACTAGACATTTTATTTCCAGTTTTTTTCGATTGTCGCTCATATCCTGCAGTGTTCCACGAAAGAATGGAAAAGTAATTATACCGTACTTCCCTAATTCATATTTATTTGTATTCTTAGTTCTCCTTCATAAGTATCTTCATTGGTTTGCAAGTTGTCATCCCACTTCCTCTTCTACACAAGGACCTTTTCTTTCATTTTAATCAGTCATAGCAAAGGGAGAAGCAAGGATGTATGATTTCATTTGCCAGGTTGCCAAAATAGGCATTCACATAAACCTTATTATCATAGTAAACAAGTGCCTTCCCTTCGCTCAAATAGCAAACAAGTGAAGCAACAAACCTCCCAAACAAAATTATTTACAATTTGTTACCTGAAATATAAACTCGCCTAACCAGTACACAGAGCCTAGAAGAGGAAGGAAGGAAATAGAGAGAGACTAAGGGAAAAGGATCATCTCAGCACTGGACTAAGAAAATATTCTAATCTCTCACCCCTCAAACAAGCAATTGTTTTATCAAGTTGTGAAATTTTACCCTGCTTCCAAGGCACAAATCCACCTGCCAAAAATCAAAAGCCCAACTAATTAGACACAACATCACCCTCTTGTCAATGTTTTTATTCCAAACTCCCAGGATCGGCACGTTGCTCAAATGGGTCCAGTCGCCCCACTCTCTGAATGCTATCACAGCGCAGAGGGTTGGAGTGATTAAGCAAGGGAAGGAAAGGATGGGGACAGCAGTGAGGGAGACCTACAACACAAAAAACCACAATGAGGAAATAGTCCAACTCCAATCTCTTATCGCTCCAACAATCTCTTATACATATACTTAGTGAAATAACTACCTGTAAAGAAAAATAACTTGGCGTTGTGTGAATATTCTTGTGCATAAGCCCTTCTCAGTTGAAGGCTCTCTAAACATAAAAAGAAACACTTTCAATACGTAGGAACACGTACCCTGTGTAGAGTTTCTCACACACAATCATGCGCGCTCTTTACCTACCACAATGTTGAAGAAAACTTGCATCACAGGGGGGGCTGGGTACTTGATACACACACACCACTATCCCCTGCTAAGAAAAAGAAACAAAGAACCACAAAAAGGTTTAACTGAAATCATCAAGTCTTTAGAACGTAAATATATAATGGGATCACAGCTCCTGCTTTATCATTAGCAACTGTTAAATCACAGCCCCCATAGGTCCGTGGTTACACCACGCAATGTCACGTAGCAAAAGTCTAATGGTTGTTGTAACTGATGTTAAGGCACATGGAATCCACTAGAACGTTGGTAAATCAATTTTGGCACCCCCCCACCTGGGTGTAGACATCGTGAAATTCCCCCCCCCCCCCCCCAACAAGCCTCACAGGGAATGGTATCTCAGCATCAGAGATATGCGCCCTCAAGAACGGTGACAGCGTCACCCTTACCGCCCTTGTAGCATTGATACACCCGACCAAAAACCCCTCTGCAGGATTTAGAACTCCGGCTCCTACATCGGACATCCTTAGAATATGAAGCACTGCTCCAGCGCCTCCGCCCAGCTTATGTGGCTTCCGGGTATGCACGTCATTCCAGTGCGTGCATGACCCAGGCCACGAGGATCAGGGGAAATGTAGTTTCGGCAGAACACGGCGATGCCGTCCACCGCCTCGCCGTATCTCTCGCCGTGAATTCTAGCGTATCGAAGCTAGGGAGGTGTGACTCCTCTATCCTCACCTGCTTCCTTCAACAAGGACCCGCTTATCTGCACATATGAAAATGCCATTTATATTTTGTTTTGTGTGACACATTTTTTGGACTAAGATGTCCACCATTGCTTCAATGTCTCTCAGATTTAATTCCTTTTTGACTTCTTTTAAGTCTTGCTCACGGCTTAGAGTCTCCAGACACAGCTGTGGCAATAAGAGAAAGCTTTTGCCTTTGTAGCAGCTCCCAGTAGTGACACTCTTCTGTGTAGTCAAGGACCAACATCATGGCAATGACTACAAATAGTCATCCTCTTAACAGAGTTTGGATGGGACTCTGTAGGGTTTATGCATTTCTACAGGTATGTCATTGGATCTCACAAATTCCAGCACATTCTTGACATTGCTTTTAGGAGCGAGTCTGCCTCAGTGAATCTAAGGACACCCAGCACCCTGAGGGATACCCAGCACCTTGAGGGATACCCAGCACCCTGAGCTTACCCCCCTCTTCTCAGATTATCCAGCAGTTCATGTCTACTATCCTGCCTCACAAGGCTTACCACCACATATTTCTGCCAAAATCCTCTGTCTTGTAGGGCAACCTTCGATGTGTTAGTGGACTGCGCTCCTACTAATGAAGTTGTAGATTACTATTCCACCTATAGGACTCTGTGAGTGAGCCCCTTCCATTTTCTCTATGACAGTCCTCATTTTAGCTTCTGTTTTACTCTTTTAGCAGTTCATGTCAGCATGTAGGGCATTGATGGATCATATCAAGTTTTGCTTCTCTCTTGGTCCAGCCCGCTTGATCCAAATGACCTCCTTCATCGCTCAAGTAGTGCTGACCCTTGCTGAGTATTTTGAGGTCTGAAGAAGTCCTTCTTTTTCTTCCGTCTCTCTTTTCCTTATCTGCAATCTGCTACACAAATGGACTGCCATCATCCCTGCTGCTGCACTTTTAAGTTGAGGGCCTCACTGCAGCGTTTTGGGATTTGAGCTGCCATAGCGATCTATGTTTCCCACTGGTGTCTCACCAACAGACCAGGGATGAGAATTCCTGGCCTAGATGAAGCAGGGCTAGACTCCCGTTGGTAAGTGGACACCACCAGCTGCCCTTCACCTGCTTTGCTTATTCCTCTACCCTTTGCTGCCACAGGAGAGCTACACTGAGGTGCCCCCAGGAGCCCAGTTCAGCTGCACGACTTGCCAGCTCTTTTGAGCAAGATGCTATACTGCCAGCCCCGAACTCCCAGTATTAGACCGGTCATCCTTAGGGTTGTCTTCCCCCAAACTTCTTGCCTGCTTTCCTTCTCCTTTTGCTCATTCTTTTTGTTGGCCTTAGGATTCTGAGAACTACTACTGCTGACCATTGCCAAAGTACAAATGCTCCTCCTCTAAACATGGTAACATTGGTAAATAGACAACTGGCGTATTTAGTTTACTTTTAAGTCCATTGTAAAGTGGTATACCGTGTACCCAGGGCCTGCAAATTAGATGCTATTAGCAGGCCTCCAGAACTGATTGTGCCAGCCTTACAAACAGCCTTTCAAATCTGCCCAGGCCTGCCATTGCAGGACCTGTGTGTGCAGTTTACTGCCACTTCGACTTGGCATTTAAAACCCTTGGGCAAGCTTTAAACTCCCCTTTAATTACACATAGGTTACCTATAAGGTAGGCCCTAGGTAGCCCATAAGGCAGGGTACTGTGTAAGTAAAATGTAGGACATGATTTTTTAAAGTTTTGTATGCCCTGGTAGTGACAAACAGCTAAATTTGTTTTTCACTACTCTGAGACCTACTCCTCTCATAGGCTAACACTGGGAATTCCTTAATATACTTTTGAGCTGTAATTCCTGATCATAAAGGAGTAGCTGTATCATGCTGTATATGTTAGGTGTTAACGTTACTATTTTAGAAATACCAGTTTTATAAAGTGTGCAGTTCTCTGCTCCTACTGCTCTGTTTCCCTGCAGGATACCTCCAGTACACGTCTGGGGTGATGTAGGAAAGTGCCCCTTTTTTGCATGGGTACCCCCCACTTTTTGCCTGATATCTGATGCACGTTGACTAAATTGCCAATCAGGTTCCCAGCGCCTGTGTTCTTTCCCAAAATCTTACCTTTGTTTACACAATTGGCACAACTCTGCCCCACATATAAGTTCCTTGTAGAGGGTACCACTGGTACCAAGGGCCTTGTGACCTGAGAGAGTTTCTAAGGGCTGCAGCATGTATTGTGCTACCCTCAGAGACCCCTCACCTAACACATACACACTGTCATTGCAAACTGTGTGTTTTGGTGTGGATAAGACTTAAAAGTAGAAATGGGGCATATTCCTCTGCACCATGCCTACCAACACTGCCTGTGGCATAGGTACGTCACCCCTCTAACAGGCTTCACAGCCCAAAGGCAGGATGCACTATACCACAGGTAAGGGCATAGCTGCATGAACAATATGATCTTACAGTGTCTAAGTTCATTCATAGAAATTGTAAGTGCAGTGAAGCCATATTGATTACATGGGCCGGGAGTTTGTCATTGCGAACTCCACAGCTCCATGATGGCTTTACTGAATGCTGAGAAGTTTGATATCAAACCTCTCAGCACAATAAACTCATTCTGATGCCAGTGTTGGATTTATTGTAAAATGCACTCAGAGAGCATCTTAGAGATGACCCTGGGAAAACAACCAACTATCTAGTGTGTAGCTAACTGGACTACACCAGCCTGCAACACACAGACATGTTTCTGACTCTCTGAGGTGGGAGCCCTCCTACTGTCGTGGGTCAGGAACAAAGCCTGCTTGGGTGGAAGTGCTTTTCACCTACCCCCAAACAGGAACAGCAGTCAGGGCGGCAAGCTTCAAAGGCTTCCTACCCTTTGATGTGCTAGCCAGTGCCTCTCCAGCTAGTGGAGATGCCTGCCTCCCTGACCAAGCCCCACTTTTGGCGGCAAGGTCTGCGGGAAAATTAGTAATCTGGAGAGGTGTGTCTCCTCTCAGCCAGGACCACCCCTAAGGTGTCCAGAGCTGGACTGGCCCCCTCTTTAGAAAATCCTCCATGTTGGTTGGAAGGATTTTAGCCAATCATGGAAGGGGATAGCCTCTCCCCAAAGGAAGGGGGCATAGAAAGGGTGTAGTCCCCCAAAATGGTAAGTAGCCCATTGGCTACTATCTGCCATTACCTGCAACGGCCCTAAATTCAGCATTTAAGGGCACCCCTTAACCTTTATCCTCAGATTCCAGCAACCTACGAATAAGAAGGATGAAGAAGACGCCGTGCAGCAAAGCCTGAAGATGACTACTGACTTGGCCCCATCCCTAACGGCCTGTCTCCAGTTTAAACAGCCGGTCCTGTGGCCAGCGACTTCCAGAAACTCAAGGAAGACTGTCAATCTTCGACAAAGACCAGATCTCCAGAGGACAGTGGCCCTGTCCAGAACAAACCAACTACAAAGACTCTGAATCCAGCTGGATCTGTGTCTCCTGCCCATTCTACACCCAGTGTCCATGGCCTGAGTGTGAGAGGCTCACCTGTTCAGTGAAGTCTCCCCAGCAATCCTGACCTCAGCTCCATCGGTGGCTGACCTCTCCTGGACTCCATGAAGACGCCTGCAGCCTCTTCACGAAGGATGCTCCTGCCCACGATCGGCTCTGTTAAACAAAATCAGATACCGAAAGGCACCTCTGCATCCTCAGCCCCCGACTTTGGAGAGCCCAGCCGAGGGTGCCCAGGCCTTCACTGATATCTCAACGTACCTGTCCAGCCGGTGGTCACCTTCGTCCAGCCTCCTGGTCTAAGTCTGCAGCCTTTTTGTGCAACCAAGATCCCCATTCACTGGCATTGGGCTCCCGGCGCCGATTTGTACCCTTTACCCGGCCTCCCCTGTGACGCTGGTGGTATATGTTTGGTGCTGCCTTGTGACCCCCCTGTCCTTGCCTTTTACCTAGGGCCTGTGCCCTGAAACAGTGGGTACTTACCTGCAACCAGGACCTCATGTGGGGGCCCCCAGTCTACATTGGCTAACATTGGGCTCAGTGACCTTTGTACCCAGTCGCTCCAGTGCCACTGGTGGTGCAGTCCCTACCTTGACCTGAACCTTTCCCTGTGTTGGTCCAAACCCCCAAAGACTGGGATTATAAGTTGCGTACTTACCTGCTAATGTGCATAACTGTTTTCCTCCCATAGGGTTGCATTGCATTTCAACCTATTTCACTAAATGTCTGTTTCTTACATTTGCTAAGGTTGCTACTGCTTGATTGATATTACCAAAGTATTTCTAATACTCCTGTGAAGTATTTTCTGCGCCTTACAACACAATACCTACTGTATTTGTAAAGTATTACTAATTTTTAAAACTGTTACTTAACTACAACTGAGTTCGTCTTAGTTCTAAAATACAAAAAAACAAAGTAATATTTTTTTAATACAAAACAATTGGTCCTGGATTCAGTCTTAGAGTGTGTGTAATCATTTCTTGACTGAGTGTGTACAACAAATGCTCAACACAGCCTCCTGATAAGCTTAACTGCTCATCCACGCTACCACAAAAGAGAGTAAGGTATTATCTACTTTAACCTCTGTAAAGCCTCTGTAGATCCACTCGAGTCTGTGCACACTATACCTTACTTTGGTATAGTATATACAGAGCCAGCTTCCTACAGTGGATGAGAGTTACACTTTGTGCATTCCTCTAGACATACACAAACACATAAGGGTAGGTGTGACAGGTAACTCATCTGCATTCTGATAGATATTCCTGGGTAAGAAGAGAGGGGGGGACTAAAATTTATACCTGAATGGGCAGTGTCCTGTTTCCACACAAAGGGCTGATTACCCCCACTGATAGTCTGGAGCCAGGGCTGAGAAGAAAGGACCTTGTTGCACTTCAAAGACCCTTCTTCAAAGTAACCCCCACTCAAAGGCAGAACTGGGTATAAGTATCTGGGTCTTGGACCCTACCACGACAAGACACTTCTTCACCTACCACTGGACTTTGACAGAAGAACTGGTGTGCTGCACAAAGGACTGATATTCCGCTGGACTCCTGACCTGGAAGGCTTGCCTTTCTGCTGTTCTGCTGCTCTCTGACCCTGCTGAGGGAGAGCTGAACTGTGCCTTGGTTCTGAAGAGATCTCCAAGGGCTTGTTGGCTTGCCTCCTATTGCTTGAGACTCAGGGATATCAAAATTCTCTACTCCTGCTCCTGTGCCTTGCTCACTGGAAGTGAACCCAGATACTTGCATCATAGAAATTGATGCAGCTCCAGTCTGTGCGTAGCAGAACCGGTGCATTGACCCTGTTGTGGGAGTAGAACCCGGGGCATCGCACTCGGAACCACCGCATCATGTCCGTAACCACAGCTTTTGAACCAGTGCATTGCCACCACTATGTGGAGAAGATTGACTCAATGCCCCTCCAGCGTGGATGAACCCGGCACATTGTCTTTGGTGCCATCGCACTCAGAACTAGCTCTTTGCTCAATGGACCCTTATGCATCGCCACCACCATGTGAAGAAAATTGACGTATCACCTCAACTGTTGGCATGACATCGATGCATCGCTCTTCTGCACCTCGGATCTTTCTATTGCGACCAATATCAAGGTACTCTGTTCACCGGGCCAGTGTGGCTCTTGTTCCTGGCCTGTGCTCCATTGTGGTCAGCCTGACTGTTAACTTTACCTTGGTCCAGCACAACCTCAAGTAACCCCTCAAGCGCTATTTCTCCTAAGTGCTATTTTTACACTTATTCTTTTAAAATTCATATCTCGACTTGTACTTATTGGAATTTTGTTGCTGCGGTCTTGTTTCATTCAGAATATAACAATCACTTTTTCTAAACCTGTGTGGAGTCTTTTTGTGGTGTTTTCATTGTGTTACTGAGTTTGTGTGTTGCACAAATACTTTACACATTGCCTCTTTAGATAAGCCTGACAGCTCTGTGCCAAGCTACCTGAGGGTGAGCACAGGTTATCTTTTAGTGTGTATCAAGCCTACCCTGACGAGAGTGATGGTTCCTTCTTGTACAGGGTGCATACTCTGACAGCCAGAAACCCTGTTTCTAACTCCGTCCATATCCACAAATTCTACTGACATGCCGGCGGGGCATGAGGGATCCAACTTCCTATTTGCGTGAGAAAAAACTCTTCCTCAAGTTTGTTGTGAAAATAAACTGAGATGGGAACTGACATTGGAAGGCATTACAGACTTCGAGTGACATTTAGTTGAGTGACATCACATGCCTGTTTCCCCCAGTTTTTTTTCCTTTTACTTTTAAAATAGGGCTGGGTAGAGTACATTAGGTACACCATATGCTTTTCAATGTGTATCCCTTTCAATTCGATTTTTTAGAAACATAATGGAACCCGATTTGGTATTACATGTATTCTAAAATTGTTTCCCTCCCGGTTGAAATTTATTTCTGGAATAACCCTTCCTTCTTTGCACTGTGTCTTATCCTCATGTTTAAACTACCTTGAGATCAATAATACCAAATATCCTTGCTTTCAACAACACCTTCATGACTTCTTAAATAATTAGTTTTTTTCAGGCACATTATTTATGTATTATGTATCATTTCCATTGGTCCTATTCAGTCTCACCTCTTGAAAATTCCACAACTGATTAACTATGATTTTTTAGAGATTCAGCTTGAGATGTTAGTATTCCTCTATTGTTTTCCTCTATAACAGGTTAAGTTCTACTTTGCTTAATTTGCTTGTTCGTTTTGCTCCAAGTGAGTAATAGACAGTTAAGGATGAGGTGTACATCTCACCTCCTGTTTATCCTATTTATATAGAATTAATTTATTTTATCTCTTGGGTCTGCAGTGTCCACACCTAAAGGGGCGAGTGCAGAAGATCCTACACTGGCAATGGGGGGAACCGCCATCCCCAGTTGCTGGACCTAAAATGGAGGAAGAAAGCCCAGAGGAGCCAGTCAACAAAAAGCTCCAAGGCCGTTCGGAACGTGAATTCTTTGTCAAATGGGCTGGCCTGTCCTACTGGCACTGCTCCTGGATTAAAGAACTGCAGGTATGGCTAGATCACAGACTTTTTTGACCAGCATTGACACTATCCAACAACATGTTGTTATTCAATGTTTGTAAGATATTAATGTTTTGTATCTGAGTATTTAGCCGAAATGAAAGTTGTTGTTTTTTTGTTTGAGAAACTGAACGGCTTAGCTTATGGTATTTAATTTGTATTTTGAAGGTATTTTATGTAGTGCAAAATACAGCTTCAATTAAGTACTGCTTATTTCAGAGAACCTATAATTGTGCAGCAGCTTCTGATGCTGTACAGAGAACATTGTCTAGTATTGTATTTGCATAGGCTTGAATCATTCCCTGCCATCAGACTTGGGACCCTTCTGTATCTTTAAAACAGCAATAAACAGTGTTTCAATTGATCTAGACACCAAAAGGAGTGTCTATTTAATACACCTTCATCTCTTTTGAAACTGCCTGAACTTCAGCACTTGCGGTGAATCTGCTGGGCATTCCTATTCCTCGAGAGGTCACCACAGCTCAGATTTCTCCCACTTGTCATATGTGATGGAGTCCCGGATTAGTACTCTGCTTTTAATCAGGATACAGTGTGCTGGCTCTGCATATGCGCAGCCTGCTCTTTTATTTTGAAGGACCTCTCACATGATTGCTGTGGGTTCCCCTAGATATCAACACATTGCTTGTGAATCATACACTAAAATTGGTCCCACCAGGGACAATTAACTTGTCCTGCTTTTCCACACAGTATGGAGTACCTGACAGTGGTGCAGGCTCTGCATTTGAAGGGGCATCACACTATATCCTGATATGTTTATGTCTGGAAAGTCAGGGTCAGACAGTGTTTATCACTGCTGCGAAGTCTACGCATTTGGACGCTCTGGGTCTCTGAGTGTGTCAGGTCAGCTCCCGGTCCAGCAGCTAGCTCCCTTCTCAGTGCTGTGTTGGAAAACAACTTATTGCATCAAGGGACTCTTCCATTCGCACCAATGGATCTTCAGAATATGCAACCAACCCCTGGGGCACCTCGACGCATTTTAGCCTTGAGCTTCATTTCCTCTGGACTCTACCATGGCACTATTAAGAATACACCTGGGACAACTTTATGGAATGCATTCCATTTAGTTTTATCCTACGTGTAATTTGAAAAATATCCTTAGCCTAACCACCACAATATCTGCAAACTCTGCCTCCCCAAGATAATGTTGGGTCATCCTGCAATGCCTGTCTTGCCTTCTGCTGTAAGAAGACTCTCCAGTATCATAGGGAGAGAAGGTGGGCATACCACAACATGTTGCGGTAAGTGTTGTAGGAAATGCCCCACATTTTGACACTGAAGACATTCCTGGCACCCAGAAGGAAGAGGCTGGTCCCCCGGCATCCCGCCCTGGCAAGCTCCAGAGGCAAGCTTCTCCGATGGCTCTGACATCGAGGAGGAGATCAAGTTTTTTGAACCAGAGGTTCATCACGTCACCCTCATCCTAGACAAAATTAATGCTGCATTTATAAATTGTGCCTCAAGTTCATTCTCAAGCCCTCAAAAGGTCAATGGCTGAGACAGAGCACTGCCCCCGTTGGAGTCGAGCTTTGAACCTGGAGACGGGCCAGAAACAGCATAGCTGGGGTGCCTCGTACTTGAGAGGTTGCATTGGCGCTCTTGATGCTCCACTGAAAGGCACCGGCGCTCTCCACACTGCGTATGCCTCTGGCATCAAAAAGCCACAATCCACAACAAATCACCCCAGCACAGGCAAGAAGCTGCTAAAAAATCTCTTTTGGAGCCGAAGCTGCTGCAGTCAAAAAGGCCTGCTCAGCAAATGCCACTGAGGCTGACTCTGAAACCAGTCTTAACACCTATATCAGACATGCCGGAAGGTATCATCTTTGAAAATCTGGCAAATGTTCTGGATGAAAAAAAAAAGATCTTCATCCACCTGGACCATGGGCAGGACTCAGTTGCATACCAAAAAATAGATGCCTCTCTTTTAAGGAGGAGCTGCAGGTTCTGCTCCCCTATGCCTATAAAGGTTCTAGACTCCACCACTTATCCTACAGGATTCCCACCACTATCATTCACACCCCCCCTCCTTCACCACCACATTTGCCTCCATGTAAACAACAGAATTCAGATTCAGACACAGACAGTCTTTATTATCCCCAGAACCCGTACAAGGGACCATTTAGGCCATGGAAGAATTATGTGGTGGACCCGCAGGATGACTCTGTCTTTGTGCCATACAGTCTCAGACCATCCCTACCAGATGACACATCAGCATACCGTGCAATATTTCATAGGACAACACAGCATCACTACATAAATCTACATATGGTGGCATATGAGGATAATTAGCTAGTTGAGACCATGTTCAAAACCAAATGCACAGTACACTAATTAACCATGTTTAAGGAGGTGCCAATGAGCATTTTAGAGCCCCGGTAAAGGCTTAGGGGGTAACCCCACACATAGAAAAAAAACACACTTCTGCTCCAGGTGAACCAATACATATTTAGGGAACAGGTAGTTCCAGACTCCCCGATAGTTCATACTTCCCATAGGAGGGCCTCTGCACAGACCATGGGAGACACCCTTACGTGACAAGGAATCAAAAAAGATTGACATGATAGGCTTGCGGGTTGCACCTGGCCAGGCACACATTCGCGTATTGCGAATATGATAGCCCTCCTTTGCAGATACAATAGATACCACTGGGAGATGCTGGGAAAGCACCTACCAGAGATCCACTGGAAAAGTGGACACAAATAGGTTTCTGGCATCAACACAACTAGCAACACTAATATGAGGTGTGCCCTCAACACAGCAGAAACAGCAGTGAGGACCATTAGTATCAGTCCTTAGCAGACACGCCTGGCTTAGGGTATCAGGATTTAGACCAGTGGTGCATCAGCACATATTAGACAGTCCCTACTCAGCAAGGAACTGCTCAGCCCTCGGTTGGACTAGATGCTCGAGAAAAAAAAGAAGGGCCCGACATAGCCAAGTCCATGGGTGCTCTTCAGGTCCCCAGTCCCAGGTCAGTCTTCAGAAAGCAACAAACTAGGGTAGGTGCCAAACTACAGGGCTCAAATCTGAGACCTTCTTATCAGCCATGCCAGCAGTCCTTTCAGAAACCTCAACAGCCCAAGCCCTTCAACAGAGGCACCTGTCGAAGGAGTGGGCAGAGAATAGGCAGAAGTAACTTTGCTAGAGGCTCCTCTGTTGCAAAGCAGTGGCTGCTCTTCCCTCCCTCAATCATGTAACACCTGTCAGGGGAGGGCTGAGGCACTCCATATTTCAGTAGGAAAACATAATCTCAGATCAATGGGTACTCTCTATTGTGCAGGAAGGTTATTGCCTCGAACTTCACACCCTACACACAATATCTCACCTTGTTCAGACCACCTTAACGTTTTGGAAGAAGAGGTTCAGGCACTCTTACAAAAGGGAGTAATAGAACCAGTACCTGCACACCACCACTAGCACTACCAGTCCTCTCCCTACTGTGCCAAGGTGACTTCATGTCAACCCTGGATCTGAAATATGCGTACCTTCATTCTCGATCCACTCAGAGCATCATCAGAACCATAGCTTCTTGGTTAGATTCTACCAGTTCAAGGTGTTACCTTTCAGAGGTAGCTCCAAAAGTGTGGCATAGGATGGAGTGGTTTACAGTGTAATAGCATACAGTGGATTGTCGTAGAGTGGAGTAAGATAGAGTGGAGTGGCATACACTGGAATAGTGTCCAGTGCAGTGGTATACACTGAAGTGGTGTACAGTGGAATGGCATAGAGTACAATAGCGTAGAGTGTAGTATTGTAGACTGGAGTAATGTAAAGTGGAGTACCTTGGAGCGGAGAGAGACACAGTGGAGTGGCGTAGACTGTAGTCATCGAATGGAGTGGTGTGGAGTGAAATAGCGTACAACATAGTGGTGTAGAGTGTAGTAAAGTAGAGTAGAGTTGCGTAGAGTGGACAAACGTAGAGTGAAGTAGCATATAGTGGAGTGGCGCATAGTGGTGTGACGTGGAGTGGCTGAGATTGGAATGTGGTAATTGAAACAGACATGAAAGTGTGTGAACGGATGTAGATGTAATGTGTCCGGAATATACATTCTCCAGTATTGGATCTTTCATAGATCCACATGCTTGAATCATTCCCCATCGTCAAAGTGGCAGTCCCACAGTATTATAGTAAAGCAGTAAGTAATAGTATTATAGGCTATAATGGCAATGGTAAGTCAGTTTAATAGCCTATGTATGTCCTTTTTCAAAATGACGAAACTTGAACTATAACTAGTCAGGCAACAGCACAGTCTAGATTCTCTTCCAGGGGATCCTCATCAATAGTCATAAGCACTGAATATTCCCGCCCATGTGCGGGGACCCCGGAAACAATAAAAATTATATATGAAAAACACATATATATACAGCTCTGTATATGTATAAACACATATATTATTTTTTCCAAACCAATGCAGCCCCCATAGTAGGCTGGACAATGTAATAATAATGAATGTAAACATTCCCACATAGATATAAATATCTAAATAAACACCATAGGGATACAAATGCACCTGAAAACTTTTTTTTTTTTTTTTAATGAGACAAACCTCATGAGAAAGAAAAAAACACTGTGCCAAACACAGATAAAAAACATTGTTAGCCTGCAGGCTGCATTGTAATACAATACCACAGAGACTGAAAAGCCTTGTACAGATAAAAACTGGCACCGTGGCTTTAAGGCAGCCCTGATCCCAAGATCCCATCATGCCTCAGGGGTGACAGTTGGGTCAGTTGTTCTTTCTGGCTCCTTCAGTCAGGACCCTGGAATTCAGCTCTCTTCTTTTTTTTGACTTTCTAGTCAAGAACTTACCAATTTTTGGTGATTTTTTTTTGCTTCATTCGAAATATTCTCCTGTTTGGTGAAGCATTTACTGACTTTCCTGACAAATTTGTAACTTTTTTCTGTCAAAAATGCCTTCCTTGTTCATGGCCTGTTCATCCTGTGGTAAAAAGAAGGCTACTTCGGATACACATGAAGTGTGTATCATTTGTCTACCTGACACACATTCTCCTGCTTCCTGTCGTCATTGTAAAAACCTTTCAAAGAGGACTTTGAAAGAAAGGGAGAGGATTAGGCTTTATGGCCTTTCTGAGATGCGGTCGACGTCGAAGCAGTTGATCCCTGTTTGTTCTCCATCGGGCTCGGCGTCGAAGACTCCAGCGGCGGGATCATCGTTGAGTGGTGAGGAGACAAGGGAGAGTCACGCTTCCAAAAGAAAGTCAGAGTCGAAGCAAGACCCAGCGGCGAAACGCAGACGTTCTTCGTCGAAAGCATCGCTGTCGAGAAAGCATCGATTGGCGTCAAAGGAGAAGCATCACCGTTCGGCGTCAAAGTCGACATCTAGGCGGAAGTCGACGTTGAGGGAAAGGCACAGACGGTCGCCGTCGAGGCGAAGATCATCGTCGAAGCAAGGATCGATGTCAAGGCAGACGCCTCCATTGGGATCGACGTCGAGGCAGGCGCCTCCGTCGACAAAAGTATCCATGATGCCAAAACAGCCATCCACGGCGAGGATACAGACGTCGAGGCGAAGTTCCCCGTCGGGTTTTAGGCCTCCGTTCAGGATAAGCCCTCCGTCGACGACAAGGCTCTCAACGTCGAGGCACGACTCATCGCTGTTTATCCAGTCGGCGTCACAGTCCAGATCTCCGGCGATAGGCTTATCGCCGTCGAGACAGTCCTCCGCTGTGGGGCTTCAGGAGACGTCAGGACTTAGATCGACGTCCAGGTCAGCGTCGAGACTGAGGTCTCCGCATAGAGAGACGTCAAGACAACGATCTCCCCCTGATGTGGCATCGGAACATGGTTCAGCGTCTAGGTCTCCACCTATTTCCATTTCTCCATCGGCTTCCGCAGGATCAGGATCTCCTCTGTCTCCTTCAAGATCCAGATCCCCAGAAGTGGTGAATTCTTCTTCAGGTACTCTTTCCCCAGTAGAGCATCCTCGACCAGCAGAAGCTCAATTGGGAGTGTCACCGACAATCCAAAGGCAGGAAGAGGGACGTGTTCCGGGACAAAGTCCCCTCAGATTTCTACCTGAGTCCATACCTCCACGTATACCTTCTATGGCACATGCAGTGAGCATTTCCTTGGCTAGATTGAGGAACCTTGCCCAACCAAGGAGACCAGCAAGTTCTCATTCTCGGGAAAGAGATTATGGACGACGCTCTCGTTCACGTTCGTCCAGGAGAAGATCGAGATCCACTTCTCGCAGAAGAGAGGCGGTGCGATCTGAGAAACGAAGGCGTAGGTCTCCTACAACTTCTTCATCCAGTCGTTCCTCCAAGAGAAGTTACTCCCCCACACTGTCAGATACGCCACCATCTCGAGTTTCTCCAGTGGATGACATCAGCACATTTCAAGAGGTTTTGGGCAGGGGAGCGGCCAAGTTGAACATTCCTATGCTTGTTCAGGAAACCACTTCCTCAATCATCTTTGAGACCCTTCATGAGAGGACGGTGGCTCGCCCACTGTTGCCTCTGGTTCCTGGGTTGCTAAAACCAGTGATGGACGTTTTCCTAACGCCGGCTACCATCAAGTCGGCTCCGGCAAGAATCCTTAAAAAATATCGTCCCGCTCCAGAGGATCCCCTGTTTCTCAAAGCTGATCCTCCTCCTGATTCTGTAATCACCGCGGCCGGTAGAAAAACACACTCAGTGGCGTTGTCGTCTACAGTCCCTCCGGACAAGGAGAGCAAGACGCAAGATTCTTGGGGTAGATGAGTATGCGGATTAGCCGCTTCCAACTTAAAGGTTGCTAGTGCCTCAGCGCTCTTAGGGCGCTACGACAGAGCGCTTTGGGATTCTCTCCAAAGATTCACAGACAGACTTCCTCAGGAGGATAGGAAGGATTTTGAGGAGATCCTGCAGGAGGGCAGCTTGGTTTTCAATCAAGTTATAAGTGCGGCAGCAGACAGAGCTACTCTGGCAGCTCACTCCTACGCCCATGGCATTTCGGCCAGAAGATCCTCTTGGCTGAGGTTAACGGCTCTTAAACCTGAGGCTCAAGCTAGGATTCTCAACCTACCTTTTTCTGGAACCTCTCTTTTTGGCTCACACACCGACGGCGAGATGGCTCGAATGAAATCAGAGCTTGAAACCATGAAAGCTGTGGGTCTGGAGAACAGGAAGGAGTTCCGCTGTCGTAAGGGATCTGACAGGCGTACCTTCCAACAGAGGGTTCAAACCCCTCACTGGCAAAAGAACCAAGACCAGCAAGGGCAGAAAAAGCAGCAATTCCAGTCTCGTCGATCATCAAGAGGACGAGGGAATAACTGCCAATCCAACAGCGGTAACAAAGCTCAAGGCAAACAATGAGCGATCGCTTCCTCCAACGCCGTCCACCGCTCCGGTGGGAGTAAGTATTTCACAACATCTCCAAGAGTGGCAAAACATCACCAGAGACAAGTGGGTTCTCACTACACTGCGACATGGATACTCTCTTTGTTTCCGGAGTCTTCCTCCCTCAATCCACCCAGTGCATTTGAATCATCAGCTCAAGATGCTACGGGAGGAGGTGGCTACCCTTCTTCTCAAATCGGCCATAGAAAGGGTTCCGAGAGCACAAAGAGGGAGAGGTATTTTCTGATACAGAAAAGAAGTCCAAAAACAGAGTTCAGACCCATCTTGGATTTACGAACACTCACCAAACATATCAAAAAAGAGAAGTTTCGCATGTTAGCACTCCACCAAATATATCCACATCTCCGTCGAGGCGATTGGATGTGTTCGCTGGACCTACAAGATGCGTACTTTCATATACCCATCTGCCAACGTCATCGGAGATACCCGAGATTTGTGGTTGGAACCTCCCGCTACCAGTTCAAGGTTCTACCATTTGGCCTGAAATCAGCACCTCGAGTGTTCACAAAGTGCATGGCGGTGGTAGCTGCTGCCCTGAGGCGCGCAGGAGTCTTCGTCTATCCCTATCTAGACGATTGGTTACTAAAAGGTCCATCACCCCAGAGTGTAAGCTCACAGCTGACACGCTGCCTAAATCTGTGTCACCGATTGGGGCTCCGGGTGAATTACAAAAAATCCACCCTCAAACCAACGCAAAGGATACACTACCTAGGAGCACTTATAGATTCCGAAGTAGGAAAAGTGTTTCCTTCGGAGGAGAGACAGTTATCCCTCGCTCAAAAAGGCAACCGTATCATGGCCAACAATCTGTCTACAGCGCGACAGATATCATCCCTGCTAGGGGCCATGGCATCTTGCATATGCCTAGTGCCCAACGCCAGGTTAAGAATGCGTCCTCTCCAACAGGATCTAGAGGACAAATGGGACCAAAAGGCTTCTCTTTGGGAGGACAAGGTGTGTCTTTCAACAACAGCTAGGCAGTCGATCAGGTGGTGGATGAGACCGATCAATCTATGGGTTGGAATTCCTTTTCATCAAGAACCCCCATCGCAAACATTGATCACCGACGCATTGCTCCAAGGATGGGGCGCGCATCTGGGGACTCTGCAGACCCAAGGGCTTTGGTCCAGCAGTGAGCAGCTGTATCATATCAACATGCTAGAGCTCAGGGCAGTCCATCTCGCCCTCCAAGCTTTTCTGCCCTCAATCAGAACGAGTTCCATTTTAGTACAAACAAACAACACCACCACAATGTACTACCTAAACAAGCAGGGAGGTACTCGTTCCAGGACTCTCTCGCTGGAGGCTCAATCTCTATGGCACTGGATCCTGGCAAGGAACATTTCCATAATGGCGGTACACCTGCCAGGCGAGCTCAACGTTCAAGTGGACTCGCTCAGTAGGCACTTTCAAGATCCAGAGGACTGGGTCCTCAACGACGAGGTGCTAGAAGACATTTTCAAGGAGTGGGGCCGTCCGCAAATAGATCTCTTCGCGGACAAAAGCAACACAAAATGCCGAGGCTTCGCCTCAAGGTACTATCGACCAGGGTCAATGGGGAATGCCCTTTTGATCGACTGGTCAATGACATTTGTGTACGCCTGTCCTCCTCTTCCGCTAATCCCGAAAGTGGTGACCAAGCTGCAACACTCAGCCACCAAGATGATCTTGATAGCACCGGACTGGCCGAGGCAGTGGTGGTACCCAGATCTCCTTCATCTATCGATCTGCCCGCACAGGCGTCTGCCATGCAGCCGGACTTGCTAACCAAGCTGCAGGGGAGGATTTTTCCATCCCAACCTTCCCTCACTGAGCTTAACAGCATGGCTCCTGAAGTCCTGCAGTATGGCCATTTAGACCTTCCTCAGGAATGTATGACCATATTGAAGGAAGCTAGGAGACCTTCTACAAGGCACTCATGCTTCTGTAAGTGGAAGAGATTTTACATATGGTGTATTCAAAATTAATATAACCCTACAAAAGGTCAAGAGGAAGTGATTCTACCTTATCTACTTCACTTAGCCAAGGCGGGATTGAAATTTTCCTCCATCAAAGTGCACCTTGCGGCCATTACGGCCTATAGGCGCTCTCCCTCTCAGCATTCATTCTTTAAGCTACAAGTGGTGAAGGACTTTTTGCAGGGCCTCAAAAAGGTTTACCCCCCGATAAGGCCTCCCTCGCCTCCTTGGGAGCTGAACCTGGTACTTTCAAAGCCTATGAGTCCACCTTTCGAACCCATACATAAGGCTACATTACAGCACCTTACGTGGAAAGCAGCCTTCTTGGTAGCTATTACCTCCGCACGTAGGGTGAGTGAAATACAAGCCCTTTGCTCAAAAGAACCCTACACGGTTTTTCACCTTAATAGAGTGGTTATGAGGACACATCCATCTTTTTTACCTAAAGTGGTTTCCGATTTTCATGTAAATCAGACTATCTCGCTACCAATTTTCTTTCCCAACCCCTCCTCGCCAGCGGAGAGGGCGTTACATACTTTGGATTTTAAGCGAGTTCCCAAATTCTACCTGGATAAATCTAAGACTATCAGAAAGTCTGACCAACTGTTTGTAAACTATGGTGTTGTCCGTACAGGTTTTGCAGCATCTAAACGCTCTATTGCCAGATGGATTGTGTCAAGCATTAAATTGGCTTACCAACTAGCCCAAAAACCATTGTGGCCTCTACCTAAGGCACATTCCACAAAAGGAAAAGCGGCTACTGCTGCGTTTCTCAATAATGTCCCACTCTCCGAGATCTGTAAAGCAGTTACTTGGAGATCTGTCCATACATTCACGAGACATTATTGTCTGGACTCAGACACCAGTGCAGACACTCAAGTAGGGCAAGCCTCCTTGAGGAACCTGTTCAACAACTGACTATCTCGGTTGTTTTTTCCTTTCAGTACAGTTCTCATTTGCCTGCAGGTGGAAGGTGGGCTCGCTATTCTATTCAGTGCTTATGACTATTGATGAGGATCCCCTGGAAGAGAAGGATAAGTTACTTACCTGTAATCCTAGTTCTCTTCCAGCGGTATCCTCATCAAAGTCATAAGCAACCCACCCGTCTCCCCAGGCAAATGAGAGGATTCTATTCTTAAATCTGAAAGAAGTATATCTTTGTGTCTAGACCTACGGGTCCCGCAAAGAACAACTGACCCAACTGTCACCCCTGAGGCATGATGGGATCTTGGGATCAGGGCTGCCTTAAAGGCACGGTGCCAGTTTTTATCTGTACAAGGCTTTTCAGTCTCTATGGTACTGTATTACAATGCAGCCTGCAGGCTAACAATGTTTTTTATCTGTGTTTGGCACAGTGTTTTTTTCTTTCTCATGAGGTTTGTCTCATTAAAAAAAAAAAAAGTTTTTAGGTGCATTTGTATCCCTATGGTGTTTATTTAGATATTTATACCTGGGAATGTTTACATTCATTATTATTACATTATGTAGCCTACTATGGGGGCTGCATTGGTTTGGAAAAAATAATATATGTGTTTATACATATACAGAGCTGTATATATATGTGTTTTTCATATATAATTTTTATTGTTTCCGGGGTCCCGCACATGGGCGGCAATATTCAGTGCTTATGACTTTGATGAGGATACCCCTGGAAGAGAACTAGGATTACAGGTAAGTAACTTATCCATCTTCCCCATAGAGGCTGATAGCCTGAGATTTTCTACTGCACGTCGTGTGAAGGGAGTCTCCCTGAGATCTACTCAGTTTTTTCTTCACTTCAACTTCAGAAAACATCTAGATATCTGATTCGTCAAAGAAAATACTATTTAGATCCTACATATCTTGTGGGAAAAAGAGATTACACGTGGGTGACCCACAAAAGGACTGCCTTTATTGTCTTTAGCCTCAGAATAAAATCAAGGATTGTAAGGTATGTTGCACTTTTTCATCTAACACACTGAAGGACAGAGAGGCAAGACTTCTGTTACTCCAGTATTGGAACTTTCATAGATTCACATGCTTGAATCTTTCCCCGTCGTTGAGATGGGAGTCCCCGGTACATCAAAAAAGCAATGCTAAATCATACAAAGCAGAAGCCAGGCCTAGGCCCATTTCAGTTTTGTAATCCATATCTCTTGTTATGTAAAAGAGACCAAAAGTAATTCTTGAACCAATCAGGACCCTTCACCCTCTAGAACCCTCCTGAGAGAACCTTGGACCTTCAGATTTTCTTCAGCACGTTGTGCTAGGGAGTCTCCTCTGAGCTCTGCTCAGTTTTCTCTCATTACTATTGAATCTTAAGAGATTTTTTACTTCTTTTCATCATTCTACATCTACAGGATCCATCTTCAGTGCTGCTTTGTCAACATTCTAGCAGAAATTATGTCAGAAAAGCGATGACGGCAGCGACGACGGCAAGGTCGGTGATGACAACGACGGTGACGACGACTTCGACGGCGGTTATACCATGGTATAACCGCTGATGGTTTCCAAATCACCACCAATGATTATTTCTCCGACGACAGTATCATCTTTGATCTCGTCGATGGGCCCGTTGACGAATCGACGAGGGAGAAAACACTGGATAAGTTAGAAAAGACGAGAACAAGGAGAATTACACCTAAAACGACCTCACCTAGCAATGTTACACCTCTTGTACCTTCTCACCTGTTGGAAGAGCAGGATTCGGAGGAAGAGGATGATGGGCCCTTTGGCTACGCAAGTAGTCCAACCCAGCTGTACGTTAAGAGTCAGGAGCAAGATTTTGAGGAGGAATATGGAGAATATCAAGAATATACTCCTCAACAACAACAATACCATCAGGATTATCAGGAAGAAGTTGTTTGCATGCCTTCTTCTTTAATAATGGACCTACAATTCATGTTGGCTGACTACAGGAAGAGATTTCCCCCTACTCCTGTTCACCAGAAAATACCGTCAGTAGTTCCTGGTCCACGTTCTTTTCCATCTACTCCAAAGAGGGTTCAAGTTATACCAGAGGAACCTCTACAAAAATCAGCTACATCAGTCCCTCTGCAGGATCGGGGTACGACGGATGATGATCAGGAAGAGGGAGAGCTTAGAGATCCATATACAGAGTGGGAGGACTACCTCATCCCCACGCATTCTTCTCCTTCTCCGGTGCCCGTTGACTCACAACCAGAGGATATTGGTGGGTTCCATGACCTATTAGAGAGAGCTGCAAAGAGATTTGCCGGCTACCCAAACAGACTGTTTTTATATGATTTTAAGGAGCCCTTTAGGAAGTCAGTGAGGGCTATTCCCATCATAGGTCATGTATCGGAAGAAGGACTCAAGGTCATGAAAACACCAGCAACTGTGACACCAGTACTATCCAGGTTGGAGAAGAAATACAAGGCCCCAGAGGATGCTCCAACCTGTTTGGTGGGCCATCCCAAACCGGATTCGGTTATTTCGCAGGCAGCTCAGCAGAAATCAAAAACCCATCGGCACCCATTACTACACCTCCTGCTAGGGAAGGTAGGCGCCTGGATAACGCTGGTAAGCGTTTTTCCTCAATGTCAGCTCTGTTGGTCAGAGCAGCTTATACCCTTGCCATACTGGGTAGATACGATAGACAAAAGTGGTGTGACCTGGCTCTGTATATGGATCAGCTTCTGGAGGAAAGCAAACCAGTAGTTAATAAAAAATACTTCAGGAGGGTGAGAGAGCATCTGCAGAGGTGATAGATTTTGCGATGGATATTGAAACTACATCATTCAGATCGCTGGGGTGTGCAGTGGTTTTACGCTGTCAAGGATGGCTCCGAGCTACTTTGTTTAGACTAGAGGTCCAAAACAAGATCCTAGACCTCCTATTCGATGGGGAAGCTTTATTTGGTAAGCAAATCGATGATGCCCTACAAGACAAGAAAGATACGGAAACAGCGAAAGCTGTAGGGACTCTTCAGTATCGGAAAGTGCCCCTTACAGGAGCTAGAGGAAGAGGCCATACAGACAACAGTATGTTTAACAACAGCCACAGTCAGGGGCGTATTCTAGATCTGCTCGCAGGACGTCAGGGAAAAGACACCTCACGACGTCAACAACGAATTTATGGCTCCTGCTATTTTTAGTCCCACCTTTCCACAAATTCCCCTAGGGTGGCACATTTATTTTCGCCTTCAGCAGTAGCAAAAGATAACCACGGACCAATGGGTCCTCAATCTAATACAATTCGACCATACGTTGGAGTTTCTCCATTTTCCACCTTGTACGCCTCCAGGATGACAAGATGTAAAACACCTTCATCTCATACGTTTGGAAACTCTTACAATGCTCCAAAAAGGAGCAATAGAACCGGTGCCAAACTCCCAGAGAGGGAAGGGATTATATTCCTGTTTCTTTCTGGTACGCAAGAACCTACGGCAGTGACCTCCGATCCTGGACTTATGAACTCTAAACACTTATCTAAAAAAACAGTGCTTCTGCATGGTCTCTCTGCAGGACATTCTATTACTTCTAAACCCAGGGTATCATATGACCACCTTAGACTTATAAGATGCATAAATCTCACATGCCCATCTATCCCTCCCACAGACAGTACCTTCGATTTGCCGTAGCCGGAAGCCACTAACAGTTCAAGGTACTGCCATTTGGCCTCAAGTCAGCTCCAAGAATTTTCCCCCAATGCCTGACTTCAGTGGCAGCTTGTTTAAGGAAGCAAAGACATCAGGTGTTTCCTTACCTAGAAGGTTGGCTAATCAAAGCATCTTCTCACGCAGCTGTCCAGTCATCCACGGTGGCATGTACAAGGCTATTTGCCGATTTGGGCCGGATTCTGAATGAGGAAAATTCATCTTTGCACCCTCCAAGAACATCACCTTCTTAGGGGCAATTTTGGACACCACTATAAACAAGGTATTTCTTTCTCTCGAGAGACAAACAAAACTAATTTCATTGGCCCAATCTTTCACAAAAAGAAAGTCACTTTCAGTTCGCCGCTACAAGTAATTCCTGGGAACAATGTCATCTTTCATCCCTCTCATTCCCTTCTGCCAGTTGAAGATGCATCCATTGCAAGAGGAGCTGGATTGGCAAGGGTGCCAAACAGAGGGTTCCTTTGAGGATATCATCACGGTCACATCCAGGTATGATCCACGCCGTGTCTTGGTGGACCCGGCATCAAAATATTTCTGTTAGCCTTTCCTTTCTCACCATGCCAGCTCCACAGGTGATCACCCTCAACACTTCCGTGGAAAGTTGGGGAGCCTTCCTTCAAGACCTATAGGTCAGTGGGCGTTGGTAGCATCAAGAACAGCAGCTTCACATCAATCTACTGGAACTCAGAGCAGTGAGATTAGCATGGCAAGCATTTCTGCCGAAAATAAGGAACTTAACTTAACTGTACTGATCAGGACAGACAACACAACAGCAATGCATTATCTCAACAAGCAGGGCGGCACAAGATCCTTTCCCCTATCTCAAGAGGCCCAGGGCATCTGGACTGGATTTTGCTGAAGGCAGAACACCTTCAGGGGGATCAAAGTGTCACAGCAGACACGCTAAGCAGACTCAAGTCTACCTCCCACGAGTGGAAAATCCATCAGAAAACCCTAGACACCATTTTTCAGAAATGGGGCAAACCAACAGTGGATCTCTTGGCGGCAGCTCAGAACAAGAAATGCCGAAACTTCGCAAGTTGGGGTCACCAACCGGGATCCTGGGGGAATGCATTTTTGATGGCATGGTCAGGCATCTTTGCCAATGCGTTTCCGCCAATTCCCCTCCTACCGCGTCTGCTCATGAAGATCAAGGCAGAACCGTGCAGGATGATCTTAATAGCCCCATCATGGCCCAGACAACATTGGTTCACAGAACTTCTTCTTTCGGAGTCACAACCTATTCTCCTTCATCCCATTCCATCTCTTCTGACGATGTCGCAGGGACAAGTACTACATCCAGATCCCAAATCGCTTCGCTTAGCAGCATGGCTCCTGAAAACCATGAAGCTCAACATCTAAAAATCCCATCTGAATGCAGAGATGTCCTTTCTAATGCCCAGACACAGAGTACGAATAACACTTACAGGATGAAATGGAAGATATTCTGTATATGGTGCTGGGATTCTAATGTTCATCCTTGAAGATCCTCATCTCATGAGATCCTACCTTATATTCTGTCATTGGCAAAAGCTGGATTAGCACATGCGTCCAGTAAAATCCATCTAGCGGCTATATCTCACTTTAGGAGGACATCATCAGAACCATTGTTATGGTCGGAAAGGATCATAAAGCAGTTTATGAAAGGTCTATTGCGTACTTTTCCGCAGGTTAAGCCTCCACCACCTCTCTGGCATCTTAATATAGTACTATCACAACTCACAAAGCATCCCTTTGAACCCATTCATAAGGTGGACCTTAAGTTCCTTTCTTGGAAGGTGGCTCTTATCTTGGCCCTGGCATCGGCCAGGAGAGTAGGAGAAATTCAGGCATTGAGAATACAGGAACTGTTTCTACAGTTTGGGGATGATCAAGTGGTCCTTCGTACTAATCCCAAGTTTCTCCCTAAACTACCCTGGGACTTTCATTTGAAAGAGCAGCTTATCCTTAAGACATTCTTTCCTCTACCAACTACTGCAGCGGAAAGAGCTCTTCATTCACTGGATATTCAAGGTTGTCTAAAATTTTATCTGCAAATAACAAAAGCTTTTTGCAAATCTTCACAGCTTTTTGTATCCTTTAGCTCACCCAGAAAGGGCTATCCTCTTTCCAAGAGGGGGATTGCTCAATGGATCTCGAATGTAATCCAATAATGCCTTCAAGCAGCAGGAAAACCTTTGCGAGCACGAGTGCGTGCTCACTCTATGAGACCGATCTCTACATCTGCTGTTTTGTTCGCTGGGGTACCTATCCAGGACATATCCAGGGCTGCTACCTGGAAGAGTTCCCACACATTCACCAGACATTACTGCCTGGATGCGACTGCTAACAATGATGTGGCAGTAGGACATGCGGTGCTGAGGAACCTTTTCCAGTGATGGTGAACTCTCTCCTTCATCCCTCCTTCCTTTCTATTGTAAGGTTAAGCACATTTGTTTTCATATGAATTTTTCATTGTCAAATGTTTATAATATAATGTGTTAAATTTGTACATGTTGAACATGGAATATTTATCAGTTTGGGGATGAGGTTTTTTCAATTAAACCTTTTCTTCCCTACAGATTGACAATTTAAAGCACACTCTTACTTTTATTTAAGTGGGGAAAAAATGTGCTACTGACTGTAAGCAACTCTGATTCACGCATGTGAATCTATGAAAATTCCAATACTGGAGTAAGAAAATAAGTTACTTACCTGTAACTGAAGTATTGGAAACTTTCATAGATTCACATGTGACCCACCCTCCTCCCCTGAGAGACTCACCTTTGGATTTTTCCAGGGTTATCCCTGGTCCAAGTGCTCTTAAAATCTGAAGGTCCAAGGTACTCTCAGGAGGGTTCTACAGGGTGAAGGGTCCTGATTTGTTCAATAATTACTTTTGGTCTCTTTTACATAACAAGAGATATGGGTTACAAAACTGAAATGGGCATAGGCCTGGTTTCTGCTTTGTATTGATTTAGCATTGCTTCTTTGATGTACCGGGGACTCCCATCTCAACGACGGGGAATGATTCAAGCATGTGAATCTATGAAAGTTTCCAATACTGGAGAACCACAGTTACAGGGAAGTAACTTATTGTCTTATGGCTCCAGAAGCTAAAAACTACTTCCTCAGATGAGGAAAGAGATGCTTCTGATAAATCCCGCAAGAGGAAAAGGCCCCATGATCAAGGGACCTCTGAGGAAAGCAAAAAGACCCAAAAGTCTTCCCATCATGGATCAAAAAAGGGAGAAACAACCAAATTACTCCTCAAAATCTTCTGACCATACGCATACCTCCTTAGAACTGTCGACGACTAAACCAACTATCAAAGTAACTTCTCCATTGACAGCGCTGTCATCGACGACCACTACAGTGACAGTTACCACTGTCTCGTCCACGAGACCTACGTCCACACAAACGACTACCATTTTCGCCGTCAGTGCTCAGTCCTGTAGACAAATATTAACACAGCTCCACTGTTGACGAAGCCATTGTCGATGAAGCAATTGTCGATGGCGCCACCGTCTACGAGACTATCGTCGTCGGGCACACCATCAACAGCAACCGATCCTTCTATTCCATTGTCGACGACTTAGTCAGCGAACGTAAAAGTCACGAAGACCTTCTTAAGGCCTCAAGATACTTCATCCAGTAAGGTTTCACCATATCCTCCTAGTAGCTTGCTCAATCTGGATAATTCAGAGTATGAAGTGTGAGAAGTTGGCCTGATGTATGATGTCACTAGTTCTAGTGTACACCTTATATCAGTCCAAACAACCCTTATGGTGATTGGTTGTAAAGTCAACCTTATAGACCAGCTATCCTAGTGGTAGCATGGACCAGAGCAGTCTTAGGCTAAACTCTGAATGGCATGTGAAGCCACCTGTGATACCATATATAATCCCTTGAATACCAAATGAAAGGACACCACAACAGATATATATATATAAAATAAAGTGTATTTATCCTAGTCAAACCCTCAGCACTCTTTATGAGATTCGAGGTAAGTACAACACAGTCTTATTTAAGCATACATTAAGTCACACAGGTAAGTAATATAGTTAGGCCCTAGGGGCCACGCAAACCATATACTAAAGAAGTGGTATAAGGACCACTGCCACGGAAATAGGATAGGCCTAGGCCTAGGGAATCGCTGGGGCTACACCACACTAGCAACAGTTAGGAAGTGGGAGGCCCAAGGGATTCAGGTGCAGAGTGGAAACACTCACGCGTAATGCGTAAAAGTCGATAGAATTACTAGCAGTTAGAAATTAACAGTTTAAGGACACTTCTGAAGCAGCTAGAGAGTCGAGACTCGGAAACTAGACCTTAGGATAGTCACTACCCTTGTGAGCACCGAAGTACCCAAGTTACCTAGCCCACAGGCTGCGGGTGCATAGGTGTGAACATGCGTCGGTTTTCGTTTTCTATGGATGCCTGAAGGAAAGTTGCTGACAGGCAGTCAGTGAAGAGTGTCCGGTGGATCCCAAGGCTGGGGTCAAGAAGAGAGGATACCTGCAAGCAGAAGGGACAGAGTCAAGGTCACTAGCCAGTGACCACGTGGAACCAGGAAGGAAACAGGCGATGTCGTGAAGATTGCAGGTGAAGGGTGAAGCTTGTCGCTGCAGCCACGGGTACCAGGAGACGTCGAGGACGACCAGGACCAGGAGGCGAGCTGTCCCACGAAGGCTCTTGCTGTCGGCGGCGTCGAAGTCGAACTAGGACTCACCAAGCCGTGGCAAGCGGAACCCATGAAGAACGAAGGACTTGCTTCTGGTGCAGACCAGGAAGGTCTGGGGTGCTTCTCTTTTGCAAAGAAGCGGGAGCCAGTCTGGAGGAGCCAAACCAGCAGTGAAGATTTCAAGGTGTGTCGTCACAAAGGCCGCTAGCCAACGGGCAAGCAACCGGACAGACGCAGCAAGCAGGAAAATGCAGAAGGGCCCCACACAGGACTCGTGGAGTGTGGGGGGCTGATCTTCGGTGCAGATGGTGCTTGGGGTTGGGGCTTCTCAATCCCCGGTGCACAACTTCGAGGGTGCCTCAGAAGCTGCGCTGGAAGATACTCGCCACTTTTCCCAGGTAGCCGGTCCCACGTCTCTCGTCGCCTCCACGGATCTCAGCTCGGCTGTGGATGTGGATCAGGGTCGGCGAAGTCTGGAAGTCAAGGCTCTGGTCGGGCTCTGCAGTCGGTCCCTCGTAGAACTTCAGCAAAGCAAAGGGTAAGTCTCTTGATGGTGCCTGTTTGCACAGGGTAGCCACTCCTTGGCCACAAGGGAGATTCTTCAGTCTTCTTCTTTCGTCGAATGTCGAAGGTCCAGAGTTTCTGTTCAAGTTGCAGGTTCAGGATAATCTAATCTCCTGGGGCCCAGCTACCACTCTTATACTAATCTGGGGGGCTGGGTTGCCTGCTAGGTCACGCCTTATGGGTGGGACCTGGGAGGGGGGTGGTTACACCCCCTTCCCTTTGTCCAGTTTCGCGCCATGACTGGGGCTGGAGTGCCCCAGCACCGGTTTGAACTGGACTATTCATGGGACACCTTGTGTGCCCCAAGCATGTCTCATTCCTTTCAGCCCTCCCTGCCCCAATACACTAAAGTCTGTCTGGGGAGGTGCTAGCACCTCCCCCAGCAGGAAACCTATTGTCCAAGCCTCCCTTGCCGGGATCACTCCCAGCAGCAGGAGGTCAGACTCGTGTCTGTGGCAGCAGCATCCATTTTGTGATGCTGAGGCTTTGGTTAGAGTTAAACAGCAAAGTAGGATTTTAACATGTCTCTCCCTCTAGAAGGGGGGAATAATATCCTCATCACCAGAAATGGTATGGGGGTATTATTCCAAAGTGTTAGACACCTTACACAACATGTTTTGATAAAGCCAAACCATAGTTACCATAACCGTTTAAGATTATAAGGTACTTTAAGAGTATATGGTAGGCTATATCATAGAACAGCTATAAGGACATGGTTCCGAAAGCTGCAGACAGGCTCAGCTCATGCTAGAGCACCATCTCACATGTTACCAAGCACTCTGCCTCCAGGATTGTTAAGGCCTGCCATAGGAGTGGCTGATAGGTACACATGTGTCTATTTTAAGGGTAGATATAGGTATACTATATCTAAGCAAGGGGTGATTACACGGCCTTGCCCCAGCTGAGTGATCAGCCAGTTGTGTCTGATTGGAAGGCCAGACCAGGGGTGGCATAATACATGCTGCAGCCCCTGGGAGGCCTAGGGTACACCTATGCCCTGGGTACCTAGGGTACACTGTACAGGGTCCAGTAAGGTGATCCTTCCCAATTGGGAATGTACCTACTGGTACATGGAGTTAAAGAGAGAGCAGACAGCCTGAGACCCTGAATGGCAGGATCTCAGGCCAACTAAGTCGAAAAACCAGCTAGACACTAGGCAAAAAGTTGGGGGTAACCATAGTCAGATATCCACGTTCCTACATGAAGGACCGTTTAACGATGCACACAGTGGTTCTGAATTGCAAGTGAAATATCGGGGTGATAAGGATGATGAAGAAGAACAGTGTTATTATGGCCATTACTACAGTCCTCAAGCAAGGCCCAAGTACTCATACTATCATCATTATCCACCTACACCAACTGAAGCTCAAGTACCACTCTCATTGGTAGAAGATCTACAAGCTGTGCTCCAGGATTACCTTAGAAGGCTTCTTGAACCTTCCTCAATCCACCAGCACCTCCTCCTCCACACGTACCAGCAACACCAGGGCCTCCTCCCCCACCAGTGACAAGAGTAACACCTGCCTCTAATATTGCTCCACCACCAAGGGATGATCCGTCCTCCTCTGACGATGACAGAGAAGAGGGTGAAATTCACAACACCCTTCCACCTCATAATGAGTGAGATTAGTAAGTGGTACCCACTCTGTAGTCACCGTCGCAGCATGCTCGTATTCCCCTCTGGAAGACATCGGGGGTTACCATAATTTAATGGAAAGGACTGCAGCAAGATTCGACTTCCCTGTTTATGTGGAGCAATCAGATTTCTTCCTTAATGAGTTTAAGGAGCAAGTGCGCAAGTCTGTCTGAGCTATCTCATTAATTTACCTCATTTGGGAAGAAGGAATTAAACTAATGAAGACCCGGCTTTAGTAGCAGCTCGAGTGCCACACATTGACATGAAATACAAAGCACGTGCGGAGTTTTCCGCTTGCCTCATTGGGCATCCCAAAGCTGATTCAGTGGTTTTACAAGCTGCTCAACGACGTTGAAAGAATCCTACTTCTCCAATTTCTGCTCCATCTGACAAAGAGGCCAGATGTCTAGATAACATCAGGAAATGCTTCTCCACTATGTCTGCCATTACAATTCGTGCTGCCAACTCTTTAGCCATTCTAGGCCGTAATGATTGACATTTGTAGTTCGACATTTTCACCTTGATGGATCTAGTGCCTTAGAACAGGAAGTCGGAGTCATGGAAGATAATACAAGAAGGAGGCTGCACATGTTCTGAAATTATTGATTGTGCGATGGATATTGCTTTCACTGGATTTCGACAGTTGGCTGGAGCAGCTGTTTGCGGAGGCAGGTCTAGCTAAAATCTACATAGTTTAGACCAGATGTCCAATCTAAAATCTTGGATATGGCATATGTTGGAGACACGTCATTTGGAAAACACATCGATGACACCCTGCTCGCCATCAAGACTGACATAGATACTGCAAAATCATTGGGCACATTGCAGTTCTATAAATGTCCCTTTCGGGGAGCCCGAGGCAGAGGCTTCCCTTCCTACGGAGGAAGTTACCAACTTTACCATCAACACTAACCCTATCAATCTCAGTTTAGACCTAATCAACAGCAGCAATACCGTCCTCCACCTGCAGAGGCCTACACAAGGCACACAGCGCAGCGTAAGCAACCCACCCACTCCAGAGACGTCACCCGTAAACAGTGACCTCGATTAGGTGGCAGCTACTTTCCCCTTATCTCATCCTGTAGGTGCGAGCATTTCCAACCATCTTCATCAATGGAGGGGAATTACTACAGACAAATAGGATCTGGTTACCTATGTTCATACCCTTAAGTTTATACAAACACCTCCAAACAGACCACCAAAAGGTGTGCACCCCCCATCTTCAAGGGCTCCATCAGGCGAGTACCCTTCAACCAGAGGGACACAGGTTCTACTCTCGTTTGTTCCTCGTCAAGAAGAAATCAGGAGAGTGGGGACCCATTCTGGATCTCCGAAAACTCAACAAATTCCTCAGAAAGCAATTGTTTCGTATGGTCGTTCTATCAGACATCCTGCATCTCCTAAACCATGGGGATTATATGTTGACTCTCAATTTGCAGGATACATATTTCACATTCCCATACACTACAATCATCGCAAGTACCTTCAATTCACTGTAGCTGGCACCCATTACCAGTTCAAGGTCCTACCATTCGGCCTCAAATCCACCCCCTGAATTTTCACCAAATGCCTGGCAACAGTTGCAGCAGTCCTCAGAAGAAGCGGTCACCAGGTGTTCACCTACCTGGACGACTGGCTGCTAAAAGTACAAACACTTATGCAAGCCACCAAGGCAACAGAAAGACTGCATGCCACTGTTTCGCAAATTGGGCCTCACACTGAATCTTCAAAAGTCGTCTACTGTTCCACAACAGAAGATAACATTTCTAGGGTACACCCTAGATACCAGGAAGGACAAAGCCTTTCGTTCCCTAGAGAGACAACAAATATTACTTCAGCTAGCCCTCAAAGTTCCCAAAAGAAGGTTCACTTCAGTGCATCTGTACAAATCATTTCTAGAGATGATGTCATCTGCAATAAATCATACCCTTAACTCGCCTGAAGATGAAACCTTTGCATGAGCACCTACAACTCCAATGTATTCAAATGGAAGGGCCTTATCAAGATAACTCTGACAATGGTCCAAGCTCTCACCTGGTGGACCCATGCTTCCCACATCTCCGAAGGCCTCACATTTCTGCCGTTAATACCGGACTTCACCATAACAATATACGCCTCCTTAGAAGGTCGGGTGGACATCTACAGGATCTCCAAATCCGGGGGAAATGGTCTACTTCCGAAAGATCCATGCATATAAACTTCCTAGAACTCAGTCATTTTCCTCACTCTCCAGTCTTTCTTACTTCGCATACAGGGATTATCAGTGCTGGTACCTACAAACAAAACGACCAGTATGCACTATATAAACAAACAAGGAGGGACAAGATCCCTGGCTCTCTCCCAGGAAGCCCAGGGCCTATAGCACTAGCTAACAACACACAACCTCACCCTCAAGGCAGAGCATGGTGCAGGGACAGCCAATGCTTTAGCGGACACCCTCAGCAAATCTCTCCAAATTTGCCACGAATGGGAGAAGAATCAGGAAGAGTTGAACAAAAGTTTTCAACGTTGGGGCAAAAGAGAGCAAGACCTCTTCACCAGCGACACCAGCAAATGCCACTTTTATGCCAGTTGGCACCCACTTTCCAGATCATAAGGGAATGCCTTTTTGATAAGATGGTCCGGGATATATATGTATGCTTTTTCCCCTATCTCCCTGATCCCGAAGGTCCTCAGCAAAATGAAAGTGGAGAGATGCTGCTTGATCCTCATCGCTCCCAAGTGGCCCAGGCAACACTGGTTCGTCAAGCTCTTCCTGCTGTCGGAGTCCAGGCTGGTTCGACTGTGGACCAAGCGACCACTCCTGACAAAGAGCTTGGGCCAAGTTCTACACCGGGATCCACTCTCTCTCTGGTTATATTCATGGCTCCTGTATTCCCTGAATTCCAGAATGTAAACATTCCCTAAAGACTTCAGAGTTATTATGCAAAGTGCAAGGGCAGATTCAACCAATAGATCCTACAGGCTCAAATGGGAAAGATTCTTCTTATGAAAACAGTGTCAGCTCCATCTTCTGCAAGCATCACCGGAGCAAATCTTACCTTACCATCTTACTCTGGCTGGTTCAGATTTAATGCATGCATTTATTAAGGTATATTTTGCAGCATTATCCAGATATACACATTCCTCTCAAGCTCTTTATCTATGCTCCACATGGATAATCAAGCAATTCATGAAAGGACTATTTCAAATCTTTTCACCGATCGGACCTCCTCCTCCAGATTGGCATCTCAGTGTTGTTCTTTCCCAACTCATCAAACCACCATTTGTGCCAGTCTACAAGGTTGATCTAAAATTCCTTACCTGAATGGTAGCTACTATTTGGTGCTAACATCCTCTAGAAGGGTAAGTGAGATGCAAGTGTTCTCAACCAAAGAGCTTTTTCTCTGATTTACACATGGGGCTGTTTTTCTTTCAGACATATCCACAATGTATCCTAAAAGTACCTTCGCAGTTTCACCCTAATGAACCTATCATCTTACTGACTTTTTTCCCAAATCCAACAATTCTGGCAGAGCAATCTCTGCACACACTAGACATGTCTTAAGTTTTACTTACATTGTACCAAACAGTTTCGTAAAACGGAACAACTCTGTTGCCTATGGTCAGGCTCAACAAGACACATCTGTTATCCAGTATTGGGGTATCTTTCATAGATTCACATTCTTGAATCATTCCCCGTCTCACCTTGGGACTCCCACTTCGATGACAGGGAATGATTCAAGCATGTGAATCTATGAAAGATAGCAATACTGGATACTGCACTTACAGGTAAGTAACTTATTTCTTCTCTTGGACCTTTCGGCTGCCTTTGACACCAGTGACCATGACACTCTGATACAAAGACTCTATGAAGCCGTCAAAGAACGGACTGCTCTAAACCGGATCACATCCTACCTTTGCAAAATAATTAATGTCATCCATACCCCCCCTTCTCGTCCGAACCATACTTCACGAAAGAAGGGGTCAACGAAGGTTCTATCATCTCGCCCATGCTTTTCAACATCTACATGAAGTCATTACCCGCACTGCACCTCACGTGCTATGACTTTACAGATGACACGCAAATACTCCTTAAACTGGAATGCCCCAAAGACATTGGAAAGTCACCTATTTTCCGCTGTCTCAGAGATGTGGATTGGTGGATGACCCCATACCACTACTATGATCCCCAAAATAACCCTTTCTAGAATCAACCCTACTCTACCCCTCCTTTCATCATCTCATACCTCTTTACTATTTAGATCTCCCAAACATGCCTTTCTAAACCCTTCCCTCTGACTCTTCCTCCTCCACCTCCACCTCCCTTTTACTCATTCCAAGCCTCCCCTACTGCTATGATCTCCCCCCCCAAAATTCTAATCCTTCCCTTTTCTATCCCTAAACTAGCCTTTTTAATCCAAATAACAGACTAACATGTCAAATTACTTTCATATTCCCCTGTACTAATTCACCACTAATCCTTTATGGGTTCCAGAGTAACGTGCTACTCTCCAAAAAGCGCTTTAACACCTCATCAGGGATAGCAAGCGCTATATAAATGCAAACCTTTTTCCCTCTTCTATGCCTCAGCTATCCTTCTCATTCCAAATAACTGGCTGACATATCCACCACTCATATTACTTTCATATTTCACTATACTAATTCACCACTAATCCTGTATGGGTTCCGAAATAGCGTGCTACTCGCGGAAAAAAAGTGCTTCAACACCCCATCGGGGGGTAGAAAGCGTTATATAAATGCAAACCATTTTTCCCTCCTCTATCCTTCTCAATCCAAATAACTGACTAACATATCCACCACTCAAATACCTTAAAATACTTCACTATACTAATTCACCACTAATACTTTATGGGTTCCGGAGTAGTGTGCTACTCGCCGAAAAAGCGCTTCAACGCCTTGTCTGGGGTAGTAAGCGCTATATAAATGCAATTACAATACACAAAACAATACAATATCCAGAATCTTCCATATTCAGGAACCTCCCTCTTCGGCTCACATTCACATTTGGGAGCTTTACAGTGTTCTCTGGCAACCTTCACTATGAGTACCTTACCACATTGCAAACGACTGCAAACTTCCATAAACCTTCTCAGCCCAAACCCTCAATAACAGAGATAGAGCACTTTTGAGGTGGCCAGAAAAGGTTAAGGAAGCTGAAACTCCTTTCTCAGAGGAGGTGGCAGGCTCAAGGTTGAAACCTTAAAGGAGTAAAAGGTGTTAAAACACCATCTGGAGACATCTAAACCTTAGGGTAAAAAAAACCTGTTACACAGTCTTCACCAAAAGAGCCTGAAGAGAAAATATACCAGAAGCTCTCAAAACATTTGTGAGGCAATAATCTCCACAACCTGAACGAGGCCAAACAAAAGAAAGAGAACATAACTACCTATGCTGCCACCAGCATCTCTCCAAATATAGAAATTGGATCAGTTACAACGTTGATGGTTCCACTGTCAGTGACACTGGAATCTCCCATAAGCAACAACAACTTCAAAGAAGAAACATGAGGATGGCCGATTGACTACAAGATCACTGTAAATGACACCGGAGCCTATAACAGAACCGTCAACCATTTCACCAAAACGTGTTCTGCTGACAAAGTCTCAATTGATTCTATCTACAGACATACATTGATTAAGCTGTCAACGGTAGACCCGCTTGCCGTTTTCCTAGTTAGCAAGAGATCCAGGAAAGGAAAGTTTTCATCAGCCATCAGATATACTACTAGAATATATTTCTCCCAGTAAAATACCATTGTGACCACAAAAATGTATAGAAACTGAGCTAAAAGATAACTTAGTCTGGATGACCCTTACAGGGCTGCATACATTCCAGGGCAGATAGAATAAATATCAGGACACAGAGAAGGAATTTGGTCAGAACTGTTGGAATGAGGGTTATTGGAAAAAATGTATATGTACATATATGTACATTTTAAAGTGGTCTGGAATCCCGTGTTTGGCATTGCTTATGGCTGATGAGGATTCCTCTGGAAGAGAACTAGGATTATGATTATGAGAAATACCATGAGCGGCCCCTGACGCAAGCACCAGCTATTCTAATCAAAGACTTGACGCACAGGATAAAAGACTATTGTGCTTGTTATTCCACAGAAGCTGGTCAGCAACCACCTGCTGCTCCGGCAAAGGCACCTTTGAACTCACTGAAATCACAAGGACAAGACTAACATGGATGAGACCCTGACACATCGGGTCCAGCTGAGCCTACTGTGCTAGTTCCACCATCTCTGGCCTGTCAGGTGCAAAATGTTTATGGCCTTCCAAGCAAAACGAATTCAAGTCAATACCTCTGACGATGGTCAATACTCCAATATAGAAGAAGGTCAACTTCCAGAATCTTTAAGATCTACTGGTGTTGAAATATAAAATTCAATACTCCTAATGGCGGAAGCCCCCAGAAGACTCTCTCCTTCAGATGACAGCTCCAGACTTCATTCACAGGTTGATAGGGCTTCTAAGAGATTCGACATCCCTGTGGCATAGAAACAGTTTGCTTCTTATACGACTTTTTTTTTGCTACTCTGTCACAGAACCATTGCGTTGACTGTTCCATCAATTTCCTCTTCCGAAGGACAATCCGCAAGATCGAACAGTGTTGCATAATCATGATGGATCCCCAATGTGGCTAAAACAGTACGGTTTATGGACCAGCTGGATTTCTCAGAGGACCCTCAGATTACATTCGGCTCATGCTTGAACCTCCTGTTCTGATGCTAGAGTCAAATTCTCCATCACAACCCAGTCCCTTAACATAATGGACTTGCTCCTGAGTACTTTTTGTTAACCCATTTACATATACCACTTGATTGCAGACCAGTACTAGTGCAGGTTAGGCCCCCCTCCCCCTTGATAACAAAAATGTTCCACTCAGATATTCTGCACTAGATATGCAATACAGAGTTTGCACAGAATGTCTTCTTTGCCTCATCAAATGCTTCCATACTGGCTGCATCTAGCACAAATGGGCCTCAAAATTAGTTCTTTCAGAATTCATCTGTCTCCTAACTTCAGATTGCACCCGTCAACATGCCATCTATAATCTCACTTCTCATATTGCTTCTCATATTTTAATTCTCACAGATTTTGTGATGACCTGCTTAGAACTTTTCATTTGCTATGTTGCATGTTGGTCACATTAGAGAGAAAAACAGTTTTAGGACAACTGATGAAAAACCTTTCTGAGCCCATTGACCAGGTGGGTGTATATATATTTCCCAGAAAGTTGCACTTCCTTTATCCTTGACAAGGAGAGAAAAGAAATTGCAAACTTCTACAATGAAGAAGTCCTTTCTAAGGTTTTACAAACACAGAGATCTACTACGACCCAGTCCCGAGTTCATTCAAATGAGCTTGTGATCCTCTAGCTCATTTTTAGGGACCTAGTTTGTGCAAAGGAAAGGGCTTTAAATTCACTGGTATGCACAGAAGTCTGAAATGCTCTTTAGAGAGGGACAGAAGCTTTAGATGAACCAACCAACTGCACACCAGCCAAGTCTGTGACATTTAGACATCCACAAAAGAGACATCTATCCAAACAAGGGTATTGCAAGGTAGACAGTGATTGCTTTCATTATCTGTCACAAGAAAGCTGGTCTACCCCTACGGGAGTAGTGACAACTCATTCATCAAGATGTGTGGCAGTGACAGCAATTCTCTGCCCTGGAGTCCCACTGGAAGACATATTTAAAACAGATACCTAGAAGAGCTATCACGCTTTTACAAGGTGCTTCTGCTTGGACTCAGAGATGGCAACAGAGTTGGTGGTGAGACAGATAGTTTTGCGTCACCTATTAAAAAAAAGGTATTTCCTGATTTCCAGTTTATGTGTAAGTATAGTGTTAATTTGTACCTCACCCCACAGTCTGATTACTTTGTGAATCTTTGAAAGAGTCAGTCGGTGTTGCAGAAGAAGCAAGTTACTTGCCCATCACTGCGGTTCTTAGACATTGGTATATTTCATAGCTTCACATGCAACTTTCCCCTTTTGAGTGTCATGCACTATTTATTGTTTCTCACACATGTCTCAAATCGCATGTATGGTGGCCTCTGGAGAGAGTGATGGTGAGTGGACTCTTAGCTCGTTAGCTGGAGTTTGGGTATTTCCCTTTTGATGACTCTTATTAAATGGTAAACACACTGCTGCTATAGGTTACATGAATGTGAATCTATGCAAGATACCAACTCTATGAAACTGTAAAAGGGGAGGTTGGGAGCACACTGCCTCACTTCCAAGCACAGTTCACCCCTTTGCATTGTGGTCAATGCAGTACACGATTAGCTCTTACTTCAATATTAACTGTGGTATTTCACCAAAGTTGGTGCAGATAATGCTGTTCATCTCTAGAAGAGTGTTTCTGGTTTTCATCCTTCATCAGTAGATATCAAAAACCGATTTCCTCTGGGGTTGCAGGAAATGTTGCCAAAGTCTTCACAGGTCTTAGTACCACTCACAGGCAAACAGGTGCATCCCCAAAGCTCGTCAGCTTACTGACTCAAGGGAGCCTTCAAACAGAGGGGGGTTTCCAACAACCCCAGATTAAGTGGTTTTTTGTTCTCAACTGATGAAGAAAGAAATCCAGAAACACGTGTCTAGAGATGTACAGCATTATCTGCACCTACTTTAGTGAAAAACTACAGTTAATAGTGAAGGAAACTCTAATTGTGTACTGTATTTACCAAAATGCAAAAGGGCAAACTGTGCTGTGATGTGAGGCAATGCGCTTCCAATCTCCCCTCTATTTAAGAGGTTCCCTTGAGCCAGCAAGCTGTTAAACTGTAGTCACAGGTTAGTAACTTGCTTCTTTCTTGATGAGAGATAGGATCTGCTATCAGTCAGAGAGAGGAACTAAATAAGTATGTATACTAGATGTGAATAGAATAACTTGTGACATCATTGTAATGTATTTATGCCTCTCCGTGTCAAAAACAATTACAGTTGTACACAACTTAGTTTTCCTCATAGAAAATCATAAACATTAAAGTATAATCTATCCTCTTTTTTGCATCTACTTATGTTAACAGAATAACAACAAAAGTTTTTTGTATTGATGCCTGTTTGTTCGGGGTAAAAATATTGACCTAAACAAATTGGATGGAAGTACTAAGAGTTCAGCATTTGTTAACTTGCGGTCTTTGTGAGATTACAAATAAAAACCTACAAGATGATGAAGTATATTGCTCCCTCTTCCCTTCCAGCTTGAAATCTTCCACACAGTGATGTACCGGAATTACCAGCGGAAAACAGACATGGATGAACCCCCACCCCTGGACTATGGATCAGGGGACGATGATGGTAAGAGCGAGAAGAGGAAGATCAAAGACCCAGTGTATGCCGAGTTGGAGGAGAAGTTTTACCGTTACGGGATTAAGCCAGAGTGGATGACGATGCAGCGCATTATCAATCACAGGTTTGTTAACCTATAGGGTACACAGTACTGGTAAGATTATGTAGGCTAATAAATATTTACATTCATAGGTAGAAAACGGTACACTTATCAAGTTAGTAGAATTAAATGAGATGTGCCGAGCAAATGTAGGTGACTGCAGTTGAGTGACTAACTTGTATTTGGGAAGTAGAAAATCTATTATACACAGAAAGTAACCCTTTAAATCTGCAGCATTTCTAAATCTAAGACTTCAAAAGACTTCAGAAGGTACTGGACTGTGAGTACTCCATCGTCCAAGCCTGAGACCTCAGTTATCCTCACTTACTGTTGGTAATGTATAGTGCTATAAAGCTTATTATACAAGGTGTCTTGCAACAAATATCTCTAGGACATATGTTGTGTTACATCTATAGCAAAATATATTGCGTGAACATCTGTAGCATGCCAAATCTGTAACTGGAACCATCATTTTTAGCACTTTGTAAGTGGTGCTTTCTGGAATGCTATTGCTTACCTCTTATGTTTTTCTAGTGCGTTCCCTACTAACCTGGAATTCATTTTTGATTTACAGCATGGACAAAAAAGGAAATTTCCATTACCTGGTGAAGTGGAGGGATCTCCCTTATGACCAGTCGACCTGGGAGGAGGAGGAGATGCCAATTCCCAGCTTCGAATATCACCAGCAGGCTTATTGGAGGCACAGGTATATGCTTTTCTAAAGAGAAAACTACTTACTCTTTGTATGACCTAGAAAGATTGCAGAATTCTGCTGGTTGGACAGAGTTGCCTAAGCAGAACGATGCGCCTTATTTAGAATTTGGCAGACACGGTACTCTGCCGTAAACGTGGCCCGACTACCATGTACATAAAACTGGTAGTCTGCCGCTCTGTTAAGAGTTGAGCGGACCATTCTTTTTTCCAATGGCAGTGCCTCACCGGCTTTGCTGCCAGAAACCCTACACCTGCGGCCAAGAGTTGGCGCCATCGATGTAGATGCATCAGACAATCCACCCTATTTAGAGCGTAAGGTCTGATGCATTTTTTTCATTAGGAAGAAAACTCCCAGTGTGTCAGGATAATTTTTTTTCAGAAAAAAACTCTCACTTTTGGAATTTGTTTTTGGAAAATGAAATGGTTTGATGTGAAGCTGCCTGAGATATGGCAGCTGCTCATCAAGGCACGGAGATCTCTGCTGGGAGGATGGAGATTTCTTTAAGTAAGGCAAGTGGTAATCCAGCCAGAGTGGTGGAGGAAATAACCTCCGCCATCCTGACAGACTTGGAGCTACCCACCATACTTTAAATTAGGCCCTATGTCCCTTTCGTTGGTTGGCACAGACTGTGATTTTGTTTTATGCTGAGATACTTTAGTAGGTCAGATCTCCATTAACCACATCTCACCTGCCTTGAAAGCCCTGCATTGGTTACCGGTTGCCAGAAGATCCACGTTCAAGCTGCTTTGTATCACCCACAAAGCAATACATGGAATGGGACTGCTCTTCATCAGGAATAAAATCACCAAACACATTCAACAAAGGAACTTCCACTCTGATGTGGAACCTCGCCTCAAAATCCCAAGATACAAGAAAAAAAACACGGGTGGCACATCCTTCTCTGTTGAAGCAGCCAAACTATGGAACTCTTTACCTCCCCCCAACACAAGATCCACAGACAACCACCTTATCCTCAGAAAACTACTCAAGAATTGGCTCTTCCCCACATAAGAACCATATGCAAACAGAAATTGACAGCATATCCTTCTGTATATAAGCATTTATTCTTACTATAGATATGTACCTATCGTTGTGTGTTGCTTTGTATAAACATGTAAAATAATTCTGTTGTTAAAAAATAAATACAAATACATTTCTAAAGTACAATAACACTTGAAAAACAGAGTTTATCTAATGCATCTTTAATCTACATATACCTACTTCCTTTATGCATCTATATATCTTCCATGTACTTGGATCTATATATCTATTACTTTCCTCCTAAAAAAGCATATCCAATGCACTACCCTGTTTCTCATCCTACACCTATATCAATAACTTTAATCTACATATACCTACTTCCTTTATGCATCTATATACTTTCCATGTACTTATGGATCTATATATTTATCACTTTCTTCCAATTCAGCATATCCAGTGCACTACCCTATTTCTCACCCTATACTTCACTCAATATATCTTCTACCCCAACTTTCTTACTCATCTCAAACTTCTTTCTACTGCTCTTTCCAATACACTACCCTGTTTCTCACCCTATACCTCTATTAATATATCCTCTTCATCCACTCTCTCATTTATCCCAAACCCCATACCACTACTATGATCCACAAAATAACCCTTACTCTCCCCTACTCTACCCCTCCTTGCATCATCTAACACCTATTTTACTATACTGATCCCCCAAAACAAGACTTTCTAAACTCTTCTCTCTGACTCTTCCCTGCCACATCCACTTTTTACTCATACCAAAGCCTCGTCCTACTGCTATGACCTCCAAATCAAAAAAACAAAAAAAAGTCCAAATCCTTTACTCTTCTATCCCTCCACTATCCTTTTCAATCAAAATAACAGACGAACATGTTCACTTCTCAAATTTCATATTTCACTATACTAATTCACCACTAATCCTCTATGGGTTGCAGAGTAGCATGCTACTCGCCAAAAAAGCGCTTCAACACCTCATCAGGGGTAACAAGCGCTATATAAATGCAAACCTTTTTTTCCCCTCTTCTAGCCTTCGCTATTCTTCTCACTCCAAATAACTGACTAAAATCCACCACTCTAATTACTTTCATATTTCACTATACTAATTCACCACAAATCCTTTATGGGTTTCTGGAGTAGCATACTACTCGCCAAAAAAAGCGCTTCAACACCTCAACAGGGCAAACAAGCGTTATATAAATACAAACCTTTTTTCCCTCTTGTATCCTTCCACTATCCTTCTGAATCCAAATGATTGACTAACCTATCCACCACTTAAATTACTTACATATTTCACTATACTAATTCTTTATGGGTTCCGGAGTAGCGTGCTACTCTCCGAAAAATCGCTTTGATGCCTCGTCAGGGGTAGTAAGTGCTATATAAATGTAATTACAATACAATACAATTGACCTATAGGATTTCTAAAGGTTGTTGAGAATGACCCGTAACGTTCCCAGCTATGGTTTTAGAGGTAAAATTGTGGTTCCTAGTTTATTTTGGATCCTTGAAGATCAGTTAGATGAGAGAAGATTCTGATTTTGAATTCCGTATGGTGCGAATCCTTATTTAGAGTTACATTTTCTCAACTTTACAGCAATATTCAAAAAGGAATTTGAAGAATTTGAGTTACGTAGGTAAGGGTACCTCTTCTCATTTTTATAATACAAAAGGCAAAATTCATACTAAGAGTAACGTTACACGTTGTTTTTATAGAGGAGAAGATACCCTGCAATTAGGAAGAAAAATGGGTCTTAAACACAATTACGAGACACTTGTCTGCTAGACATTGAGGAAATATTCTAGCTTTTTTTTCAATGAAGATTATGACCTATACTATGAAAATTGGGTTGCTGGCTGAGGGGGATGACACCCTACTCAAGCAAAAGCCACAATACTTGTCAGGGTGAACCACAAAAGGTCACTCAATTAACCTGTGCTTAACCCTCTGGTAGCTTGGCACAAAAGCAGGCAGGCTTAACTTCGAGACAATGCGCAAAGTATTTATGCAGCACATCAACAGTAATAAATTGAAAACACAACAAGAAAAACCACACACTAATTTAGAAAAATAGAGTGATATGTAATACATTATTAGATACCAAAATGACCAAATTCCAACCAATAGAACCAGAGATATGCAATTGTAAAGGTTGTTTAAAAAAAAGTCGCGATGGACATTGTCCAAATCACGAGGGCAGCATACAATACTGAGTTGAGTCCGCTGTTAAAAGTGTCTTGTGTACTGGTGCTTCGAGATGGGAAATTTTCCTGTTTGGCTGTGCAGTGCAGGCATCGACGAGCCGTCAACAGAAGCTGCAATGCAAGGCCCTGCATCTAGATGTGTTGCGCTGAGTCAAAGTCGCTGGAGCTGTCAACAGGAGCTTGCAAACATCACCGAGATGTGCTACACTGCGTCGAGGTGGATGCAGCTGCTAGTGCTGCGAGGACTTGCATTGAGATGCACTGGTGCTGAACTGAGATGCATCATCCTGAGCATCGAGATGCATCGCACTGGGTCAGTGCTTGCGAAGCTGCTGATCAGAAGCTCCTATGCATAGTATGGCGTTGAGTGTGTTGAAATACGTTGAGCTGTGCTGGTTGTCTGCATCAAGATGCATCACGCGGTGTTGGTGCTACAAGGCCACTCAACAGGAGCTGCGATGCGCGTTCCTGCATTGAGATGCATCAGGTTGCGTCTGCACAAAGGGGCCTGTTATGTCTCTGTAGCTCAGAACAGGAGGCCAGCTAACTAGCCCTTGTAGAATCTCTGGTAGTTCTGGGTTCAAGTTGTAGATTCAGTCTGCCTTCCTCAGGCAGTTGGACAGTAGGGCAGCAGAGCAGTACCTGTTGCAGCAGAGCAGCTAGACATTACTTCTTGCAGCAGAGCAGTCCTTCTGAATCTTTCACAGGTCCAAAGGTGACCTGAAGAGTTTGGTCTGAGGCTTCCAGCTGTGATGTGGGAAAAGCTTCTGGAGTTTCCCCCTACAGATGTGTCTGGAATTTTCTGTCTCCCTGCCCTGGTTCTGATTTGTCTTGGTGTACAATAGGATAGTGTGAAGTCCTTTGTGTGTGCGCTGAGCCAATGCCTTCAAAGTGCAAGTGTGGCAGGTGACAGCTCTGCCCCTTACCAAGTCAGAGATGGCCCATCCTGTCACCCCCAGACCCTCTGTAGGGAGCTAAAACCCTACTCAAGCTGACACCATAATCCTTGTCAGGGTAAATACAAGCAACGCCAGATTAATCCGTGCTCAACCCCCGGTAGCTTGGCACAAAGCAGTCAGGCTTAACTTAGAGCCAATGTGTAAAGTATTTGATTAACATTTCGAACAGTAACATAGTAAAAACACACCACAACAGGATGGTACACTGGATTTAGAAAAGTAGATTATTCTTTAATAATTAAAACAAGACCAAAATGACCAGGATCTAATCAGTAGAACCGGAGATATGGAGGCTTAAAGATTTCAGTAAATATAGCGCCAAAAGTACAAAGTGCCAACTGTGGATATCTGGTCGTGCTGGACCGGTACAAAGTTACAAGTTCAGGCTGATCGCGATGGAACGCGGCGAGTTACAGGATGCAGATCACCACAACATTCTATAAAACATACCAAAACTCTAAAAGGAATATAGATCACTAATGCAATTAATTGGATACAGAGAAGCGAGACACAGTTTAGTCAAGAAACCCTCAATTCAAGACTATCCCCATGCATAAATGTTAATATCTTGAGAAATGTTAAGGCAACTCTAAAAACTCATCAAAATATTTAAACACTTTGGGCCTCATGTAGGTAGCCAAATACCGGTCGGTAACGGCCGATTTTCGGTAAATATGCCGTTACCGACTGGTATTCAGACAAGTGAGATGTAGGAGTCCAAAAACGACTGTTCGGTAAATATGAGGCGGTAAATACCGAATCATATTTACCGAATTCTAAAATACCGAATCAGATTTACCGAATACATACTTAACGAATCGGTAAATATGAAGTGGTAAATATGAAGTGGTAAAAATTAAAATGACATGTAGGAGCACTCGGTAATTAAGAAATCCAAGAAAATCGGTAAATAAGAGTCGGTAATTAACACGGATTGAAAGCAGGTGGTAACCATCAACAGTGCATATAAGCAATCCCAAAATGCAACAGCGTGGACAACATGGCCGCTATGTATGTCATTGCAAGGCGCCTACGTCTACAGGCAGCAGGACTGAGGGTTTTGCGACGGGAGGAACGCATCTACAGACAGCGCATCACACTATTCCAGCTGACTGATGCAGAGATACATGAGAGGTACAGGCTACACCCCGAAACCATCATGGACTTAATCAGGGACCTTCACCCACTCCTGGACCAGCCAATAAGAAGGGCGCACGCCATACCCCCACATGTGCAGGTGCTCTGCAGCCTACATCTGCTGGCATCCGGCAGTTATCAGGTGGTGATAGCTGCGGTGGGTGGTGTATCCCAGAGTTGCCTGTCACGTTTCTTCAGGAAGTTCCTGGATGCCATGATGCAGAGAATGCACCACTACATCAGCTTCCCCAACACACAGGCTGCACTGCAGAAAACAAACACAGACTTTTATCACATGGCACAGTTCCCCCATGTCATCGGCTGTATTGATGGTACACACATCCCAATCTGTCCACCAGCTGACACAGAGCACATCTACAGGAACAGGAAGTCCACCCACTCCATCAATGTGCATACCGATTTGAATGATTTTGTTAAGGGTCCTGTGGGTGGCAGAACCAAAAGGTGGGCGTATGCTATTTACAACGAAGTCTGGAAGTTGTCGCAGATTGAGGCGGCTTCCAGATTGAGAGCTATTGACCAAGCAAACATGGAGAAGGTTTTAGCCGTTATAGATAATAGCATTAGCACTCTCTCTTCTAGGATTTATACATTAGACAATATTGTTTCTTCGGTTGTTGATATTGTGCATGATGATATGTCTGTGTTATATCATGGTCAAAACCAGTTGCGTTCTGTTATGCAGTTTGCATGGACGTTGCAGACGTTAAAGGCAGGGAGGGTCCCCTGGGACTATCTGAACACTACATCGTTATTCCTTCCCTTTAACCTTACTGACAAGCAGCGATTTATGTCCATGAAGGATGCTACATATTCATTGTTACATATTGAAAAGTGAGAACCGTTGCCTTTCTCTGTAGCGGAGATCAATTCAGCTACGTGGTTAGTACACGGATTGATAACTCTCCCTTTCGCGCTTTTTAAGTTTACGTCTTGTATGAAACATTATGCTTTGTCTAGGTATGAACCGCTGGGCACCGCTTTCATACATGAGGTTTGGTCCCTCCCCTTTACGTATAGATGTACTAGGGACGGAACTGAGGTTTATTTGAAAGGCGAGGAATGTACCACAACACCAGACCATTCCTTGGTATGTAGGCACATTCAATTACACGGCGCATGCAATGTACAAGCCCCGAATTTGGCGTGCGTCCTACGAGGTATCCCAGTGCCTGTGATTACACCTTCTTTCACACTGCTTGCAAACGGTAGTTATTTAATTTTGAATAATGAAGCTTGCTGCGGGATGTTAGTGGGAATCCCGTACATAGTAACTGTCTCGCAGAAAGTTGTCTGCTGCAATAATGTTCTTTTTCCACCCCCGCATGGGCGGCTGGATGTTTCCATCTGGCCTTCGATTCCAACCTTGAAAGCAGAGTTCAACAAGTTGAGCAGAATAAGAGCACTATTGTCCCAAAAAGAGGTGCCTTTGACTTCCTCTCGTGAAACATTTGTCCTTCACGTTGCTAATACGCGCACTGAGGTACAGGCGCTTCTGAATACTGACCTCCCCCGGCATTTCGGCTCTTTGATCCAAACTATTTTCAATGCCTCGTCCACAACCGGCCTGGCTCATTTTTTTAAACTTGTGGGCTCGGGTCTCGTGACCTCTTTCCAAACTATTTTTGGTGTGATTCCGGCATTTTTTCATTCACTTTTTTCGAGCATCTTTGGAGGTGTCCCGCTGCTTCTGGCGCTAGTGGCAGGTGTGCTGCTTTTCCTTTCTATACTCCGGAATGGCTGCTCCTTCTGTGCCACACGAGCACCTGTCCCGTCTGCATCTTCTTCGTGATAGGATGCTTGACTTTTATGGTACTTTGCCATTGGCGACTTTGAGCCTGGTTTATGGATTATCCTTCAGGTATTCCTACTTCACCTGCGTACAACCTGTATTTCACTGCCTGGATTGTCCCTTTGAATGGCCTCTGGATTTGTGCTTGACCAACATGGTGTCTCCGGTGCCGGATTTCGATCGACTGATGAGGCCCTTAGTGTCTCACGAGTTGGCCTGTTCTGGTGTCCGGATTATGGCCTGTGGTGCGGCGCATGGTATCCTGGGTAATTGGGACATCTCTGCGGCCGCCTACGACTTCTTGGCTATGAGCTATTTGGAGGAACATTCCGGGTGCCCTCTGATTGTGCTAGAGGCTCCGATGGTTGGAGAACACGTATGTTCCTTTTCTTTACTTAATTGGATGGCTGAGACTTTTAATGGCCCTGCAAACGATTTTTTGTTGGAAGCAGTGGCCACATATGCTGCCTATACATTCATGGATTAACTGGACTGTCGTCCATTGCGCCTGTGCTACTGGACAGCACCCTGGCGCAACGTTTATTTCTTTTATTTCTCTTTTTTCTCTTCCTGATGGTCGTTTTGAGTTTTTTTATATACTTGCATTTTTTTTTAGAATTCTATGCTGCTATTTTTTGTAGTTTCGGACTTTGGCGCCGCATTGGTTACGCCTTGTTCTGCTCTGACGAAACTGAACTCTGCGTTCTCTCTTTTCTTGCCTATTAAATAGTGCTTCGATCAAGGGGGCGTGTAGTGAGTTCTCCCTGAATACGTACATACATTGTTAAGTTAGCATAACCACGTTAAATGTTAGAAAGCCATCTTTTTGTCTTTGCACACGACACTGCGTTTACATGTTATTTCTTAAATAAACTGCTGACTCGAGACTTGCTTCACACGAGAGCAATCTGTTGTTACCATCCCAAGCTCTGCGCAGCGACCTTGGTCTGTACATGGTGTGACAAACAGTCTGGAATATTACACAATGCATGTTTTCCACTCTAGGTTGATCGACCCACTATTTAGCCATAACACACGCGCAGCTGCAAATACCTGAAAGTTGTTGCTTTTAATATCACAGACATCATGTTTATTATTCAGACCGAAGACGAGCCTTCCTGCGAGAAGACTCCTGATGCTCCTGTGATGTGATTTCCCTAAGCTGATCTTTGAGGTATGGGGTCCCCTATTCAAGCCTAATAGACCTTCTATTAGCATAATAATAATATTAGCTTCTTAGTAAAGGGAAGGTGGTAGTATCCTCGGTATTTTCCGATTCGGTAAATACCACCTCGGTATTTACCGATTCGGTGAATTCCGATTCGTGATTACCGAATGTTACCGAATCGGTAACTGTTACCGAATTTTTACCTACATATAACTTACCGATTCTAATTTACCGATTCGGTACGGCTCGGTATTTAAGAAACGGTAAAATTTATTTACCTACATGAGGCCCTTTATAACTAAACCCTATAGTCTTCTTGTGTTGTTGGTGGTGCAAATATAAATGGCAGTGCCTCTCGTATTATAGTCACACCTTTACATAAAAACATATTCTTTAAATATCAGTTTCAGTTCATTTTTTACTATGAACAAATAGCACATGTTTTATGTCCTGAACTTGAAATATTCTGATGATTAAAATCAGTACTATTCAAGCCATACCATTTACCTGAAGTTGTTGGTATATGGCGCACCAATAAATTAAGATACAACTGAATCTGCTTTCTTACATCTGATTCAACCATGGTTTGCAAACTTTTTAATTGATCACAGTGATTGATATCTAGATCCAACCGCCCCTGTTTTTTTTGTTGATCTAAGAAATGTTGTATCCCCCCATAAAGTCATCATAGTTAAAATAAATACTTATTAAACAGTTGTGTCCAATACTAGAGCTATTTAAAGACAAAAGCAGTCATTTCTTGTTTTTCCTGCTTTCTGTTTATGGCTGCCTGCTTTACTAAAAGCCCCAATGATTTAGAGCACCAAGAACTGGAGCAAAAGTACTCATAAGGCCTTGCTTATTCTCCGTGCCTGCAATACAGTGCTACGTATTGCTGAGAGTAGAGACCTCAATATTTTGCTCTATTCTATTGAGAAGAGAGTTCATTTTGTGGAAAATATGAAACAATTAGTGAGGTTATGTTGCTAAAAACATTGAGGTGAGCTGCAGGATGTGTGCTTCTTGTGGCTCAGCATAGCATCCGCAGGCCTGCCAGTTGGGGGTTAACTTTTCTATGATTTATAAAAAGTTTGAAAGACAGGTTCCCACCTCCAGACAGGTGTTATTGCTTACTCTTTCGAGAAGGGCCTTCCCTATTTTCTAAATAAACTTTTTTTATTCAGATGCATAGATAAATTCATAATCTGGCGCTTAGCATCATTTAGATGCAAACAGTGGAAAGACTTAGCCTGTAAACTTATTTGAAGACCAATAGATAATTGGTCTAAAATTATGACATTGTCAACACAAAGAAGCATGTGGAGCAGCTTTCTACTGATCATAGAAGAAGAGTGTTTAAATTTTCTAAAATAGCTTGAGTAGATCACATTTATGCAAAAAGAAATGCAGAAATGCCAGAATGTAAAATTCACGTCTCTTTTTCACTAGAAAGTCATACTTCTCTCCTGGGGGATAGTCATAAGCGTTTGAATAGTTCAGCCCACGTGCGGCAATCCTGGAGCATGTTTCCATATAAATCTTTTTAAGTGGAGATGTCCGCCTTTCTTCAGGAAGGCCTACAGAAACACTTATGAAAGAACAGATTATGAAGCATGTAACACAGGTACATATGAACCTCTCCTTCAACTTTACCACTAAGTGTTGCCTCTTCTGCCTACACCCTAAATGGGCCTGGTCCCCAAGGATCCAAACAAATTAATTCAACTCCCCTACAACACACCTATCTTCTCTCGCTAAAACTTTAATGCTTTTAGACTGACTTCAGTAAATTCTTCTCCAAGAATTTACATTGCAGAATCTGGAGTGCATATTTTTACTATGGAATATGTTGAACTGTACATAAATTGGTAATTTTGATGACACCAGAACCATGTATGCAAAGGCTGTACTGGGATTACTTCAAAGCTGGGTTGATACTAATCAATGTTATCATGTAAAGCATTCAAGTTTTCATTTTATTTGTATAACCTCACTGATGTTCAAGTGGTATCCGATAAATATGAGATAAGTGGGAAGCAACCAGTTTTTCAACAATGTTAACTGGCCAACATTAAAGAGTAAAATAATTGCCCTCAACATTCCAAGATGTCTTCCGAGAATACGGATTGTCGTCATGCATTCTGAGACACGGAGTCAGATACTGAATGCTTCAGATGGTACGGTTTCTCACCTGTAATCCCATTTCTCTCTTGTATATCCACTGAAGTCATAAGCGTTTGAATAGTTCTGCTCACGTGCGGCAATCCCAGAGCACATTTCCATATAAATCTTCTTAATTATAGACATTCTTCTTTCTTCAGGAGAGCCTGCGGAAACATTTAAGAAAGAAAATATTATTCAGCCTATAACACAGGCTACAATGGAGGAATTCTTCAGATTGTACTTGCAAAAGAGTGAAGAAAAAACATATGTAGTATAACAATAAAGTAATTATTTTATAAATTTTAGAAATTTCTTTCACAAACCATTTTTGTAAAAGTAGAAAATGAAGCATAGTAGTACAGTGTAGCATCATAAACTGCTGTTATGTGAGTGTAGAACAGTGTCTATACCTTTAAGGACTCAGAGAACACCAGTATCCCATCATGCCCTGCAAGTGGCAGTTGCCGCTGTTCTTTTTTCCGGCACTTGGAGACAGGATCCTGGAGCACTGAGCTTGGCCTTTTAGGCTTTTTCTCTTCAAACTTCTCTAGTCAAATTGTATTTAGACTACTTCACTCAATGTTTTTCACCACTCTCACTATTTCTGTCTTTTTCTGACAGGAAATTGTAGCATTACCTCATTTATTATGCCTTCTTTATTAGTGCCTGTTAGACCTGTCAGCCCTTTGGGTGGTCCCTCCTCATCATTATTTATTTTGTCCCACTTTTGCCTCAAACCCTGTTATAATTTTTCCTTTTTGGGAACCACCAGACTTTTTAGTGTTGATGCAGGGTCAGGGAGCCATTTTCCCTACCCCTGGAACTTCTGTCTGAGGGCCTGAGACACAAAATGGTGGCCACCTATTGTCACCTGTGACATCACCAGAACCTCCTGGAACATTCTAGAACCCTGTGACAGTGGGAGGCAGTTTAGAATGTTGGGAGGCCATATCAGGTTGGCAGTTGGCACCTGACTAGAGAGGACCAGTTCAGAAGGAGGTCGGAGTAAGGCAGCAGGTGTGGAAACCAGTGCTTGGAGTGGGGTCCAGAAACCCACCCTTGATGCTAGTCCCTACTGACCAGCCCAGCCTAGAGCCCTGTGTGGGACCAAGACCAGAAAAACCATCTTAAGGACCTACATATTGTGAAGAGGCCTTAAAGAAGAAGACCAGCAAGCTCCTGACCTGTTTAGCGGTGTCCTCCTGGAGTCCTGACGTCGAGAAGCCTGGAGACCTGAGGCCTGAGGTGGAGAAGCGGCGCTGACAGAAAGCAGACGTCGTACCCGGAGCCGTCAGAGGTCGAGAGAGGGCGCCGACGGAGGTCGTGGAGAGGCACCGGAGGTCGAGTAAGGAGTCACCTGAGGTCGAGGTGAAGCGCGCCGGAGGTCGGGAGTGGAGATCGCACTCCGGAGACGCCGGAATCTGAGGTGAAGCGCGCTAGAGGTCGGGAGTGGAGGTCGCACTCCGGAGACACCCGGAAGCGGGGAGGCCGTGACCCTGCGACGCCGGAAGGCGACATCGAGCCGGAGCAGCCCAGCGACATCGAGCCGAGGCCGCCCAGCGACATCGATCCGGAACAGCCCAGCGACATCGATCCGAAGCCACCCAGCGACATCGATCCGAAGCCGCCCAGCGACATCGAACCGGAGCCGTCCAGCGACGTCGGCCCGGCGCCGAGCGGAGCCGATCATCGTGAAAAGGGCAGTAAGTGGTAGAGGGGGCGTCTGAGGCCCTGTGGAGCCCTAAAAGACCATTCTAGGGGCTAGAGGGGTGTTAGAACCAGCTTGGGAGTGCCAGGGGTGAACTGAGACTGGTGCAGTGACCTCTGTGAGGGGTTGTGTATTTTGGGAGAGCCAGATCCTTAGGTTACCCTTATTCTACCTCAGTTCAGGCCCAGCCTTGACCAATCTAGGTGGGACACCCCCCATGTCATCCAAATGACCACAAGCTGTACTTGGGCAAAGTGAAACCAAACTACCTCGTGAAAGGGTTGTGAACTGTAATTGTCATTGATTGTGTTATTTAAGTTATTGAGGGTGCTTTATTTATTGTCTTCCACTGTATTTATTCCTGACTGTATTTATTTGCCATCTGTATTTATTGCACCTATATTTATTCCGTGTTTATTTATGACCTGATCCTAGTTATTGAAACCCCACTGTGGTATTATTTATTTGACCTGCTATTTTCAAGAAAAGTCTTATGGTATTGTATGTATGTTTTGAAACCTGCAACTAAGAGAAAATAAGATAAAGACAAACTTCTTTCTTTCATAATTTTTACGGTATAGTGTCGTTTTTGGAACGGATGAACGCATGGTTATTGTGAGGGTGTGACGTACGCTTAACACGGTGCCTGACCCCCGACCGCTCGAGCCAAGCTACCATTGTGCTGGGAACCTGGTGACTGCTAACCCGGTTGCCCGGTTTCCAACAGTGCCCGGTCTGTGGGAGAAATAAGCCTAAAACAGACACTCACAATGTCTGTGTTTTATGTCTTCCATCTATCCATGTTCCTGAAGTTTGGCAGCATTGTAAGAAATTTTCGCGATGTACCCTGAGAGAAAGGGAGAATAATTGTCTTCATGCTGGGGGTAATGGCGCAGACAGAAAGAACAGCTGCAAGGCGAGACCACAGAGCGTGTAGTGGGTCTGTCCTCTACCAGAACTTTGCCATCTACCTCTGAAGGATGTGGGAGGTCCAAAAAGAGGGATCCAGCCAGAAAACAACATCTTTCCTGCTCGACATTGAGAGGGTCGATGTCGAGACCAGGTATGGTACCAACCTGTTCGCCATCTCCACTTGGTTCAACATCGAAGAAGAAGCACCCATTGACGTCGGAGCATTGTATGACGCCTCAAGGGCTTACACCGTCGGCACACACAGTGAGGTCGACGTCAAGAAGCACTTTGATGTCTAGGTGTAAGCAAAGATCACCATCTAGGAGCAAATCGACATTGAGGCGTCGGATGACATCGCTGTCGGAGTACATCCAAGTCGAGGCGTCAACTGAGTCAAAGTCGAAAAGCATCTTGACATCGAGAACACAGGAACAAAAGAGAAAAAGGAGACTAATATACTCTTCTCCAGATTCCGAATGTTCAAAGGTATATTCACCCTCTTCTCCGGCAGTCCTAAAGGGTTATTCTCCACTAGCTACTCCTCCTCCATCTCCACGTCCTTCTCCACCACTGCCTCCTCCGCCACCACCGCGCCTACACCACCTCCTGTGCCTGCTACGCTAGTGATACCTGTGCCTGTCACTATACGACTTAGATTGGACTCCATTGCTCACGTCATCACACACATCATTTCAGGCACTTATTGCCTTCCATATATCGATGTCACAGATCACGTTCTTGGTCAAGAACAAGATCTCACACAAGGTCACGCACAAGATCAAGGCATAATACCACATATACAGCCTCATTTTCTTCTAATAAGTGGTACTCGCCAACTTTAACGGATTCACCACCTCCTCCTGTTTCTTCTGTGGCTTATATCACCACCTTCCAGGAGGTCTTGGGTAGAAGAGAGGCAAAGCTCAATATACAGATGTCGGTCCCCACACTGTCCACATCTGTGATTTTTGAGACTCTCCATCAGCGGGCAGCCTCCAGGCCTGTACTTTCATTGGTTCTGGGGCTCAAAGAACCAGCATTGGAGCTTTTTCTGACCCCAGCCTAAACGAAGACTGCACCTTTGAGGCTTCAGAATAAGTACAGGCCACCCAAGCAAGATCCTGTCTTACTTTGATCAGATCAACCATCTGATTCAGTTGTTATCCTGGCAGCCAAAAACCACCATACTACCGCTCCTGCTTCCAATACAGCTGCAATTACAATGAAAGCTGCTAGTGTTACACCACTTCTCGGTAGGTATGATAGAGTGCTCTGGGACTCTATCCAGCAGTTTGCAGATGAACTTTCAAGGGACAGACAGCAGATTTCTTAGAGATCGTAAATGAAGGCCTTATAGTGTCTAATCAAGTTAATAGCGTCACAGCGGACTCTTCCTTGTTAGAGGCAAATGAATTCTGCCATGGCATCGCTTTAAGAAGACACTTTTGGCTCCGCCTCACATCTATAAAACCAGCGTCTTAGCAAAGGATTGTTCATCTTCCTTTCTCAGGTACAACCTTTTTCGGCACCCTTACCGATGACAAGATGGCGCTCATAAAAGCTGAAATGGAGACTCTCAAGGTGGTTGGCCTTGGAAGGCTAAACGAGCAATGGTGTTCCTTCAGGTCCTACCAACGCTGGTTTTACACTCTTAGAGTTCAAACCCCTACTTGGTATAAGAGTTGCCAAGAACAACAGCAGCAATGACCCTACCAGCAACAACAAAGACGGCAATCTAGGGGATGCTCTTCCCAGAAGCCTGCCCGAGGGGTTAACCAATATCAGGAGAAAAACCCTGAATCTTCCCTTACCCCTTTTATGTTACCCACTCCGGTAGGGGGAAGCATTACTCTTTACTTGGCAGAGGTGCAAAAAATAACAAACAACACCTGGGTTCTCAATATTGTTCGAAATGGGAATTGTTGCCTGCAATCTGAGACAATACTCATTTCAAAACAATATTGAGAACCGTACCTCCTGAACCGTCCACTCAAAATCTGCAGAGACTTTGCTCAGAAGTCAACATCCTGCTAAACAAGCATGTGGTGGAGGTGGTTCCCCAAAGCCAACGGAGGACGAGCATCTACTCTAGATATTTTCTGGTGAAGAAGGACATGCAAAGTTCTTCAACGTCTGGGCCATCAACGACAGCAAGTCAATGTAATAATAATCCACATTTGTAAAGCGCGAAAAATTACCCGTATGGGTCTCTAGGCGCTGGGGGCCATCGGGAAGATTAAGCAAGCTTTTGCCCAGAGTCACATGGGGGGAACAACCTTTACAACGCAACTTTTACACCGCACTACCATTACAACGAAACTTTTACAACGCATGCGATGTTACAACGCATGCTTTTACAACGCAAGTCTTTACATCGACTAGCACTAGATGGCGTGCTAACATTAGAAATAGTGTTGTTTACTATCCAAACACCTTCCCTACTGCAACGTGGACTGGAGTTACACATTTCTAATGTCAGCACGCCATCTAGTGTATGTCGATGTAAAGACTTGCGTTGTAAAAGCATGCGTTGTAACATCGCATGCGTTGTAAAACTTTCGTTGTAACAGCATGCGTTGTAAAAGCATGCGTTGTAACGTCATACATCCTCACATGGTGCTGGGCTAATCTGCTGCCGGCACCGGGGATCGAACCGTGATCCCCAGATTCCGGAGGCAGTCACCCTGGTCGCGGCGCCACACCTCTTCCCTAAATCCACTCTGGTTCAGACTCTGCAGTGTTTAGGTGTTACCATCTACACCATACAAGCAAGAGTGTGTTCTTCGGGGGAGAGACTTTCACTGATCCATCAAAAGTGTCTCTCTCTAATGAAATTCTCTCATTCAACTGTGAGGTCAATGTCATCTTTCCTGGGCTCCATGGCCTCGTGCATCTTCCTCACCCCAAACACACGTCTCCACATGCATCTCCTTCAATAAAGCCTCAAGGAAAAGTGGGACATAACAACAGGCAATTGGAAAGACAGGATTGTTCTCTCCCCTCATTCAAAACATCATCTAACATGGTGGTGCTCTCCGACAAACCTTCTTCAAGGCATGCTTTTTCACCAACAGGTTCCATCACAGACAATAGTGACGGATGCATCCTTACCGTGGTGGGGAGCCTGCATGGATTATCTCCAGATTCAAGGCTCCTGGTTTCCGAGGGAGATGAAGTTTCATATCAATCTCCTCACACCTATGGCAGCCTTGCTGGCGTTAAAGGTGTTCCGCCTGTCATTCTAGTCACAACCCCTACTTGTTCAGACTGACAACACAACCACCATATATTTCCTCAACAAGCAGGGGAGGAAGAGGTCCAGGCCCTTATCGCACAAAGCCCAAACAATCTGGAACTAGCCAGGAACTTATGTATCACAGCAACTCACCTTCCATGTGTGCAAAATGTTCAGGCACAGGCTCTCAGCAGGGTCCTGCAATAAAATAACAAATGGGTCCTTCATGACGACGTTGTGCATGATATCTTCAGGCTATGGGATGTGCCAAACATTGATGTGTTCGCCACCGCTGAAAACCCAAAATGCCACAAATGTGCTATGGATCGACTGGTCTGACAAATTTCTTTACGCTTTTCAACTGATACCATTTATCCCAGCAGTCCTAATTAAACTGTCCTACTCGAGAGCCAAGCTCATCCTGATAGTCCCCGGGTGCCACCTAGCTAATGGTTAACGGACCTTGTTCACTTGTCATAGCATCCACATCTCAAGCTGCCATGCAGACTAGACCTGCCAACGAAGTTAGGAGTCTAGATGGTTTACCCCAACCTCTCCTCCTTGAATTTGGCAGCATGACTCCTTAGCTAATGCACTATGGACATCTGAACCTGCCACAAGACTGCATGGACATCCTCAAAGACGTAAAAAGACCTTTGACTGCCTTCAAGTGGAAGAGATTTTGTATTTGGTGTTCTTCCAATAACATAGACCCTACATTTTGCCACGAAGATGTCATTCTTCACTACCTTCTTCATCTGGCAAAATCTGGTTTACAATTCTCTTCCATAAAAGTTCTTTTGGCGGCCTTTACTACGTACAGAAAATGTCCTTCCCAAAACTCTTTTTTCAAGATCCCTGTAATTAAGGATTTTTAGAGGGCTTAAAGAAAGTTTTTACCTCCCATTATGTGCCCTTCCCCTTCTTGGGAGCTTAACATAGTCCTTTCACATCTCATGCAAGAGCCTTTCGAATCTATTCATAAGGCATCCTTCATGGAAAACCCCTTTCCTTGTAACAATAATATCAGCTCGTAGGGTTAGCGAAATCCAGGCCTTATGCTCCTTTCACAGTCTTTCACTCGAGCAAGGTAGTCATGGGAACTCACCCTAAATTCCTACCCAAGGTTATTTCTGATTTCCATGTTAATCAGACAATATCTTTGCCAACATTCTTTCAGAATCCTTCAACCCCGGATAAAAGATCTCTCCATTTCTTCGATGTAAGGTGCGTGTACACATTTTATCTGGATAAGACACGTGACATCTGCTGATTGGACCAGTTGTTTATCAACTAAGGTCCCGTCCGTACAGGTATGGCCACTCACAAGCAATCCATCTCCAGATGGATAGTCTTTTGCATACTGTTGTGCTACCATAAAGCCAATAAGACGTTGTCTGCTAAACCCAAGGCGCATTCTACTTGGGGCAAAGCAGCAACCGCTGCTTTGATGCAAAATATCCCTATCAGTGACATCTGTAAAGCGGCCACATGGCGCTCTGTGCACACATACACCAAGCACTATTGTTTGAACTCAGATGCTCGAGCAGGTGCCCAAGTCGGACAAACCTCCATCAGAAATATATTTGCTTAATACAACCTCAGTGTTTTGTCCTCCTTTTTTTTCCAGTGCGTTTGATGGGGACAGGCTTGGTAGTCTATTCAAACGCTTATGACTATCAATGAAGATCACCCAAGAGAGAAGGTATGATCTCTTACCTGTAATCCCAGTTCTCTCTTGGGGAAATCTCCACTGAAATCAAAAGCGACCCTCCCTCCTCCCTAAGGGGCATAACAGAGGACATCATTACTTACCTTTAAATTATACTTTCAGTAAAAAAGAACTCAGGCAACTGCCACCCACAGGGCATGATGGGATACTGGTGGACTCCAGGTCCTTAAAGGCACAGACACTGTTTTAAACTCACATAATAGCAACCTATGAGGCTACGCGGTCCTGCTATCCTTCATCTTCTACTTTTACAAAAAGGGTTTGTGAAAGAGATTTTCGCTGTTTATACAATAATTGCTTTAATATTATAATATATATTTTTTTCACCCTTTTGCAAGTACAATCTGAAGAATTCCTCCATTGTAGCCTGTTTTATAGGCTGCATAATATGTTCTTTCTTAAGTGTTTCTGCAGGCCTTTCTGAAGAAAGGCGAACGTCTACACTTAAAAAAGATTTATATGGAAATATGCTCCGGGATTCCCACATGTGGGGGGGGGAACTATTCAAACGCTTATGACTTCAGTGGAGATTCCCCAAAGTGAGAACTGGGATTACAGGTGAGAAACCGTACCATCTGAAGCATTCAGTATCTGGCTCCTTGTCTCAGAATGCATGACAATTAGTATTCTCAGCAGACATCTTGGAATATTGAGAGCAACTATTTTACACCTTCATGTTGGCCAGTTAACATTGTTGAAACATTGATAAATCTTGTTTAAATTGGTTGCTCCCTACCTGTCACACATTTATCACGTATCACTTGAAAAACAGTGATGTTATCCAGACATAATGAAAACTTTAATCCTTCCCCGGAAAAAATTGATTAGTATGAACCCAACTTTGAAGTGATTCCAGTACAGCTTTAGCAATCATGGTTACGGTGTCATCAAAATGACCAATTTATGAGCCGCTCAACATATTCCATAGTGAAATTAAGCCCTTCAAATTCTCCAATGCAAAATCTTGGTGAAGATTTTACCGCAGTCAGTCCAAAAATGTGAACGTTTTAGCGAGAGAAGATAGATGTGTTGTAGGGGAATTTAATGAATTTGTTTGAATCCTTAGAAACCATGCCCATTTAGGGTGCAGGTAGAAGAGACAACACTTAGTGGTAGAAGTTAAAGGAGAGGTTCACATGTAGACTAATAAACTTTGAGGAACGTTCTTGTGGTAATTGTGAGAAGTTGGCCTGATATGTAGTGCTCACTATTCTAGTGATCACTGTGTATCATTCCAAACGACCCTTATTGATGATTGGTTGTAAGTCAACCTTTTAGACCAGCTATCCTAGTAGCGTGGATACGAGCAGTCTTAGGCTAAACTCTAGAGGGCGTGTTAAGCCAGCTGTTTACCATCACATATACCCCTTGAACACCAAGTGAAAGGACACCACACAAGTTGTTATGAAAATAAAAGGGTATTTATTTATAACAAGACTACCCTGGCTCTTTATGAGTCAGGGAGCTAAGCACACTACAAAACTCTTAGGAAAATACTTCAGTTGCACAATTTACACAAATGCCCGAGGGGCACGAGAAACCATCTACACTAACAGTGAAATGCGAATGGTTAGAGTCTGGAGGTACTGATTCCGGAGTGTTCCGATCAGTGGGACTAAACGAAAAAGGAACTGGACACTTGTAGAGCGAACCTGCGATGGAGCACCGAGATGCTCGATTTACCTAGCCCGGAGGCTGCGGCTGCGTGAAGTTCGTCAAGATGTCGGGAGTCCTCGTGTAGTCTCAGGAGCCTGAAAGAAGAAGTTGCTGGCAGGCGACCAGTGACGATGTTCAGAGCGATCCAAGCCTGGATCGGTGATGAAGGAAAACCTGAAAGCAGAGGGGACTCAGTTCTCAACCGCTAGCCAGCGATCGTGTGGGTACCAGGAGGGTACCGGCTGAAGTCACCTCGACCAGGTGAGTGGGCGACGTCGGACTCGGCTGTTCCTCGGACCAGGAGGCGCGGCGGCGACCAGGATGGAGGGCGAGCTGTCCCACGCAGGTGTCTGCTGTCGATGATGCTGGGCCCAGGAAGGGGCAGCGGATCTTGGCAGTGGCCACCCAAGCGGGGGAGTCAAGATGGCGTCGGGAGTGGACCAAGAGGGTCCGGGGTACTCCTCTGTTGAAGGGGAGCAAGTGCCAGTCTGGAGCAACCAGACTAGTGATGAAAAATAATCTTGGAGCATCGTGAAGAGGGCCACAAGCCGGTCGGCAAGTGGTCGGACAACGCGGTGAACAGCAAGGAGCGGAAGGGCCCCCACGCAGATCTCGTGGATGCTGGGGAGGCAGACTTCGGTGCTGGAGCTGCTCAGGGTTAGGGCTTCTCAAACCCTAGGTGCACTCACTCGAGGGTCCCTCGGTGGGCGTGCTGGATAAGCGTCGTGCAGGTTCTGAAGATAGCCGGTCCCGCAGGTCTCGTCACACCTACGACTCTCAGCTGAGCTGATGAGGGAGGTAAAAGGTCAGAGATGGCAGGGAACTCGGGTCTCGTCGAGCTGGGCAGTCTTGATCCGTAGGAGAGACTTACAGCAAACCGCAAGCGCTTAGTTGGTGCCTGCTGGTGCAGGGTGGCTACTCCTTAGCCACAAGGGAGAGTCTTCAGAATTAGTCAAGAGTTCCTTTCGTGGAAAGTGGTTCGTGATTCGGAGGTATCCGATTATCTGATTATCCAATTTGGGAAGGGGACTCGCTCCTACCTTTATTCTAAGAAAAAGGGGTTGGCCCGTGACTAGGTTCTACCTATGGGTGGAGCCAGGAGGGGGTGGTTACACCCCTATCCTTTGTCCGGCTTCGCGCCAGCTCAGGGGCTGGTGTGCCCCCGAAACTGGTTTGAGCCGGGCTATGCACAGTGAGCACCGGGGCGCCACTGGCAATCACCTTCCTTTCAGCCCTGCCTACCTGGGATACACAAACCCTGTCTGGGACGGTGCTAACACCGCCCTCGACAGGAAACCCTTTGTCCAAACTCCCTTCGCTGGAAGGTCCCCCAGCAGCAGGAGGTCAGACTTGTGTCTGGTGGCAGCATCCATTTTGTGATGCTGAGGCTTGAGTCAACTTTAACCGGGGTTCAGGGTTACTTCCATGTCGTGCCCCTCTAGAAGGGGGGAATGCTAACCCCGTCGCCAGAACTAGCGAGGGGTTCGTATTCCAATTCGTATGACACCTTACTCGACATGTGTAGGTGATGCGATGCCAAAGTTAGCAAATAGTTGGCCCGCGTCACCATGGAACGGCTATTAGGACTTGGTTCCGCAAGCCGTCGACGGGCTCGGCTCGCGCCAGAGCACCATCCCACATGACTCCCCGCACTCTGCCTTCAGGATTGATAAGGCCTGCCATAGGAGTGACTGATAGGAATCCATGTGTCCATTTTAGGGTTAGGTGTAGGAATACTACACCTACAGCAACGGGTGATTACACCACGTGGCCCCAGCTGTCGTGCAGCCAGTTGTGTCAGATTTGGGCGGCCATTCCAGGGGTGGCATAATACATGCTGCAGCCCCTGGTAGGCCCTGGGTACACCGATGCCCTGGATACCTGTGGTATGCTGAGACAGGGACTGACAAGGCGGCCCAGTTCCAATTAGTGGATGCACCTAACGTACATGTGTGTTAATTTCGAGAGAGAACAGCTAGGCTGTGGGTCTGATTGGCAGGCCCACAGCCGGAGAAAGTCGTAAACCAATGAAGCAAAAGCAAAAATCTGGGTGATCATAGGATTGCAGACCCTACTCTCCTACATGACCCCCCCCCAAACTTTGGGACAATAAGCTAACCTTGACCAGGTGAGTCTTCTTGCTCTAAGTGGAAATACCTGGAGAGCCCATCTGCATTGCCATGATCAGTGCCAGGTCTATGCTCCACTGTGAAGTCCATCCCCTGTAGGGAAATGGACCACCTAAGTAGTTTGGGGTTTTCACCCTTCATTTGATTTAGCCACAAGAGGGGCTTATGGTCGGTCTGAATCTTGAAGTGAGTGCCAAACAAGTATGGCCTCAACTTCTTCAGGGCCCAAACCACAGCAAAGGCCTCCCTCTCAATAGCTGACCAATTCTTCTCTCTGGGGGTCAACCTCCTGCTAATAAAAGCTATGGGCTGGTCATGACCATCAAAATTCAGTTGCGATAGAACAGCTCCCACACCCAGCTCCGAAGCGTCTGTTTGGACAATGAATGGTTTGGAGTAGTCTGGACTCTTTAGGATAGGTGCTGTGCACATGGCCTGCTTTAGGTCATCGAATGCCTTCTGACAGCTTGCTGTCCACTGAACTTTTTTTGGCATCTTTTTACTTGTCAGGTCGTTTAGCGGGGTCACAATGGATCCATAATTTCTGACAAATTTCCGGTAATAACCAGTCAGGCCCAAGAAAGCTCGAACCTGAGTCTGGGTGGTTGGAGGAGCCCAGTCCTGTATGGCCTGTATTTTGCTCTCCAACGGTTGAACCTGACCCCCTCCTACAAGGTGGCCCAGGTATACAACCTGTGTCTGCCCTATCTGGCACTTGGTGGCCTTGATAGTGAGGCCTGCCTTCTGCAGGGCCTCTAACACTTTCCTCAGGTGGACCAGGTGATCCTCCCAGGTGGAGCTAAAGACAGCGATATCGTCCAGATACGCCGCACAGAAGTCGTCCAACCCAGTGAGAACTTGATTCACCAGCCTTTGGAAGGTGGCAGGTGCATTTTTCAAACCAAAGGGCATTACCACGAACTGATAATGCCCACCCGGGGTAGAAAATGCTGTTTTGGGCTTGGCCTCCTCAGCTAACCTGATTTGCCAATACCCAGCTGTCAGGTCAAACGTACTTAAGTAGTTGGCCGAGGCCAACCGGTCGATAAGTTCGTCTGCTCTTGGTATCGGGTGGGCGTCAGTCTTAGTGACTGCATTGAGACCTCTGTAGTCCACGCAGAACCTCATCTCTTTCTTACCGCCCTGGGTGTGAGGTTTCGGCACGAGCACTACGGGACTAGCCCAGGGGCTATCCGAGGGTTCAATGACTCCCAGCTCCAACATTTTCTGCACCTCTGTCTTGATGCAGTCTCTGACGTGATCAGGTTGCCGATAGATTTTACTCTTTACGGGTAGACTGTCCCCAGTGTCGACCTCATGGGTACACCAATTGGTCTGACTGGGTGTCAGAGAGAACATATGTCGAAAGGATTGAAGAACCTGTTTACAATCCTTTTGTTGATGTCCAGAGAGGCTGCCACAAAAGACAACACCATCTACTGATCCATCGTCAGGGTTCTGAGAGAGCAGGTCCGGGAGAGGGTCACTCTCCTCCTCCTGTCCCTCATCTGTGGCCATGAGCAAGCCCATGCCCTCCCTGTCGACATATGCCTTGAGCCTGTTTACATGGAGCACCCTGTGGGGGCTCCGGGGAGTTCCCAGGTCTACCAGGTAGGTGACCTCTCCCTTTTGCTCAATGATCGTGTGGGGCCCAGACCATTTGTCTTTGAGTGCTGCTGGGGCCACTGGCTCCAGCACCCACACCTTCTGTCCAGGCTGGTACACAGTCAGGACAGCCTTTTGGTCGTGCCAAGCTTTCTGTAATTCTTGGCTCGCCTCAAGGTTTTTAGACGCCTTTTCCATGTACTCCGCCATCCGCGAGCGGAGACCGAGCACATAGTCCACAATGTTTGATGCCGGCTTTCTGAGAGGTCTCTCCCATCCTTCCTTTACCAAACAAAGGGGTCCCCTTACAGGATGTCCGAACAGAAGCTCGAAAGGGCTGTAGCCAACCCCCTTCTGCGGGACCTCTCTGTAGGCGAACAAGAGGCAGGGTATCAGGACATCCCATCTCCGCCGAAGCTTTTCAGGTAGTCCGTGAATCATCCCTTTTAGGGTCCGGTTGAATCTCTCAACCAGCCCATTGCATTGTGGGTGATAGGGTGTGGTGAACTTGTAGTTGACACCACATTCCTTCCACATAGCAGTCAGATATCCCGACATGAAGTTTGCACCTCTGTCTGAGACGACCTCCTTAGGGAAGCCCACTCTGGAGAACACTCCAAGTAGGGCCCGTGCCACCACAGGTGCTGTAGTGGTCCTAAGGGGAATAGCTTCAGGATACCTGGTGGCGTGGTCCACCACCACCAGTATAAACTTGTGCCCTGATGCTGTCTGGGGTTCCATTGGTCCGACAATGTCGATCCCCACTCGCTCAAAGGGTACCCCCACCACTGGTAGTGGTATCAGGGGGGCCTTTGTCGTGCCACCTGACTTACCACTGGCTTGGCAAGTGACACAGGAGCGGCAAAACTCCTTCGTATCCTCGGACATGTGGGGCCAGTGAAAGTGTGGAACAATTCTGTCCCAAGTCTTATTCTGGCCTAAGTGACCTGCAAGGGGAATCTCGTGGGCCAAGGTGAGAAGGAAACCTCTCAGAGACAAGGGGATGACCAGCCTCCTGGTCGCACCAGGTTTGGGGTCTCTTGCCTCAGAGTACAGGAGTCCATCGTCCCAGTACACTTTGTGGGTACCTGTGGCGTTCCCTGCAGCCTCAGCAGCAGCCTGCTGTCTGAGGGGTTCAAGTGAGGGGCAGTCTAACTGTGCCTTCCCCAGGTCTTCCCTGGAGGGTCCCCCTGAGCCCAGAAACTCAACCTGACCAGGTTCAAGCTCTTGCGGCTCAGTTTCCCTCAGTTCCTTAAGGTCAGCCTCCTCGGAGACTTGATCCACGACCTGGGGCAAGGGGGAAGGCGAAGCCTTACCCTTACTGCTCCTTTTCTTGGAAGGTGTCTGGTCCGTTCTTCCAGGATCCAGCACCTGTTCAGTGGGGCATCTTTTGGCCTGTGACCTGGTCACAGCAAGGACATGTGCTGGCAAGCCTAACATCTCCATGTGAGTCCTCTGCTCCACTTCTGACCATTGTGACGTTTCCAAATCATTGCCCAACAGACATTCTACGGGGAGGTCTGAACTAACCACAACCTTTTTCGGGCCACTTACCCCTCCCCAGGAGAAATCAACAACTGCCATACTGTGATTGGTAGTGACGTTGCTGGCATTGGTCACTAGGTAACTGGTACCTAGCATGATCTGTCCAGGGTCCACGAAGTTAGGCGTCACCATGGTGACACTGGCACACGTGTCCCTGTAGGCCTGAGCCACTTGTCCATTGATCAAAGGTGTCTGTCTGTATTTGCCCAAAGTATTGGGACTGGCATCAGGGGACATATCCATATCCCCTGTACAGACAAGGACGGCCTGAGTGAGCGTGCCGACTAAGTCGTCACTCCCCTCGGTTCCCAAGGTTAACCCAACTAATGCCTTGGGAGGCGCACTACCACTGCTGACTGTACTAGGGGGCGCAGGTGCCTTAGGGGCTGCAGTGGTAGGAGTTTGCCCTCCTTTCTTGGTGCACTCACTAAACCAGTGAGTCTTACTTTTACAGTATTGGCACCACCTTTTTGACTGGCCTTCTTGAGTCTTCTTCTTCTGTGAAGCCTGACCCCCACCCTCTTTGGTTTGTTGGGGACCTGTCGAAGACTTCTGGTCATTTTGTTCGTTCTTGTTACCCTTTTGGTCTGCTTTCTTCTGACCACCCTGGTTCTGATTCTGGTTCTGCTTGACCCTTGTTCTGACCCATCTGTCTGCCTTCTTTCCCAATTCTTGGGGAGAGGTCAGATCCGAGTCGACAAGGTGCTGATGCAACAATTGGTTCTGACAGTTGTTTAAAATCTGTTCTCGCATGATAAGATTGTACAATCCTGTGTAATCAGTAACCTTGCTACCCAGCAACCAGCCTTCCAAAGCCTTAGTGGCACAATCGACAAAGTCAGTCCAATCCTGAGACTGAATTTTCTGGGTGTCCCGGAACAGCACCCGGTACTGTTCCGTGGTTAAGCCGAACCCATCAATCAGTGTGTTCTTCAGGACTTGGTAGTTGTTAGCATCCTCAGCTCTAGTAGTGAGGAGCTTGTCCCTTCCTTTACCTTCAAAGGAAAGCCACAGTATAGCTGCCCACTGACTTGGGGGGACGCACTGGACAGTGCAGGCCCTCTCCAAAGCAGTTATCCACTTGTGGATGTCGTCCCCTTGTTTAAAGGGGGGCACTATTTTACTCAGGTGTCTAGTGTCTATACCCCTGTCTTTCTCTCTATTGAGACTGCTGCCACCAGTGGGATCTAACCCACTTAATTTCTGCTCTCGGGCCAGGGCAAGTCTTTCTTTGGCGAGGGCAAGTTCTTCCCGCTCGATCCTCAGATTGACTTCCCGCATCTTCGCTTCATGCTCCCTCCTCTGAGGGGACGTCATTCCTCTCTGAGAAGATGCCTGAGAGACATGTGTATGAACCGATCTGCCGGAGCCTCTGGAGAGAGACCTAGCTCGTCCGTTCCCAAGGTTAAGCCTGCTTGAGCGTGGGCCCGGGGCTCCCCCAGTTCCATTCTCATGCCTGCTTAAGTTGGTCCTTGTAAGCCTGCTGACTACCACTGGACCTTTGTCTGCCTCGTCTCCCGATAACTCGTCCTCGTCCTCCTCCTCTGTGTGGAGGTCGAGGTCGGGGTCACCGAGGGTTCCCTCTAAGGGAGGCATGTTCCCATCTGCACTGGGGGGACCTGTGTTAGAGGACCTCCTAGCATCGTACGCCTCTAAGAGACCTATCAGAATTGCGATGGTAGGGTTAGAACCCTGGTTTAGCTTCCTGGAGGCACATAGTTGTCGCATCTCCTTGAAGCTAAGGGTTGCATATCGTGACACGACCTGTGGAGGGTCACTGACCACTAAGGGAGTCTGCGAGGACTCTCCGTGGACCGACATGCTTGTCTAGTGCGGTGTAAGTGTTGCACCTACCTACACTATGTGTTTACCTACTGATCCCTTGCTAGGAGTTGTAGTCAGGGTGTGCTAAGCCCTGTTACACTACAACAGCCGGTTCAGTAGAACTCGGAGTATTCTAAGTTAAGTTATATGTACCTGGGTACTTATGTGATCTTTCACTGCGATATTCTTAGGATACGTGTGTGGTAACAACAGCAAGCTCAAATCCCAACCGCTGCTCACCAATGTGAGAAGTTGGCCTGATATGTAGTGCTCACTATTCTAGTGATCACTGTGTATCATTCCAAACGACCCTTATTGATGATTGGTTGTAAGTCAACCTTTTAGACCAGCTATCCTAGTAGCGTGGATACGAGCAGTCTTAGGCTAAACTCTAGAGGGCGTGTTAAGCCAGCTGTTTACCATCACATATACCCCTCGAACACCAAGTGAAAGGACACCACACAAGTTGTTATGAAAATAAAAGGGTATTTATTTATAACAAGACTACCCTGGCTCTTTATGAGTCAGGGAGCTAAGCACACTACAAAACTCTTAGGAAAATACTTCAGTTGCACAATTTACACAAATGCCCGAGGGGCACGAGAAACCATCTACACTAACAGTGAAATGCGAATGGTTAGAGTCTGGAGGTACTGATTCCGGAGTGTTCCGATCAGTGGGACTAAACGAAAAAGGAACTGGACACTTGTAGAGCGAACCTGCGATGGAGCACCGAGATGCTCGATTTACCTAGCCCGGAGGCTGCGGCTGCGTGAAGTTCGTCAAGATGTCGGGAGTCCTCGTGTAGTCTCAGGAGCCTGAAAGAAGAAGTTGCTGGCAGGCGACCAGTGACGATGTTCAGAGCGATCCAAGCCTGGATCGGTGATGAAGGAAAACCTGAAAGCAGAGGGGACTCAGTTCTCAACCGCTAGCCAGCGATCGTGTGGGTACCAGGAGGGTACCGGCTGAAGTCACCTCGACCAGGTGAGTGGGCGACGTCGGACTCGGCTGTTCCTCGGACCAGGAGGCGCGGCGGCGACCAGGATGGAGGGCGAGCTGTCCCACGCAGGTGTCTGCTGTCGATGATGCTGGGCCCAGGAAGGGGCAGCGGATCTTGGCAGTGGCCACCCAAGCGGGGGAGTCAAGATGGCGTCGGGAGTGGACCAGGAGGGTCCGGGGTACTCCTCTGTTGAAGGGGAGCAAGTGCCAGTCTGGAGCAACCAGACTAGTGATGAAAAATAATCTTGGAGCGTCGTGAAGAGGGCCACAAGCCGGTCGGCAAGTGGTCGGACAACGCGGTGAACAGCAAGGAGCGGAAGGGCCCCCACGCAGATCTCGTGGATGCTGGGGAGGCAGACTTCGGTGCTGGAGCTGCTCAGGGTTAGGGCTTCTCAAACCCTAGGTGCACTCACTCGAGGGTCCCTCGGTGGGCGTGCTGGATAAGCGTCGTGCAGGTTCTGAAGATAGCCGGTCCCGCAGGTCTCGTCACACCTACGACTCTCAGCTGAGCTGATGAGGGAGGTAAAAGGTCAGAGATGGCAGGGAACTCGGGTCTCGTCGAGCTGGGCAGTCTTGATCCGTAGGAGAGACTTACAGCAAACCGCAAGCGCTTAGTTGGTGCCTGCTGGTGCAGGGTGGCTACTCCTTAGCCACAAGGGAGAGTCTTCAGAATTAGTCAAGAGTTCCTTTCGTGGAAAGTGGTTCGTGATTCGGAGGTATCCGATTATCTGATTATCCAATTTGGGAAGGGGACTCGCTCCTACCTTTATTCTAAGAAAAAGGGGTTGGCCCGTGACTAGGTTCTACCTATGGGTGGAGCCAGGAGGGGGTGGTTACACCCCTATCCTTTGTCCGGCTTCGCGCCAGCTCAGGGGCTGGTGTGCCCCCGAAACTGGTTTGAGCCGGGCTATGCACAGTGAGCACCGGGGCGCCACTGGCAATCACCTTCCTTTCAGCCCTGCCTACCTGGGATACACAAACCCTGTCTGGGACGGTGCTAACACCGCCCTCGACAGGAAACCCTTTGTCCAAACTCCCTTCGCTGGAAGGTCCCCCAGCAGCAGGAGGTCAGACTTGTGTCTGGTGGCAGCATCCATTTTGTGATGCTGAGGCTTGAGTCAACTTTAACCGGGGTTCAGGGTTACTTCCATGTCGTGCCCCTCTAGAAGGGGGGAATGCTAACCCCGTCGCCAGAACTAGCAAGGGGTTCGTATTCCAATTCGTATGACACCTTACTCGACATGTGTAGGTGATGCGATGCCAAAGTTAGCAAATAGTTGGCCCGCGTCACCATGGAACGGCTATTAGGACTTGGTTCCGCAAGCCGTCGACGGGCTCGGCTCGCGCCAGAGCACCATCCCACATGACTCCCCGCACTCTGCCTTCAGGATTGATAAGGCCTGCCATAGGAGTGACTGATAGGAATCCATGTGTCCATTTTAGGGTTAGGTGTAGGAATACTACACCTACAGCAACGGGTGATTACACCACGTGGCCCCAGCTGTCGTGCAGCCAGTTGTGTCAGATTTGGGCGGCCATTCCAGGGGTGGCATAATACATGCTGCAGCCCCTGGTAGGCCCTGGGTACACCGATGCCCTGGATACCTGTGGTATGCTGAGACAGGGACTGACAAGGCGGCCCAGTTCCAATTAGTGGATGCACCTAACATACATGTGTGTTAATTTCGAGAGAGAACAGCTAGGCTGTGGGTCTGATTGGCAGGCCCACAGCCGGAGAAAGTCGTAAACCAATGAAGCAAAAGCAAAAATCTGGGTGATCATAGGATTGCAGACCCTACTCTCCTACAGTAATCAAGCACAAAGCTAATAAAAAAACAGACATGTTTACCATGTGTGTGTTTTATCTTTCTTCACCGTTTTCTTTCCTCCGTGTTATTATTTTCCCAACTTCTTCTACCTTATACAATCTCTCTTTCCATGGCTTTTCATTATATCTATTATGTCATCTTCTTTATTTTATTCCTTACAGTGCTTTATTCTATCTTGCATTTTAGTGCATGTGCCCCTTAAATTTACTTTATAGTAAATATGCCCTGTTTTTCTTTTCTCACCTTGTTCGTACTCTTTTGCGTTCTGTTTTGGCAGAGAACTCATTATGGGAGAAGATCCTGCTCAACCTCGGAAATTCAAAAAGAAAATGAAGGAAGGTGAACTGGAGGAGCCAGCAGATGCTCCTGTCAATGATGTGAGTTCTAGCAATGCAACATTCTTGGTTAACTGTTATTCTATAATGAAAACGCCTTTATTGAAATTGAATAATAACTCTCCCCAGGATTTTTACAAGGTGTTTTTAGGGCCTTGCCTTTCCAAAAAGACCCTAATGGCTCCTTCTCATGGGGTATTTTTCTGTAGCATAATTGCCCTGTCACTTGGCCTGTGGCGGGGTGATAAGTGTTCTTCACAGAATGTAAAATTAAATAAAAAGATGGAATTGGCTATTGCACACAAGCAAGGACAAGGACATTTTCAAAAGAAGTTTAGAGACACATCATAGTAACAGACACATATTTGAAAAGCTGGGAAGCCCATCTCAACCAGCTAACAATTCAACGCATTTGGACTCACAAACAGAAAATGTATCACATCCGTTTTCTAGATCTGAACGTGGTGTATTTTGCCTGGAAAGCCTTCATCTTATCTACAGAATCAAAGGAAATTGTGATTCAAAGAGACCATACCACCACCATGCACTACATAAACAAGCAGGGAGGAATCGGGTTAAGACAACTTTCCCTTCAAGCACCATCGATGTGGTATTGGGCCCTAGCCAGAGCGATCACAGTGACTGCCATACATATTCAGGATCACTAAGTCAATAAGCAGATTTCCTCAGCAGATAACAAAAGAAAAATCACAAATAGGTCCTCAATGACAAAGTTTTAGAATCCGTACCCAAAGAATGGAGACCTATTTGCAACGGCAAAAAATGCTGAGACTTAGCGTCCAGGGCTTCAGAACTGAACTCAATGGACAGTGTCTTTTTGATACAATGTTCAGTTCCATTCGTCTACACCTTTCCTCCAATACCACTAATATCATCGGTGATTGTTAAGTTGTGCAGATCATGCGCAAAGATGATACTGATAGCTCACAATTGGCTGAGAAAGTGGTGGTACGAAGATTTCCTGGAATTATCACTCACTCAGCACTGGAGATTGGCTTGCAGACCGCACCCCCTAACCATACTTCAGGGCCAGACCCACCAACCTAGCCTACAGTCTTTGAATTTGGCTGCATGGCTCCTAAAATCATAAAGTATGGGCTCACAAGTGTTCCTCCACAATGTATGGAGGTTCTAAAAGAAGCAATGGAAAAGATGTGGTATTTGGTTGCTTGTTAAAGGTCATAAAACATATTTTTTGGTTCAGAAGAAGTAATTTTACCATATATACTCTTTCTAGTGAAATCAAAACTATAGATCTACTGCATTTAAGCCCATCTTAGAGCTATGAAATCCTACTGAAAGTCCCTCCAACAGATTTCTTTCTTTAAAATTCCAGTGGTAAAGTATTCTTTTGAAGGTCTTAAAAAGTCTATCCACCAATAAAGGTGCCTTCTCCACCTTGGGAACTCAACCTAATTCTATCCACATTAATGGGTCCACACCATTCAAACCAATACAGGGGTCTACTTTGCATCACGTTTCATAGAAGAATGTTTTTCTTATTGCAATCACTTCTGCTAGGTAGATTAGCAATTTGCATGCTTTAACAGCTCATGAGGTAGGTACTATGTTTGACTCCACTAGAGTTGTTTTTTAACAAAAGTATTGTCAGATTTTCATATTGACCAACCCATTATTCTTCCATTTTTTAATAACTCCTCTTCTCCAGCAGAGAGGATACTACATTTACCAGATGTTATAGTTTAACTTAGACAGAACTGAAGACACCGGATAAATAAAACAATTATTCATCGGATAGAGAATTCTAGCCGCAGATTCTTTACCATAGAATGTTCCCCAGGTGTCAGACTGGATCCGGAAACTTTTCCACAGCAGTACCCCTGTATGTGGCTTCGTTCTGCTTTGCGTGGCGGCATCCACACTGGAAATGACGTGCGCCGTGCCTATAAAGGCACCACTGAGGCATGCTGGCATCAGTTCTTTTCTTTCGTGCCTGTCAGTGCAGATTTGGAGAAAGCTACACCTAGTCAATTTTCAACTGACCTTTTTCGGCCTTTATAAAAATATAAAAATATTTTTTTGACACTGAGGGCCTGATTTTTTATCTCAGCAGACGAGTTACCCTATCACAACGTTGCTGGATATCCCATCCACCGAAATATAAATCCCATAGGATATAATAGGATTTATATTTCAGCGGATGGGATATCTAGCACCGTTGTGATGGAATAACCTGTCTGCCAAGATCTAAATCAGTCCCCTTGTCTTCTGGTGTGAAGATGTTCGCAAAAAGGCAGGTTTCATATCATACTGTGCCTGTCACTGACATGTCACTGAGGGACCCCTACTTGGTTTGCCTTTGATGTCCTGAGTGTGATCACAACGTCAGGATATTCTCTGTCTGGCCTTCAAAGGAAGCGGTCCCTCAAGCTCCTCAACGCCGATGCCGAACGACCCTACAGCAGTCCAGATCTCTAGTTGCTAGTAAGGTTTTGAAATTGTTTGCAGTCCTGCTCCTGGCTATTGTCGTCCTTCTCTAAGTCATCTGGAAAATCAGGTAAGTCCCACAAAAAGATGGAGCCAGCTTTGATTTTCCTGTGCAAGTCTTCGGACGAGTTGCGGTGACCTAGCTCTGTGGTGGAGCCTGTGCCTGGTCCATCTCTGGGCATCTCTGAGCTTCCGGGAGCCGGAGTGTTCCCTGCCCAACTAAAGGAATTCTATTAAGCCGTGCACTCCATCTTTGGGCGGCCACCTCTTTGGAACTCCCTCAAGCCCCATGGGTTCGGGGGAGGCCCCTATCGGTTTTCCGCTGGCTGGTCTGGCCTCAGCACAAGTTGGATCCAGTGACAGATTTGAAGCAGCACTGGTTGACCTACTTCAACCTTCCCCGGCGCCCACTCCAGTGCCAACACCCCTGGCACCACCAACATCCAACGGTGGCGACACCCATCATCATTCCTTACTCTGACACAGAGCTGATGGGCATCAGTCAACATTGCTCTATTGCTGAATGTGGCAAACCCCATGTTGGAGCAAGTGCTTTAATGTTATGACAAGCCTGGATTGGATGGAAAATTGGTGGGTCTGAGGACCCTTACGGTTAGCAGCCCTTAGAAGACCCTGAGGACACTTGGTATGAGGACCTGGCATATGCCAGTGGACTGAACACCACACCAGACACTGGGTTGGTCTCTTCCCCTACCGTGGCTACGGAAGAGGGGTCCTGGTTAGCTTTTTTTAATGTCTTCGCGTTGAGCTGTGAAGTTCCCTTTATTATCGATGATGACTCCCAGGTATTTGTACTCTTGTACGGCTTCCAGTTTACGCGTTGCCAGATACCAGTGGTGGAATGACTTTGTATTACTAGTGTTCACGCTCATAACTTTAGTTTTTTCTTGATTAATGCTGAGTTTGTTTGTTTGTTTATGAGCACAAGGTCATCCGCATAGAAAAGATTTGATAGATGCAGGCCTCAAAACTTCAGGGCATGCAAGTTGTTTTTGTTCAGCATGGCTGATAACTCTGCCATAAAGAGACTAAAAAGTATTGGGGCTAGCACGCAGCCCTGTTTCAGACCGGAGGTCGTGGGGATCTACTTTGTTAAGTAATCTCCTCCACCTAATTTTGCTTGCAGCCAGGTGTTGGTGTGTAAGAGGATTAGCTGTTTTAAACGTAGAGATGGAATGTTCAGCTTTTTTTGTTTTTGCCACAGTAAGGTTCTATTTATATGATCAAATGCTGAGCTGTAATCAGTAAAGCACATATACAGGGGCTGTTTTAGTGCAAGTGTGGCATCTATAATTAGTGAGAGGGTTAAGATGTTGGTAGAGGTCCCCATGTTTTTGCAGAAGCCCATTTGATTTAGTGGTATTGCTGCAGTTTCTGTAGCCCAAGTCTTTAGTTCATGTAGTATTAACCCTGCCTAATATTTGGCATCGTTATCCAGTAGTGTTACCAACCGGTAGTTTTTTGGATCATACCTATTAACTTTTTAATAAATCGGAGAGATAATCGAGCCCTTCTATGATGACAGTATCATTGATGTTTGCAGGATTGATTAAAAAATAGGTTTTAGTGCTTTGGCCCAGTATTCTCGATCATATTTGAAGAATATTGGCAGGATCCCATTTGGGCCTGGAGCTCCCTCTTGCTTACCCTTAGAGATTATTTTGCAAATGTGATTGTTCGTGATTGTGAAAAGCTGTTCCGATGTAGGGATGGAGTTGATTTGGGGCGGCGTTGCTTCCAATTTGGCCAAGAGGATGTTTGTGCAAGTTTGGGTTCCTAAGTCTCTGTTGAAATGAGATTGGAGGAAATTTGTCCAAGCCTCTTTAGTCACATGTGAGTTGATGCCTTGGCTCGACGGATTAGCCAGAGTATTGATCCTATGCCAAAATCGCGAGTTGTTGTCGGTCTTGATATTATGCAGAAGTTTTGCCCAGAGTGTCTCTTCTGCTTCTTTTTTGAGGCGCCAGATTAGTTTCCTGTGAGTAGCTTTCAATTGACACAGTTCGTGCAAGGCCGTGAGGTCTGGACAGCCTTTTAATAGTTTCCGAAGTGCGCGATTTATGGATGCTTTAAGGTGTTTTACTTATGCGTTGTTTCCAATGGTGAGGGTCTGTATTGAGAACCAGCTGTTCTCATGTTTTGTTGGTTTTCCTTTTTGACTCATATTTGTTTTCTAGATTTTTAGTGAATGTCTCCCAGCTTTCTATTGTATCAAGCTCTGCAGCTTGAACTTCTCCGCGTAGTTCCTTTGCAAGAGCGAAGAGGCCTTCGGGTCTGCCAATTTATCGTCGATGTTTGCAACAAAGATGGAAAGTGAGTTCAGAACTGACAATTGAATGTCCATCTTATCAGATTGATATTGCATGGCATTTAGGGACATTTGCATTGTATGCAGCAGTGTGGTCCAGATGTCTTCTTTTTCCTGCAGTTTGTCTTGTTTAATGTTATATTCTGAAAAGCTCTTGTTTTTTTCTTGTGGTTCATCTCAAGAGGCCTGGGTGTATGAAATTACCAGTTCCTCCCATTCCTCTGGTGTGATGTTAGATTACTCTAGGTCCAAATCCTGGGTTTTTAATGCATATGACCCTTGCATTTTTTTAGGTCTCGCCTAGGCAGCGCATGAGCTGTCTCGTCGAGAGATGCTGTTTACAGTATAGTGGGGGAAGCTCCGCCCACTTTCCGCCCATGCTTTTGATTGGCTCAAATCTAAAATGCTGCATTCTGATTGGTTGCCGGTTTATTAGTCCCGCCTCCTGACTGCCATGACGTCATTTTTGTCCTTCCATGGCTATCGGCCCCTTTACTTCAAAAATTGTTTTGTTTCCCTGCCTCTGTTCCCTCCCGTAGTCTGTAACTTCTTGGACCGCCACCCTCCCACCACCGCCTCCCGTTCATGCCTTCTTTCACGCACGCACTGCCGTTTAAAATGCAGTCGGTCTCGTGGAAATATGAGTCCGATTGCATTTTCAATGCTTGTTTATCATTTCATTGGTCGGTGAATTGGCACTCTTTGTCTCGCATGCGCGTGATTCCTTACATCGTACGCATGAGTGACAAAACAGTGGCGTTTTCCCAAATCACGGCGGTGCCAGTAAAGCCGTAAAGCCCTTGCCGGCATGTCTATCTGCTCTCAACAAGCACGGAGAGCGCTGCGTGTATCACCGCCGCAGACCCGTGGCCGGAGATAAGCACTGAGGGCTGGTATTTCATCACCACCGACCCCCTATCCCCAGAAGTTCTGAGTGCCAGCTTTGGTCTCACCACCGCTACTCGAGGCCGGGTTTGCTAAGAAGAGGAGCCGTGCTGCAGCTGGAGAGGAGCCGGAGGGTCGCCTAGCAACCAGGACTCCGGTGCCCACGTCTCCGCTATACAGAGCGGAGGGCCGCCCGTAAGGAAGTGTCGGCCCTGCCCCCTTATTACCGCCGTAGGAAAAGGTTTTCATGACTCCTTTCAGATAGATATCATGCTCTTTACTCGCCTGGGGTAGAGCGGAGGAGCTTTGGCAGTGCCAGTGTGTTACTTCTGCCCTGTCACACTCCCCTGTCTGCCCCACTGCAGCAGCTGCTAAGCTCTATTTAACTCTGGGCAGACTGACACCTGAGACAGGGATAGCACCTGTGACACTGAAAGCCCCTAACACACTATGAGCACCGGATGCAATGAGGACCCTTATGACACTGGGAGGACCTAAGACAATGAGTTCACCTTAGACACTGAGAGCAGTTGATACATTGAGAGCACCAACCGAGACACTGCCGCTCCTGGACTCTAAAAGCACCTAAGACATTGAGGTGCTAAGAGCCCTAAAATCCTACCAGAACCTTAGAGATTGAGGAAATCCTAGTGCTTGAGACTCTTAGTGCATCCAAGGCACTGAGAACCTCAAACTCACTTTTAACACCTTCGGCGCTGCCTGCTCCCAGGACACTAGGAACCTTTTGCTACTGAGACTTTCATAGCCCCAAAACACTACCTGCTCCTGAGACACCAGAAGCACGTAAGAACCCATGGCGCTCTACTCCTGGACTTAGGGTGAGGCGAAATGCATGGGAGACATTCCCTCAGTCCATTAAAGGAGCCGCCTCATTCCTGGGACTGGCGTAGAGGCCTCCAGGGGGTGTAGTGCTCTCTGACACCTCCCAATTCTATCAGTGTGCGAAAACAGTGGCTCTAGGTGGAAATGGCGACTCACCGTCCGAATTGTGACCAGTAAATGTCAGAGAAATACCTCCAATAATAGGTTAGTGCCTGTGGTTCTCAGAGGAGAGTGGGTCTGGGTAAAGCGGGTCTTACCCTAGTTTAGAAAGGTGGGAGGCATTCACACAGCCAGTCCATGGTAGAGTGACTCACTGGCCGGGCCATGCTCAGTCAAAGTTCAGACACACACATCAACACTCACAGCACCACCCCAACAAACCCTTGCTGTAGCTCCCGAGGTGCAGGGCGGGCTACATCGTTCAAATCCAGGTTATATTGTCTTATACTTTTCACCACCTTGGCAGTGGAGTCCCCGGGGTTGCAGAAACCACCACCGGACAGTTCCAACTTGTATCATGCGCCCTGTCCTTCCCGCGTGCCAGACTACTCACGGGAGGTACAGTCCCCAAATCCCTTCAGAACCATCTTCAAGTACCCTCTATTTCTCCAGTATTGAATCTTTCATAGATTCACATGCTTGTATCTTCCCCGTCGTCATGGTGGGAGTCTCACGGTAACAGAATGACCACAGCAGTATAAGAAAAACTGCATAGCAAAATCCCATAGAGAATCATCTTATTTGGTAACCAAACCTCATCATTATGTGGTTCAAGACTCAGCCAATCGGCTGCTAGCCCTGACATCACACTCCCCAGCAGAGCCTTCCTGCCTCAGATTTCCAACCGCCTTCGTGGGAGGAGGAGTCTCCCTGAGCTTTGCTCAGTTTTGTTCCTGTGTGAACTTTTGACCTCTTGTTCATCTGGAAGTTCATTCCCTTTACTGGTTTGAGGTACTATGCTTCATATTTCTTGCTTACTATGGCTGAAAGCTCTAAAAAGAGGCTCTTCAGGCCCTGCAGATCCTGTGGAAAACCTAGATTGTTTTCTGAAGATCCCCACAAGGACTGCTTATATTGTCTGCACCCAAAACATGTGCCTAAAGACTGTAAGCATTGCAGAACGTTTTCTGCGAAAACCCTGCGTGACAGGGAGGCACGCCTTCTGCTGTGGCTTCAAAAGAAGAAGGTCACTTCAGAATCTGACTCTGAAGAGGAATATAAAACATCAAAAAAGAGGAAATCTTCTACTTCTGAAGATAATACAGAGCTTAAAAAGCACAAGACAAAAGACAAAGGGTCTTCATTGCCTCATACTCCTCTTAAAAAATCAACAGAGTCTAGAGAAGTCTCCACAGCTCCGTCGACGAAAATTGGGGCGTCACCGGCTGTAATTGCTCTAAAACCGTCGACGACTCCATCGACAACGACTCCGTCGACGACTTCCATCTCGACGACGACAGCGGTGTCGACGGCGACGACTAAGACCTCGTCGTCGAAGAAAAGCTCGTCGACGATCCCGTCGACGGGGAGGGCGGGTTCATCCTCGTCGACGGCCCCATCGTCGTCGACGGCCCCATCGTCTTATTCGACCTCTATGTCGACGACTGCTATGTCGACGATAGTCCAGCTTTCCACGCCGACGAGACAATATCTTTAAAATCTATTCCATCGTCGACGGGCTCGTCGACGAAGAAGTCTAAATCGACAGATTTTACAGCCTGGACAAAGATTTCTCCGCTTCGCCCATCTAATCTGCTGGAATTGCAGTCAGAAGATGAAGAGTCTTCAGGAGTGGCGTATAGTCCGTCTCAACTTCGGATTAAGAGTCAAGAAACGGACGAGGAAGAATATCATGAGGTTCAGGAAGTCTTCTCTTTCCAAGATCGTCCTGCACGGGATTCAAGGAGATATGAGTCATTTCACCAATCATACGACTACGAGGAAGAACCTCAGCCTAATAGTAGAGAGGACACTATCTCAATGCCGACTTCCTTAGTGACTGACTTGCGGCTGATGATAAATGACTACTATTGGCGTTTCCCTGACGCTAACTCTCAAGCGCCACAAACTTCAGATAAGCCTGCACAAGTGCAACCACCTCATTCTTCCCCCAAGACTACTTCTCAAAGAATTCGACCTCCACCAATTAGAGACGATTTGGAAGAAAGTGACGCCGATCAACCGGAAGAAGGAGAGCTTCTTCAAGATACGCAGGTTGACGATGAATAGGACCAATATATTCTTCCAACTACTCCGTCTCCATGTCCGACACCGGCGCAGTCTCCACCACAAGATATAGGAGGCTTCCATGATATCATGGAGAAAGCGTCAAAACGCTTTGAGCTTCCACTTCCAGTTCAGGAAGCCGAATGTTTCCTCTATGACTTCAAGGAGGATTCACGCAAATCTATTCGGTCCATACCAATAATCGCTCACATTTGGGAGGAAGGATTAAAAATAATGAGGAACCCGGCTTCAGTGGCTGCTTCAGTTCCTCGAATAGAGAAGAAATATAGAGCCCCAGAATCTTCTCCGGCCTGTTTGATTGGTCATCCGCGACCGGAATCGGTGGTGATGCAGGCCGCCCAAAGGAACTAAAAAAATCCGGTTTCTACATCAGCAGTTCCCCCGGACAAAGACTGAAGACGAATGGATGGTGCAGGGAAGCGTTTTGCGGTTATCCATAAAAGCTTTGAATGCGTTAGCCCTCATCAGCAGATTCAATAGGCAGATGTGGTGTGATATAGCACCTTTACTAGCTCATCTGCTAGAGGATAAAAAAGAAGAAGCGGCTGCTATTCTAAAGGATGGGGCTAGGGCAGCCTCGGAATCCATAGACATCGCTATGGATTTGTCCTCAGTGGCATTCAGACAAATGGCAGGTGCAGTGGCCCTGCGAAGACAAGGATGGCTGAAGGCCACTTCTTTTAGACCAGAAGTGCAGGCTAAAATAGTGGACATGCCATTTGACGGAGAGAACCTGTTCGGAAAGCATGTAGATGATGCCCTCCAAAGTATTAAAACTGACACTTCAACAGGGCAGGTTCCAATCCTTTCGGAGGAGAGGATCCAGAGGACAATTCACACAAAGATCTTCGTTTCAATCAAATAGATATCAGCCATACAATCAGCAGGGATATCGCCAATACTCAAATAATCAGCAATTTCGCTCCACAAACAATTATCAGCAACAGTCCAGAGGAAGATCATCTGTGAGAGGTAAATCGCAGCAATCCAATCGACGACAATGACTTCATCAACGCATCCGCCACTTGTCTGAGAAACAGCATGCATTACCTGACTTCATTTTATCCAGCTTGGCTGTCGATAACAACAGACAGATGGGTTTTGGATGTGATTCAACATGGCCATACCCTGGAGTTCGTACAAAAGCCTCCAAATCAGCCTCCTCTGCACAGGAGATAACAACATCTATCGGCCCTCAAGGCAGAGGTTTTAACGCTACTACAAAAGGAGGCGATAGAAGAAGTTCCGCAGCTTCAACGAGGGAAAGGCTTTTACTCGCATTTCTTTCTCATAAAGAAAAAAGACACATCAAAATGGAGGCAGGTAATGGACCTGAGAGGTCTCAACAAATTCCTCCAAAAGAAATAATTTTGAATGCTATCCCTACAGGAAATACTCCTTCTGATTGGCAGAGGAGATTATTTGGCATCCCTGGACCTCTTAGATGCTTATTTTCACGTCCCAATCCATATAAATCACAGAAAGTTTCTGCGCTTCATGGTGGCGGGCGCCATTATCAATTCAAAGTATTGCCTTTCGGCCTAAAGTCGGCGCCGAGAATCTTTACAAAGTGTATGGCGCCAATAGAGGCGCATCTAAGACTTCAAGGTCACCAGATTTTCCCTTATCTGGACGATTGGCGCATAAAAGGAGTTCATTCAGGGAAGCCCAACACTCTCTTCAAGTTTGCATGAACCTTTTCAATCGCCTAGGTCTCAGAGTCAACCTAGAAAAATCACATCTCAGACCATCGCAGTCCCTTCAATTTCTGGGAGCTCTAATTTGCACGGAGGAGGCCAAGGCTTACCCTTCAGAGGAACGTATTCAAAAGATCATACAGCTGACAACACAATTGCAAATAAAAAAGTCAGTTTCAGTAAGAATCTACAAATCATTATTGGGGATGATGTCCTCTTGTATCCCCCTACTTCCAAATTGCAGACTCCACATGAGACCTATACAAGAACTGCTAGACAAGCAATGGATTCAGTCGCAGTGATCCTTCGAAGATCGAATAGTTATCACCCCTCAGATCCGAAAGGCCCTGTCATGGTGGAAGATCAGGGATCATTTAGCGGAAGGACTGACTTTCGAATCGCAGAGCTACAGTTTCGTAATGACGGATGCTTCACTTCAAGGTTGGGGAGCGCACCTCCAGGAGCTCGAAATTCAGGGGCACTGGTCAAAGTGCGAAACGCAGCTCCATATCAACTTGCTGGAACTAAAGGCCGTGTTCCTGGGCCTAAAAGCATTTCTCCCCAGGATTCACGGATCAACAGTACTTGTGAAGACAGACAGCTCAACGTCCATGTTTTACCTTCTAAAACAAGGGGGTACAAAGGCAAAACTGTTGTCGAAGCAAGCACAGGAAATTTGGAAATGGCTTCTAGATCACAACATCTCGCTTCAAGTACAACATGTTGCAGGAGTAGACAATACAAGAGCAGATATTCTGAGCAGATCGTCCGAGATTTCTCACGTATGGGAACTGAACCAAAAGCAACTTTTCAAAGTTTTCAAGAGATGGGGCACTCCAAGGCTAGACTTGTTCGCGGATCGCCACAATTCGAAATGCAAAAACTTTGCAAGCAGGTTTCCGCAGAAAGGGTCGTGGGGCAATGCGCTACAGATGTGCTGGACGGGGATGTCTGCGTATGCATTTCCCCCCTTTCCTCTAATTTTGAAGGTCTTAAAAAAGATTAAATCAGAGCCGTGCCATCTGATTCTGATTTCCCCAGCGTGGCAGAGACAAGCGTGGTTCTCGGAACTTCTCAGACTCTCAGTGACACCCAGGATAGAGTTTCCATTAGTGCAGGGTCTGATAACTATGAACGGCGGACAGATACTGCATCCAAATTTGAGATCGCTGCACTTGTCAGCATGGAACCTCACGAACATGAGTTCCAACTGTTAAAGATCCCTCAGGACTGCAGAGAGATTCTGTCACGATCTCGAGCAATCTCGACAAACAAAACATATTCGGCTAAATGGAAAAGATTTTGTCATTGGTGTGCATCTAACGATCTACATCCGTTGCGAGTCTCTTTGGATCAGATTCTTCCATATCTGCTAACGTTTGCCAAATCTGGACTCTCTCATATGTCTAAAAGTACACCTGGCTGTTATTTCAAGATACACCAGAGTTCCTGACCGACCATCTCTTTGGTCTCAGAGAGTTATTAAAGAATTTCTCAGGGGCTTTTCAGAATGTTCCCTCCAGTTCGAAAACCATTGGTTCCTTGGCAGCTTAATACGGTTCTTGCACAGCAAATGAAACCGCCATTTGAGCCAATACATAAGGCGGAATTGCAATTTATCTCATGGAAGACAGCGTTGCTATTAGCGCTGATGTCGGCAAGAAGAGTCAGCGAGATACAAGCTTTCTCAATTGCGGAACCTTTCCTCCAATTCAGGCAGGACAGAGTGATTCTGAGGACTAACCCCAAATTTATTCCTAAAGTCCCCTCCAGCTTTCATCTGAATGAACCGGTGGTTTTGCCTACATTTTTAAAAGACCCGTCAACACCGGCAGAAAGAGCTTTACACTCTTTGGACATTAAACGATGTCTGAAATTTTACATCGATAAGACTAAATCGTTCAGGAAGACAAATCAACTCTTTGTAGCCTTTGCTGGCCCCAAGAAAGGTGGGGCACTTTCCAGATCTAGTGTCTCAAGGTGGATATCTTCAGCAATCTCCTTGTGTCATCTTAAAGCTGGAAAGCCTTTACAAGACAAAGTACGTGCGCATTCCACAAGGAGCATGGCAACTTCTACGGCTCTATTCGCAGGGGTGTCATTGCCAGACATTTGTAGGGCTGCGACATGGAAGAATGCGCACACCTTTACTAGACATTATTGTCTGGACACGGCTTGGAAAAAGGATGCAGCAGTGGGACAAGCGGTTCTACGGCATCTATTTCATTAAGGTATTTATCATGGAATATTGCGATGTGTGTATATAGACATATATGTATATTTAAACAAATATTTTGAATACTGTAATGTATGTTAACTTTCTATACAAAAGAGCAGAGCCCACTGTTTATTGGGGGTTCTAGCCTGGAAATGCAGTTTGGGATAAGTACTGCTTGCTAGTCTGATACAAGCATGTGAATCTATGAAAGATTCAATACTGGAGAAAGAACTAGTTACTTACCTGTACACTATGGTTCTCCAGTATTATCTTTCATAGATTCACATGCGGCCCGCCCACCTCCCCATTTCTCAGGCAGAACCTCATTGTCTCTAGGTGTATTTTAGTCTCGTACTCGGGCTGGAAATCTGAGGCAGGAAGGCTCTGCTTGGAAGTGTGATGTCAGGGCTAGCAGCCGATTGGCTGAGTCTTGGACCACATAATGATGAGGTTTGGTTACCAAATAAGATGATTCCCTATGGGATTTTGCTATGCAGTTTTTCTTATACTGCTGTGGTCATTCTGTTACCGTGAGACTCTCACCATGACGACGCGGAAGATACAAGCATGTGAATCTATGAAAGATAATACTGGAGAACCATAGTGTACAGGTAAGTAACTAGTTTTTTGTGCCTCCCCCCACGCACCGAGCACAGACTAGGCCATCATATGGCGCAAGGGCATCCATGGGACGGCAGAGTCCGAAAGCGGCGAGTCCAACTTTTATACCCCACCACCTCACAACACCTCACCACCCTTTCAGACTGCCCTGCGGCATAGGGTATCCACAGGGGTTGCAATTGGTCTCGCCTATAAACATAGATACAGATACCTGAAATCAAGAAGCAAGTTTAAAACATACATAACATAAGTGCCTTTTCATTGTATAAAGAGGTATTTTTAATGCAAATGTTTCCTTCAGGAAATTGCCGAATAGGCTACTCTAAACAGAGACCAACCGTATGGAAATCAGGCATGGTCCTACGGCCACCTTTGTTTTCTATTTATTTACTGTTAACCAGTCGTGGCACTCTGTGCTTTAGCTTTTAGCATGTGAAGTGCAAACGTGGTGTGCCACAAATGCTATAAAAGTAAATAAATAGAACACAAAGGCGGGCGGCCAGCTGCACATAATATGCTGCATGGCTGAAATACTTATGAAGTCCCAAAGGCGAGACCAATTGCATTGCAAATGCTTGTTATTAGGTTGAGTTTAAACAATGCTTTGCAGCGATTGGCGGTGTGGTTGTTCCTGGGTTGGTTAGTGCGATGGCTCTGCCGTTGTTGTTTGGAGTGAGTCTAGTGATTGTCTTCCTTCTTTTCCGGCTATCATGTTGGTTGTCATGTTGTGAGGGTCTTGTTGCCCTTGGTGACCTCCGTGACCTCATGAGTGGTTGAAAGGATGAGTTGCCTTTCAAGTTTACATTCTGCCTCTGTCTGTGCCTCATGTTGTTAGGGGATCTCTAAGAGTCCTGTCTCTCCCCTGGAGATGATGGTGTTGTGAGGGTGGTATGTGCATGCTTGTGGCTCCTCCTCCCCCTTTTTCGTGGGGTGTACTAGCCGCTTATCCGGGCTTTCTTCCTGGGTATGCCCATGAGGGTTAAGATCACTGTTTCCATCTTTTCCCTTCTTTCTCGTGGCCACTGCATAACTCATGCCCTGTCCTGGCCCATCATTCTCATTCCCAGTGAGATTTTCGTTGTTTTGGGGCATGGCCACCTCTGGTTGGTACAAAAGATCTTGGCTTGTCTGCCCCCTTTCTTCTTTTCCTTCAGCCTTCTCTTCTTCCCTTGCGTCTGCTAGTTTTGTTACGTCTGGGCCTTTTCCGGCAGTTGAAAGCTCTCCACAGTCCGTCTTCAGCTGCTGTTGTACTATCTGCTGTGCTAGGGTTGGTTGGAGAGGAGAAGAGAGATTGTTTACTTTGTTGTTGCTCAGGCACAGAACCGGCCCGGCGTCTTTTATGAAGGAAAATTTGGTGAATATTTTTGGTTGACGGCTAAATTTGGTCAGGGTGGTTGAGGTGGTTGCACTATCTGTTGTGGTGGTTAACGGAGCCTGCCGGTTGGTGAGGAGTAGTGAGATCAAGGGGCCCTCATCCTCCTCCTTCAGCTGTTCTCCTTCGCTTTCTTTAGTAGATGCCTTCTTAGTTGTCTTGCGCATCCTTTTCTTAGGTTTTGTTACCACCTGCTGCCTTGCTTTCCCCGATCTCATTGTGATTGTTGACAGTGGCCCTTGTAATTTTCTATTTTTCCTTGTTCCTTTAACGGCAGCCGGTGACTGCATTATTGCCTTGTCTTCCACGCAAATTCCTTGGCTGTCCTTAGCTGTCCGTCTTTCCTGTTTTTTGGTGGATGGTTGTAAGTTGGAGCTGGCACGTAGGATTCAAGTAGGCAGGTGTACAGTCGTCCTGGTGTGCAGGCGTATGGCCCTAAGTAGTGGTGGTGCATAGGGGAGCACCGAGGGCTATGTGAAGTAACAGGGATAGGAGCAAGTCACACCGGGCTAATCCCGGCCGCTTCTGCTCCTATAGCCACAGCACCAACCACCTTGGGTCTCTCACTGCCCTCTGTCCTTTTCTTGGTCTGTGCTCTGTGTCGCTCCGGTCTGTGCTGGATTTGCGGTGTCTTTGCTGAAAGTCCTCGACGTTTAGTAAGCTTGTTCAGTTTGTCCCCTCCGTCCACATGTGACGTCTTTGGAAGTGGCGTTTCAAGTGAGCTCCATGGGTCCACTCATATCGCTTGAGGCCTGACTTGTTGCTCTGATTTTGCCAATGTTGCAGCTACTGTCGACAAACGGTGCAGATGATGTCAATTTTGTACAGTTGTTAGCTTTTGATGGTTGATGTTAGTGTGGAGGGCAGCAAGGGCGATTGTGTTTGTCGTGTTTGTGGTTTTTCATTTAACTGTGGAGTTTGACGCTGGTAGGGGCTAGTAGGGGGTTTGCCCACTGCTTGTGCTTCCTGCCTCCTGGTCTCCTAGTTAGCTACTTGTTGGTTTGTTAGCCTCTATCCAGCCGCCAATCTGCCCACTGCTCCGTCCTCAGACCCCCCCCAGCCAACCTCCCCAAGGGTAGCAACCGCCTCAAACCACGAGGTCTCCTGCTCACTCACCTCCTCTCTGCAGGTGTTGGGTCAGGACAGGTCAGGTCAAGTGAGTTCAGAACAGGACTGGGAGTCTCCCGACTCTGGGTCTTGGGGTCTTTTTCTGAGCGGGTCTCCAGCCGTGCCTCCTGCTACCTGCCAATTTGTACTAAGGGCCCCCGGGCGTTTTTCCTTCCTCCTGCAACCGCCGCTGCTGCTTCACCCCCGTCAGTCAAGTGAGCAGCGGGTGACAGACAACAGTTGGTGGAGCCCAGCGGTTAGTGGGGCCCCCGCAGGGCTAGCGGGGTTGTGCAGAGCAGGGCCTTGTGCGGGTGGTGAGTAAGGGGCCGAGCTATAGGTTTCCTGATCCACGGCCAGCGGCGGGCTGTTGCGGCAGTCTGCTGCTGCACTGCCGCAAGCCTCCTGGCCTGATGACGTCCAACGTGAGTCATGGATTGCGGTTTGTCCGTGAGTCGCATTCAGAGAAAAAAAGACAGCTGCATCAAAGTAGGTCGAGGTTGCTGTTCCCACTACTTTTTGGTGCCAAAGAAGGACAGAGGCCTCCATCAGATACTCGACCTGTGCCTTCTGTTCCTCAAGAGGGAGAAATTCATAATGCTTACACTTGCTAAAGTTCTGTCTGCCCAGGACCCAGGAGACTGCATGATAGCATTAGACACATATTTTTAAATACCCGTCATGCCTACCCACAACATTACCTGCGGTTCACAGTGGGCCCAAAAAACTTTCAGTTTTCCGTACTACTCTTAGACCTTACCCATGGGTGTCCACCAAGGTGATGGCGGTGGTTGCAGCACATCTGCGGAGATCATAGATGCCGGCTTCCCTTATCTCGATGATTAGCTGCTGAAGGTGAGCTTGCCCCAGGCAGTGGTCTCCCACCTGCGGACTAGGCAGGCGTTCTGCACTTGCTGGGGTTCACTATCAAATTGCCGAAGTCACACCTCCTTTTCATATGCTCTCCTTCATCAGAGCTGTTCTTGACACAGTACAGTTTCAGGCCTATCCTTCTGAGTGGCGAGTCCAGGATATTCAGGCTACAGATGTTTCAGCCTCTAGCCTGGATTTCGGTGAGACTGACTCTGAGCCTCCAAGCCTTCAGCATCCTGCTTGTGACATATACCCTTTGGCATATGCAAGGTCTACAATGAGACCCGAAAAACTAGCTCTCTGACATGGTCCAGATTTCAGAGGGAACTGCAAAAAACCTGAAGTGGTGGCTGACAAACCGCAATTACATCAGCGGCAGTCGCCTCTCACTTCCCCGACCAGAGCTGACTGTAGTGACAGATGGGTCACTCCTGGACTGGGGTGGTCATATGGGAGAAGTCGAGATTATAAGACTCTAATCTCTAGCAGAATCCGGGCCCCACATCAACCTTTTAGAGCATCAGGCGATCCGTTTGGCAGTGAAATCCTTTTTTCCATCAAACGGGAATGCTTGTACAGATGTTCATGAACAACACCACCACCATGTTCTACTGCAACAAGCAGGGTGGGATGAGATTGTGGACCCTTTGTCAAGAGGCATTGCACTTCGGGACGTGTCTGGAACACAAGCACATGTCCTTAGTGGTTCAACTTCTGGCAGGTTCTCTGGGCGTCAGAGCGGGCAAACTCAGCTCTCGATGCAAAGCGGATCGCAAATTGCGTCTCCTTCCGGAGGTGGTGCTAAGTCTCTTTTAAGAGTGAGGCAAGCCTTGGTTAGATCTGTTTGCTTCTTCCGAGAATGCGCAATGTTGGCAGTTTTGTGTGCTGGAGTATCCAAAGGACTCTTGCTCGGAGACTCTTTCCTTCTTGAATGGAGTTCCGGCCTCCTGTATGTTTTTCTGTCAATACCACTCCTGCCCTGAGGTCTCAAGGAGATCAGGAATGACCGGGCCAAAGTCATTCTTGTGGCTTCAGATTGGGCAGAGGTATCCTGAGTGGTTGAGCATGAGCATCAGGTCTCAAATCAGGCTGCCTCTTCAGGAGAATCTTCTGTTGCAGCAACAGGTCAAGGTTCTGCACCCCAACCTCGAAACTCGTTGCCTTCATGCATGGAGATGAAGCTGCAACAGTTGACAGCTTTTGTCCTTCCACCGGAAGTCTGCAATGTTATTTTGGTAGCCACTAAGACGCATGCCTTTGGAGCAAGTTTGTAGCATGGTGCACAGATAAACATGTTGATCCTCTATCTGCACCCCCTTTCCCAAGTTCTTCTGTTTATTCTTTCCTTGGCCCAGCTGGGCTCTGCTTTGAGAATATTAAAAGGTTAATAAACAGAAGCAAAAAGGAGCATATTATTTGTATGTGTATTACTTAATTGTAAGTACAATAAGATGTATTTATCAATCGTATCGAATTCTATTCATCAAGGAGTCTTGTTCGTCTGTTTGAAGTCCACTTTATTAAAGTCATATTACTAGCGTACATCAGCCCAGCAAACACGTTTTGATTGATTGATTGATTGAGATTGTATTTATAAAGCGCAGCTATTACTCCGCAAGGAGTATCTTGGCGCTGAGTTTTGTCCGACAGGACTTCATCAGGGTTGGATATGTTCTTCCAATAAACAAACTGTCTTCATGCAGTAGTAAAAATGGGTGAATAGAATCCCAAGCACATTCACAGATCGGCTACTCGTTACTTGGAATTCTGATTCGGATGAGGCTGATCACACCAGAGGGTACTATACCCTGTAAACACATTGGAACGGAACTTGCTTGGGATTCTATTCACCCATTTTTACTACTGCATGAAGACACTTTGTTTTTTGGAAGAACATATCCATCCTTTTGGTGGCACTACAATTTATGAGGCCACTACCTACACACTTATTAATACCTTTTTCACCCTCTCTTGGTCCTGAAGAAGTGCCAGGGATCTCCTCTTGAGACCACGTAAAGCGCGAAACATGTCGACCTAATGCCTCTCACTTTCACAATCGCACAGCATCCTTTAGCTACTGAGGACCATAACTAACCTTGAGCAGCACTCAACCTTTTGGTTTATTAACCATGACAGAGGGATCCCTTTTATTAAATTCATTCATTCTGGATACCCTCCAGTCATCTTTTTAACTCACAACCCACCTATCACAGAACTAGCACTGACCCGCACACACCATACGGCTTGATAACCAAAAGATCTCTGATAAAGCGACCCTTCGTGGGACCCGTAGGTCACCACAGTGCCGACTCGACGAGGAGCACCACCCTATGATGAAGCATGACATCCTTCGGGGTGTGTGAGGGCATCAAGTAAAAGTCTCTCCGACTTCCCCTCTTTCTGATATGACCTCTCCCGCACTTCTTTTTTAGGAATAAGGGCTCTCTTTAGTGAGTGACTTATTACTCTGGAGCACGAGGTGATGGACCTTCATTTAGCTCCCTGTCCCCCCCTCTCCTTTTTTAGGTCTCGGCTAGCGAAGGCTGCGCTTGCGCAGTCTCGCTCGCGAGATTTAATGACTTGGAGAAGAGGGGCTTGCACCCGCCCCTCTTCTCCCCTGTTCTCCATTGGCTGGCCTCTTGAATGCTGGCCAGCCATTGGAGAAGAGGTCCGTCACTCCGAACAGGCCCCGTCCTTTTCGGATTCGGGGGCGTGTTTTTTCCAACTTTTCTAATTATCTCCTCCAGCCAATGGCAAGAGGAGAGAAAAGGAAAACACGCCCCCGAATTCGAAACCGCCACTGCGTTTCTCCGAGGCATTTCTGCTCTGCCTCGGAGAAAGGCAGTGGTGTGCTTGCCTTTTGCTCTGCCTTGTTTGGGTTGTCACATTATCTCAGTACGGTCTTGAGGGTACGCCAGCACTGCCGCTTTAAGAACGGTCCTGTTTTACCTCTGCAGAAGTTTGGAAACCATGGGTGAAAATCGAGTTGCGTCTGCTGCTTTAAAGTATGCCCTCAAATATCGTCCACGCTGAGCACTTTAAAACCACAGAGCGTACATGGGCACTGAACATAGTACAGGCTTTGGGCATCCTGGATTAATGGCGCCTAGAACCCCAATACACTAACCGCCATCCCCTTCCTGCTCCCAGGCTCTCCTGGCAAACAGCGAAGGGAAGGGGCGAGCGGTTATAGAGGAACCTGGGACTTGTAGTCCTCCTCGCACTTGAAGACGTTCTGTGGCATCACGCCGTCTCTACCCATGGGACTACAGCTCCCAGCGTGCACTCGGGCCAGTGCTACGCAGGCGCTCTGGTGTTCGAAGGAGCGCGTCTGTTATGCTGCTTCGGCGAGGATAAAAAAAAAAGAACAGCAACTGGAGGGAGCGCGAGGCACACGGCGCGGGAGCGGCCTGGGGTGCAAGTAATCTATGTGTGTCCGTGCAGCCTTTGTGCGCCGCAACAATGTAACAAAGCGCCGCCCGGGCGCGCTTCGGAGCGGACGACAAGCCTGGCTTATACATGGCTTCTCCGCTCCCCCGGGCATCCTTGGGCGCCGCTGCGCCGTCTCCACCGCTCCCGGGGCTGCGCAGGCCGTGGCGGTAGGGGCGGGTACGGGGGGAGGCTCTCCGTGCATGGCTCCCAGAACTGCAGGAAGAAGAGCGTTGCTCACGGGAGGGAATTTTTTTTCTTCCCTGCCCGCCATCTTTTGAAGGTGAAAATGAGAGGAGGGAAGGAGGGGTAGTAGGAGGGCTCTAGCTGGGGAAGCTTTGTGAATGCTGGGCACGGAAGGGGTGGCCATGGGATGCGGTTGCCAGGCGGGCGAGGGGGTACCCTTGAACGTGTGACGGGAAAGGGGGTGTGGGGCGTGATGGTTCCAGAGTGGAAGGGACATATATGTTATGTTATGTTATGAGGGGTTTTGTTAAGCGCTCAGCTACTCAAGCAGAGTGTCCCGGCGCTGTCAGACCCGTAACCAAAGAACTCCATCAGGGGAAGGTGAAACTTATTGGCAAAACAGCCATGTTTTGAGCTTTTTTCTAAAAGACATCAGGTTCTCACTCTTTCTTAAAGATAATGGGAGGTCATTCCAGGCCCAGGGCGCGAGATATTTGAAAGACCGTCCCCCGATCCGGGCACGCCTGATTGCTGGAACCGTGGTGAGAGATAGGGACGCGGAACGCAAGGCTCTGGCTGGCATATGGAGACCGATCCTCTTCCTCAGATAGCGAGGGCCAGTGCCGTGAAGGGTCTTAAAAGCCAGCGTGAGCGTCTTAAATTCAATGCGCCTCTGGATAGGCAGCCAATGAAGAGTTTGCAGCGGACCGGTTGCATGGTCGCGATGACCAAGACCAAAGATCGCCCGAGCGGCCGAATTCTGTACAATCTGCAGGCTCGAGAGGAGAAACTTCGGAAGGCCCAGATACAGGACATTGGAGTAATCCAGCCTAGATCCTATCAGGGCCTGCACTGTTGTTTTCCTATGGGCGATGGAGAGAAGGGGAAGAAATTTTCTGAGCGTTTTCAAGACCCCAAAACACTGACCGACCAATTTGTGGTTTAAAAGTGAGAAGGGTATCCATCTTGACCCCGAGATTTTTTGCCGCCAGTGCCGCATTAGAAGGGGGAGACATATCCGTCGGCCACCAGGATTTCCAACAGGTATCTGGGGGACAGCCAAAAAAGAGAACCTCGGATTTATCCGAGTTGCATTTGAGCTGATTATCTTGGAACCAGTTAAAAACCGCATCCAAGCAGCCTTTAATGAGATCACCATCAAAGTCCATATCTTTCCCACAGGAGAAAAGGAGCTGGGTGTCATCAGCGTATGAGACAATCTGGGCACCAAAAGACTCAACAAGTGCCGCCAAAGGGGAGATATAGATATTAAAGAGAGTTGGGCTCAAAATTGACCCCTGAGGGACTCCCACATCCAGGGGCGGCACTTCCGCGGAGTGCGGAGGTGCCCAGACTGTTTGTTGGCGGTTGGTCAAAAAAGATGTAAACCAATTGAACACCGTTCCTCCAATACCGATCTCCTCAAGACGCGCCAATAGGCGGCCATGAGGAACGGTGTCAAATGCCGCCGAGAGATCAAGCAATATCAACATTGCCTTCCCCCCCCGAGTCCAGGACTTCCTTAATGGCCTCGGTCACCTCCAACAGGGCCGTCTCCGTGCTCATATTGGCACGGAAGCCAGATTGAGTGTGGTGCAAAACACCATGAGACTCAACGAAATGCGAGAGGACGGACTGAACGTGCTTTTCTGCCACTTTTGCCAAGGCTGGGAGCAAAGAGATGGGTCGGTAATTGGCACGAATAGTATGATCCAAGGAAGGCTTCTTCTGGAGTGGAATGACCATCGCCCGTTTCCAGATGGACGGTACTATCCCCGTTTCCAAGGAACAGTTTAAGATGGGGTTGACCATCGGGTTGATCGCATGGGCCACTTTAGCCAGAAACTTTGCAGGACAGGGGTCCAGAGGAGAGCCAGATCTCATTTTTAAGAGAATTTCCAGAGAGGCTTGAGGTTGAATAGGGGGAAAGCTCGTCAGGCTGGGTTGTCCCTGATCAGGCACATCAGACTGGATTTTAGGACAGGACAGTCCTCCCCGTTCAAGAGAGGGAAAAGTTGCCTGAATACTCCTGATTTTAGTGGAGAAGAAGCTGGCTAATTGTAAGACCCACGTCTCCGAGAAGGAACATTTGAGGGAAATGGCAGCTGGAGAGGTGAATTCTTTCACAATTGCAAAGATTTCTTTGCTGGTATTAGCCGCTTCTTCAATCCTTTGAGCGAAGTAGGCCTTTTTGGCTAGATAGATTTCTTTATGATAGGCCTTAATACAGGACCTATAGGCCTCCTTTAAAGGATCTAGATAATTTGCACGCCAGGCTCTCTCGGCCTTCTTACAGAGCCTTCTGCTGGAATTAAGTGCATGCGTGAACCAAGGGGCAGAAGCACGTGAAGATTTCTTGAAGGACCGCTTAGGCGGGGCTAAGTCCTCCAGGCACTGCGCTAGCCATGTTTGAAAACGAGAAAGGTCCAGTTCTAAATCCCCTGTGAGAGAGCAGGGGTGAGACAGCCTATATTGCTCAATCATTTCTGGTGTAACTAGGTGGAAGGGCCGTGACAGCCGGGGCTGACGACCGACATCTCTGCTAGTTACAACGATCTTAGACTGAATCCTAAAAGTCAATAGAAGATGGTCAGACCATAGCACAGGAAGGGGGGGCGCAACAGAGATGGAAGAGGTAGAAAAGATCTGATCCAACGTATGCCCTTTATTGTGAGTCGGCGATATCACGTAAGGTAATAGGCCCAGAGGTGCAGTAGTATCTAGTATTTTGATAGTGTCTGCAGCATCCGTGTTATCGAAATGAACGTTAAAGTCGCCCAAAAAGATAAAATGCTTAAATTGAATACTCATGGCTGAAATTACAGTGTCCAGCTCCTCGATAAAAGATCCCAGCGGGCCTGGGGGTCTGTAAATCAGCAGACCGGCACAGGATTGAGTAGGTGAAAAAGTAAGGCAAAAACCCAGTGCTTCAACCCCGTGAATATCATCAGTGGGTATAATGGAGCACTCATAACGTCTGTCTATCAGCAGTGCCACTCCCCCACCCTTTCTTTCCATCCTGTCTTTCCTTAGTACATAATAGTTGGAGGGCAAGGCATTAACAATATCTGGGCCGGATGTTTCGTCAAGCCATGTTTCAGTAAGAAAGAGACAGGCTGGTTTGAAATCAGTAAGGAAGCTAAACAAATCCTGAGCATGTTTGCTTGCCGAACGAGTGTTCAGAAGAGCACAACTGAAAGAGCAGTCATCCGAGTTGTGCATCGTCGTAGCAGTTATATGCTGGCTACGCTTGGAAGCCATTAACTCCAACCGGTCCCCTCTCAGTGACCACCCACAACCAGAGCAACGAAAGTTATCCCCGGCACCTAGGTCACACACACTACAGCTGCTACTCTAGCAAGTTCTTAAAGCAAGTAGCTGAGGGGCTGTATACTTCATGATTCCTATCTGGCAGGGACTCTCAGGGCCACCAGCTCGACCGCATCCGTCCGCATCCGGGACGCTGACGGGCGCAGACGGGCTTTCCTTAGGCGCTCCTTTGGCGCGGGAAAGGCGCCTCCACACTGCGCATCCGCTGCGCGGAGCCATCCCCGTCTAATTTTATACTTCCCGCCCGTGAGGCAGCAAGCCTAGTCCTCCGACCAGCGAGCCTGCCTCACTCAAGATGGCCGCCGTCCCAGTGCGACTATCCCGCTGCACGATTGACCAGCGAGAAGGTCGCCCGGAGAGCACAGCCGGAAGAAGGAAAGTGGGGAGCTGCGAGCCCCTGATACCGGAGCAAGTGACTCCGCTCCGCTGCCCCAAGGTAAGAGGCGAGTCCCCAGCCCCAAAGAAAGAGAGAGTGCAGTAGAGATCTCCCGGCTTTGCGCCTCAGGAGAGAATAGCAGCGACAGAGAGTAAAAACAATACAGTACACCCTACACAAAATACAGCACAGAATTAAAAGGTTAAAAAAACAGTTTTAAAAACATCGCGTTGAATTGTGCAAAATAGGCAGTGGCTACACGCCGCCAAAGAGAGCTCACACCGAAGGCAGCCGCCCCGGTAGTGTCAATGGCAAAGGGCTAATCAGAACAGGGCAAGGAAGCTAATTTTATACTTCCCGCCCGTGAGGCAGCAAGCCTAGTCCGCCGACCAGCGAGCCTGCCTCACTCAAGATGGCCGCCGTCCCAGTGCGACTATCCCGCTGCACAATTGACCAGCGAGAAGGTCGCCCGGAGAGCACAGCCGGAAGAAGGAAAGTGGGGAGCTGCGAGCCCCTGATACCGGAGCAAGTGACTCCGCTCCGCTGCCCCAAGGTAAGAGGCGAGTCCCCAGCCCCAAAGAAAGAGAGAGTGCAGTAGAGATCTCCCGGCTTTGCGCCTCAGGAGAGAATAGCAGCGACAGAGAGTAAAAACAATACAGTACACCCTACACAAAATACAGCACAGAATTGAAAGGTTAAAAAAACAGTTTTAAAAACATACATCTCCTAGTGGGTGTTACCAAGAGACCAGGTCTTCGCTGTGATGCTCGGCTGTGGGGGGAGCTTCAACTACCTGGCACCCTTTTTAGGTTTCTCGTGCCTTAAACACTGTTAAATGATGATTTATTGCTAATCTCGTCACAGGTGCTGGAGGGTTTGTGGAAGCCACTATGTGTGTATGTGTGGCTCTGTGAGTGTGGCTCTGTGTATGTGGCTCTGTGTGTGTGGCTGTGTGTCTGGCTCTATGCGTGGTGGCTCTGTCTGTGTGTGGGTAACTGTGTGTGTAGGTGGCTCTGTGGGTGGCTCTATTTGTGTGTGGGTTGCTCTGTGTGTGTGGGTGGCTCTGTGTTTGGGTGGCTGTGTATGTGTGGCTCTGTGTGTGAGTGCAAATGCAATAGGTCTCGCATTGGAGAGTGATTAAGCTATTAACATTGTAAATAACAATGCCGTTTCTTTAAATGTTTAAACAAAAACAAGAATAATGTCATGAGCAATGCCAACAGCTCTAACTTTAACAATGCCGAGACCATTGCATTGTAAATGCTTGTTTGATTTTCTGTAGGGAGTCATGTTCTCAACCCTCTATAAAAACAAGCATTTGCAATGCAATAGGTCTCGCATTTACACAAGTTTAAGCTATTGACATTGTATATGACAATGCCTTTTATTTATGTTTTAAAAACGGAAAAAGAATTAAAGGCATTGTTATTTGTAAAGTCAATAGCTCAAACTCGCGTAAATGCGAGACCTATTGCATTTCAAATGCTTGTTAGTTTAGTGAGTAGAAACGCTCCCTTTCGGCCCCTGCGGCAAATTAATTAAATAAGCATGTCCGGCCGCTAAAGTGAAAGTGGACCGCGCTTCAAATAACAAAAACAACAGTGCTTACTGACTTATGAAGGAGACCGTGTAACGCCACAAGTAAAAGATCCAGTCCTCATGGGATGTAACAAATGGCGATAGGACGGTAACAAGGAGGGACTTACAAACCTCATTTTCAATCAGAAGCCAGCATTTTCCAAGAACAATGACCCAGCCGATGAAAAATATGATTGTAGAAAAGGCAAGGCTTCCACAGCATACTTGACTACTGCATGCCTCGCAGAGCAAGCAGTGCATGCATGCTGCCACTAGGCTCGACCTAATAAATCAGGCTAAAGTTCAGTGGCAGATAGTGCAGTGACTCAGAGTAGACAGTGGCAGAGTGCAGTGGTGTGTAGTAGAGTTGTAGTGGTGCAGAGTAGAGTGACAGAGCATTGGCATAGAAAGCAGTGGTGCAGAGTAGAAAAGAGTGACATAGAGGGCAGTTATGTAGAGTATAATTGTGTAGAGTGCAGAGGGGTAGAGTGTTGCACAGTAGAGTATAGTTGCGTAGAGTGCAGTGGTGCACAGCAGATTGGCGTACAGCGCGTGGGTTTTGACTAAAGTGGTGTAGAGTGCACTGGTATTGAGTGCAGTGGCGTGGTGTAAAGTGGTTCAGAGTAGAGTGGTGCAGAGTAGATTGCAGTGGCGTAGAGTTCAATGTTGTAGACTAAAGTGGAGTGGCACAGAGTGGTGCTGACTGCAGTGACAGTAGATTGTTTCAGACTGCAGTGAAGTGGTGCAGAGTGGAGTAGTGCATGATAGAGTGGTATGGTGCAGGGTAGAGTGCAGTGGCACAGAGTTCATTTACATAGAGTAGACAGGCATAGAGTGTAGTGTCGATAAGAGTGGCATAGAGTGGATTGGCATATAGTGCACAGTTGCTGAGCGGTGCAGAGTAGAGTGCATTGACGTAGAGTGCAGTGGCATAGAGTACAGCAGAGTGGAGTTTTGCAGAGTAGAGTTCAGTGACATAGTGCGGAGTGGCATAGTGTGCAGTGGTAAAGAGTAGAGTATAGTAGTATGGAGCAGTGCAGGGTGAAGCCGGGCAAAGTGGAGAATGCATGGTGTGGCAGCACACTGCCATTGCAGACAACACATCTTCAATTGAAATTACCAGTACATTTGCACAGGCAGATGCTTACTGATCAACGTATACAGCAAGCAAATGATAATGTGTGGAAATGTCATCACCTAGTGTATTGATTTGTTTTGATCATATTAAAATGTTTGTTTCCAAAACATTTCAGAATGACAAAAGATGTGCTTCATTTGTACTTTCCTAATTCTGATACATCTGCATAGTTCATTTACAGAAATGTAAATGTTGTTGAATGCTAGAAAAAAAATAACATTGCACAGCCTTCCTCCAGCACACCAACAGTAGCCAGCATGACTGTCACATAAATCCTTGTACTTTGAAGTCAGAGAAAGAAAAGTAAGCACCAAGCTCCCTGACAGACAGAGCCTGACATTTGACCTCTATCTTTGAATGCACAGCAAATGTGACAAGATAAAAACAAGATTTAAAGGCATGTTTACAGAAATTGAACACTGGTGGAAGGATACAGTAAATAGCTGTGCAAACTGCACATTTTTTAACCACCCCCCCGGCAAAAATGGAAATCCTAACTGCTAAGGTGTCCCCAAGCTCTAACGACATTTTTCTTGGTGACTTTAACTTGCATTGGAACGATCCTAAAGATCCTCAGGTTAATGCAATCAGAGACCTCCTGGCCGATCTAGCCCTTACCCAAGCCTGCTCCCTCCCCACTCACGCGAAAGGGTCCACCCTCGACTGGATCATTGCTAAGAAATCAGCGGTAAAACTTATCTCCATTGGTCTGACCACCACGCCTTCACCTTCCTCCTGCCCAGCACTCGCAAAGCATGGGCCCCCCAACCCGTGATTTCCAAACGATGGATCAGGGGCACCAAGAACCCCGACCACAAGAAATTGGCAGCCCGTTGTGAGTCTGACCTCCCCCCTTCCACAGTGCACATCGGTCACAAACCTGGCGGACCACTACTCCTCCACTATATCCGACATCCTTGATGACCTGGCACCGCTAAAACTAAAAAGAACACAGATCAAAGACAGAAACCCCTGGTTCAGTGGATCCCTCAACAAGGAGAGGAGATCCCAGCGACAGTCTGAACGAATCTGGAAAAAACACCCATCTGCAGCACATCTAAATCTCCTTCGCCAGGCCAGAAATTTCTGCAACAAGAAAATACTTAACACAAAAAAAGAATTCTTCAGAACTGAACTGGAAGATGCGAGAAATCGGCCTCGCAAGCTGTTCGATTTGGTCAAACACCAATCCAACAAACTATTGAAAACTGCCAAAGAAACACCGAAACCCTTAATATCAAGTGACAAATTCTCTTCCTTCTTCTGTGACAAAATCTCGGCCCTAAGAAATGAGCTTAAATCTGCAACCCACCACCAAAATCAAAATCAGCCAGCTCCACCTCTTCTCTCCGTGTTGTCCACCCAATCCTCACCCAAAAACCTAGCACACTGGTCCAACTTTAATCTATATGACGATCAATCTATCTCGAAAACTCTTGCCTCCCTAAAACCGAACAATCACTTAAACGATCCTCTCCCCTCTAACTGCCTAGCTGCCGCTTCCAAGGCTATCATCCCTTCCTGGACCTCAATAATCAACGCCTCCATCCTACAGGGCTCAATTCCTGACTCGCTCAAGGTGGGTCAAGTTGTCCCCATCCTAAAGAAACCTACGCTGGACCCTGCCTCCGCCGAGAACTATAGACCCATCTCCAACATCCCACTCCTGGCCAAAGTTCTGGAAAAATGTGTGCAACAGCAGCTAAGTCTTCACATCAACAACTTTCACCTACTAGATGACTTTCAATCTGGCTTCAGACCGGGACACAGCACAGAAACCACCCTCCTCCACATTGTTGATGACGCTCTCCAAGCCCTTGATCCAGGCAAAACCTGTCTTCTAATCCTTCTAGACCTTTCTTCCGCCTTTGATACGGTGAACCACGAAATTCTCCTTGAACGCCTCAAATTCAGGATGGTATTGGAGGGCACCGTCCTTGAATGGTTTAGATCCTTCCTCCAAAACCGCTCACAAAGAGTCCTCATCAATGGCGATCTTTCCGCCCCCTCTCCAGTCTCCGTGGGAGTCCCCCAAGGATCAACCCTCTCCCCTACCCTTTTCAACCTCTATCTTGAACCTCTCACCGAGGTGCTTCGTGCCGCCAACATCTCCTACCTTATGTACACCGACAACACACAGGTCTACATTAAAATCTGTTTCCCTCAGGACATTCTCTCCCTAAACAAGGCACTCAAGCTAACAGTCCACTGGCTCACTGCCAACCAGCTTAAACTCAACGCAAACAAAACCGAATTCCTTCTGATCTCCCCACCCAAACCAAATCCAAACATCCAGGAATGGATCAAGACAATCACGGCACTAAACTGCCCTCCTACCATTGTTGACTCGGCAAAATCCCTGGGAATAACCCTGGACGGCAGCTTGAATATGCACAACCATATAAACGCGATGGCCAAAACGGCTAGATTCCACCTGAGCTACCTAAGAAACCTAAAACCCTTCCTCGATAGGTCCGACCTTAAAATGGCTACCCAGGCCCTTGTTATCTCCAGACTTGAATATGGATGCTCTACTCTCGCAGGGCTACCCAAGAACTCTCTGGCCCCACTGAAAGCCTGCCTCAACACCACTGCCAGACTCATAACGTGCTCAAAAAAATTTGACCTCATCTCTCCCCACCTCAAAGCTCTGAACTGGCTTCCCCTGGAGGCCAGAATACAATTTAAACTGGCTTGCATAACTCACAAAGCTCTGTACACGAACTCACCGTCATTTCTTGCACAAAAACTCGTGATATCCGGACAGGCCAGAAATTCCCGATCTGCCAAAAACCTGCTGTTGCAGCCAGCACACTTCCGGAAGAAAAAAACCTACAATCGAGCCTTCTCTGGAGCCGCTCCAAGAATCTGGAACTCCCTTCCACCCTCCATTAGAAGACTCCCGTCCTTGGCACACTTTAAGAAGGAGACCAAAACTTTCTTAATGGGAAAATACCTCATCTAGCGAACTCTTTACAATCACCTCATAGACTTGCCTCTTGTACCTTATAACTACCTGTTCAGACTATTATATTTTTATGGATTGGAAACCTTTTTATTGTTACTCTGCTTGCTTCAATTTTTCTCCCTCATGTAGCTTGACTTTAACTGCGTGCTCCTCCTGTATCCCTCCTGTAACTTTCTCTCCCAGTGTGATCCCTCCCACCCTTATGTTTTATTCCCCCCCCTTCAATCCTGTAAAGCGCTCTGATACCCTCACGGGTCTGGTACGCGCTCTATAAAACGGTAAAATAAATAAATAAGGATATGGGCCCTGGAAGGAATGAACTCAAGCTGGACAGCCTAAAACACATAAAACCAGCAAAAAGAATGCATGCAAATGTTAGTTACAAACTACAAGGTCAATGGTAAGCAGTGGACGGAATGCATTAGGAGGGAAGCTTTCCGAAGTCACCAAGATGTTGTTAGCAACTTCGACCTAAAAACAGACATCAACTTACCATCTCAACCTCAACCATGCTAAAACTGAATTCCATTTAGTCTCTCCAAGGAAATGCAATCTTTCTGACCATGAATGGATGGAATCCTTCTCTTCACTGGATTGCAAACTGGCCTTCATAGAGAATGCTAAGTTTCTAGGCTTCATCCTGGATAGTGGACTTACGCTTCAGAGGCAGATCGCTGCTACAGCACAGAATGCCTGGATCCAACTAAGTCTCATTTGCGGCATCAGACATTTCACACCAGAACTGAGTTAAAAGCTGTAGTCCAGGTGTTGGTGCTCTCCAGATAGGACTATGGGGAGTCTCTTCTCTTTGAACTATCAAAAGCCCGCCTGGCTCACCCGCACAGCAGTTCTACACACAGTGGCTCGCTTTATCTCAGACGACAGGAAATTTGACCACATCCCTCCCTTCGTGCTGATCCTTCATTGGCTTCCCATTGAAGCCAGAGCGCAATTCAAAACTGCTTGCGCCTCACACAAAGCGCTACATGATTCTTCTCAATTCTACTGGACTGGAAAACTGAAAATCTCTGGTGTGCGTGGTTTGCGAAACACAGAAGCCCTTCTCCTCCCATATTCAAGCAAGAACTCTATATGAGCCAGTCCTTCTGTGGAAGCACAAGGGTTTGGAACCCCCACCCTCCTGCTCCTCCCAGGACCCCATGTCATGCCACCGTTAAAAAGGAACTAAACATCCTTCTTCTGGAAGGATATTTTGGCTAAAACTGTGCTTGCCCAAACTCTTACCTCCTTTGTGTAGACCCCCCCTCATTATTATAGTTTTGCATTGTTTCAATTATATATTTGCTCTTGGCGATTGTTTGAACGTGTCCTATTGTGAAGCACTTTAATCCCCATGGGCCATGTTCATCATATATAAAAATGCAAAAATCAGTTTAGCAATAACGGCAGAACACACCAAACATTGGGTGTAAGGTAGTCAACCGTAAGTAAAAAAAAACACATTTTTGTGGTACAGATTAATTACAACGTGTACAGATATACTGGAAAAGAATGGAATAGTTGGGAAATATATATATATATATATATATATATATATATATATATATATATATATGTGTGTGTGTGTGTGTGTGTATATATATATTTTTTTTTATATTAGGTAGTTATAGTTAGGACCTTCTTTCTATTAGAAAAGCGTTTTGTTTTCCCGCCAATATCTTTGGCGCCGTTTGACGAATCCTCACAAAATTTTCAAAACTAATGGCCCACTCCGGTCAGCTCCTGTCTTCAAAGTTTCGGGGTGATTCTTCGAGCGGGGGTTGAAAAAAAAGGGGGGTCCCAAAACGCGTTTTCCTCATGTTAATTTCCATAGGAAACTTTAGACATGGCTACTGCCCGAACTGCTGAACGGAATTACACCAAATTTGGCAAAACGGTAGGTCTTGGTTCAGAAAGCGCTCTTTTTTTAAATGGTGTAAATCCGTTAAGGAGTTGCTGAGAAATTCAAAAAATTAAAATATCGATATCTGAGCACCGAGGAGGAGTCGCGAACCCGCCCGGGCACGAGCTTCACTCTGATTGGCTGTCAACACTCCAAACCAGGTGTTGGCAGCCATCTTGTGACTCGGTAAAACCAAGCCACTAGGAAAAGAGGGAAAAAAAGGATAACAAACAAGAAAAGGGGGCAGGGTAGAATCACCCTGACCCACTAGGCCTGCTCAGGGGGTCCCGCAAGGACCCCCAAGCCCAAAAAAATCATTTTTTCTTTTAATTGGCAGAATTCGCGCTGAGTGCACGAATCCTGCTGAGAAAATAAAACAAAAATGAAAAGCGGTCTCCCGCGCTTCGTTATCTGTAAGCCCCCAGGTGGGCCAGGTCCCGGGGGCAATGTCCAGTTAATTAGTGGGGGCCCGCAGGGGCCCCGCAACCCCAGGGACCGCCACCTCACCGCGGCTATGCTAAATATATGCCGGGGCATGCGGCCCCCCCGCTGCCCCGGGGACCGCCACCTCCCCGGGGCTTTAATTATGCACGGGAGCATGCGACCCCTGCTGTCCAGGGGATTGCCACCTCTCTTGGGCTTGAAATAAATTAATGTTTGGAGGGGGCTTCTGGCCCTCCCCACACTACCCCGGGGACCACCACCTCCCCGGGGCACCCATTTTATTTAAGGGTGGCGGGTCCTCGTGGGCCCCACCAAGCCCCGGGGACTGCCACCTTCCCGGGGCTTCAATAATTACAATTTGTGTGGGGGGGGGCTCCTGCCCCTCCCCACACTGTCCCGGGGACCCCCACCTCCCTGGGACACAAATTATGTTCATGTGGGGGTCGGTTACGGACCCCTGGCCCTGGGGACCACCACCTCCCCGGGGCTATGCAAATGAAGAGAGGGGGGCAGCATTTGAGATGTCATCAGTGATGTCACTGAACATGTCATGAATGATGTAATATGTGACATCATCAGCAGTGCATTGTGGGGGCGCAAGTTATAGTTAGCTCAGCTAACTATAACAGCCGAATTCCTCTGGTTTTGTAAGAATGAAATGTCCAACTAACTATAACGTCCCTGAAACCTGTGGTTTTCTTCAGTGAATTTCTAAGGTTTTTTAAATGCTAATTTCGAACTATAAAGTCCCTGAAACCTATGTTTTTTTCAGTGAATATATATATATATATATATATATATTCACTGAAAAAACCATAGGTTTCACACATGTTATAGTTAGCGGAAATTTTACTGATAAAAAACCAATGAAATTCCCCCGTTATAGTTAGTGCAGGCAACTATAACTCACGCGACCGCAATCCTCTGCTGATGCTAATACTGTATTTAGACACTTATTTGCCCATGTCTTCTTCCATACATTTTTAGCTATACATATATTACAAATATTTTTTTTTCATAAAGACACATATGTCATCAGCAGAAGATTGCGGTCGCGTGAGTTATAGTTGCCTGCACTAACTATAACGGGGGAATTTCATTGGTTTTTTATCAGTAAAATTTCCGCTAACTATAACATGTGTGAAACCTATGGTTTTTTCAGTGAATTTGCAAGGTTTTTTAAATGCTAATTCCTAACTATAACGTGTGTGAAACCTATGGTTTTTTCAGTGAATTTGTACGGTTTTTTAAATGCTAAGTTACTTTACGCCATTCGTGCACCGCGCGCCCACTTTACGCAGTTAGTGCCGTACATGCAAGGTGGGCACGTTACGCACCGTGCGCACATGGAGGACATATTATGCTCTTCCTTGTGATAGGTAATCTGTTAAATTTAATTTGTAAGTGATGACAATAATATGCCATGCACAGAGAGTGTTTTTTTTTATTAAAATTTTTAGCGTAAGCGCACCGTACGCGTACGGTAAGCGTAATCGGCGAAATTTTCAAAAAATAAAAATTTACCGTTTTTGGCCTTGGGGGATCTTTGAGGACTCAACTAACATGGCTATGTGCATGGGCGCTGTCTAAACAGCCCCTTTATATGTTTTTTGTCTTTGTTTACAGCCCCCCCCTCAGAGTGCGAGAGAGAAAATGGCGGCCGCCGCTTCCTGGTTTCGACCGATTCGAATGTTTACTTAGATGTAACAGCCAATCAGAATCGCGCTCGCGCACGCCACCGTACGCGTACGGTAAGCTTACGGTAAGCGTACCGTAAGCTGGCTCAGATATATATATTGATTTAAAGGCTATTTTCTCAGAATCTACTGAACAGATTTACACCAAACCTACAAAAGGCACTTCCTTGACCTGAGGACTACCTCTCTGCCAAATTTCTAGTAATTCTGTTCAGCCGTTCGGGCTGTAGCCCTGTCTAAAGGTCCTATGGAAAAATGCATGGGAAAAACGCGTTTTGGGACCCCCCTTTTATCTCAGCCCCCGCTTGACGAATCCCCCCGAGACTTTCAGGGTATGAGCGGAGCGTAGCGCCCCACCTATTTTGAGAAATTCGCGAGGATTCGTCGACCGGCGCCAAAGTTATTCAAAATAGAATGTTGTGGATTTCCTATGGAAACAGGGTCCTAACTATAACTACCTACTGGCGACCGCCAGTAGGTAATATATATATATATATATATATATATATATATTCTGGACACTCAGGAGGGTCAGAGGTTAGCACAACACATCACTCTTTCTTCCAAGCCTACGTAACAGCCTGGTACCAGCCCCACACTTCACCCAACAACTACTTATTAGAAGTGGAACTCACCAACAACTCTTAACTACACTACAATACCACTGACAGAGGGTGCCAAAATATCAATTATCCTATCTGCGAATGCGAGAGTCGTAGAGCCCTGCAGCCAGACTGGCATTGGCCTAGAAGCTCTGAGGCCCCACCTTCCCACAAAGTGAAACAACAAGACCAGTTTCTGGCCCAATCCTGTACCAGTTTTAAAACTCTGAGCCTCACAAGGGAACATATCCTTAAAAAATGCTTCAAAATATAACTCCAGCTGCGCGCTGAAATCATACTTCAAATACCCGCCCCACAGCCCTCGACTCACTGCCGCCCATTCACGCACAAGGCAGTAGCACTGCCTTTGGGGGAACACTCAAACTCCCCTCCTCTGAATCCCACCTGCGCACACTCACCTCAACCAGAAAGCGCCTTGAGTCAATTTGTTGAGTACAGGTAGGCAACCTAGGTCCATACATCTATTAACTAGAAGCTCACCTTCTCTTTGTTGAACAACATTAGAATTCGAAGGCGTTGCTCCCGAAGGAGAGTAGTGTTGGGGGGAGACCCTCACAGGCCGTTAAGGCTAGAGCAGTCAGGCCAGCACGTAGGAACCATCTTCCCGCCTGTCAGAAATCCCGGTGTCCCTATGTCAGCCAGTCCGCCTCTACAGAGAGAGACGCTGCAGGCAGCGCTACACACCTGACCATTGATTCATTTGTAGAAAATAGTGCAGGTCCGGAGGGGCTAATAAAAATCGGCACGCCGAATTCCAAGTGTAGAATTTAATTTGCGCCTCTTTAACCCAATACCTTTTTATCCGGTCCCTGCTTCCCCCTTAGTGCCCGTTTTCTGTCTATACTTTATCCCTTATTTCTCGTATGTGTGTGTGTCTCTCCTTCTTGCGGTGAATAGCTGATGGAAAAATAAGTGTTGGTGACTCCCACTAGCAACCACTGACTCAAATTAAGCACCTCTAACCCACCAACTGCCCTCGAGAGCCCCACCCTCTCCAGCAATTCCACATCTGTAGGACTCGCTCCATAGTCACAGGCCCTTGATCGCACTGACCTCAATCCTGTCAGTTCAGTTCATATTAAAAACAGGAAAAACATAAACCTTAAAACACTGAAGGGGAGGAGGGAGGTCACAGCATCATACCAGGCAACTATTAAAACTTATTACGGATGATCCAAACCCAGCCAAGGAATTTAGCCACAGCGATTACAACACACTCACTAGTGTCGAATCGCAGAATGTTGAGGGCTACAAAACCCTGCCGGGTACCCATATTCTGGCAGAGGGGTTTAAGCCATTTAGCCCGAGGTGCAACGTAAGCCGGGCAGGCAAAGAATATGTGACCCACAGAATCAACACAATCCGAGCACCACCTACAGGTATCACGAAAGCCACCCTTCCATTTTTTAGTGAATGAGTTGGTGGGTAAGGAACCTACCCTGAATTGGTGGTATAGTTTCCTGTCACTAGGCCTGGTGATGATATCCCAATACTCTTCAAGAACAGGGGTTTGTTTAAATCCAAAGAACTTGCCAGTCAGGGACTCAGGGGAAGCAGATAAAATGTGTTTTTGGGAAATCATAGACCAGTAGAGGGTCTTAAAACTTTGTTTCGGGGGAAAAGAGCTGTTAGCTGGGTCAGACCAGAGGGTACCTAGGCCCATAGAGTCCAATAAGAGACTAACATGTTTACACCAGGGAAGGTCGCCCGCCCCCAAAATACAGCGAACATCCATAAAGGCTTTGGCAAAGGGGGCCAAGTCAGGGACTGTCCATAGCCTCCTCCAATAAGCCAGAGGTTTAAACCTGGCAATATCATCAAACGACCTACAGCCAAGGTCCAAAAATAGTGGTTTCACTGGCGTTGAGCTGGGGAGTCCCGTTAACTTTCTGAAAAATTTGTTTTGGGCTTTGACCAGGGAGGAAAGATCTGTGTAACCCCATAATTCAGCACCATATAAAATTGCTGAGTTGATTCTGGCTTCGAATATTTTGATTGGAGGGCCTATCATTTTTGCCTGGGATTGTTTTTGTTCCTTGATCAGACAGCCAGATAGTTGGGCAAATTTAAGAGAAAGAGCGTCGATTTGGGGTCCCCAGTTCAACTTATTTTCAAACAAAACGCCCAGGTAGGTCATAACATTTGTGCGTTCCAGAACACCACTATCCATGGTCACCTGACCCCTCACAGGTTTCCCTTTGTTAAAAACCATATATTTGGTTTTTGAAATGTTAACTGACAGGTCGCAGTCGGAGCAAAAAGAAGAAAATAAATTCAGAGCCGACTGCAGCCCGGACAAAGTTTGTGAGAGGAGTAAGGTGTCGTCCGCGAACATAAGCAGCGGGACCTTGGACCCTCCTAGCATGGGGGCATCCGTAGATTTGTTGGAGAAATATTGGACAACTCTGTTAATGAATAATAAGAATAATGTGGGTGCGAGAACGCACCCTTGTCGAACGCCTCTGTTGACATTAAACTTGTCAGTGACCTGCCCTTGGTTACCCCAGTGGACTTGGGCAAAGTTGTTATCGTGTAACCTAATTATAATGTTTAAAAGGTCCGAAGATAGCCCAAGCTCCGCTAATTCACCCCAGAGTTTAGTCCTATTGACCAAATCAAAAGCAGACCGAAGGTCTACAAAAGCTGCATAAATGGTACCACTGCAAAGATAAACCGTTTTCCAGACAATTAGTTGGAATTTAAGAGCCTGGTCAATGGTACTAATGCAAGATCTGAATCCTGCCTGTAGGGGCGAGATGATGTCAAACTGCTCAGCCCAGAGCTGGATCCTTACCAAAATCATTCTGGCTACAATTTTTTGGACAGAGTCAATAAGACTAATGGGGCGATAATTGCCCGGGCACGAACGATCACCTTTTTTAAAGATGGGCAAGATCTCTGCGCCCTTCCATGAGTCGGGGATAGGGGCCCCTTTCACTAGTGCGTTAGCCAGAAGGGCGATGTATGGGGCCCAATTACCAGGGTCGGATTTAAAGAGGTCCGCAGGGACACAATCAATACCTGGAGCCTTGCCATTAGGAACCCTCGATATTGCCATCTTGACCTCTTCAACATCAAACTCGAGGTTAGAAGATGTAAACGGGTCCCGGCTTTGTGGTTCAAAGGATGTAACAGCCATTTCAACATCGGAAAACTGGGATTCGTAATGGGATACCCAATTGTCCGGAGAAACATTGTTGGAGGGGACCTGTGAGTTTGATGTATTACCCCACTTCAAGGTATGCCAGAACAGGGTTGGGTTCCTTAATTTGCTGGCAGCCAGTAAGGCACTCCAGTGATCGTTATCCCAGTCACGCTTCGCCTGGACTTTGGCCCTGGTGTAGAGTTTTCGTGCGGATCTAATAGTAACCTGGTCCTTAGTGGCAATGGCTGCTTTCAAAGCATTATATGAATCTCGGCAGTTCTTATTATACCAAGAGCTTTGCTTGGGAATCTTGGAAGGCATAGCCTTGCAGGGTTTTGAGAAGATGGATTTTAAGTCCAAAAACAGATTGGTGTGTTTGTTTCTAGCATCGACAATGTCGCTGTTGTCGAGCCCAAGGGACTGTAAGGCTGCAGTTGCTGAGGAGACTTTATCACCAATCTCAGAGAGTATAGCACTATCAAGAGCAACCTTTTCCCATCGCACTCTGCGATGATTGTTGGTTAAAAGGGCATTAGCAGTCGATATCTCAGATTGGGTGTTTCTAAACTGGGGGCTGAGCAGGAGTGTCAGAACCAAGGGGTTATGATCACTCTCAATTCGCTCACAGATCATCATATCACCCAGAGTATGCCAGTACTCCACTTTTATTAGAGCATAGTCAATACGACTACTACGTCCTCGACCATCGGAGTAGGTCACTTTGCCCGACGGATCCGAGGGGGTTCGTCCATTGGCTGCCCTGAAACCACGTTCTAGGCATAAACTCGTCCACTGAACAGCAGATTCACTCCATCGTTTAATAGGAGTGAGGGCGAGAAGAGGTATATTCCAGATGATATCAATTTCCGTGGTCAAAGAATCGCATTCTGGGTACAGTGGCTCGAAGCAACAGTTGAAATCACCTATGATAATTACGTTGGTACTAGGGTAAACTGTCTCCAGGAACTCATCCAATTGTAGGAAAGTGTTGGTTCCACGACCTCCTGGGAGACCCCGGTTGTAAACATTAATTAACATTATTAAGGGTTCATCGTTGCTCTGCAGAGAGATGATCAGAAGGTCGGGATTATCAATAGACAGTTCGGTTAGGCTATACTTCAGGGTTTGCCTGACCCAGAAACAGAGACCACCAGAGGAACGGCCCCTAGGGTTCCTAATTGCCCCCTTAAAAAAGTTTACGTACCCAGAATAACAAACAGGGTCCACAGCCCACGTTTCCTGGAAAGCCAGGATATCATGGGTAGAGACCCAGGCGGACCAATCCTCGTTAGTTAATTTGCTACGAAGACCCGCAATGTTCCAGGAAGCCAGGGTGAGAACAGGGGAACTAAGGGAAACCAGGGGAATTTGAGTGCATGGTAGAGTTGGAGAACTGGGGGAGCCCAGGGGAATTGGGGTGCATGATGGAGTTGGGGATACTGAAGGGAATTCAACACCATCAAAACCCGTAGTCTTGGTTACAGGGTTACAAGAAGCGATTTGTACGGGGGGAGGAGAAACTAGGAACAACCCACCAATATCAAATACCGCATCAGAGCATATATGGCTGGTGGTATTGGGAGCACATGACTGGGGTAAATGTGAACTCTCCAAATCTGCAGATGGAACGTGGGGCTTATAGGGGTGTGTATGTAGGCGGTCACAGGAAAAACCAGGGGGTGAGAACCTCTTGTCCGTACAAAATCGTCCAGGCATGCCCCGGCCGCTGGACCTGGAAGGCACGGGGCTATGGTTACAAAGAGGTCAATCGACCCCATCCAAATCACTCAGCGGGGCGTATGGGTTAAATAGTGGGAGATGGAAATCCAAGCCCTGTACTCTACGAGGACCCCTAGTGACCCTCTCCCACCCGAGTGACCCGGTGTTGGACTGTTGAAGAAGTGCGGGGGGATAAAAATATGACAAATCTGTAACAAAAATTCCTGAGGCACCCGAGATGTTAGGGTGGGAACATAGATAACTCACCACCCTGGGATCACGGAAATTTACAAGCACACAGTCCCCCTCTACTTTCTTAACCCCACTGCCTAGCCAACACACCCTGCGAACAATCAATATTTCTGCGCAAGAAGAAACGGGCAGTGGCCTGTTACGAATTAACCAGTGGGTAACCTTGTTTTTTAACTCACTGTGAGACTCAGCCTTATCCTGCGAAAGACTGGGAACACCCACCAGAATGGCAGTATAAGGATGAGACTCAGGCGGGAGGTTAATACGAGGAAGTTCGGGAAATAGAGAAGCACCCTGGACGAGGGAGTGCTTAATGGTAGATTGGTTTCTATTGTTGTTTGCGTTGCTGTCTGAAGCGTGGCGGGAAGTGGTACAAGATGACTGGTGGGGAATGTTTGTGGGAGGGACAGTGGGAGCAGGGGGATCTGAGGGAGCTCCAAACATAGGGGTAGTGTCATTGGGGGCAACCTCGACCACAGCGGTTAAATCAGGAGATATTGCGGGCCCAGAAGACGATGGAGAAGCTGAAAGCTTCTCAGTTATTACCAGGTTGGCATGCATCATAACCTCTAGTTTTTCGACCAGGTGAGAGAGACGGTTAACTTTCTCATATAGTGGAGTAAAGAAGGACTTGAACAACTGCTCCAAAACCACAACATGGTCAGCTGACAAAGGGGATGTAGTGGGCGAGGACACAGGGCGAAAAATAGGCACAGAACTCACGTCAGCGGCAAAAGTAACCTGTGGCGCTGGGGGATTGGGGTCGGGACAGGGAACAGAAATTGTGGGCACTTTAATATTACTAACGGGGTTGCCCTTAAGATGCACTTCCCTGCATGTGTCCGTCCCCTGGGTTAACTGTGGCAGGACACCCAACAACGAGATCGTGGGACCAGGCAAGTCAGAGGGAGGCTGTAAATGATTATCAGAAGCAGTAGGGGGCAGACCGAGGGGGGAAGAGCCAGAAGTTGTGGTTAGAGTATTGACCAGTGGGCCTATTACTGGGCAAGTATCCAATCCAAGCTCGGTAAGTTCAGTAAGATCAGAAATGGGTTGTGGGGGCCGGGGGACAGGAGAGGAAACTGTCATAAGGCTGCCCAAAGATGATCTTTTTGAAGACAGATCAAGAGACAGTCTTTTTTCTGTTAGATCTATTTCGCGTTCAAGAATCCGGGCTGCTCTGGTGATAAAATTATCTAACGTCCCCGAAACACAGCCCCCAGTACTACTCTGTGCTAACTTCCTACCTGACCTCAGAGACGACATCACTGTATACAACAGTAGAAAGTGGGAGTTGGTTCTGAAACAGGTAGGCTAGAATTGAGCTCAGCTGGAATGAAGAATACGGGCCCGTCCCGTCTACTTCCGTCCACGAACGGCCACAAACGGCCCGCTCTTTGCCCGGTCTTCGCCCCGGGCCTCGTACCGCGCGCGTTCCGCTAGCGCGCTAGGACGTAGGCAGAGATAAGCCCGGGGGAGGAGTAGGGGGCGTGAACGGGAAGAGGAACCAGGTGAGCACAGTTAGTGGAGCGCAATGCTCCGTGGTCCTCGCAGTCCCGTGGGTTAGTCGATCAGCATCCAGCCCCCAACAAACAGCATAGCATCCAATACGTTGAAGATCAGCAGAGAGTCCCACAGTTGAAAAGCCCCAGCCAAGGTTTTATACGCTTGAGGCCAACGAGCGGCTCCCGCGCAGCGGGGGCCGCGAGGCGTGGCGGTGGAGGGAGGAACCAGACGGGAAGAGGAACCAGGTGAGCACAGTTAGTGGAGCGCAATGCTCCGTGGTCCTCGCAGTCCCGTGGGTTAGTCGATCAGCATCCAGCCCCCAACAAACAGCATAGCGTCCAATACGTTGAAGATCAGCAGAGAGTCCCACAGTTGAAAAGCCCCAGCCAAGGTTTTATACGCTTGAGGCCAACGAGCGGCTCCCGCGCAGCGGGGGCCGCGAGGCATGGCGGTGGAGGGAGGAACCAGACGGGAAGAGGAACCAGGTGAGCATAGTTAGTGGAGCGCAATGCTCCGTGGTCCTCGCAGTCCCGTGGGTTAGTCGATCAGCATCCAGCCCCCAACAAACAGCATAGCGTCCAATACGTTGAAGATCAGCAGAGAGTCCCACAGTTGAAAAGCCCCAGCCAAGGTTTTATACGCTTGAGGCCAACGAGCGGCTCCCGCGCAGCGGGGGCCGCGAGGCGTGGCGGTGGAGGGAGGAACCAGACGGGAAGAGGAACCAGGTGAGCACAGTTAGTGGAGCGCAATGCTCCGTGGTCCTCGCAGTCCCGTGGGTTAGTCGATCAGCATCCAGCCCCCAACAAACAGCATAGCGTCCAATACGTTGAAGATCAGCAGAGAGTCCCACAGTTGAAAAGCCCCAGCCAAGGTTTTATACGCTTGAGGCCAACGAGCGGCTCCCGCGCAGCGGGGGCCGCGAGGCGTGGCGGTGGAGGGAGGAACCAGACGGGAAGAGGAACCAGGTGAGCACAGTTAGTGGAGCGCAATGCTCCGTGGTCCTCGCAGTCCCGTGGGTTAGTCGATCAGCATCCAGCCCCCAACAAACAGCATAGCGTCCAATACGTTGAAGATCAGCAGAGAGTCCCACAGTTGAAAAGCCCCAGCCAAGGTTTTATACGCTTGAGGCCAACGAGCGGCTCCCGCGCAGCGGGGGCCGCGAGGCGTGGCGGTGGAGGGAGGAACCAGACGGGAAGAGGAACCAGGTGAGCACAGTTAGTGGAGCGCAATGCTCCGTGGTCCTCGCAGTCCCGTGGGTTAGTCGATCAGCATCCAGCCCCCAACAAACAGCATAGCGTCCAATACGTTGAAGATCAGTAGAGAGTCCCACAGTTGAAAAGCCCCAGCCAAGGTTTTATACGCTTGAGGCCAACGAGCGGCTCCCGCGCAGCGGGGGCCGCGAGGCGTGGCGGTGGAGGGAGGAACCAGACGGGAAGAGGAACCAGGTGAGCACAGTTAGTGGAGCGCAATGCTCCGTGGTCCTCGCAGTCCCGTGGGTTAGTCGATCAGCATCCAGCCCCCAACAAACAGCATAGCGTCCAATACGTTGAAGATCAGCAGAGAGTCCCACAGTTGAAAAGCCCCAGCCAAGGTTTTATACGCTTGAGGCCAACGAGCGGCTCCCGCGCAGCGGGGGCCGCGAGGCGTGGCGGTGGAGGGAGGAACCAGACGGGAAGAGGAACCAGGTGAGCACAGTTAGTGGAGCACAATGCTCCGTGGTCCTCGCAGTCCCGTGGGTTAGTCGATCAGCATCCAGCCCCCAACAAACAGCATAGCGTCCAATACGTTGAAGATCAGCAGAGAGTCCCACAGTTGAAAAGCCCCAGCCAAGGTTTTATACGCTTGAGGCCAACGAGCGGCTCCCGCGCAGCGGGGGCCGCGAGGCGTGGCGGTGGAGGGAGGAACCAGACGGGAAGAGGAACCAGGTGAGCACAGTTAGTGGAGCGCAATGCTCCGTGGTCCTCGCAGTCCCATGGGTTAGTCGATCAGCATCCAGCCCCCAACAAACAGCATAGCGTCCAATACGTTGAAGATCAGCAGAGAGTCCCACAGTTGAAAAGCCCCAGCCAAGGTTTTATACGCTTGAGGCCAACGAGCGGCTCCCGCGCAGCGGGGGCCGCGAGGCGTGGCGGTGGAGGGAGGAACCAGACGGGAAGAGGAACCAGGTGAGCACAGTTAGTGGAGCGCAATGCTCCGTGGTCCTCGCAGTCCCGTGGGTTAGTCGATCAGCATCCAGCCCCCAACAAACAGCATAGCGTCCAATACGTTGAAGATCAGCAGAGAGTCCCACAGTTGAAAAGCCCCAGCCAAGGTTTTATACGCTTGAGGCCAACGAGCGGCTCCCGCGCAGCGGGGGCCGCGAGGCGTGGCGGTGGAGGGAGGAACCAGACGGGAAGAGGAACCAGGTGAGCACAGTTAGTGGAGCGCAATGCTCCGTGGTCCTCGCAGTCCCGTGGGTTAGTCGATCAGCATCCAGCCCCCAACAAACAGCATAGCGTCCAATACGTTGAAGATCAGCAGAGAGTCCCACAGTTGAAAAGCCCCAGCCAAGGTTTTATACGCTTGAGGCCAACGAGCGGCTCCCGCGCAGCGGGGGCCGCGAGGCGTGGCGGTGGAGGGAGGAACCAGACGGGAAGAGGAACCAGGTGAGCACAGTTAGTGGAGCGCAATGCTCCGTGGTCCTCGCAGTCCCGTGGGTTAGTCGATCAGCATCCAGCCCCCAACAAACAGCATAGCGTCCAATACGTTGAAGATCAGCAGAGAGTCCCACAGTTGAAAAGCCCCAGCCAAGGTTTTATACGCTTGAGGCCAACGAGCGGCTCCCGCGCAGCGGGGGCCGCGAGGCGTGGCGGTGGAGGGAGGAAGCAGACGGGAAGAGGAACCAGGTGAGCACAGTTAGTGGAGCGCAATGCTCCGTGGTCCTCGCAGTCCCGTGGGTTAGTCGATCAGCATCCAGCCCCCAACAAACAGCATAGCGTCCAATACGTTGAAGATCAGCAGAGAGTCCCACAGTTGAAAAGCCCCAGCCAAGGTTTTATACGCTTGAGGCCAACGAGCGGCCCCCGCGCAGCGGGGGCCGCGAGGCGTGGCGGCGGAGGGAGGAACCAGACGGGAAGAGGAACCAGGTGAGCACAGTTAGTGGAGCGCAATGCTCCGTGGTCCTCGCAGTCCCGTGGGTTAGTCGATCAGCATCCAGCCCCCAACAAACAGCATAGCGTCCAATACGTTGAAGATCAGCAGAGAGTCCCACAGTTGAAAAGCCCCAGCCAAGGTTTTATACACTTGAGGCCAACGAGCGGCTCCCGCGCAGCGGGGGCCGCGAGGCGTGGCGGTGGAGGGAGGAACCAGACGGGAAGAGGAACCAGGTGAGCACAGTTAGTGGAGCGCAATGCTCCGTGGTCCTCGCAGTCCCGTGGGTTAGTCGATCAGCATCCAGCCCCCAACAAACAGCATAGCGTCCAATACGTTGAAGATCAGCAGAGAGTCCCAATCCTGTCTTCGGTTCCTGCCCGGTCCAGTCTCCGCAGCTCACTTCTGCTTTGATGATTTTTTTCATTTGCTGAGATGCAGCTGATTGCCTCCACCTGGGGTTGCCCGGTTACCACAGGTAACCCTGGTTTCACCGTCCTCGTGCTCCAAAATGCCCACCTGGCAGTGCAAGCGCAGCCAGTTGTAAACAACGCAAACACTTTGCCAATCACTTCCAGGGACACGCTGGTGGGCAACGTCCAGCCGAAATGTACTAATCTGACTGACTCTTACCCAGCTGTGCCAACTTTTCAGTGGCCAGACAAATCCATAAGCACCCGAGAGCAGCAAAACTCCCATTCCACGTCAGAGCAGCAGAGGGATAAAAAGAACAACCCCCTCCAGCAAACACGCAGTTACTTCAGCGATACTGCAAACTTGCTACAAAGTGTTTCGTACCAAACAATATCGGCATACAGATCAAATAAAAACAAGCATTTGTAATGCAATAGGACTCGCATTTACACGAGACCTATTACATTGCAAACGGGAGTGCGGGTGGGCGCGCGAGGGGAGCACGGACATCGGGAGGGCGGGCAGGGGGCAGGGGTGTGAGAAGGCATGGACAACGGGAGTGCGGAGGAGAGGGAAAAATAGTGCTCCTCCAAATAACACGTATGGTACAGTGTAACACTCGTAGTAAAGGGGCCAGTAGCCATCGAAAGGTACAAATGACGACATGGCCTTCATAAGGCGGGTCTAACTAGCCTCATAATCAATCAGAAGACAGAATTTACGAAGGACAAACACAGAAGCTAATGAAAAATATGGGTGGAGAGTGAGGGCAGCTTGTCTCCCCATTCTCTACTACTGCATACCTTGCAGAGCGAGCAGCACATGCTCGCTGCCGCTAAAGCTCGACCTAAAAAGAACTGGCTCTGGAAGGCAAACTGCCAGTAGAAGATATGGTGGAAAGAAGTGCCTCCCAGGTTTTAAAGATACAGTCTCCTTTTTACCCTTTACCTGTAATGTAGGCCTATCTGACTATGATTTACCTTCATGAACACTTTGCAATCAGATAGCCTTCCATTATCGATGCTGCAATGCAATCTTTCCTAATATTCTAAAGCCTAATATGCCCATTCAGGAAAGAGTAAGCCTTTGATAGGCTTCCATTGCATGTTCCTATTAATACACCTTAGACAGAGACTCTGCTGCTTTCCATGGAAGAAAATATGTGAAAAGATGTTCTGGGGTCCACGATATGCGGCGGCAAATATTCCAGCGTTTATGACTTCAATGAAGATACCTGTGATTCAGACACAGGACTAGGGGTGTGTAACCTTTTCTTTTCCTTCAAAAGGGTGGCCGTGGAGGGGAGATCTACATACTTACAGGTAAGTAACCTTTGCATCTTGGCAATTAGTAATGCCGCAGTGTTGCGAATTGTGTGAAGAAGTTTTAAAAAGTGTGAACATTAGTAGGGCGGATCATAAAAATTACCATTTTACTTAAAGTGCTTTACCTGTTTAGGATTCTCCCCGTCCTATTTTTTCTTGTCTAAAATTTTCCTTATTTACTTTTATTTGGTGTTGTTAAGGAACAAGATGTGCCTCAAATTTCGCAGCTTTTACATGTACAAAGATGCTGGGCCATTCCAGGTTTATTTCTGGGTGGGCTTGAACCGCATGATGAATTATCTTATAGTGTCCATAACTTCTATTGCCTGGTATATAGATACATGAATATATTTGCCGAAAATCACAATTTCACCCAAAGCATGTTAAACAAAAATATCTGCTATACCTTCTTTCGATATTGAACGAAATATTAGCAAAATATGACTGTTTTCGACGATCTGAATCCAATATGAGGTGGACTGATCTGAAACAATCAGTCTCCATCAGTTTTTTGTTACTTCAGTGTATATAAAATATGTGGCATTTCAAAGCTCCACTTGCTGCTAAAAGTTTCAAGAGTTCAGGGGATTTCTAGGTGTAAATCGTATCACTTTACAAAAACATTGCAGGCTCATGGGCAAAAGATGTTTTGTATGACCTGCACATTAATCAACAATAGGTCAAAATGAAAGCGTCTTATAGCTTATTGGTTGAGAGGTGCTTGGGTGATTTAGTGGTCAGACAAGTGGTCTGGCTGGCTGGGAGCTAGGCGCTGTCTTTGACAGAGACACCAGGTTTCAGCTATTCTCAGATATAAACTTTGACACTGTTTTTATTCCGGGAGAAATTCTTTATTATTTTTTGGGCATATGTGTTTTCTTCTTTTTAATCTGCCTTATTTTATATGATATGATTTTACAAGTACAGTTGACAATTACAGCTTTTCAAGCAATTGTTTACAACCAAGTTCCTTCTGTAGATGCATGGAGGAGAGTTTGTCTCTAAAAATAAGAGAAATGTATGTTAACACAGACAAGAAGGACCTCTTATCTGAAATGAATCTCGGTTCACGGCTGCTTGCTGCTGTTTTCGCTTGTTTGTTACATGTTCATGTAGTCTCGGACCAACCATTGTTGATAGCTTGCCTGAGTGAGGAAAGCCAGTTACTAGTAACTGGAACATATCGAGAGAGATGATTACGAAGGAATCCGCATAGTATGCTTATACGAAAGATAAGATAATCAAAGTTCTTTAGGTGTTGCACATAAAGATCCTTTTTTAAAAACCTGAGCTGATGAATGTGGTCTGTAGTGCTAAGTGGCAAGGAGGAGCTTCAGAGTGTTTAGATTAGGGAGAATAGCTTTTGTCGATAATTCATTGGCAAAAGGGCGAGGCAGGTGTGGGAGAAAAGGTACTGGATATTTAGCAGAAACCAAGTCATCTTCTGTTATAGCAGACATCATCTTGCCTTGAGTAATATCCCTTGTAGGGTAGCAGCAATCTCTTATGTGAACTGTTAGTTGCTGTGTGACACAGAAAGTGATCAGACTGGAATGACGTGCTACTCTGTTGTAGCGCTGTAGGCTAACATGCAGAAGGCTTTGGATGGAGTGTGTTAGTCCCTTAGTGAAGCAGTGCTTAATGGCAGACTCACTCCTCAGTGGAGCTGCTGTGCTGTAACCCTGGGGTATAGCCTGTTCTGTGCTCACAATTGCTTATTTTTTAGTTTAAGTTTATTGGATATAAACAGGGAAATGTGACAATTTGAAATACATCATATAATATGATAAAAAATCTAAAATTAAATATAAAACAAAAAGGCAAAAGAAAGGAAGGGAAAGAAAGAAAGAAGGGAAGGGAGAGGCAAGAAAGAAGGGGAGATCATATGATAAACACTGGTAACATTAACTAAATTACAGCATGTAAACATTTCGGACTCACAATTGCTTATACAAACATGTTGACATGATTTGCCTCTGATCATTTGAAAAGCCTTTTTAGTGTTCTGCTCACTGCTAAACCTATGAGACAGGTACTGAAATAACGATAGAAATAACCTGTTAAACTCAGACTTTTGGTCTCACACTTTCTCAAGCCTTCACCCATATCTGTGATGTGGTAGTCCAGAGAACTGAGTGCAGCAGCATGTCTAGGATAGTGTAATAGCAAATGCCTGAATGCTGACATAGAGATCAACTTCTTCACATGTCTCACTTTCAGCCAACAATCAAATATGACAGCCAACCCGACTTTGTCACTGCCACGGGCGGGACCTTACATATGTATCAGCTGGAGGGACTGAACTGGTTGCGCTTTTCCTGGGCGCAGGGCACTGATACAATCCTGGCTGATGAAATGGGGCTCGGCAAGACTATACAGACGATCGTCTTTCTGTATTCCCTTTACAAAGAGGTAAGGAAGAGATGCTTCCAGCTGTCTATATATTTCCCAATGATTCACAAATGACAAAGATATGCCCCCTTTATGCTCAAGGTGTGTATTTAATAGTCGAATGTGATATCTTATACTCTTTTAAGTAGTGAAGAAGCACTTCTTAATCAAGATATGGCTGGCTTAGTAGTGTTTTTTTATATCCCTCTGGTTTTTGTTTAATTCTCTGCTTTTTAAAGGAACAACCCTTTTCAAAGTTACCGCTCAATTTAAAGAATCACTCTTTAGCTGTATCATTTTCATTTTTAATTTCCATTTTGCAATCTCTCATTTTTTAATGTGCGAATGTCCTTGTTTTTTTCTATCTCTCACATAATTCCCCTTGACTTCCTCCATCCATTTTACTCTTTTGTTCCAAATTACTTTTCTTCCATCACACCCTTTTAATGTTTCTTTTTGCTATGTTTTCCTTCATATTCCTTTCATTCCCTTGCATGTCTATTCTTCCTTTTGTCTGCTTTCCTCTCTGATGCTTGTTTATGCCCATCTTGGTACCTCCCTTTCTTTCTTTCCTCTGTTTTTCTGCTGCATTTCCTCTTTCTTACAGGGACATACCAAAGGACCATTTCTGGTCAGTGCTCCCCTCTCTACCATCATCAACTGGGAGCGTGAATTCCAGATGTGGGCTCCATATTTTTATGTGGTGACCTACACAGGTGACAAAGACAGCCGTGCCATCATTCGGGAGAACGAGTTTTCCTTCGAGGACAATGCTATGAAGGGTGGGAAGAAAGCCTTCAAGATGAAGGTAATTTTATAGTTCTAAGTTGTGAAAAAACATGCTCATCCATTCGAGAAGCTACAGTATGTTATGCTTTTAAAATCCATGTACATTTTGTGAATCTACCTATGTGGACTTTTCGGTGCTTCAAATCAAATTGCATGATTGCCAAGGGGCCGTTTTCAATGTTTATTGAACCAACATGATTCTTGTATAGTGTACATGTGCTGCAATGATCAATAGACAGAAGCAGATGGAAGTTACTAGAAGGAGCAAGACAGTGAACTATGCAAAAAGTTCCACTATCGTGCTGAAACAATGTATTTATGCAAGCAAAAAGATAATATAACAATCTGGTGTACTCCTACTATGCAGGCCCTAACCTGCGTGTCTAGGGTGTATGCGTATGTTCTGCCAAAAATCCCCTTACTGGAAGATCCAACCCCATTACCTGGTGGATAAGAATGTAGGACCCCCTACTATGGATGTCATTGCCATCCAGGGTTCAGGGGTGGTCCTTGTTTTACTAGTTTGATGGGGAGTAGTTCTTTGGGTCCATTGAGGCCTTCTGTGTCGTAAACGATATCTCAGTGTGTATGCCTTTCAGGTCTGGATGTACTAAAACATTTTCAATAAAAATTGTGTATAAAAAAAAGAATGTAGGACCTGTCTTGGTCACGAGCTGGACACCCCTCATGGAGATGTTAATCAGCTGCTGGGCAAAGGTGTCACCCTGTAGAGACCTCTCGATGTCAGCAGAAGTGCCTTCCCTACCAACACCCGGAAACAGATGTTTCTTTATGACCAAAGGTATCCTTGCCCCGGGCCGAGGTTGTGATCAGGCTGCCATTTTTTGTGTATTACTGACAGCTGTGTCGCCATATGAATGAAAATAACAAGCACATTTGCGCAACGTACTTGTAGGCCTTGTACATATTGTCAAGGCTATACAATAGTATTCCAGCAAAGTTGAATCGTGTAAGCAAGCTTAGCATTTCTAGGAAACTAACCCAAAGTGTCACAGATGCAAATGTGTGTCATAAGTCGATGTGAGAAAGTGAAGGCAACTTTAGGAAAGATCCGTGTTCATGTAAAATGGCAATGTTTTCTTCTAGGCCTAACTGGAACACATGACAGAACCTTCTGTGACTTGTGATTTCAGTGGAGGACTTATTACATATACCATAGGAACCTTCTATGCTTCCTACTCAAACGGCACAAAAGCCTGTGTTAATGCCTAGACAGACATCAATCTCACAATACAAAAGAGGCCTCCAAGACAGTTTGTGGCTCAAATTATTCCAATAGTGATTTTGCTGACATGCACTTTTCCACTTCCAGCATGGTACATTGATACAGATTAGCCTCCGTGAAAAGTTAGCAGCAAAAGGTCTCAATCTGCAATTGTACACCACTAGGAGGATCTTCTTCCTGTATTTTGACATCCTTACCAAGCTCTGCTTCAAGAGTCCTTAAGGTTGAGGATGTCACATCGTTCCATGATTTCTTGTTCTAGGTAGTCGATAAATTCAATACACTGCTAGAAGTTCTGAAGTCATCCGCCTCATATTATGGAAAGCCTCCAACCTTGAGTTTACTTATACCCTCACTGACTCTGGTCCCAGTTTTGCTGGCTGAAACTACTTCTGATTCCAGCAGCTCTAGCCCACTCCTTAGTTGCTGGAAAAATACAAACCTCCCCAGTCTGAGTTATACTCTTACCAGCCAGTAGAAGATACAGTGGTGTAGCAAAAGCCCCCACAGCCCCTGTGGTGCAGGGGCCCACAAGCTCCGGGGGACCCCTCAGGCACTTGCAGGCTAATGGCCTGAGAGCTTCGGATTAGGTCCGGGGTGTAGGGGCACCCCTGCATGTGCTTTGCAGGGAGGGCCCCCTCAAGTTTTGTTATGCTACTGAGAGATAAACCACCAGCCCAGAGACGTCTGCAGTACTGATGGGTTAAGAGGAAGTGGAAAATGCATTAGGGTAGAAAATATGTGGCGTGACAGCTCCAAGTTTCTGAACAACCAGCATGAGTGCCCTTTTAAGCAGAAATTACTGGGTGTTATGGGATTGTCTCCAGAGGTTTGCAAATGACCTTCCTGATCTGATGGTTCAAGAAGGCTTTCTCCTTTCAATTCTGATGACCGTCATCTTACTCCACAGAATGTGGCTCCATTCATACCAAGGAAGACATACCAGACGAAACCAAACACCAGAGGGAAAAGGCAATAGGACAAAGAGAGAGAGGTACACACAGAGCACACCCAGATCTTCTTTAGCTTTGCTTTCTCAGGTGTTACTACTCTGTTTACAGCAAGAGTATACTCAGAAACTGTCCACTAATGGAATGCTTCACTGCTTCCTGTCTCACAGTTTTTTTCCAGTGCTAGTACACCACGCATGGTGTAGCTGTGGTACCTTAGAAATACTATTTTATGCAAAGGCAGGCTAAAGTCAAGCAACAGTGGAAGCGGCGGAGACCTGGCACGAGGAGCGCTTGCCCTCGGTTCAGACGTTGGCTACCGTTTAGTATATTGGGCTGACTCCCCTTCCTCCATGTTGTTTACCCCGCTGCCTTAATCAAGGTGGAAAGGAAGGGTGATGTCCCTATCCGGGATTCCCCTTTGATCCTATTACCTCTACCTCTTCCGATTCTGGAGGCTCATTTTGTTTGACGTATCACACGGGGATGCGTCACTACACACCAAAGGTCCTGAAGAAGTGTCGCTCGTACCTGGAGTCTCTATGACACGAACATGTCGACCTGATACACTCCACTTGCCACCTCGGTACCTTAAGCCCTGTAGGTGGCATCACTGTTTTTACTGAGACCCAGCTCTAATACTGAATAAAGTTTTTCTATAGACCTGGAGCCTTTCTTAAATCACGCATTCACGTTACACTACACATTACACTGACTGCCCATATACACCCTTCTCATACGGCGTTTTACAGATCAAAAGAACTCTGCCAAAGTAGCCATCAGGCCCGTTGGACATTGCCGGTCCGACGAGGAGCGCCCTATGATGAAGCATGACACCCCTAAAAAGGTGTGTGAGGGCAACATGATCTGAAATTCAGATCTCCCAGCGACAGAGATTTCCAGACATGCAGTGATATCTTTCACGTATATGCCATATATGCTATAAGAGAGGAACTGATTACCCTTTAAACAGATCAAGGCTTTTCCGAGCAGGAAAGGAAAATGGGAAGAAACACAGCAATACGACAAAGCCAAAAGGGAAATTTAAATAGCAAGGTCAACAGTCAACGAGGTCAGTGAACTGAGTAACTACAGAAGGGAAAAATAGCAAAGGTGTGGGAACTAACTGCACGTAGAAAGTCAATACAACACAGAGAGTTGCCAGCTCCTTCCTTAAGCCTTCATGTTGTTTATATCGTGATGCTGCCTTTCATGACCTGGATGTCCGACCCATGATCCAGCCTGACTTGCTACTGACGGTGCCCCAGGCGCCAAAGGCAGGTCCACCACATTCTTAAAGGTCCTCATAGATCTCTCGTTGCCATCCTCAAAGCCTGGAGACCTTGTTCTTTCCTGACATTCTGATATATTCTTCTTAGTTGTGTCTCATCATGCTAAAGCTAAACGCTGTACTGAATATTCTTAGCTGCTTCTTTTCATGCTCTGCATTTTTTGGCCAGCATGAAGTTATGCAGAGGATGAAAAGGGAAGCAGAGGCATTAAAAGGAGTTTGTTTAGAGAAAAAGAAAAATCTTTCAGACCACCATTATTGTTTGGGTCAGTCCCCTCCTTCGTCCTCTTAGCCACAGCAATATCAACAGTGCCAGGGGCACTACCAACATAAGCGAGGATCTAGAAACAAGTATATGTGGCCACCCTCCTCTAATTCATTGGATCGGCTTCTATCTAGGAGCAGACAATGGCTTTTTCCTCCCCTTCTCTGTTATTCTCATCAGTTGGGAGGGTGGTATATAATATTTAAAAGCGGGCCATGACATTCGAAGCGACCCTTAACCCTGCTCTCAGGCAGGTCACTCCCCACGCCGCCGCAACAGCACCACCTGTTGTGACCGCCCCCCCTCAGCTCGCTGCTGCTGCCTGACGCAAGTTTGAGGCCCTCCTCCACCCGCAGGCTACCACCTGCGCCTTATCCCTGGTGGCCAGTGGTAGGCCTTAGGTTTGCTCTGCATCTGTATTTGTATTGTATTTGGCTGTTTTTGTCATTTTTTATTGCTTTAATTTCCTTTTCTCCCTCCTGTTATTTTCTGTGCCCTGTTTTGCCTTCTGTTCCCTCTGCAGTTCCTCACCCGTTTTTTCCCGCCACTACGTCCCCGCACCCCTGCTCGCCCATTCGCCGCCCTGCTCCCGCCTCCCAGCTGCCCCTCCCTCCCACCTCCCCTTATATGGCGCCCGCTGCGCGGTAAAAGGAGCGACCCTTGACCCTGCTCTCAGGCAGGTAGCTCCCCACGCCGCCGCAACAGCAACACCTGTTGTGACCGCCCCCCCGAGCTCGCTGCTGCTGCCTGACGCGAGTTCGAGGCCCTCCTCCACCCGCAGGCTACCACCTGCGCCTCATCCTTGGTGGCCAGTGGTAGGCCTTAGGTTTGCTCTGCATCTGTATTTGTATTGTTTTTGGCTGTTTTTGTCATTTGTTATTGCTTTAATTTCCTTTTCTCCCTCCTGTTATTTTCTGTGCCCTGTTTTGCCTTGTGTTCCCTCCGCCGTTCCTCACCCGTTTTTTCCCGTCCCTGCGGCCCCACCCCCCTTCTTGTCCATTCGCCGCCCCGCTCCCGCCTCCCAGCTGCCCCTCCCTCCCACCTCCCCTTATATGGCGGCCGCTGCGCGGTGAAAGGAGCGACCCTTGACCCTGCTCTCAGGCAGGTCGCTCCCCACGCTGCCACAACAGCATCACCTGTTGTGACCGCCCCCCAAGCTCGCTGCTGCTACCTGACGCGGGTTCGAGGCCCTCCTCCACCCGCAGGCTACCACCTGCGCCTCATCCCTGGTGGCCAGTGGTAGGCCTTAGGTTTGCTCTGCATCTGTATTTGTATTGTTTTTGGCTGTTTTTAGGTCTCGCGACCTGCGTAGCACTGCGCAGCAGTGCTCGCGCAGGCGAGAGTCCTTTTGTCCGGGGTTCAAAAATGGACCCTGGAATCGCACACGCTTGTGCGTGTGCGATTCCTTTTGTGCTATGCTATTGGCCTTTGCGTGCGTCTTTATATAAAAGACTGCACGCAATTGGCCAAAGGCGGGCGCATTGCTCCGCCCATGGCCTATTGGTGTCTATTACGCGCTTGGTGCGCGTAATAGACACCAATAGGCCATGGCTCGCAGTGGCACGCACGCGCACACACCAGCCGCTGGCTTCTTTTTTTTTTTTGCTTTTGTTTCCAGTTTACCTTTGCATGCATTACATGGAAGGCGCTTACTCAGACTAGCGAGAGCATTTATGGACATTGTCACGTACATTAATGATTCCCTTTAGTCTGCAACTGTCTGCCGTATACAACTTACAAGATAAACAAGCACAACTGGCAGCACGCTCTCCGCCCGAGGATCACGTTGTGTGTGTGTGGGGGTGGGGGGATCTTTTTTAGCCTCCCCGGAATTCGGCAGCAAAGTTCTCAGCAGCGAGCATGCCGGCACGTTAAACGGAGGCCGGGGAGTTGGGAGATGTGTCTGGAGGGAAAGCTGATTAAATCCTGAGCAGGGAGAGCACAGGGTAGCGAAGTGGGTCGGAGCGGCGCATCTGAGCTAAGAGGTGGGAGTGGAGTCCCGGGGCGGGCTGACTGATGGTGCTGGAGCCCTCATAGGAGGGCAGGCGGTTCTGCCTCGCCCGGGGAAGGCTGGAGTGTAACCGGGACAGAGAGGGGCCAGGGTGGACAATGCACCCCATCCTCTCGGAGCTGGTGTACTTTCAGGGGGGCCGTGGAGAAGTGTGGCTCACTGGTTAGAGTAGGCAGACCTGGAAGCAGAGGTCAGCCCGGGACCAGGGTTCAATTCCCGGCTCGGCTGGGTCTTGAGTCCATACATTGTCCATGGACTCGATAATTCTCGCTCCAGTGCATACTCGATTCATGGGTTCACACTCTGCGACTCTGGGCAATAGCTTGCTTAATCTCCACAATGGCCCCTCGCGGCGGGATGCCTGGCTTTCACCTTGTGGATGCCCTGCTGGGTTATCTCACAGGGGAATACCAGGACGGGTTCCCTAAGCAAGCGCTTAGAGACCGGTTGGTGATTTGCGCTATATAAATATCTGTACATTTACATTTACATTTACATAAGACGTAGACTGCGGAGCCCTCATACAGTGGGTCCGGATTCATGGCATCACCAAGTAAGCAGGACTTGGGGAGGGTTTAACCCCACTGCCTCCTTCTGTGCAGCAGAGACATCCCCTAAACTCTGGAGGACTTTGGTCAAAGCGGGGAGGGGGGACGCAGCACACCTGACACCATCCGGATCTTTGAACGAGACACGTTGGGAGATCACGGAGATGCGAGTTCTCTTCATGCGGGGACGTACAGGGCGCAGTTAGTATGTGAAAGAGATTGTGCGAAAGGTGCAGGAAATACCTGGTCATGTAGGCATTTACAGGCTATAGCTGCATTTGCCTACTTACAGCGCTTTGTTCTCCGGTAGGTTTTCCTTATTCAAAGTGTATTTTTATTTTATGTTAAATTTTTCGTGTGTTTTGTAACCTGTATAAAAGCTGTAATGACCCTGCCTGCACCTGTGTGGAGATAGTACTGCTGTCACAAAACCCCATCTGTTCGCAGCCGATATCATGCATAGCGCAGCTCCACCCACGCCTTCCCATAATCCCCTGGGAGCTTTTAGTGAAATGTAAACGTCGGTTCCGGCCTGGCAGCAATTACTTTAATGACTATTGATGGCGAGGAAGTAAAACCGCGGGCCCTGCAGCCTTATCATTCACTATATCTCTGCTCTTGGCACCGAGGGTCACACAGTGATGGAGAGGCGCACCACATGAGCTGTGCCACAAGCTCACAGCCCCGGTTTGTGGCACTATACATTGTAGATTCAGATTGCAACAGGATACCATTTTACTGAGAAATAACTTGTTTCTTCGTCACCTAGGATAACCCATCTTCCCCCCCCCCCCCACTGCTTCTAGGCGCACGCAGCATTCTTGAGCTACTGTGGGCTCGGCTGGACAGACAGACACCCGACACCTTCTCTCGCCCGCTTCTAAGTGTTTCACGGGTCTTTAAAAGATCACTTCCTGCTGAACGAGGCTCTGTTTGTTTGTTCCCAGATCACTTGCACTATTCACTCTGCATATTCATTCCAACTGTAAAGTACTTTTGCTGCCACCAAGGGATGGTGGAAGGAGGGAGATCAGGGCTGAGGCTGTGGGGGTGAGCTGGGAGCGAGGGGTCATCTGCTTCAGGGTGGTCGGGATTGGTATGATGAGGAGTGGGCAAAACTGAAACAAGCATTTGCAATGCAATAGGTCTCGCATTTATGTGAGTTTAAGCTATTGGCATTGTAAATGACAATCCCTTTTATTTATGTTTTAAAAACCAAAACATAAATAAAAGTGATTGTCATTTACAATGGCAATAGCTCAAACTCGCGTAAATGTGAGACCGATTGCATTGAAAATGTTTGTTATCATTTGTTATTGCTTTAATTTCCTTTTCTCCCTCCTGTTATTTTCTGTGCCCTGTTTTGCCTTCTGTTCCCTCTGCTGTTCCTCACCCGTTTTTTCCCGCCGCTGCATCCCTGCGGCCCGCCCCCCTGCTCGCTCATTCCCCGCCCTGCTCCCGCCTCCCAGCTGCCCCTCCCTCCCACCTTCCCTTATATGGCGGCCGCAGGCGTGCGCCTAAGGCAAGCCCGTCTGTGCCCGTCCGTGCCTGGACCGCGCCCAGCGCCAGTACCCCTGGCCCCCGCGAACACCACAACGCCTGTCTCCACTACGATGCCAGCACCCTCCACGCACTCAACGCCGGAAGATCACGCACCTGCTTCCTGGCCGCCCCGAAGCGCACCCAAGGACCCTTCTCCTGCCGGAGCTGCAGCTTCACCAACATCTGACCCGCCAATCCACCCACCAGGACAAGACACAACCACCTCAGATGCATACGGCTGAACACCCGCTCCGCACGCAAACACACCGTTGAACTCTGGGACCTGCTCGACACATCCTCCCCGGACGTCGCCTTCCTGACAGAGACCTGGATGAACGACTCCTCGGCACCCCACATCGCCATAGTCATCCTGAAGGGCTACAAGATCACCCGCCGAGACCTCACCAACGGAGTAGGAGCAGGAATCGCCATCATCCACAAGTCCACCCTCACGGTCTCGACCAACTCCGTCGACACCCTCAGCAGCGCCGAACACCTGCACTTCCAGATCAACACTGATCCCAACACCACCCTCAGAGGAACTCTGATCTACAGACCCCCCCCCCCGGACCCCGGCCTCAGTTCAGCGACTCCATCGCCAACTTCATCAGCACGCACGCCCTCACCTCCATGGACTACATCCTCCTCGGAGACCTGAACTTCCACCTCGAGAATAAAAACAACACCAACTCTACCACCCTGAGCGACAACCTCGCCAACCTCGGACTCAGACAGCTTGTCACAACGCCCACCCACTCCACCGGCCACACGCTTGACCCCATCTTCTCCGCAAGTTCCCTCGTCTCCTTCAGCCACACCACGATCTCCACTGGACCGATCATCGCTGCATCCACTTCACCTTCCGGAAACCCACCACGCACCACCACACCCAACAGATCCCCCACCGTAGCTGGGGCAAATCACCGAAGACCAGCTAAACACCGCCCTCGCCCGAAGCCCACCCACAGACCCCACCGCCGCCGCCGCCATCAACCTCAGGCGTTGGATCAACGACTGCACCAACACCCTCGCTCCGATCAAGAAACCCTCTAACAGATGCACCAACAAGAGTGCCAGCTGGTTCTCCGCAGACCTACAGTCCTCCAAACAAACCTGCCGAAAACTAGAGAAGAAATGGAGAACCACGCAGCCCACAAAAATGCCATGCGCCAACACCATCACCTCATCAGATCCGCCAAAAAGACCACCTTCAAGGACCGCCTCAACAACAATGCACACAACAGCAAAGAGCTCTTCAACATCGTGAAGGAACTCTCCAACCCCAGCTCCAACACCAATGACATCCCATCATCGCAAGACCTGTGCAACTCCCTTGCCTCCTTCTTCCATCGCAAGATTGCAGACATCCACGACAGCTTCGACAACCAGACCACCGCGACAGCCAACGACACCTCAAGCCCCACAGCGACCCCCTGCTCACCTGGACTAACATCAACGATGATGACACCATCACAATCATGAACACCATAAACTCCGGCTCCCTATCAGACCCGTGCCCACACCACATCTTCAACAAAGCCAGCGCCGCCATCGCATCCCATCTCTGCAAGGCAATCAAAATCTCCTTCGAGACCGCAAGCTGGAAACACGCCGAGATCAATGCCTTGCTCAAGAAACCCAAGGCAGACCCGCGGGACCTCAAGAACTTCCAGCCCATCTCCCTGCTCCCGTTTCCAGCGAAGGTCATCGAGAAAACCGTCAACAAACAGCTGACCCGCTACCTTGAAGAGAACAACATCCTGGACCCATCCCAGTCCAGGTTCCGCAGCAACTACAGCACCGAAACGGCCCTCATCGCCGCCACTGATGGCATCAGGGCCCTGCTGGACAACAGCGAGACCACGGCCCTCATCCTCCAGGACCTATCAGCCGCCTTCGACACGGTCTGCCACCACACCCTACGCACACGCCTCCACGACGCAGGAATCCGAGACAAAGCACTGGACTGGACCACCTCCTTCGTCTCCGGCAGAACCCAGAGAGTTCCGCCTTCCCCCTGTCTGAGCCGAAGCCTCCAAGATCATCTGCGGCGTACCCCAAGGATCATCCCTCAGCCCGACATTGTTGAACATCTACATGGCTCCACTCGCCATTTTCGCCAGACTACATGACCTCAACATCATCTTCTACGCCGACGACACACAACTGATCCTCTCCCTCACCAAGGACCCACTCACCGCCAAAACCAACCTCCACGAAGGAATGAAAGCTGTCGCCGAATCGATGAACAACAGCTGCCTGAAGCTGAACTCGGACAAGATGGAGGTCCTCATCTTCGGCTCCACCCCCTCAGCCTGGGATGACTCCTGGTGGCCGACCGCCCTGGGAGCAGCTCCAACACCCACTGACCACGAACGCAACCATTGGTTTATCCTCAACTCAACACTCTCCATGACCAAGCAAGTCAACGCCATCTCATCCTCCTGCTTCAACACCCTCCGCATGCTCCGCAAGATCTACAGGTGGATCCCCACCGACACAAGAATAACGGTCACCCAGGCCCTTGTCAGCAGCAGGCTGGACTACAGAAACGCCCTCTACGCGGGAGCCCCGGCCAAACTGCTGAAACGACTGCAACGCATACAGAATGCCTCTGCCCGCATGATCCTCAACATCCCTCGACACAGCCACATCACACCCCACCTGAAAGACCTGCACTGGCTGTCAATCAACAAGAGGATCACTTTAAAGCTCCTCACCCATGCACAAGGCACTCCACGACACCGGACCAGCATACCTCAACAGACGACTCACCTTCTACACCCTGAACCGCCAGCTCCGTTCCGCCGACCGCGCCCTAGCTACCGTACCTCGCATCCGAAGAGCGACCTCCGGCGGCAGATCATTCTCCTACCTCACCGCCAAGACCTGGAACCCCCTCCCCATCCTCCTTACGGCAGACCCAAGACCTACTTACCTTCAGGAGACTACTCAAGACCTGGCAATTCGAGCAGAAGCAGCACCCCCCGCCCCCAGCGCCTTGAGACCCTTACGGGTGAGTAGTGCGCTCTACAAATTTCCTGATTGATTCATTGATTGATGATGTAGATGATGCATGCCTATTGTGTGATTTGGGAACTTGATTCAATTTTATTGTGTGTGATCTGTTAGTAATCTTTTTTTTACCTTGTGCTTTTATGGTCTTTTTGACCCAATAAAGATTATTTTATGATGATTCACTGCAAAGCACATCTACCTTCAATGCCACTGATACCAGCAGCTCCAAGGTAGCATCTATTTAAATTGCACAAGGAGACAGCCTCTCTATTGAATTTGTGGGTGATTGAACCATTTCTCCTTTAGGGGTTTTACATTGATAGTCGTAACCAGTGAATAGTCGTGCCCATGTGCCGGGATTCTGAATCACTTTTTCCAAAGCTACATTTTATGTAGTACCTTTTACTCATGACTTTGGGAAGAGCAGGAAGTACATGTAACACAAAATTAAACTTTAGCAGCCTAAAAAATGCTACATTGCTAATTGCATTAATTTTCTTAGATGGAAGAAAATACATCAAGCCCTAAAATGTCATTAAATGAAAGAAAAGAGATATATTAAAAACATCTCTCGCATGGTCTTTTTTTCATTTTCATTTAATTGAATGACAGGGGAAGGTAGGGTATTGTAACTGTAGAGGCTTATAGTAGTGTAAGAAAGACAATACAACACTGCGCCTTTATGGGCACCCTGACCACCAGTGCCCCATAATGCCCTTTAGGTGGCAGTTGAGTCAGTTATTTTTTCTTGCTCCTGCTGACAGGACCTTGGAGTACTGAACTTCGCCTTTTTACTACTTTCTTTCTCTTAAAATCAATCCAAAACTGTTTTAAAAGTGGTGCACACAACATCCTTTAGTGCTGAGAGTTTATTCTGTGATTTCCTGACTATAAATATTTTTCTTTTTTGCACAAATTCCATCTGTTTTTCCACTTCCCAGATTGTGTCCGAAAAATGGTCAAAGCCAACCCTCACAGGATCTTTATCCTATGTTTGGCAGATTCTTGTGACCCCAGAAACTTTTGTCCTTGCAGCACCCTGCCCAGGCGCACCTGAAAGAGCATAAGAAGATTCACCTGCATGGCCAAGAAGAAAGGCAGAAAAGGCAATGATGTATTGCTGGAGAGACATCTGAGGGAGGAGGAGAGGTTTCTCCCTCTACCAGTGCCCCATCTCATCCTCTCAGAATTCCCACAGGGGGAGATGCAAAAATAGAAGACGAGGTGAGAAATTATGTACCCGGTGTCAAGAAGGGGTATAGTACCTACTCGTTTACCATTGAGAGATGAGTCAATGTTAAGGACTCATATGATTTTGACGAGAAAGAAACCGTCAGCGTTGGGGAGTCAAGACATTTGATTTTGAGACACTCTACACTGCAGAAAACAAGATGTCAGATTGGCTTTTGAGGATGAAAGCATGCAGGATTCAATGAAGGTAAGGCTCTGAGCACTCCGGGGCTTACTCATATTCTAGACTGGCTTCTCCAGTCATCATACTCTCCTTCTTCATCTGCAAAACCACCTCCTCAGCCACCTGCAAAGTGTCCCTATCCTCCTCCTCCGCCTCCACCAATAATTGCTGCGGAAATTTCTCCAGTCATGCCTATTGGGCCACCACAAACACCTGCTTCAAGGACAACTCCACCAAGACATTCAAAGTCTTGTTCCAGACATACCAGACCCCTCCATAGGTCTAGGTCAAAGTTGCGGTGTCATCATACTAATATCATTCCTAGTCTCCCAGACGGTCTCGTTTAAGATGTAGACGGGATTCCCCATCCTGATCAAGGTCTTCAAGATCTTATCACACGACCACATCCATTGCCCATTTCTCACCTACTCTTGCAGATTCTCCTCCGGTGAGGATACCTCCTGTAGATGACAGCAGTACTTTCTAGGTGGTCCTTAGAAGAGTCTCCAACAAGTTGAATATCACTCTTTCAGCAACTCCTGCCTCTACGTCTGTAATTTTTTAGACATTGCACCAATGGTCTCAAGGTCACTGCTTCCTCTGGCCCCAGGCCTCATTGACCTGGCCATGGATCTTTTCTTGACTCCGGCCTCTGTCAAAGCAGCTCCTTCTCGTCTACAGAAGAAATACTGACCACCTGACCTGTATCCTTCGTTCCTCCACACAGATCCTCCACCGTACTCTTTGATAGTCTCGGCCACTTGCAAACTTCACGCCAAGACTCCACAGTCTACAGTTTCTCCTGACAAAGGCAGCAAAAAAATGGATTCAGCAGGAAGGAAGTACATGGCATGTCCGCACCCTCTATGAAAACAGTAAGTCCATTCGCACTCCTAGAGAGGTACAATAGGCAGTCAGTTCATGCACTACCTGCCAAGAGACCGACGTAAAGACTTCAATGAGTTCATAAATGAAGTAATGATGATCTCCAACTCTGTCATCAGTGCTATAATGGATACATCCCTTCTAGCAGTCCATGGATATTGTAACGGTTTGGCCTTATGTTGCTGATATTGGCTCAGTCTCACAGGAATAAATACCTGAGGTACATCTCCCATTACTAGACACTCTGCAGGTGATCGGATACTTGAAACTTTCCTTGAAACACTATGACCACCGATATTACCCTCAGAGGGTTCAAAACCCTCACTGCCCTCAAGGTCAACAACATTAATGGCAGAGGCATCAACAACAGAGATGTAAATCCAGAGGTAGAGGAGGTCACCAGCAGTCTACCCCAGCCACTAAACCTTCCACTGGTGGCAAACAATTAGTTCTCTTCCAGGGGATCCTCATCAATAGTCATAGGCACTAGAATATTCCCGCCTTTGCGCGGGATCCGGGGTCCCGCGCAAAGGCGGGAATATTCTAGTGCTTATGACTTTGATGAGGATACCCTTGGAAGAGAACTAGGATTACAGGTAAGTAACTAATCCTTCTTGCTTCCACCTCTTCCAATGTCTACTCTGGTGGGTGGAAGCATTACATCTTGCCTGGAAGAGTGAAAAAATGTAACCAGCGACAAATAGGTTCTGAATATTGTGCAAAATGGATTCTATCTCAGATTGAAGTATCCTCCACCAAACATTCCACCAAAGAAGTCATGCTCTTTTCATTGGGAGCAACATTGGCAAGAAGCCTCCATTTTCTTGTAAAAATAGTCAGTGACAAGCCCCAATTCCTCACAAAGGTGCTCCAACTTGTACCAAATCCATTCTTTTTTTGCAAACCGACCTATGTATAGCTTGACTCCAGTGGCGTAGTGAGCACGGGACCCACGTCCCGTGCTCTCCATGCCACTGGAATCAAGCTATCCTGGCTGAAGAGGGGTGAAACCCTGAAACCGGCCCTAGGATGCTGGTTTCCGGTCCAGGGAGGACCTGGCTTGGCAGTTCGGGCTGGACTGTTCCCATGAGGCACAGGGTCAAGACTGATTTGCATATGGCTGGGTCCAAACTGGAATGGTATGGTGAGCAAAAAAACGATGGATTTAGGCCCAGATCTCTGTACTGGGGTGAATGTATGACATTGTTCTGCATTCTGTCCTGCAATAGTTCTTTTTGCATTTGTCACCCCGAGTGGGACGGGTATGCTCAGACGTGAGTCCCGTGCTCTCCATGCCACTGGAATCAAGCTATCCTGGCTGAAGAGGGGTGAAACCCCGAAACCAGTCCTAGGATGCTTTTGTCCGGTCCAGGGAGGACCTGGCTTGGCAGTTCGGGCTGGACTGTTCCCATGAGGCACAGGGTCAAGACTGATTTGCATATGGCTGGGTCCAAACTGGAATGGCATGGTGAGCAAAAAAACGATGGATTGAGGCCCAGATCTCTGTATTGGGGTGAATGTATGACATTGTTCTGCATTCTGTTCGTCAATAGTTCTTTTTGCAGTTTGGGAGAAGACACAGATTACTTACCTGTAAATGAAGTTCTCCAGTATTGGTATCTTTCATAGATTCACTTACAACCCACCCGCCTCCCCAACTCAGGTATACCTGTCTACAGACAATTACTTTAATACCTGTGTTACAAAATCTGAACTATGCTGGTCAGGGTGGTGAGAGGTAAAGACTCTGCTTTGCTCTGATTGCGTGAGTTTTGGATCTTATACAATGGTGTCAATATGCCACTATTGTGATTATGTTAAAGTTATCTCTATGTATGTTTAACATTCTACTGTCACTATTTTTACTGTGGGACTCCCAGCTTAATGATGGGAATGAATTAAGCATGTGAAACTATGAAGGATACCAATACTGGAGAGCTTCAGTTACAGGTAAATCATTTTTTTGTCTTTCCTGGTGCTCATGTCAGTCTAACTGGTTCTCAAGGCTTTCCCTCGTCTCTGATGCTGAACAATATCCTGATTCAAATGGACAATACCATTTCAATGCACTATCTGAGCAAACGGGGAGGTACCAGATCCAGATCCAGAGCATCCGAATATTCAGACATGGCTTCTAGCCATAGGATTGATGATATTTTCAGTCCACCTTTTAGCAGTACAAAATTGCCAGAGCAACATTCTAAGCAGGTTTTAAGAGGAAAACCATAAATGGGTCATAGAAGTCATTCTTAAAGATTTTTTTTTATAAAACTTGTTCTTTCTTAGGGGATACCCATTGATAGTCATAAGCATTTAAATAGTTCCGTCCATGTGCGGGAATCCCAGAGCACTTTTCCATAGAATATCTTCTTAAGTGTAGACATTCGCCTTTCTTCAGGAAGACCTGTAGAAACACTTAAGAAAGAACATATTATGGAGCCTATAAACACAGGCTACAGTAGCAAACTTTTTCACATTGTACTTACGAATGGGTTAAAATACCCCTATAAATGTATCATTTTAAGTGAATATTTTATAAAACAGCTTAAATCTCTTCCAAAAACCTTGGACAGTGTAGCCCTATAGGCTGCTGTTATGTGAGTATAAAACAGTATCTGTGCCTTTAAGGACCCAGAGACCACCAGTATATCACCATGCCTAGCAGGTGGTATTTGACTCAGTTCTTTTTTGGACGTGATGCGCTAGTGATAAGTGTGACCCATAATTTCCTCTGTTATGTCCACCGGGGAAGCTGGTGGGTCTCTGGGGACTTCAATGGATATTCCCCTAAGAGAACTGAGATTTCAGGTAAGAAACCGTACCTTCTCACTTAGGGCATCTCCGTTGATAGTCATAAGCATTTGAATAGAATACCAAGCCCATCCTCACCAAGAGCGGTGGAAAACAACAGAAAAGTGATGATAGGGCTGAATTAAGCAAATACATTTCTGAGCAAGGCTTGTCCTACTTGAGCATCTGGTTAACCATCCAAATCTATGTGTGCACAGATCTCCATGTAGCCACTTCACAAACCTCCGCTGTAGGGACATTTCTCATCAAAGTGGTAGTAGCTGCTTTGCCCCTAGTAGAATGTGCCTCACGTCTAGCTGACAAAGTCTTGTTGGCTTTTTGGTAGCATAAGAGTATGCAAGACACAACCAATAAGGAGATGGATTGTTTGGAAGGGGCTAAACCTGTACGTAACGGTCCATCGTTGATAAACGATTGTTTATCACGTATCTTGTCTAGACAAAAGTTTGCAACCCGCCTCACATCCAGGGAATGAAGAGTCGTTTCAGTCAGGGTCCTTTCACAATATTAGTTGTTAAATATTTGTCCAAGGTCAGATTCCTCCCTTCATAATACTGCGATTATTTGCAGTTTCTTTCGATTCCCTTGGACCTTGGAAATTGCTGTGACAACGTACGACCTAGCCATACATGGAATTTACTCCTTTAAAGGCGTAAAGGAAGTACAAAGCTACATGCAAGTGTTAAAGTGAACAAATATTTAACAACTACTGTTGTGAAAGGACATGATTTTCTGAGAGCAAGAACAAAGCATTATGGATAATGTGGTTCACAAATGATGAACTCGTTTCAGTGATTTAAACATTTGGGATGCGAAAAGAATTACATTTATCTGATTAACCAGTGCATCAAACTTTGCCAATACTCACTGCATCATGCGTTCTTTCTCAGTGTTGATGCGTTTGACCTTTAAATTCCAAACACATGACTACTCCCTCATGTGCATATGATTAAGACTTTTGTAAAGTCGAAATGCGTTATGTTGATGCTGTGCCACAATAAAAAGCAATGCTACCAAGGATTGGCTCGTGGGCCTGTATTTCACGTCACTGTAAGGTGAAGTGCATGTTTTCTTATGGCTATATATATATATATATATATACACACACACACACACAAACACACATATATTCTCCTACTGGTGGTCGCCAGTAGGTAGTTATGGTTAGGACCTAGTTTCCATCGTAAAATCATTTTCTGACTTGGCTATAACTTTGGCACCGTTTGGCCAATCTGCATGAAACTTTGCCAAAAAAGTGTCACGGTGAATACTATTCAATTGGAAAGTTTGGGGGTAATCCGTGCAGTGGGGGCCTAATATTTGGGGTGCAAAATAAGGTTGCATCTGTAATGTGTTTCCCATAGGAAACTTTAGCCACTTATAGATAAAATTGTCTTCAAAGTGAAAAATAATTGTTGAACAGTTGAAATATCAAAAAAACGCATTACTCATGATGCAGTACTCTGACAAATGGTAGGCCTTTGATGATGTTTTAAAAATGTAAATCGCATGTATGCAATTATTGATCAACAAAGATATATAGATATAATTGTCTTTAAGGTGAAAAATAATTGTTGAATTGTTGGAATATCAAAAAAACGCAAAAACGCAGTATCAATGCCAGTTAATGAATTTGTAAAAATGATGAAGTGAAATACCTCTTCTATGCCCATTGATTTGTGCGAACCAATCACGGAGCACGTTGCAAGTTTAAAAGTGTCTTTGCCGCTAAACACCGTTACCATGTGATCAAGACTCGCAGGAGTTGAAACGCGTTATGGTGGCATCTAAATAAAGAACAATTATTGGCACTAGTCCGTGGTCCGTGTCCCTGTGTTGCTGCAGAGAAAGCATAGACGCTGTGGAAATCGTGAGATATATATATATATATATACACACACACACACACAAACACACATATATTCTCCTACTGGTGGTCGCCAGTAGGTAGTTATGGTTAGGACCTAGTTTCCATCGTAAAATCATTTTCTGACTTGGCTATAACTTTGGCACCGTTTGGCCAATCTGCATGAAACTTTGCCAAAAAAGTGTCACGGTGAATACTATTCAATTGGAAAGTTTGGGGGTAATCCGTGCAGTGGGGGCCTAATATTTGGGGTGCAAAATAAGGTTGCATCTGTAATGTGTTTCCCATAGGAAACTTTAGCCACTTTTACGGCCCGAACTGCTCAACGGACAGGGAGGTAGTTCTCGGTTCAAGGAAGTGCCTTTTGCTTAGTTGGTGTAAATCCGTTCAGTTGTTTTTGAGAAATTTAAGCTAAAAATTATAGTGATATGAACTGCGAATGCACACACCAACAGTAATGCTTTGATTGGCTGGACGCAACCTGAATAGAAAATTGCGGCCGCCATTTTATCTATCGGGAACGGTTCCCGGGGCTGAATATCTGTGTGAAAGCCCACAGAAGGAGTCAGGGTGGAGATACTCTGACCCCATGGTTGAGAAATGAAGGTATTAGTGACACAAGCTATCAAGTTATGTGTCCAAAATGTATTATTTTAATTGCGCGCGATATTCACAACTACGACGCGACCGATAGCATGACCCTCCCCCTGGGTCTACCGTCGCAGGGAAGTTGCGACTACCGGCGTCGTCACAAATATTGGCGTAAATATATAAAAAAATGATCAGTGAATAATTAATCGCATTGTTATAGTGTCTGAGGGACTGCATGATTCCATTGTTCAAGCTCATGCGCTCATCTAATTAGGTAGGCACTACTGATGCACTTATTCAATTCTCCGGGTACTACCCATGTAGTTATGTAAGCATCCAGGCACTACCTGTTAAGTCAATCAAAAAGACATGGACTGCATCCAATCGCGAAACACTATTCAGCAGTTATAGTTAGCTGAGCGAACTATAACTCGCCCCCCCAAAATGCACTGCTTATGACCTCATATATTACATCACTCATGACATGGTCAGTGACATCACTGATGACGTCTCAAATGACGTCACTGATGACATCATCCACAGAATATCTGACGCAGCCACTCACTACCCCATGAAACCTTTCATAAACCCGCTTCAACTTACACTCCACCATTCTAAAAACCATTCATATACCAATACTAGTCCTTACATACCCACTCACTGATTCGATGGTCTACACACACATCTACTCAGTCACCCATACAGCCACTTGTACACCAACTCACTCTCTAATAAAGCCACTGATATATCTACTCATGCAGCCACACAGCCACTCAAACACTCTGTCACCCATAGAGCTACTCACAAACCTAGTCACTCACCCATAGAGTCAATCACACAGCCACTTACTCACTTATACAGTTATACACACACACCAACTTACTTATTCATACAGATATTAACACATACTTACTCACCTATTCAGTTACTGATGGAAGCACATACTCACCCATACAGCCACAATCACTCACTCACACATACAGTCACTTATATACTCCAACACTCACCTATACTGCCTTTCACATATACAGTTACTCACCCATATACCACTGACACATCCATCCATTCACTCACCAACACAGCCATATGCACACTCTCTCAAACATACAGCCCCTCTCAGACGCAGTCACGAACCCATATAGCAACTGATTCACCCACATGGTTTTGGTTTGTGCCATTCTTCTTGGTTGAGACTTACAGACCCTAAACTGGAAACACATCGGAGAATTCTAATTCTTTAATTTCAAGGGATCACCATTTTTGACGTGAATGAAAACAGAAATGGCTTCACTTCGAGCTATTAGCCTTGAGAAGAAAAAGGAACAAAAAAGGTGCTTCTATAGGCCTACAACTGTACTAGTTCCCCCAAAGGGTTCAAACTACTTAGTGACCTCAGGGAAAACAACAGCCACACCAGAAGCAGCCTTACCACCAAGAGATGTATCAATCCAGAGGCAAAGAAGGACATAAAATAACAGCAACAGTATGAAAATCGCAGCCTAAAACTAAACAGTAACTTGCTTCTTCCCCTCTTATGTTACCAACTATGGTGGGAAGAAAACATCTCGAAATATATGTAGGAGTAGGAACCCATCACCAACGGTGCATGGGCTTGAATATCGTTTTAAGTGGCTATTGTCTCAGATTCAGATTTCCTCCTCTGGCGATTCCACTAAAGAAATCATCCCAGCTCTATCAGGAAAATCTCCTACAAGAAGTCAACATCTCTTTTTAGAAATATGCCATAGAGAAAGTTCTTTCTTACAAGAAGGGATTGACAATTTATTTCCAGTACTTTCTGGTATAGAAGTAAGGGCCGAAGAATGAATTCAGACCCATTCTGGATCTAAACCAGATAAGCAAATAGATACGGAAAGAAAAATACAGGATGCTAGCACTCCACTCAATCTCCCCACAACTCCATCCCACAGATCTATAGATCTTCAAGATGCATATTTCCATGTGCCCACTGCTACATAACATCAGTAGTTCCTGAGGTTCGTGGTTGGAAATGATCCCTGTCAGTTCTAGGTCCTTCTGTTTGGCCTTAAATCAGCACTTATGACCATGTCAAAATGCATGGCAGCCGTCATAACCCACCTCAGGAGACAGAAGATCTTCATCCGATAGAGACTTCTAGCCACAAATTCCTTCCTATAGAATATTCCCCAGGCGTCAGACAGGATCTGTACATTTTTTTGCAATCCAGCTCTGCTTGGTGTCATCCGCATTGGAAGTGACATGCATTGTGCCTATATGGATTCCACCACCCTGGTGCGCTGACCTCAGTTCCTTCTTTTCCACGCTATCAGCGCAGATGTGGGTGACTGAATTTATTTTACCTTTTTGCTGAACACGAACAGTGTGCATTTTTTCTAGATTTTTAGACTATGTCCCCAAAGAAACCGATAGGTTTCAAGCCTTGTGGTGACTGCCACAGGCAAATGTCTGTGACAGACCCTCACTTGGTGTGTCTGTAGTGTCTGGAACGGTACCACGACACAACAGCCTATGCAGATTGCTGGTCCATGAATTCAAAGGCTATCCGCAAGAGGGCCATTAAGCTTCTGGCTGCTCGGCATGGGACTCTGCTCCTCTCCAGGTCCATATTGCCAGGGAGGTTTCAGGACCATTCCTGGAGTTGCTCGCACTGATCATCTTCGCGATCCCAGACTTCTTCAGGTAAGTCCCACAAGAAGAAGTCCAAGATTTCGAAGCTGTCTATGACTTCTCTGTCAGTCCCATTTATCAGACAACTTAAGGGAATTATGCCAGCAACCCAGACCCCACTCCCAGGTTGTTCCTGTGGAAACCGCGTATGACACTGGGCCTGCTTCGTGCTTCCCCAATTTTCCTGGAGCCGAAACTGCGTGTCCAGCTTTGTGAATTTTATGAGGCAATGAGCCTCTATAAAGAGCCTTCGGTTCTTATGGGTTCAGAAGAGACTCCGACTGGGGCTCTGCCGGACGGTCTGCCCTCGGCACCAATTGGGCCCTCAAGATCCTTTGGTGGATCCTAATCAGCCCCTGCATGACTTCACCCCATCCTCCGAGGACCATTCCAGTGGTATCCCTCCCGGCGTCTGCAAATGCCCATCGGTGGTGCCAAACCCATCTGGATTTCCAACTCTGATAAGGAGGTAGGCCTGTGTCTCCCGACGTCAGTTTCAATGCCGACCCAGCCCACAATGCACGAATTGAAGACAGAGCCCTATTCCCCTAAATGGCCCTTTGAAGATCATGAATAGAGCGGATCTGAGGAGCCCTATAGCTACTTTGACCCCCTAGCAGAGCCTATGACCGATGATACCTTGTATGAGGACCTGGCTGATAGCAGTGCTCTGGACACCTCGCCAGACACTGGCCTCCTCTCTCCTCCCACAGTGGCTACAAAGGTAGGGCTTACTTTGTGATGGTGGTCCGACGGGCAGCTGTTTTCCTGGTCCTTCAGCTGCCTATGGTTGAGGTCAAGACCAGTGTCTTGACAGAGGAGCTTGAGCCCGGGGTATCCCTTCAGAACACACACACCCCTTTAATGAAGCCTTGCACAGGCCCTCATGTGCACAGAATTGTTTTTAGCCGCCATCACCCCACGCCCGGGGACCCAGCCATCCTCTCCCAGCATCCCACCCCTGAGAGCCTGGTGATCCAGACCTCAACCTCCAGGATTAATCCTGGTGCATTCCCTACCACACCACCAGATCGGGAATCCAAAAGGCTGGATATCTTCAGAAAGAGGATTTTCTCTTCCACCAGCTGGCACTTCTGTTTGTGAACACTGCATGCTTATTACGTTGTTATTCCCTTGTTGTGTGGGATATAGTTGTGCAAGTCCTGTCTATGGTCTCTAAGGAGGCCTGAGCCATACTCTCCATAGCTGTTGCTGTCAGGAGAGATGCATCAAAGTTCATGATCAAATGCGGATTGGATACAATCAACCCACTGGTGCTGAGCCATTGCTTCTACAATGGCTCTCAGACATCATGCCTGGCTGAGAACAATTGGATTTTTGGGGGATGTGCTGGCATACCTTCTGGACATGCCCTTGAATGGGACTCGCCTTTTTGCCGACAAGGTGAATTCAGCACTTCAGGGTTTCGCAGACAGCAGGGCCACCTCTATGTCATTGGGGTTCACCATGGACCTGCAACATCCGCATTCTGACTTCTGTTCTTTATGTGGCTATTGTAGGGGCTATCTGCACTCTCCTTTTCCACCTAACCTTTACTTACAGCAGGCATCAAAGTGCTTTCATGGTTACCTAGACCGCTCCTACAAACCTTGTGGGAAGCAGAGCCAAAGGTTGGCCCATCCGCTCCCCAGCCTCTGGTAGCTACAATCTCAAAGCCTCTTTAGTTTGCCCTCCTACCATTATGAGGACCCAGGTGGTGACAAGATTCAGCACCACCTGCACCCTATGGAGTGAAATCACTTCGGACAATTGGGTGCTTCACATTGTCCAGTGGGGCTTTGCCCTACCTTTCCAACAATTCCCTGAGCCATTACCACCGTCTATTACCTTTGGTTCATGGTAGGCTAAGAGCATTATCAGTTACCTTACCAGCGCCCCTCATGTGTTCACCGAAGTGATGGTGGTGGTTGCAACACATCTGCGGAGTTCAGGGTTTCCAGTCTTCCTCTACCTCGATGACTGGCTATTGAAGGTGGGATTTGCCCAAGGCAATTGTCTCCCAACTTCAGACTACGTTGGATCTTCTGGATTTACTTTCAAATCGCCAAAGTCACACCTATCTCCCTCTCAGATGCTCCCTTTCATCTGAGCTATTCTGGATATAGTGCAATTTCGGACTCATCCTCTGTAACAGCGAGTGCAGGATATTTGGCCTATTATTTAGATGTTTCAACCTCTATCCTGGATTTCGGTGAGACTCACTCTGAGGCAGCCGGGTTTCATAGGCTCATGCATCCTGCTGGTAAAACATGCCCATATGCGGGCTCTGCAGTGGGACCTGAAGTCCCAGTGGCACAGCATCACGAGAATATCTTTGACCTGTGCCAGATATAAAATGGCACTACAAAATATCTGCAGTTGAGGCTCACAGACAGCAATGGGGTCAGTTGCAGACCTCTCTCTCTTCCTCATCACGGGCTTACAGTCATAGCAGATGTATCACTTTGAGGTTGATGCAGCCATCTAGGAGAATGAATGGATGAGTAAAAGCTTAGTAAAGCGCAAACTTAGCCCAGGGGCATCAAGGCGCTGCGGAAAGGGATCAGGATACAGAGATACCCATAACTAAAAGGCTTACAGATTTGAGATGGTAAAGAGCCAGGTCTTCAAGGCCTTATGGAACAGAAAATGAGTTTCAGAGCCGTGATTGAAAGAGGAAGGGAGTTCCAAAGTTTAGCCGCAGCCAGCGTAAAGGCCCTACCCCCCATCTGGCTTTCCTTAACCTGGGGACTATCACCAGTTTCTTGCTGGAAGATCTTAGCTGTTTAGCGGGGACATATCTCTGAAATAGTTTTTTAATGCCTTCTGACCCCATGTTGTAGGAGGCCTTGTGTACCAGACACAGGGCTTTAAATACAATCCTCCGACCCAGCGGAAGCCAGTGCAACTTGCTGATGGTTGCCGAGACAGAGTGGTATTTTCGAAAGCCCATCACCAGTCTGGCACCGGCAATCTGCACTAGTTGAAGTCGATGCACAAGCCCCTTATTTATGCCCACATAAAGAGCGTTACAATAGTCTAATCTAGACAACACAAGTGCCACAACTGCCTGTTTCCACGAGGGTAAGGAGAAAAATTGAGAGATCTTTTTTTTATTTTTTTTTTTTATTTGGAACCGTTTATTACAAAACTCAAAAAATATACAGAGATGGGCCTACAACCTCACGGCCGGCCGCTAGCAGACAAAAGGAGCATATGATACACATTGTAGAGCGTGTGTTGCGGATGAGGAAAATGCACAGGAGTTAGCAGCGTTGCTAGCCACACCATCCGGACCCCACTGTACGGTTTCATTTTAAACTGAAAGAACAACCAGAAAAACAAACCCACAAGGCAATCCACAATCAGAAATAGCAGCATGTGCTCCCCTGAGAGGGGGACCCTACCAGTCCATAGGAGTATCAAGAAGGGGAAGAGATCAGGACTAGGGCTGGGTAAACTCAATGCCCGGAACAAGGAAGATGGGTCGGCTAAGGGGATGGGGCAGGCGACGGATTGGGCAATAACGGCGGAGCACAGATTCCCCCGCGATAGGCGTTCCAGGGGCCCCACACTTTCACCCATGTCCCAGGCTTACCTCTCGCCACATACACCACCTTTTCCCGAAACATGCACCAATCCATATGTTCCTTCCAGGCCGAGACAGTCGGGGACCTCTGGGATCCCCACAGTTGAGCAATATCGCGCTTGGCCACCATATATCCCAGAGTCACCCACCACGTCTGTGGCGCCGAGTAGTCGGTAGGTTCCCACACATTCAACAGGCATCTCCTCGCTTCGGGTAGCAGCACCACATGCGTAACCACACGCAGGACCTCATGCACACCACGCCAGAATCGCTCCACCTCCGGGCATTCCCACAATATATGCAGAAAGGTCCCCAAAGCGCCATACCCACGCTTACACAACCCGTCCACAGCATAGCCCATACGCAGGAGCCTTGGCCCCGTCATGTAGACTCTGTGGAGTATCTTGAGCTGGACGAAGCGAAGGCGGGCCGGTATGGCCACCTCTTTCGGGGAGGCCACCGCAGAGGTCCAGTCCTCGTCGTCCAGCTCCAGTCCATCGGCAACCCAGGCCTCACGAAGGGCAGTCAGCAATCCCGAGCGGTCATTGATCAGTTTTTTGTAGATCAGTGAGATCGTGCTGTCCGGAACGTGCCCATCCAGCACTCTATCCTCCAGGGGATGCAACGTCCGGGAAGACGGAGCCCAGTGCATGACGGATCTGCAAATACCGAAAGTACTCCCTGTCATGCAACTGGAATTCCGTCTGCAGCATCTCGAACGTTTTAAATCCTCCCCTCGTCCAGAGATCCCCCACTTTGCTGATGCCTATCATGTCCCACTTCTCGAAGCCCTTCGAGGTCCACAGGGAGCCCAACTGCTCAGACGCGTATAGTGGTGATGCCCGGGTCAGACGGTTCTTCCACCCCATCGCCACAATAGCCGCGTGCCACACTCGCACCATGACACGCGTGGGGCCAGTCAGCCGAGCGTCGGGCGCGCTGGAGTAGAGCGCTCGATTATAGTCCCCACCCGGGAGTAGCATCTTATCCATTTCGAATGCCGGGTTTAAGGCGGGCCCGTACAGGCCGTGATTAATCGCCGCCAGCTGGGAGGCCCAATAGTACCGTTTGATATCCGGGAGGGCAATCCCTCCATCATACCATGGGAGCGTCAGCTTCGCCAGGGCGATACGCGGCCTCCCGTCCCAGAACAGGCGGCGCTGCAAACTCTCCACCTCGCGGAAGTAGCGCGCTGGGACGACGTCCATAGTATTCTGCAAAGCGTACAGGAAACGCGGCAGAGACATCATCTTAAACAATGCCGCCCGGCCGAGCGGCGAAAGCGGCAAGCGCCGCCAGCGCGTGACATCTTCCTTCAGGCGCTGGAGGGGGGGAAGCAAGTTCCGATCATACCGGGCCTCCGGGTCCAGAGTAATGAAGACACCCAGGTACCGAAATCCCTGCGGGGCGATCTGGATCGGACAGCCCCGCGGGAGAATAGGAGCCTCCCCAGAGAGAACATACACGCACGATTTAGCCCAGTTGATGACAAGGCCGGAGTTACGACCAAATGAATGCAAAACATCAACCAGTACTATCAGTGATTTACGTGGGGAAGCTAAGTACAAGAGGATGTCATCAGCGTATAGGGATACGCGGTCCTCATACTCGGGGGTCCAACGGAGACCACGAATAGAAGGTTCCCACCGCAGCCACTCCGCCAGGGGCTCCAAGGCAAGCGCAAAAAGGAGCGGCGATAAGGGGCAGCCCTGCCGCGTGCCCCGGCCCAGCTCGAACGGAGCCGATACTCTACCGTTCACCACCACCTGCGCCAATGGGCCCGAATACAGCAATTTGACCCAACTGATGAACCCTGCGCCAAAGCCAAACTTCGCAAGCATCGCCCAGATGTATGGCCATTCAAGCGTGTCAAACGCCATGGTGGCGTCCAAGGACGCAAAATGGCCGGTTCCCGTATGTACTGAACACGTGCGAGCACCCCATGTAAACGCCGCAAGTTAAGGGCCGTGTTACGATGGGGAATAAAGCCGGACTGATCCTGGTGAACCAGGTCGCCCACCACTCCGACCAGCCGATTGGCCAGGACATTGGCGAGAATTTTGGGCTCCGCGTTCAGTAGCGAAATAGGCCGATAGGATGTAACCCGGTCCCGAGGTCTCCCCTCCTTGTGGATAACCACGATTGTAGCCAGACGCTGGTCCAGCGGGAGGGAGCCCACCGAGTGAGCCTCCAGGAACATCGATCGGAGATATGGTGCCAGCGTATCCGGTCGCAACTTGTACAACTCGATGGGGAGACCATTAGGACCCATGGCCTTGCCGGAAGCGACCGAACGTATGGCGAGGGCGATTTCGTCGGAGGTTGGAGCGGCGTCCAACGACACTCTGTCCTCCTCCGAAAGGGAAGGCAGCGCGATATCCCTGAGCAGGGCACGGGAATCCTCTTCAGAGCGGGAAGACACCGGGGAATACACCCCACGGAAATAATCCGCGAAGCAGGAGACAATTTCTTCCGGCTCAGTAACACACACACCGTCCGTTTTCTCAATCAGCGGGACTACACGACTCGCTCTCTCCCTTTTGTCCAGCCACGCAATCAATTTACCAGCCTTATCACCCACATCATACAGTCTCCCCTGTTGCTCTCTACTGAGGCCCCTGGCCGCCTCCGTGACGAGGGCCCGATAGGCCGCTTGCTTGAGTTGGAGAACATGTAATATGGCATCCGTCACCCCACATTCTAGATTACCCTCCAACTCGGCTATCTCAGCTTCCACCCGGGTCACCTCCTCCCGCTCGCGCCTCCGGTGTGGGAAATAAGGGACAGGGCCTCTCCTCGTAGTACTGTCTTGAATGCCTCCCACAGTGAGACAGCCGAAGGTACGGACCCCACATTCTCGTCAAAATAGCGCTGGAGGGATTTAATCAATTCAGCGCGAATGGTGGGGTCGCGCAGGTACCAGGGATTGATCGGGACCACCCTACCCTCACCCCTCGGAAAAAGATCCAGGTGTAACAGGAGCGGGGAATGGTCCGAGATACCCCGCGCCAAATGGCGCACCTCTCCCACCCTCCCAACATAGGCCGCCGGGACCAGGACATAATCTAGTCGTGAGAGACTCCCATGGGCCCCCGAATGGAAGGTATACTGTAGCTGCGTGGGATGTTTTAAACGTCAGCAATCCACCAATCCCAAAGTGTCCAATAAGCCAGATAGCCACGCCTGGGCCCGGGGGAGGTCCCTAGGGGGGTGACGATCCACAGTTCCGGAAACCACCGCATTGAAATCCCCCCCCACCACCAGAATCCCCCCCGGAAGGCCAAGGAGGAGGCGCCCCAGGTCCGCAAAGGTAGTCGACTGCAGCCCCGGCGGGACGTATACTGACACAAAAACGACCACTTTGCCCTCCATCCTACCCACCAAGACCGTGTAACGTCCCCTGTCGTCATGGAGCACCTCATCAATCTCCAACGGGAGCGAGTTCTTAATCATGATGCCCACACCCCTTGAGCCAGACGTGAAGCCCGAATGGGCCACTAGGCGATAGCCACGCCGATTCATGGCGCAGAAGGAGTTGCCAATGAGGTGTGTCTCCTGCAGAAAAACTACATCGGGCGAGATTCGCTTCAAGAACTGCAGGACCACACCACGTTTAATCCTGTCCCCCAGTCCATTTACGTTCCAGGACAACAGAGTTAGTTCCCTACCCCCCATCATAGACAGAAGCCACCATTTGTCCCCCCGAGAGCACTATAGAGCTAACACAATGATACTTTTGCCTTGTGGTAATAACGAACAACACCCCCCCATCCCTGCCCACCCGCCCCAACAAAACTCCCCCCTCCCTGCACCCCTGCATTAGCCCGAACAGCCCCCCCCAACGTGCAGTGTGCCTGTCGCCCCATATATATAGTAAAACTAGCTAAACCCCCTAGAGGAGGAAGGAGAACCCCCAGTAGACCCCGCACAACCTCCATAGGAGGGGAAATTATACAGACAGATGCTTAATCGAAAGTGGCATCATTTTTGTCCAGAGTGAAGCCCAATATTATCCCCTCAATCCCGATCCAGTGTGCCGTCTCCCCCCGCGGGCCCCCTCCGCCCCCTCGATCACGATCCCCAGACAGAGTGTCCAGCCAGTCTCCGGCCGCTTCGGGACGATCAAAAAAGTGCGTGCGACCCTCTACCTCCACTCGCAGCTTGGCTGGGAAGAGCATAGCGTATTTAAGGTTCAGGTCCCGAAGACGGCGCTTGACGCCTAGGAAGCTCAGTCTCTGCTTCTGGACCGCTGGGGTGAAATCAGGGTAAAAATTCACCTCCATATTGTCAAGCTTAACCGGCCCATGCAGTCTGGAGGCTTGCAGGATAGCGTCTCTGTCCCGAAAGTTGAAAATCCGGGCAATGAGAGGACGCGGAGGGGCTCCGACCTTCGGCCTTCCCCCGGGAACCCTGTGGGCCCGCTCCACCGCGAAGAATTTACTCAGCCCCCGTGGCTGGAGATGGGTAACGATCAGGTCCTCCACAAATAGGTCCGCCGCCGCTTCCTCCCGTCCCTCGGGCACCCCGATGATGCGGATGTTATTCCTCCGGGCCCGACTCTCGGAGTCCTCCAGGCGCCGATTCATAAGCGCGCTCGCCTGACTAAGCCGGCGCACCTCTGCTTGTAGTGCCGCCACCTCAGTAGTAAGGCCCGATGCGGTGTGGGCCAAAGAATCAACTCGGTCGTTGGTCTTGGAAAGATCGGCCCTCACCAGGCCAACATCCACGAGGACCGAGTCGATCTTCTGTGCCAGTGTGTCGAACCGCTGGCCCACCGAGGCCTTCATTTCGGCAATGGCGCCCATGACATCCCGCAGAGTCAGATCCGTGGGCAGGTCCGGGGCATCAGGAGGGCCCTCAGGGGACTTGTGCGGTCCGCCGGGAGATCCCTTCTGGAGGGTATAGCGGTCCATACTGTTGGCCTGATGGGTGGTGCCACGCCGGGTCGACTTGGTCTTTGCCCGGTCTCCATCTTGTTTCGTGGCCATGGCCACCAGTCCCCCGGTCGCACCAGCCACGTCGTGAAGGGCAGGCAATCAGGGCCACGAGCTCCGGGGGGGGCCACCCCAGATCGGCGGGGTGGGTCACAGCCGGCAGGCAGGCCGAGTCTCCCAGCGAGGCCACACCAACACAAAGAGCCCCGCGACCCAACCCTGCAGAGACGGCAAGGGGGGTGCGAAAGCGAAAGTGCGGGGTACGCGACTCGCCAGGCCCGGCCCGCCGCTGTTGTTCACTTTGTCGCTGGGTCACCCCTCAGCGCAAATCCGGGGTCTGGCGAGGAGAAGGCCGCAGACTTCAATCGGTGCTCACTCCGGTGTCCGAGGTCCGATTTGACAACGGGAAACGGGTGCCACCTCAGCTCAGGCTCACCAACACAGTCCCCTCATCCGAGACAGGATAAATTCAGGATAGTCGTAGGAGGTTGCGGAGGTCCCCGGGAGCCTCGCACCTACGCGGCCATCTTGGTTGCGCGCTAGGCTCCTCTGAGAGATCTTTTTAAGGGTCCTTATAATCCCAAAATAGGTGGAAACTGTTCTATTTATTTGAGGGCCCAGAGAAAGAGAGGTGTCAACTATGATGCCCGGAGATGGAGAGGAGGAGATCATAGGACCCTGGTCTCTGGCAGAGTCTCAGCTCCATGTGACCATATTAGATCTGAGAGCAATTCACCTGGCAATGAGAGTCTTTCGTCCTTTTATCAAGTTGAGGTTAGTTCAGGTGTTCACAGACAACATCACTGCTATGTGGTATTGCAACAAGCAGGGCGAAGTGTGGTCGTGGACCCTTTGTCAAGAGTCTCTTGGTATGGAGCATCACAACATTTTCCTGGCGGTTCATCATCTGGCGGGCTCTCTGAACACCAGAGCAGACAAACTCAACCGTCGATGCCTCGTGGATCACGAATAGCGTCTCCATACAGAGGTGGTGCAAGGTCTCTTCAGAGATTGTCTCACCTTGGTTAGATCTGTTCACTGCTGAGAATGTGTACTGTCAACACTCCTGCATGCTGGATTTTCGAAAGCGGTTCTCGCTCAGAGACGCATTTTGTCTGGAATGGAGTTCAGAACTCCTTTTCCCGAATACCACTCCTGTCTATGTTCTCAAGAAGATCAAGAACAACCGGGCCCAAGTCATGTTAGTGGCCCTGGATCAGACAAAGAGAGTATGGTATCCCCAACTCCTGAGCATGAGTATCTGCCCTTCGATCAGGCTGCCCTTTCGGTAGGATCTCTATTGCAACAACAAGGACAGAGCAGAGTCCTGCATTTGAACCTGCACACTCTCCATCTACATGTGTGAAGATTGAGCGGCTACAATTGAGAGTTTTTGACCTCCCTCCAGAAGTCTCAGATGTCATTTTGTCAGATAGGAGTTCCTCCACCAAAAGTATTTACGCTTCTGACAGGATATGTTTGTGGCTTGATGTACTGATAAATGTGTTGATCCTCTGTCTGACTCTTTGCTTGAAGTACTGTTTGCCTTATCCCTTACCTGACAAGGCCTTGCTTTGGGCACAGTTAAAGGGTAGCTTTCTGCCATTTCAGCTTTCTGTGTTGTTGGATCAACTTTCATATTTAAGTCACCTGTTGTGACTTGTTTCTTGAAAGGTTTCAAACATATGTTCCCTCCTATGCCCTTCATTATGCCCCAATGGAATGTTAATATAGTTCTCCCTTTGCACAGCTACCCTTTGAGATTGCTGACCATCAAAACAGTCTTTCTTGTGGCCATAACATCTACCAGGAGGGTTAGGGAATTGCAGGAACTTTTGTTCATTCCCCGTACACAAATTGTTTCCCAGATAAGCTGGTTCTTATGACCCATTTCTCAGTTTTCCCAAAGGTGGTTACACCTTTTTACGTTGGACAGAATATCACACTGCCTAATTTCATCGCCCCCCTCATCCTACCAAGGAAGAGGAGGGACCCACCCTCTGAAGCGATTGTTTAAAATTACTGCGCCATGCTTCTCTTTATGTTAGTGTCTCCATTATAGTCTGGCACCTGCACACACCATTACAGCATGACTCATACAGAACTCAAACAAGCATTCAAATAGCGTTCTCAGTATTACCAGCAGTTATACTCCTCTCGTGCACAGTAAGCCAGATGGCAGATTCTATTTTAATACTGTTTCTGGCCAACTTTGTACTGCTGAAATATTGCGGATATTCCCTGCAACTTTACCTTCTTAACAATCGTGATTAAAAAAATTGTCTCACCAAGACAAATGATGGTCCAGTGGATGGTTGTGGAAGAGGGGAACATGGTGGCTGGCTAACGACAGTTGCGAGCTAACCCAAAGGACCCATTGCAGTGACAAAGCCATGCGCTACCTTATTTGTGGTGGCCGACAGTGTTGAATTGCATAAGCAACTCTGGGTAGGAGTAGAGAGGATGGGTCGGCGCACCAGGGAGCTTCCAAGAGATGGTTGGTTTATGCCACTAAGAGTGCTTGTTGTGTGCGGAAGCCTCTGTTGTGCTGAAATCATGCTGATGGAGAGCTTCATCGACAGAGGAGGGATCTGCCGGCAGCAGTGCCTGGTGCTAGCATCGACAGAGCTAGCACAAGCACGGGCATGCAGAAGAGATGCCAAGACGGACCTGCTTGGATGTCAAGAAGGAGGTGGTGAGCACTCTGCTGAATCCCCCTGTGGCCCCCCTTGGTGGAGCAAAGGCAATGAGGCTACAGCTGGATTAGAAGAGCAGTGGCAGGTAGGGGGCTCTCAGGGTGCATGGACACAGCAGGCATTTCATTTGAGAACCTAGTTGTGGGCACACTCAGTGGCCAAGGAAGTACCAGTTGAGGTCCCAACCAGCAGGGGGTACATCTGCAGCACATAAACGGGGCTTGGGAAAAAGCCCAATCAAGTCTGTTTTGTGGAGCTCCTGGTCTCTCAGGAATTACAGGATCCTCCGTGAATGGATAGGCCCCCTCTAAAGTTTTCTTCTTTTTTTTTGAGGACTGTGATAGCGGAAGAGCCAGTGGAGGGTCTGGGAGACCTATTGGTAGGAAACATCATCAGTCAACCCCATTAGAGCTTGTTCCAACAAAGCCCAAAGTTACTCTCTCCCTCAATTCCTTTTTTAAAATCATGGCTTGCAATAAGAGGGGATCAGGCAATGTCAGATGAAGGATAGACAGTAGAGTCAATGCAGGCACCTTCAGATCAGGATGTTGCCACTTGTACAGACTTCCCCATCGACCAATCCAGACAAGATGCAGATTGTGCACTTGCACCACAAGAAGTTTAAAATATAGATTTTTCGTATTCCTCCCCAGGTGTCATTAAGGAGGAAAATCATAACTGATAGTTGTTTGGAGTCCCAGTTGAGAAGAGATATCAGCCCTTAAGTGGCCTAGTCAATGTGGCCCCTAGGGTGGAGGACCCGTTAGTTCAGATTGGATCATTTCCCAACGAGGCTGGTGGGACAGGCCAAAGATGCAGGGGTTCCAAACACACTTTAATAGATCCTTGTAGATCTTCGCCAGGAGATGCAGAGGGCGTTTGCTATATCGCCATCCAATCAAAAACTGATTCGGGGTGTTTGTCATGCCCTGGGAGGAAAGCTGGATGACGTCAGCAAGAGGACTAAGGTGCTTAAGGTGAATGTGATAAGGTTGGCTAAGGAGGTTAGAAGGAACTCCACTGACTTGAAGGCAATTAAGTTGCAGAATCATAACTTGCAAGACAACTTGGAACTGCTGGAAAATCACTTGGCAGGAACAATTCGAATATTCTTAATGAGGGCGGGCTTCATGATTAACCTCCGGGGAGGTTGATGGGGGCCGAAAGGGTAGCCCAGAGTTGGATCTTGAAAACAAAATAGAAAGGATCCTTTGGGACCCCTATAAGCGGTCGAAGGGCCATAATAAACCCAGAAATATTTGGATGAATTTTTTGTCTTTTGTCATAGCGTACCAAGGAACTTATCCTGAGTCTAGCCCTGAGACAAGGGGAGTTGGTAGGGGAGGGTTTTTCATATACTATTAGATTAGAGATATGCAGAACCACTGAACAGAGGCAGTGGGAGTTGGGTCAGAAGATGGGGGAGTTGCAGAAGCTAGGAGCTAGGGTTCAGTTGAGGTTTCCGGCTATGGTCATGTGGACGAGATGCATAATATCAGGCGAACTGAGCAGGCGGATGACCTCATGAAAAAAAAACAGAGCTCCCCCCAGGGCCAATGAAGAACCCCACACCCTGTTTCTCCTCCTTAATATGAAGCTCTGATATGTTTTCAGATGTTGTTAACTTGCCTTTCATTTTAGTTTCTTTTGGTTTTGTTTATAATGGCGATGTCTGCTAGACATCGCAGTATTTAATAAATTAATATTCTCCTATGGTGGGGCCTGAATTGACATAGAGGGATATGCCATTACTAGTAGTTGGAGGGATTCTGGGGGGACTAGAGGGGGGGCATGGGGGTTGGACTGCGTGGGATGTATATGAGGAAAAACTGAGAGAAAGACAACAAAAGTGTAATGGCAAAAATTGTCTTTGTAGCCGTTGTAGTTGCTTTAGAGTGAGTTAAGTTCTTTTCTTTAATAACCTACTGATTTGTAGCAGTGCAAGAGGTTGTTGATAATGTGGGTGGAGACTTTAAATAAAATTGGCATAGGGCAAAGGACATAAGGAAAGTGACTTGGAATGAAAATGGGCTCTGGTGTAGAGGGAGACGAAGGTTGATCAGCCAGTACTTGAAAGTTAGCAGGCCGACATCCTAGTTTTACAGGAGATACATTTGTCTGCATCGGAATGTAAGGACCTTTGTAATTGCTAAGGGTGGGTTAATCAGGTAGTATGTTATGACCAATCTCTGTCCACTAAGGTAGTGGCACGTATCATCAGGAAAAACACAGGTATAAATATGGTGGGTTTTAAAATTGATTGTTCAGGCAGGTGGATTACTGGTAAGCCGATTTTACGGCAGTTTAGGTTTCCATTTGCCAGCATTTACAGCCCTAATTGTGATACTATCTCTCCCCTGTGTGATTTAAGTGAAAATGTGATAGATCATCAAAAAGGCAGGCAGTGAGGTTCACCAAAGTTATGAAGTCGTTAAAAACGTTATGCTTGCTTTTAATATCTGTGATGTGTGGCGTAAAAACGCTGGGGCTAAAAAGAAAGTATACATCTTCAGTATTAAATATCTAAACTCCACCAGGATTGATAACTTTTTAGTAGATAGTTCATTGTTAAATGATAATGTGGTCAGGTATATCTTGGTTCACTGTTCAGACCATGCAGCCATTCTTTTAGGAGTAAGACTTCTCTATATGCAGATTAATGCTAGATGGACAGTGTGTCTGGCTTGGATGTATTGCATACGTTAAAGGACGAGAGTAGATGTTATTTAAATGTTAATGTTGGGTCAGCGCCCCTGAGGATAGTGTGTGATTCATATAAGGTGGTAGCACCTGAGGTCTTAAGCAAGCAGGGGCTTATTAAATCAAGGAAGCTGCATGCAGAGGACAGAAGATTCGAAAGAGAGATCGGAGCAATGAAAAAGAGCTTTTGTTGCCCCCTTCAAGAGAGCGGGTGGAGGCAGTTAAGTGGAAGGTGGTTGAGTTACGGGCATCTTACATCCAGGTTACTGAGAGCAGGATCAGAGCAAGGTGGAATGCCAGAAAGCTAGCCCATTTTGAATAGTGGGAGAGGAGCGGCAAGTTGTTAGCTTGGAAGGAAAGAGTGGATAGAGGGCATAATTACATAGAGAGCCCAGTAATGCATGGGGAAGGTAAGGTGTCAGAAGATACAGATAGGATTAAGAGTGTTTTCATAAACAGTTTTTTTCCCCCGAAGATTTATAGAGCATGAACATGACCGAATGTATTAGGTATCAGAGCGCTTTACATGAGAGCCAGTTACTTTACACAAGCACAAATTCGTTTATTTTTTGTTAGGCACAGGGAGAATAAGTGATTTTCTCAGAATCATACCATGTTCAGCGTCATTGCAGAGACTCGAACCCGGTTCCCCAGATTTGAGTTCGACTGCCCTAGCCCATTAGGCCACATCCTCTCCCCTATTTGAGGACTTATACTCCGAGATAGGTACTCTCAGAATATCAGAAGTAAGGGAGTGGTTAGCGGAAATACAACTCCCAGGCTTGTATGGTGCTGAACAACAAGACTTTTTGAAAGACGTCACAGAGGAGAAAATTATCTCACAAATCAACAAACCCCAAAACAGAAAGACTGCAGGCCCGGATGCTCTTACAGGTGAATTTTATAAGGTCACAAAAGAGATAATAGTTCCGATATCGAAGGAATTGTTTAATGCATTGTTGGTGGATGGTACAGAAATTCCTCCATCCTGGAATGATGCTGTGATAGCCCGACTTCTAAAACCGAATAATGATCCTAAGAAAGTGGATTTATATAGTCCTATCCCTTTATTACATTTTGACTGTACGTTTTTTTCTGGTATCTTCGACAGGAGACTATCCTTGATTATTGGTAATGTAGTACACCCAGATCAGTAGGGTTTTGTGCCCTGCAGGCAGCTGCATGATTTGACACATCAACTGGTATCAGCAATTGGTATGACAAATGCAAATTCAGACTCCATGGGTATTGTTACTATTGATGCAGCCAAGGCTTTGCTGGGCATACTTTTAGGGTTTTGTAGCGGTCTTTGGACTTCCCTTAGGGTTCATAGCTGCAGTCAAGGCCTTATATACAGCTCCATCAGCTCAGATTCTGGTCAATGGAAGCCTGACAAGGAAAGTTACATCTCAAAGGGAACATGTCATGGTTGCCCGCTGTCCCGTTACTTTTCGATCTGTATATAGATCTTTTGGTGCAGGCCTTTGAATCTCAGAACCACATGATTAAAGTGGATGCCCTGTCTGATCATTGCATATCCTATAGACAGAATTGTCTGGTTTTCTACTTGATCCAAGCATGGAGATTTGTGTAAATTGGTCGAGTTCCACCCCACACGCTTTAAGCAGTTGGATGAAGTTGGTGGCTAGAGTCTGTAAACTGTAACTGGACTGTAAAAGAAACAGGAAGTTGGAAGGGATTTGATCAGCTTATACAATAGGGAGAGATTTGAATCCTGATTTATTCTGGTCTTGTGATTAAGCCTAAGTTTCTGATGCAAGGAAGTGTAAGGGGTTTCATATTTACATCTTCAGATTCGGCATCAACACTTGCAGACTGTGATCAGACACCTTTAGGTGCGCCTCATTGTGTCTAATGGCATATGAGGTCAAAGATAAAAAAGAAAAGCAAGACAGATGATATAATACAGCAACTTCTGACCTACTAAAGTTCCATTATGGCTTTATTTAAGTAATTGATTCACTTGTAGCGAGTTCTCACTACTTTAAATGTATGTACTGGCTGTATTTTGTTCATTAGTACGTGCTCCGTTCTAGGGCATCCACTAACGTTTTCAGTATCATCACGTGTTGATCTCTGCATGTCAGTATCACTTACATTTGAATGCTTATGTTCTTATATTAACAAATACCCTCCCCTCAGTTAAATGATACTAGTATTACTCATATTTATTTCTGTACATGGCCACACAAATAGTTTGCCCATATCAAGGTAATATTTTTTAACGATCATTACTCTTTGTGTTTTGCATGAGGTACGTTCATATGTGCCTCGTCCCATACTTACACCCACTTACCCTTTACAAACTAGATCTTACAGACTCAGGGTCTATGCTTTTTGGTTAACAATGCCTTTCCATTTTACCACCCACTTTGTCCCTTGAGGACTTAACTTTCAAAGATTACTTATTAGCATATTTTACTAATTCTACATCATTTCTGACATCTATAGTACTATGTTTGCCATTTACACGGCATGTGCTCCATATTCTTTTCTTTAGGGTTGTATTAGAACTAGCTTTAACTAGGGTGCTTTTAATATTAACCCTCTCTTCCTATGTGACATCAAGTTACCGTCCATATCAATAATATAATAGTTACATGGTTAACTTCTGATACTAGTCTCCATTCGTACAAGAGGACCAGTCTTACACGGGTCATGTTAAATATTACTATTTATTTTCCCACAATATTTAGGGTATAATTTTGAATCCATCATTAGAATAGATAGGACTTGGCAATGCTCTAGAAACCATTTTGCGAACCTATATCTTGACAAAGCCTTATGTACAGCAGCACTCTTTACAACAAACACTCTCTCTACAAGTGACAAATGTTAAGCGAGTGCCATATGACCATTATAATTTTACATATCCTAATTAACCCCAGTGTAGACAATAAACATACTTTTTTATGATCTGCATATACTGGGTTAATGCCTGCTATCATTAATTTCAAACTTTCAGCAAATTTAAAGGATTTCCTTCCCAACTTTTCTTTGGAAAGGAATTCTAGGCTGATAATCAAGCGACACACCAATTTGATTATTAATACTTTACATACATTTATTTTTATTACATGCCAACTATATTCAAGACTTGTCAATTCTTAGCTCAACTTCTCAACTACTCATAATACTTTTACATCAACTCTGGTGCTGCAAATCGTTGACTGGAACCAGTATTAATATCTCCTAGTAGGTAAATATTATTTACTAAACTTCTCATACTCCTTTTCCCCAGATTGTTCATTAGCCTTCACTCATTTCTTTATAATACATTCTCAGATACACTGTCCTTCTACAGTGGACTACAATAGCTTATAACTATGTATCTGAAAGAGATATGTTAGTGATAGATTCCTTACCTTAGAATATCACCAGGCGTCAGACTGGATCTGGAAAGCTTTCGTCAGCAGTACCCCTGCGCGTCGATAGGCGTGGTCGTATGGCTCCGCGTGCGTCACTGACGTCATATTCGCCGAGATGACGTCACTGGAGCTACTGAGACGCGCCCACGCATGCTGACGTCAGTTTTTTCTTTTTCCGCGCCAGCAAGCGCAGATCCGGAGAGAGCGGTACCCCGTCACTTGTTGACTAAGTATTTGTTTGTTATAATTTGTAAGTAAACTTACCCCTCGTGCATAGGGTTGCCTGGTTTCAAGCTTTGCAGGGCCTGTCAGCCCACGATGTCGCTGACGGACCTGCACCGAAGGTGTCTCTTCTGCCTGGGGCGTGACCACAACACCGAGTCGTGCCCCCACTGCCGGGCCACTGCCCAGAAAACATTGCGGGAGCGGTCCCGAAAGTGGCTGGAGGCCTGGGAGTCGGCCCCACGTCGTTCGAGGTCCCGGTCCTGTGGGAGGTCGAGGTCCCGGTTGCAGAGCAAGCACCATCATTCAAAGTGTTCGCACTCAGAGTCAGGTAAGGCGAAGCACAAGAAATCGAAGAAGCGTCGCCGCTCTTCGTCCTCCCCTCGCCGGTCGCGGGACGCAGCTGAGGGGGCAGGTGGCACCGCCCCTGCTGCTCCAACGAAGCTTGAGCAGTTACCGTTGGCTTACCCACCTTTCCCGGGTCCATCGGTGACTCCGGCCGAATTGCAAGAGTTCATGTCTGCAATGGCACGTATCTTCGGCCCGTGCGGCCCCGTCGGCACGCGTTCGGGCCCTGTGGGCCCCACTGCTCCGCGTTCCTCGACGTCGCCGGCCCCGACGTCGTCGACTCCCAGAGGCCTCCTTGGCTCCGGCCGTGGCTCCCCGTTCTTACCGGTGGACCCCGTATGGCCTTCGCCAACATCGACTTCGCCGATGCCGTCGGCGCCGATGCCAGTGGCGCCTGCGGCCGACGCCGGCATCGACTTCTTTTCTGACGTCGGCACGGTGCTGGAGGGATGTCTCCAGACTCCGATCCCGACGGGGAACTTTTACCCTTTTATTCACTCACGTCCTCGTCCACTTGTGGAGGAGGGGGAGGACTGGGAGGGATTTGAAGACTCTCTCGCTGCACAATGCGAGTCTGTCACCGACTGGGATGAGGAGGCGGAGGCCGGTGGCCTGGATTACACTATGACGCCTGGTTCACCATCCCCTTCAGCTACTATGGAGGAGAGTGGTACCTTTTCCACGGTGCTACGTAGGGCAACCGAGGCTCTTGGCCTCGAGCTCCCTACTGTGGCTGTCAGGACCAACCTAATGACTGAAGTGCTTCAGCCAGCCTCTTTTTCTACCGCACCACTGTTGCTGTTTAATGATGCACTTACTGATGTGCTTCTGGGCACCTGGTCCCGGCCCAACACAGGGGCCCCTGTGGACAAGGGTGTAGGCCGACGCCATCACCTGACCCCGGGCGACCCTGCCTTTCTCACCCAACACTCTACACCTGAGAGTTTGGTGGTTCAGGCCTCGATGTCTCCGAATGCATTTCCTTCTGCTCCACCAGGCAAGGAATCCAAGAAGTTGGAGCTGTTTGGCAAGAAGATTTATTCTTCCGCAAGTTCTGGACTGTGGTCTGGGAACACTGCCTGTCTCTTGGGTTGCTATTCTCATTCTGTATGGGATGCGGTTGAACAAGTGCTACCTCAGTGTCCGGAGGTGGCCCGGGCAGTTCTCTCCCAGGCTCTTATGGAGGAGAGAGATGTGGCCAAATTCACTATGCGTTGTGGTCTTGATACCACAGATTCGCTGGGTAGAGCGATTTCCACAACGGTGGTGCACCGTTGTCATGCCTGGTTGAGAATGACGGGTTTTTTGGCAGATGTCCGGAATACTTTGATGGACATGCCCTTCGATGACACTCACCTCTTTGGTGATAAGGCGGATTCCACATTGGAGCGTTTCAAGGACACTCGGGGCACGGCCAAGTCCTTAGGCCTTTCGGCTACACATACTCCTTCTGCTTCTTACTTTCGTTCCTGTCGAAGCTCTGGAAGGGGTGTACAAACACGTTCATTTCAGAGCAAGCTTGCGCAGCAACAGTCCCTGCGCAGCCGCAGACGTGGGGCTCGCAGAGGCGGGTCACAGGGCCAGCGTGCGGGTCAGTCCACCAACACCCCTGCTGCCCGTGCCTCCACACCTTCCTAGTCCAGTGTTTCAGGCCCACTAGACGCCAGTGGGGGGCAGGATTCGTCATCACCTCCCCCACTGGCGCACCATTACATCAGACAGGTTGGTTCTGGAGATTGTTCGACGGGGCTACCCCCTCTCCTTCGAGTCTACCCCCCCAGCCATGCCACCGCAGTTCCACCGCATGTCAGGGGATCATTTGGCACTTCTCCAGCAGGAAGTTACGGCCCTCTCGGCCAAGGGAGCCATCGAGCGCGTTCCGACGCCTAAAGTAGGTCGTGGTTGTTACTCCCACTACTTCTTGTTTCCAAAGAAGGACAAGGGTCTACGTCCCATCTTAGACCTTCAGAGCGTAATCGCTTCCTCCGGAAGGAGAGGTTCAAAATGCTCAGGTCTTGTCTGCTCTCGACCCACAAGACTGGATGGTGGCACTGGACCTGCAGGACGCTTATTTTCATATTCCCGTCCTGCCGGCCCATCGGCGTTACCTGCGATTCACGGGGGGCCAGGAGCATTTTCAGTTCACCGTGCTCCCCTTTGACCTTACCAGCACCCCTTGGGTGTTCACAAAGTGATGCCGGTGGTCGCAGCTCATCTGCGCAGATCAGGAGTTTCAGTCTTCCCCTATCTCGATGACTGGTTGTTCAAGGCGGGCTCAACCCACACAGTAGTCACCCACCTCCGGACTACGGCCAACCTCCTGCATTTGCTGGGGTTTTCCATCAACGTGCCAAAGTCGCACCTGATTCCCTCCCAGAAGCTTCTCTTCATCGGAGCGGTTCTGGACACGGCGTAGTTTCGGGATTATCCTCCCAAACAGCGAGTCTAGGACATTCGGGCCATGATTCCGATCTTTCAGCCCTTGTCCTGGGTTTCGGTCAAGACGACCTTGAGGCTGCTGGGACTCATGGCCTCCTGCATCCTGCTGACCAACCATGCCAGGTTGCACATGCGGGCTCTGCAGTGGGACCTGAAGTTCCAGTGGGCGCAGCATCAGGGGAACCTGTTCGACTACGTCCAGATCTCGGAGGGCAGTGCACAACAATTGCAGTGGTGGCTCACGAATCAGCATTGGGTCAGTGGCAGATTGTGAGAAAGTGCCCTCTTTCTTGCATGGTATGCCCCCACTTTTTGCTGAATTGCTGATGTACTTTGACTGAGAGTGCCCTGGGCTCCTGCCAATCGGGTACCCAGGGCCTGTGTTCCTTCCCTAAAACTGCATTAAAGCCTAAACCCAATTGGCATCTCTGGCCACATGTCAGCCTCTGGTAAATGGTACCATAGGTGCCCAGGGCACTGTGACCAGAGAAGGCCCCTAAGGGCTGCAGCACTTATTGTGCCACCCTTAGAGGCCCTGTACCCTGACACACACACACTGCCTTTGCAAGCTGAGTGTCTGGGTGCAGAACCAAACAAAGATGCGTGCCATGCCCACAAACCACTGCCCTGGCATACATCAGTCACTCCTCTAGCTGGGTGCCTTATGCCAGTGGTGAGGGTACAGGTGCATGAGCCCTGTACCCCTACAGTGCCCAGGTCCATTCCTGGGCCCTGTAAGTGCAGTGCTGTCATTAAGAGTATATGGTGCTGGGAGGTTGTCATTACGAACTCCACAGCACCATAATGGCTGCACTGAAGACTGGGAAGTTTGGTATCAAACTTCTCAGCAAATTAAACCCACACTGATGCCAGTGTGGGATTTAATGTAAAATGCACGACAGAGGGCATCTTAGAGATGCCCCCTGAAACTCGACCAACTCCCAGTGACCTGACTGCTCATGCTTCCGCCACCAGACATGTTTTTGGACCCCTGGGACGAGAGCTTGCTGCTCTCGGGGGCCTGAAACAATGCACATCCTGTGACGAGGTGCCAAGCCTCCTCTCCAGGATGGGCAGGGTTCACGAAGGGGAAGCTTCAAAGGCATGCCTTTGTGAGCTTCTCCAGACCACTTGCTATACTCAGCAACTGGTTCCCACTGGTTTTACTCCCCACTTTGGGCAGAGACCCGGCGGGAAAAACAAAGTGAGGAAGAGAGGTGTGCCCACCTCTGCCAACTCCACCCCTAAGGTGGGGAGGCGAGGTGAAGCACAACTTCGAGTCCCCGCCATCTTGAGGATGGTGGGACCCAGCCAACCAGCGACAGGCTCCTGCCCCCCTCCCACTGGAGAGTGGCAGGATAGGGGGTATACCCACCTCAGGGAAGGGACCCATTGGTCCCTGCCCTTTACCTACCTGTAACGCCCCTAAATTTAGTATTTAGGGGCACCCTGAACCTTCTTTCCTCAGATCCAGCAACCACAAGAAAAGAAGAAGAAGAAGAAGGACGAGAAGCCGTGCAGAGCTAACAAGAGGACGACGCCTACTGACTTGGCCCCAGCCCTACAGGCCTGTCTACCCTCGAACCCGCTCCTGCAAAACCCCGGTGTGTCCAGCGTCCAGCAACCTCAAAAACCCTGGAGGACCTGCCTGCATTCACTTTCCAAGCTGTTTCTCCCGTGAACACCGAACATGTTTGAACTACAGCTTCTGCTGCCAGCCAGGACCCACTAATCCAGCACACTCTGCACCCGCCGAGCCTGGCCCGTGTTTGAGTGAACAAACACAATGAGGAGGTCCCCCGGCGATCCTGACCTGAGATCCGCCGACCCCTGACCTACCTCCAGCCTCCAGACGACACCTGCAGCCTCAATCCAGGAGACCCCCCCTACCGCGACTAGAGCGGGTAAGAAAATCCGATGTCTAAAGGCACCCCTGCACCCGACGCCCCATGGCCTTGTGTGCCCAACCCAGTGGTGCCTAACCACCCCTCTACATCCCAACTTACCCCTCAAAGTGATGGTCACTCCTGGAAGATCTTCGTCCCCGAGCCTGCAGTGTTTCTTTGTCCTTGAGAATCTTCATTGAATTCAACAGGGCACCCGACCTCAAAACTGCACCCTGCACCCGGCTGCCCTAGCACCACTGAGGGTGTCCCTTTGGTGCTAACTTGGTCCCCAACGTGTCCTGAGCTTAACCCTAGGAGCTTTGCTCCCACAACCCTGTGGCCTGCTTGCCAGCTGCCACCAGCCGGAGTTCCCCTATCCCCCAAAGGATAATATTGGGCCTCAACACTCTGCACCCGGCCGCCCGAGTGCCGCTGAAGGTGCAACAACAGTGCATCACTGACCCTGGGAGACCCCTGAGTCTAACCCCCAAACTCCAACTCAAAAGACCGATTACTTACCTTGAAACCGATAACTCATTTTTCCTCATAGGATAACATTGACTCTTTTTCTCTCAAAAAGTTTCTGTGTTGACTTTTGAAAACTGCAAATATTCCTTAAAAATCAGCCGATTAACCAAAACGCATTTTCTCCACTGTTTTCAGGAAATGTCCCAGTGCTGAATCCAGGATCCAGCACTGAGTAAGACAAAGTAACGATAACCTAACTTACCTGCTAAGTCAATTTCCTCCCATAGGATAATGAAAAGGTTTCAGTGTCAACTTTTGAAATACAATAATATTCCTTAAAAATCATATCTGTAACCAAAACGCATTTACTCACCTGTTTTCAGGAAATGTCCCAGGGCTGAATCTAGGATCCAGGACCTGTGGTTAGAAAAGTAATCTGAAAAGTAATTAACTGCATGCTACTTAGCCCATTCAGTTGAATGTACTATACCTGCAATGTGTTGCAATCTGCTTTCTTAAACCTGTAATCAAAACCAGTACCAGTTATACTGCAATTCTTTTTTTAAATTTTTTTTTATATTTTGTTTTGCATTTTCAACCAAACAACCAACGTGTTACAGATGGTCACACTCACACCCAAATCCCCTCTCTCTCCCCCACCTGCCTTCCATAGCATCTGTTCCATGACATAAATCCACCAAAAAGTCAGCTCTAGAACCAGTGACATATTTGGGAGTCTCCCCCCTCTCCGCCTGTCCTCCCCCATTGACTGTTACACATGTCCCATAGCACTCCGTCCCCAACTGCAGTAAAATTCGAGGATGCCCACCCTTCACTATTGAGGGTCCAACCCCCCATCCAGGCCATGATATCTCCTCCATTTCTCCCACACCTTACGGAACTTCCGGGGACACCCTCTCGCTGCATACGTAACCCTTTCTGCTGCCATGTAGAGGTCCATTCCCCGTCTCCATTCATCCAGCTGTGGGGGTGGCGCCGCCCCCCATGCGCGAGCCACATCCCTTTTCGCCACCACTAGCGCCAATAATGCAAAAATAAGTTGTGGACGACTCAAATCAACGTCGTGGGATATTCCCAGCAGCACAAATTTAGGTTCTAGGGGAAGTGTACGCTCAAGCACCTTACTCAACTCTCCCATTATTTGTACCCAGTATGTGTGGATGACGGGGCAGTCCCAGATGGTATGGTAAAAGTCCCCCTGTGAAAGGTCGCATCGCAGGCAACTGGGATCACTTGCCCGGCCAGTTATACTGCAATTCTGAACTGTGTTCAAACAAGTCAATTACTTCTGCAAAGTAGTTACATGCTTACCTGTACCAGGCTTGCTTGGTTCTAGAAATAAAACAACAGTATATTTTTTTATACAAAACAATTGGCCTAGATTTCAGTTCTTGAGTGTGTGAGCCCATTTGCTGACTGAGTGTGTACATCAAATGCTTTACACTGTCCTCTGATACTGCCTTACTGCTCGACCAAGCTACCACTTTCGAGAGTAAGGTTCTATCTAACTTTAACCTCTGCCAAACCTCTGGAGACTCTTGGTGTTGGACTTGGCCCTTTTTCCCTCATTTTTTTCGTTTTTGCAGTGTTAAGGTGCAGGTGCTTACTTCTCCCAAGATGGCTGCCACATACCCCTGCTACTGCAGGGTGGTCGTTTTTCATAGTAGCACCCTAGCTGCCAGGAGCTGGCTGGGACCCACAACAATGTTGCGATACCAGCCCGCCTTTTTGTCCCATAGTTAGAGTGGGGAAGCTCCTGGAAGAAGCTGGAACCTTCTAGAAGGGAGGTGGGGTTTTACTTTTGCCGCCTTGGCTAGAGGTCACCTGACCTAGGGCTACTTGTATTTTGTATTTGTATTTGTATGTCGATTTGTAGAGCGCGATTGCTGCCCGGGGGCGTCCAAGCGCTAAGAAACCAACAGAACAAGAGGAGGTAGCCCGGTGTTATTGGGCAGCAGTGAAGAGGAATGTTTTTAGCTGTTTCCTGAATGAGGTGAGATTGGAATTTTTCCTTAAGTGGGGGGGTAGGGTGTTCCATAGCTTGGAAGCGCTGTAGGTGAAAGTCCTACCGCCAGTTCTGGACTTTTTTATTTTGGGAATTGTGGCCGTGAAGGTCTGGTTGGATCGCAAATTCCTAGTGGGGAGGTAGTGTGACACTAGGTTGCGAGTGATGAGAGGACCCGTTTTCCAGAACGCCTGGTGCGCAATGCATAAGGCTTTGAATTGTATTCTTTGGGGAATGGGTAGCCAATGCAGTTTTTTCAGTCCATTTTTGACTGATTGACGTCGAGGGATCTGAAGCAAAGTGCGCGCGGCACAGTTCTGCACCGTCTGTAATCTCCGTATCGTGTACTCAGGGGCGGCGAGGTAGAGGGCGTTGTTATAATCCAGTCGTGACTGGATAAGGCCCTGAATGGCTACTTGTTTTGCCTCCATCGGTAGAAGATGGAGTACCTTCCTTAGCACTCTGAGGAGGCCGAAGCAGGTGGCTGCCAGTTTAGTGGATTGGGTGCCGAAGGACAGAGATCTGTCTAGCCACACCCCAAGGCTCTTAATGCTGTCCTTTGGGGCCGGAGGGGTGCCCAGGCAGGGTGGCCATAGAGTGCTGAGGGAGTTAGGGTTGGCAGGGCCCAGGAGCATAAGCTCTGTCTTGTCTCCATTCATTTTTAATGAGGAGGAGGACATCCAGTCCTTGACTTCCTCTAGGCATTTCCTCAGCCCTCCTTTTGAGGTCTGGTTAACTTCCTGTGCCAGTGAGACCACTAGCTGAGTGTCGTCAGCATATGAAATGATCTTAATTCCATACTGACGAACAATTTCAGCCAGTGGCCTCATATATATGTTGAAGAGCGCCGGGCTCAATGAGGAGCCCTGCGGGACTCCACATTTTGATGGTCTGCTGGTAGAGGAGGAAGTTCCATCAAATACCCGAAAGGATCTGTCCTGTAAGAAGGATTCAAACCAAGACAAGGCTTTGTCCTTTATGCCGATGTTTGCCATGCGGTCCAGCAGAGTGTCATGGCTGACCGTGTCGAAAGCCGCGCTTAAGTCAAGGAGGATCACTGCCACTGATCCTCCCTGATCCAGAATGTTTCTGGATTCCTCGGTGACCATGAGGAGCGCGGTTTCGGTGCCATGTCTTGGTCTGAAGCCCGTTTGAGTAGGATCAAAAAGCTGGTGGTTTTCGAGATATTTGATCAACTGGCTGTTGATGTGTCTCTCTAGGATTTTACCAAGCCAGGGAAGGAGAGAGATTGGCCGGTAGTTACTGAGGTTCGAGGGATCCAAAGTGGGCTTCTTTAATAGTGCTCGGACCATGGCTTGTTTCCATTGTGGCGGGACTACGCCAGTAATAATGGAGGAGTTAAGGAGGTCCATGATGACGGGCAGGGTGATAGCCGAGGCTGACATAATGATGTCTGGCGGGGCTGGGTCCCCCGGAGACCCGGATTTGACTTTTTTTGCCAAGGACTCAAGAGTCGAGAGGTTAAGAAGAGCGAAGTGGTCCAAGGTGGGGGTGGAGTTCAGGTCAGAATGGCTTGCGATAGAGGGGGTGCTGGGAGGAGCAGGGAAAGATTCATAAATGGTAATAATTTTTTGCAGGAAAAAATCTGCCATGTTGTTGCAGTGTTCTGCGGTCTTAGACTCATCTAGACTGGGTGGTAATTTGGTGAGGCTTAAGAGTGGGAGGGAAACTTTTGTGGTGAGTTGGCCATTGGGGTGAAGCAGAGCTGGAAGAATCCACCAGGAGTGTAGGCGGTAGGGCCTAACCAGGGACTTATGCCTCTGAGAGTGACAGGATTTAGGTACTGCCTCTTAAGTGAGTGAGGTGCCCTGTGAATCCCACTGATCTTGCCCAGTAGTAGGAGGACCCAGAGACTCTCTGCCAGCCTGACTAGGAAGGACCTAGTCGCCCTCTCCATTCCTACCCCTGTAACAGAACCCCTTAAGGGCGCCAGATACATCTGCGCCAAAAGACTTCATCTGTCAACTGAGAACTGAAACCTAACTTTAAGAACTGAGACTGCATGACAAGAGCGAGCTGTAAGCCTTGAATGCCAGAGCTGAGACTGCGTGTCCAAGCTAACCTATTGAACTAATTGCTAAACCGATTGCCAAGCCACCGGGGATCGACCAGGTACTAGCGCTGTGACCCCCGCGCTCCCTGCCCTGGTCTGGGACCCCCGGCAGCGTGCTCCGCTGAGCACTTTACCCCATCCTTAATTTGATCCCCCCCCCTGCGACGACGAAGCCAGCGCGCTCACCGCCGCGGCCTGGAGGCCTGGAAAAGTGCCCTGCTGTGTCGCGAGGCCCAGGCGAAGCCCGGGGCCCCGTCGCTGCCGTCGCAGCCGTGTGAGGAGGTGCGCAAGGTCGGGGCCGAGTTCCCCCAACGTCGTGAGGACGGACGCCTGCTGACGCCGAGACGGAGGTAAGCCCGGAGGCCGAGATCCCCCCTGGTGCGCCCCCTGCTGGTCTGGAAACCACACCGCACTTGGCCCGGGTTGTCCCCTCCGTGGGAGTCCCCTCCCCTGCCTGCGCGACGGAGAGACCCCGCCGAGGGATCCTGTCCGTGTCCCCCCTTTGGTAATACTGAGCGCGGTGCTCTGTGAACTGCACCGGAGCATAGGGACCCACTCCTCAAGTCCGGTCACCCTCCCCGCTGGAAGCCGCCCAAAGAACTGACTGACATTACCCTCGTGTGGCGCTTCACGCCACCGACCCTGCTTCCCCAGCCGGAGAGACCGGGACTGCGAGTAACCCACTGTGTTATATGCTCTGCTCGAAAGTAGATTACATGCCAAGGAATGCGAGTAGCGCACTGTGTTATATGCTCTGCTCGAAAGTAAATTACATGCCAAGGAATGCGAGTAGCGCACTGTGTTATATGCTCTGCTCGAAAGTAAATTACATGCCAAGGAATGCGAGTAGCACACTGTGTTATATGCTCTGCTCGAAATTAATTACCTGCCAAGGAATGCGAGTAGCGCACTGTGTTATATGCTCTGCTCGAAAGTAAATTACATGCCAAGGAATGCGAGTAGCGCACTGTGTTATATGCTCTGCTCGAAATTAATGATATGCAACTGATTACGAGTAACGCGTTGTGATAACTGTTCTACGCGAACGTTTCCATATGCAACTGATTGCGCGTAGCGCTGTGTTTTATATGCCTTGCTTCACAGTACTAGGGGCCAGTGGTCACGAGGAGCGCTCAGTTCGACGGGCGCCATGTTGATGACCCCAATGTTCCCCCTTACAAGTAGTGCGCTGTGTTAGACGGCCTGTTCAGGGAAAGACTTTACATAAGCGCGCACAGCGCTAGAATCTCCCGCATTTAACCCGCGGGCGTGGGTACATGAACGAGGTTAGGCACTGCCTAGATATCACCAAGAGTGTCGCATGTACTGAACGATGGTATTATGATTCATGTATTACCTTGTTATTTCCTGAACTGCAACTGACCAGCTATACTTGGATAAACTTGAAGTATTTGCATAATTTAAACGGTGTGGCGTCCCTTATTGTGTGTGACTCTAGTCCATGAGAAGCGTGTGGTGTATGGTTGCTTAACACATAGCCCTCTGATTGCCTGACCGGCTCGCGCCACGTTACCGCCCTTAGGGCCTGGTGAACCCAGGTTCCTACACTTGGACTCTATACACCCTGTACCTCCCTTTGGTGCAGTATATATAGAGCCAGTTTCTTACACAGATCCTTCTCCCTTCGCCAACCGGAGCACACTGTGGTGACGGATGCGTCCCTCCTGGGATGGGGTGGCCACATGGGAGAGGCGGAGATCAGAGGCCTCTGGTCTCCGGCGGAGTCCCGGCTCCATATCAACTTTCCGGAGCTTTGGGCAATCCTTCTTGCACTGAAGGCATTCCTTCCCTCTGTCAGGGGGAAGGTAGTGCAGGTGTTCACGGACAACACCACCGCCATGTTGTATTGCAACAAACAGGGCGGGGTGGGGTCGTGGACCCTTTGTCAGGAGGCTCTACGCCTCTGGACATGGCTGGAACGTCACAGCATTTCCTTGACGGTTCAACACCTGGGGGGTTCTTTGAACGCCAGGGTGGACGAACTCAGCTGCCGGTGTCTGATGGATCAAGAATGGTGTCTTCACTTGGAGGTGGCGCAAGGTCTCTTTCAACAGTGGGGAGAGCCTTGGTTAGATCTATTCGCCACAGAAGAGAACTCGCAATGTCCGCAGTTCTGCACGTTGGAATTTCCAAGGCGGCACTCTCTCGTCGACGCTTTTCGTCGCAAGTGGAGCTGCGGTTTGTTTTATGCCTTTCTGCCTATACCTCTTCTACCCAGAGTGCTGAAGAAAATCAGGCATGACTGGGCCCAAGTCATCCTTGTGGCTCCGGACTGGGCTCGAAGAGTTTGGTATCCCAAGCTACTTAGTATGAACCTGGATCCCCCGATCCGACTGCCTCTGCAGGAGGATCTTCTGTCGCAGCAGCTGGGGACGGTTCTCCGCCCGAACCTGTCCAGCCTCCACCTACATGCGTGGAGATTGAGCGGCGACAGCTGATTCCATTTGACTTGCCTCCCGATGTCTTTGATGTCATACTGGCAGCCAGGCATCCCTCCACTAAATTGGTATACGCCTGCAGGTGGAACAAATTTGTGGCATGGTGCACAGCCAAGACTGTGGACCCCCTTTTTGGCCCTCTTACTGAGGCCTTTTTGTTCCTTCTTTCTCTGGCCCGGCAGGGTTCTGCTCTGGGCACTATCAAGGGCTACCTTTTGGCATTTTCAGCCTTTCTGAGGCTTCAAGATCAGCCTTCTCTTTTCAAGTCCCCTGTTGTACAGAGCTTCTTAAAAGGCATTACGCATATGTTTCCTGCTGTTCCTTTCATAATGCCTCAGTGGGACTTGAATCTTGTTTTGACTTATCTTAGGTGCGCTCCCTTTGAGCCACTTCACAATTGTCCTTTATGTCTTTTGACTTTGAAAACTGCCTTCCTGGTGGCTATCACCTCTGCCAGGAGAGTGAGTGAGCTTCAGGCTCTTTCTTGTAAGCCTCTTTTTCTGTCGGTTCATCCAGACAAGGTTGTGCTTCGTACTCGTTCTTCCTTCTTGCCAAAGGTTGTCGCTGCCTTCCAGATTGGGCAGACTATCACTTTGCTCACTTTCTTTCTGCCTCCGCACCCTTCCAGAGAGGAAGAGAGGCTCCACCGTCTGGACCCAAAACGTGCGCTCTCCTTTTACCTGAATCACACACAAGCATTCCGGGTGGATGACCAGCTCTTTGTTGGCTACGCAGGCGCCAAGAAAGGACGGACTGTTCACAAGAGGACTATCTCCCGCTGGGTCGTTTTGTGTATCAAGGCCTGTTATTCTATGGCTAAAAAGGAACCTCCGGTGGGGCTGCATGCCCATTCTACCAGGGCGACAGCAGCTACTACTGCATTGGGATGCGGTGTCCCCCTGCAGGACATCTGTCAGGCTGCCACGTGGGCTTCGCTGCACACTTTTACAAAGCATTATTGCCTTGACAGTCAGGTCCGGAGAGACGGCTTCTTTGGCTGTTCTCTTCTCCGTGACTTTCTGGTGTAATCTTGTTCGCAGACCCACCACCGTGGTTGGTATTGCTGGGGTATCTATTCTAAGGTAAGGAATCTATCACTAACGTGTCTCTTTCAGATGCACAAGTTACTACTTGTGTAACGATATATCTGTAAGAGACATTAGTTAGTGATAGATTCCTTACCGCCCCACCCATCCTCCCCGTTCTGCAAACTGATTTCTAGGATTAAGGTCATCATTTCGGGCCCTAGTTTCTATGCACCAGTGGTCAGTATCTTACATGGCTCTGCGTTCCTGTCGCAGAAAGTTGTGTACAGAACTGACGTTAGCGCGCGTGGGTGCGTCTAAGTAGCTCCAGGGATGTTATCTCGGCGAATACGACCCCAGCGACGCACGCGGAGCCATACGATGACGCCTATCGACGCGCAGGGGTACTGCTGACGAAAGCTTTCCGGATCCAGTCTGACGCCTGGGTATATTCTAAGGTAAGGAATCTATCACTAACTAATGTCTCTTACAGATATATCGTTACACAAGTAGTAACTTGTGCGTCACGCTTGCAACGTAATATATTTGGTATGATTACCACTATATGTACATCTGCCATCAACTTATCTCTTGAGTTCGAGGGTTTTTGTTTGGTCTTCTATTAATGATGATTCATTGTAATACTTCTATCCTACCACTTCATTGGGTATTCATTGGAAATTGGTACATTCACTTGCTTGTTGCAGGTGACCTTATAAACCTGATTATGTAGTTGCATTTCTCTTTACTCATCTTGTTATTAAGGTCACTGATTTCTTTCTCCATGTAGTCTTGCACAATATTATTTTCTTTACATCTTTGAAATTGTGTTAGGTAGCCCTCTCTTGGCTGATTCTTTCCAAGAATCTTTCTCTAAATATGCAGTTTAGTATTTTAAAGTCTTGAAATATTTCCTTCAAAGATCAAAAAATGTGTCAGCTGTTTCCTCGAGTTGCAGATTTCACTGGATTGATTCTGGCTTAAAATTTCAAAGTAAGGAACCTTGTCAGTTTGAAACAAAAGGAAGCCTTTGCACTGCTCTTATGCTCTCACCTATTTGCAGAACATAAATGTTTTGAGCATTTTGTACTAGACGTTCTAACTTTTATAACTTTTATAAAAAAGCATCAAATGGATTTAAACTATTTGTCTGGAAGAAAAAATAAGTTCCAATTGATATGCATGAATTGAAGTGGAATTGAACTTTATATCTTACATTGCACAGTTGTTGATACAATTATTTTGTACGTGTACTAGTTACATTTCTGAGACCATTCATATTGTTAACGTTCTGAGTTCTTCCACCTGATAGAAATGGCAATTTCCAGACTTTCTTCTATATAACCACAAAGCTGACCTCTTTGCAAACTAAACCTATTAACCAGATTATGGGGCCAGCTATTCCACTCAAACCTGATTTTTTTTCCAGAGTATAAACACCTTTAATAATTTTTATAAAGAGACGATTCCTTGAAAAGCTACTTTTAGAGTCTAAAACAAAAGCTGAAAAGGTTGTAGACATATATTGTTAACTGAGAAAGCTGGGACTAACAAAATTGCTGAACTATCATGAGATTTATAAAAAGCTTCTCTATGAAAAGTAAGAAACTCACCCATATATTACAAACGTATTGGAAACTACTTCACTTGGACTCATATCTAAAACAATTGATCTCTTGTACATCACAAATTATATTTAGAAAAGAAAACTCATTGCAGAAATTGTTGAGTTCTAGTGATACTATTAGACATAAAAAAATGACTAAGGCTAGCTGGCTAACAAGTTTTCTGCCAGAATTTTATAAATGTGGTGCATGCACATGTTGCAAATTTGTCATGGATATATTTGTAGAATTTCTAGATTTGGTGAATGATAAGACCTACTCCATTACTACTTTTAGCATAAACCAAATATATTGTGTATACATTGTTTTTGTATATATAGTAAAATGTACAAAAAGATTATTAAAAATCCATTGAAGAGAACATCTGCGAGCATTATACATCAAGGATGTTTCATAGACCGTTGAAAGTCATTTCTAGTCCCAACACAACTGTCAAGAAATTAGCCTTACAAGATTTCTTGGTATTAAATAAGTCGCTTTGGAAAGAAGAGGGGAATACAGAAATCACAATTTAAGACAATATGAGACCAAATGGATTGATAAACTGAAATGTTTGTAATTTGGGTTGAATGTAGATAGTGAAAAGCACACATTTTTTTTATTACAATCTGTTTCTGCAATGTCATCATCATCATCAAATAACTTTACAAAGTACTTAACACAAGGCAGGCTTAGACAATATAGTAATAAAAATAATTTTACAAAGTACATAACACAGCACAAGGTAAAACAATATGAGAATAAAAGTCATCATTCAGAAGTAGACAAAAATTTCATAAATACAGTTTAAAAATACAAAAGACAATTCATATTTAGGACTGAAATGTCTGTGTATTGGCCTTTTTGTTTATATATTTGAAATACTGATTGTATCATGTTGTATTAAGAGTTTTTGATAGTCCACCCATACCTGATGTCTTTTCTTTTTACAACATGGATCCTGAGATCAGATAGTATGGACATTTAAATCTACCTCAATCATGCTACGAGATTTTTAAGATATTAAAAAGACCAACAAGAAAGCTTCTTATGCTTTCAAATGGAAACAATTCTACTTAATGGTGTCAGCAGTTGGGTCATTCCTGTATCTCCTATCAAGAAGAGCTCATTTGCTCATACTCATTTTACCTCGCTAAAGCAAAGCTGGAATATTCTTCAGCTTAAGTCTGCCTAGCAGCGATACAGAAAAGGACATTAACAAATGTCATTATTCAGGGTTCCAGTATTAAAGATTCCCTGTGAGGCTTAATGAACGTTTTTGCTCTTATATGATCTCCTTCATCTGCATGGAAACTGAACTTAGTGCTCTCTAAATTGATTATTCCTCCTTTTGAACCCATGCATAAGGCTTCATTGCAGCAACTGCCATCAATTACTGTCTTTTAGTTGCTATCCTTCAGCATGTAGAATTACTGAGTTACACCGTCATTAAGCTGTTGAGACCTATTACATTTTATTCAGAAAAGGGTAGTAATTAGAACTCTTCCCTTCTTTTTTAACCTAAGTTTAGTTTTGGAATTCCATTTAAATCAATCTATCACCCTGCTAATTTTCATCAATAATCCTGGTAGTCCGACAGAGTGCTGCTACATTCTGTAGTGATCAGGAAGGTTTTGTGTTTTAACCTTGATAAGAAGTAACATTAAGAAAATCAGTCCAGCTTTTTAAAATTTATGACCAGATATATATTGGCTTAATCATTTCTAAACAATCAATCTCATGTTTGGTTATTAAATGCATTACTGTCTGTTATCAGTTGGCAAACATTACGCTTCCAGGCCAACCCAAAGTGCATTCCACCAGGGGAAAAGCAGCCAGTACAACTGGTTGAGAAACATCCCATTGGCAAATATTTGTGCGGCAGCCACAATGAAGACACTATTGGTTGGTTACTTCTAGTCCTACACCATAATTAATTGAGATCACAAGTAAACCCCCTGCATACTTGTATTGTTCAGTCAGGTTTGTGACTTGAGTGAAGAGTCCTACGATCCAGATCTAGGACTACACCTAAGTACCCATTTTTGTCACCCATCTCGGAAGCAACTACAACGGACTGGAATACAAAGCACTGCATAGTCTTCATAGTTGTTGATAGCTGTCTTTGAAGCTCAGTAACTCAATCTTCAAGCTCATGCTTAGCTAGTCTACACCATGTACACCCAAGGTAAATAGAACCGGTTTCTGCATTTTTTGTTTTTTGAGCTTACAGTCAAGCATTTCTGTAAAACTGATTTATCAGAAAGTTCTTTTCTTAGATTGGATATTTTTATTTTATGGGCTTTTGAACAGTTGTCACATCCATCACTCTGGAATTTACCTGTTACCTCAGGCTCACACAGCATAAACCTGAGCCAAATATTCTTTCTTAATTCAGACATAGCTGAACATAATTAAAATATGGTTCAGATTTTTGACAAAATGTGTAATGTGTGTTCATGTTCCTTTGACTTTCTTAAATAATTGAAATGCAGTATGTAAGCTCCAGTTAAAATAAATACATGATTTCTTAGGGTGCTAATATTTGAATGATCTCAGGTTTAGTCCCAGAGCTACTGAAGGTGCATATTATTATCTTGTTTATCTTTGCCAGAGAGAAGCACAGATAAAGTTCCATGTGCTCCTGACATCCTATGAGCTGATCACCATAGACCAAGCAGCTCTTGGTTCCATCCGTTGGGCATGTTTGGTAGTGGATGAAGCACACCGGCTGAAAAACAACCAGTCCAAGGTAAGATAATGAATTGCAACACCTTCAGATCAGCAGTTATAGGACTTATGGAGAGCTGTAATATCTATTACTTGAGCTGGTACGATGTATAGTTGTAACAATCACAAATCTGTTTATGCACTGTGATACTGTAGAAACTCTAGGCTGTCACATTAAGTCAAAGTTCTTTTCGCCAGTGTTGGACATTTCATGAATCCACTTGAAATATTGACACTAATTAGAGTGACGGTACTCTAGAGTGTTCTATGCTGGGAGACCTTCAGTCGCTGTGTTAATGAGGACAAGGAATGTTGACTGCAGTACATTTTATTACGAGTATATGGTTTGAGGTAATGAAAGAAAAGACGATGCAGTTGATGGCAATCCCTTTAGCGGGCCTTGTAAGATGCTCACAGCTATCCCTTTGGATGAGTTGATTTGATGGTTCTTTTCTGAAGGATAGTTATAGCTGCAGGTTTGAATGTCCCCAGGTGCCAGCCTTGATCTGGAGAGTTCTTTAGCAATGGTTCAGTGAGCTGACAGGTGGTGCAGTGTGGCTCTGCAGTAACTCCAAACCACTCCAGAAGTGACATATTGGAGCATGTAGAAGCAACACACCAGCACAATTGCTTCAGTTATTTTCTTTCCGCACCCTTCGACGCAAATCTGTAGCTCCACTTCCAACTTCATCAGTTTACCAAAGTGCTAGGGAATGATGTCCTCACCAAAAACTACTGGATTCAAACTGTGCTGTGTCTCCAGGAAACAGATGTCTGTCACAGACTCACATAAGGTGTATTTACCCTGCATGGGCTGTGGGCATTTAGTGCTGTCATGCACCGGGAGGCAAAACCTATGTCACTGAGCAGAAGAAGGTATTGTGGTCATAGCTAGGTCCCACTGTAAGTACAGGCTCAGCTGCAGTCCAAAATTTTAGGCCACATTCCCTCCAAAAATTCAACTTCTCATTTTAAATATTCCCCCAAGTCTTGGTTCAGACATAAGCACAAGACAGCCAAGTGGTACTTAACCCCATCCTTTCACTCAACGTCTAGTGATAAGGTGCAAGGGCATCAAGATATAGATAGTACCTCTCCAATGTCCTTTGCTTCTGAATCAATCCCGCAGTTTCCCATCGTGCCCCAAATCTCCCTGGCCACCATCGTCTCCTCAGCATATAACAACCTTTAAGGAGGCTGTGCCATGGACATCTTAAGGATTTTGGGGGCCCTGGGCCAAACAACAATTGGGGGCCCCTGCTCAGCACAACTCTGAATTTATTATCCACTTTCAGCTCATTTACGCACTCAACGACTCTGGTTGTATCATTGACAACTCTCTTCTTTGGCTAGCTTACATCTGTGCCCAACATTAGAGCAAGCAGTTTCTCTTTGGCACGCACAGAGTGAGAGCAGGAATGTGCCATATATTAGTAAATATGGTGCCTGTGCTGGCAAAAAAAAGTAAGTAAACCAACTGGTTATTTCTTAACTTTAGACAGTGTGGACGCTGTCCTGAAAGTTTAATGAGTGGGCTTCTTTAAAGTAGGGGCCCTGGGCCAGAACACACTTAACCTATGCCTTAAAACATCTGTGGGTTTTGCTGTAGATCTTTATGGTGCTTCTGGCTTCCTCTACCGTGCCTTCGGACCCCATGGAGCCACAAGTGCCTTTAGTCAGACTCCAGGAGGCTGGTCCTCCCCTGATACCAACTGCCTATATGGGGTCAATTGCTGGGCCCACACACACTCCGGTGCTGACTTTGACTCTAGCAGCAAAGTTCCTGCCAGTTCCTTCTGTACCGACTCCACCAGCGTGATTTGAGAAGCCGATCACAATGCCTATCTTAGACCCTTAACCAACGTCAATGTGATCCAGACCTATGTCGCTCTATGAATGCACAAAGGCACAAACGATGGTTATACAACCTTATTCCGATCCAGTTTCTGTTCCCCGACAACTGTATCAGTAGAGGATTCAGATTATTTTTGGTTCTGACTCTACCTGAGATACTGATGCTGAGAAAGGAAACAGGTTCCATCACCTTCACTACACTGAGGATTTATTTTATCTAGATTTACCAAATGCCAGTGGGCTAGACATGTCTCCTGAAACGGAGCTACACCCGCTACCTGGGAAGAAAACACTTCATTTGCTATGGTATTTCAGAGTGCAGATAAGACACTTGAATCTCAGTTACTGACTGTAGAAATTAAGGAAATCACATTGAGCTACTTCAACCATGGCTTCCTTTTTCAGGGCTGTTGTTATTGTTTAATGAAGCTCTTACGGATGCCCTTCAGCCTGCGTGGATCTAAGCCTTGGTCATGCCTGACAGTCAGTTAGAATAGTCTGGGCCCCAGGTGATCCAGTCTTTCGAAGAGCCCGACTCTGGAGATCCTAATTTTCTGATGAATACTTCTGACCACAGATTCCTCAGGTGCTACACTAGATCCAGACGTTTTCACAGCAGTGCTCCTACACAGTGCTGTGTGGTGTATTATGGTTCCGCCTTGGCCCTCTCCAGAATTGACAGAGTGGAGCTGTATTTAAGCACCATTTTTGTAAGTCTCTGTCAGTTCCTTTATTTCTGTGCCTTCAAATGCGTATCTAGATCACTGCTTTGTTTTTCATCAGTTGACTATTTTTTCCTAATTTAAATCAAGTGTGCAAGGTAATGGCATCCCCACCAAAGACGGCAAGGTTCAAACTAATATGTTTTCTAGGTTCTTCAAGGCATACACCAGAAATAGGCTTTCTAGATATCCTGACAATAAAGACTTTGTCAATATGCCAACCTGAGACAGAAAGTCAGTTGGACTGCAACCACCTTGCAACACACTGAGCATTTCAGTGAGATGCGCACAATCAAGACCAATATGAAACTGAGGATATATTTTAAAGATTCATCATTAATTCTATTGCATCCAGTATGAATAGTAATTTTTATAATAATCAATCACACAAATAGCAGGAATGATATTTACCAAGAGAGTAAATAAATAGTATTTTAACATATTTATGATACCATAAACATTTCTATTTATTAGTATCTCCCCACCCTACCCTCATCTCTTTGGCTAACAAAGAAGGGACCTAATTTGAGTTTTAAAGATGGATTACACCTGCATGCCTCTTTTGAACAATAGAACCAATTTACAGTAAAATAGCAGTGACTGTTCTTCTCATCAGCGTTGGTAGGCAGGCCAGTAAACCCTTCGAACTTTGAGTGTGCCTCCGAGAAGCCTCGGGCACAGAAAGATAACACTGTTCTAAATGGCCCCTGTCTTGAGTCTCTTGCACACAGTTCCCCTAAATCTTTTCGCATTCTGTTCTTAATTTATATAATGTATCTGATAATTGCTGAACCTTTCAGAATAAACAGTTAGAAAATATCTCAGCACCGTTTCACGTAAAATCTGTGAAATCATGCTTGGTGTTTAACCCCAGTGCTCATGTGCGTCGGACGTCACCCGGCCGCCTGACCACACGGCACAGAGAATCCCTCTGGTGCGAGCATCAGTGGGATTCCCTTTTCCCCCCAACAGCCTTGGGAGCTAGGGAAGGAATTCCCCAGCTCCTGAGTCTGGTTCTTTGGTTTCTGTGCAATGACGATCTGCGAGCACGTTGCGCTGACGTCATTGCACAGAAACCAAAACTGAAATGAGCTGATTGGCTCATTTCAGTTTCACTTTCTTCATGCTCAGGGGGCTTTCTCTGCTCCCTGAGCACGTAGAAATTCAGGGGAGGTATCATTGGAAAGAGGAGAATCCCCCCTTTCCAGTGGTACCCCTAGAGGATCCCTGCTTGGGGATCGCCCCAGGAGGGTGATGCTCAAGCATGGATCCACCTACTAGGCACCAGGGAGGGAGGTGTGGTCCCTTGGGCAAGGGCCTTTGCGCCCCCCAAAATATTTTGGAAAAAATCACTCATTCTGCCTCCCCCTGGGGAGCAGTTGGGGCAGTAGCCCCCAATCTGCTCCACCCCCGCTAGAAGCCAGGGACTTTATTTAAATTTGATTTAAGGCTGGTGGCTTCCCAAGATGGGCATGAAAATGCTCCCCCAGCAAAATTCCAGTCTTTCTGCCCCCCCTAGGTGGCGTATGTGGGCAGTAGCCCCCAATCTGCCCCCCCCCGGGTGCAGAAAGCCCACTAGGTGCCAGGGATTATTTGTCTTATTTTACTTAGGGGTTGGGCCTGCCCGAGATGGGCATGCCAATGCCCCCCGCAAAATTCCACAGTCTTTCTGCCCCCACCGGAGGCATATGGGGCAATAGCACCCTTTTCTGCCCCGCAGGAACGGCAGAAAGCTCATTAGGCACCAGGGAATTTTTATTTTATATGTATAGCAGTGGGGGCTGCCTAAAATGGGCATGCCATTGCCCCCCCTAAACAAGTTCCACAGTCTTTCTGCCCTCCCCTGAGGCAGATGGGGCAATAGCCCCTGATCTGCCCCACGGGGAGGGCAGAAAGCCTACTAGGCAATTGGGATTTTTTTTTATATATGTAGGGGTGGGGGCTGCCCAAAATCGGCAAGCCAATGCCCCCACCCCTCCCAAGAAATTGCCACAGCCTTTCTGCCTCCCCGGGAGGCAGATGGGGGCAATAGTCCCTAATCTGCCCACCCGGGGGGCATAAAACCCACTAGGCACCAGGGATTTATTTTTATACGTAGTCGTGGGGGCTGCCAAGAATGGGCATACTAATGCCCCCACCCCCAAAAAAGGCTTTCTGCCCCCTGAAAGGCAGATCGGGGCAATAGCCCCCTATCTTCTCCCCACGTGGGCAAAAAGCCCACTAGACACCATGGATATGTTTATGGGCATGCCAGTGAGAAACCCCATAGGCAAGGGTCGCTCCTTTTTTTTAGGCACACATTTTGGCTGTTTCAGTGATATTTTTATTCTCATCTGCACGCAGGCGGGGGCAGGAATGCACTAGAAACCAGGGAGAGTTTGTGTGTGTATAAACTGGAGTTTGGCTGATGTTTTGCGTGTAGTGACCTTTGGCTGGCATTTTACTGGCGGTGTGTGTGGACCTGCACTTGGCTGATGGTGTTTGTGGATTCGCGGTTGATGACACCACCCACGGGCAGTTCTCCGACTGCCACTGCCACCGAACCTTCGCCACCCTCCCCACTGCCATGGCCCCCGTCCCCACGCCGGACACCAACACCACCAAAGCCATGAAGTGCATCCTCCTCAGCTTGCGCTCACTGCACAGACATGCCTTAGAGATCTGGGACCTCCTCAACACCCTCTCGCCAGAAGTCGCCTTCTTCAGTGAAACCTGGACCAATGCCTCCTCCAGCCCTGACATCGCCACTGCCATTCCCGGCAGCTATAAGATACAGAGGAAGGACTGCCACAACCGCCCAGGAGGAGGACTCGCCATCGCACACAAGAGCTTTCCGACCCTCCACCACGAGCGACTTCTCCACCACCACCGAACACCTTCACTTCCAGGACCAGACCACTCTTCGCGGCACCCTCGCCTACAGACCCCCCGGCCCCTGCACTTCAATCGCCACACCCATGCCATCACCTCCATGGACTACATACTCATCGGAGACCTGAACTTCCAAATCGACAACCTCAGCGACCCCAACTCCACCACCCCCTGGACAACCTCGCCAACATCGGACTGCAACGGCTCATCAACACCCCTTCCCAAAAGGCAGGACACACCCTAGACCTCATCTTTGCAGGTGGGAACAACATCCGTTTCAACCACACTATGCAGCCCCCCTGGATGGACCATCACTGTGTACACTTCACTTTCAACACCGCCACTGCTCCCAAACCCACTCCTCGCCTTCCATGAAGGAACTGGAACAAGGTCACAGAGGAGCACATCAACTCCACCCTCAACCGCGACCCCCTCCCGCCTCGACCAACGCCAGCTCTGCAGCCAAGGAGCTACACCAGTGAATCACTAACTGCGCAGACAAGCTTGCACCCCTCCGTACCACCGGCAGATAGCGCCCCCTGAAGGCCAGCAGGTTCACAACCGACCTCCGAGATGCCAGACGCTCCTGTAGACTTCTCGAAAAACGATGGACAAAAAGCAAAACCACGGTAGACCTGACCATCTACAAGAACACCATGACAGACTACCACCAACGCATAAGATCAACAAAGAAGACTTTCATCCGGAACAAAATCCTCACCAACTCCAGCAACTCTAAGGAGCTCTTCAACATCATCCAGCAATTCACCAAGCCCCACAGTGACGCCACAAACGTCACTCCCTCCCAAGACCTCTGTAACAAGCTCAGCTCCTACTTCCACCTGAAAATCAAAGCCCTCTATGATAACTTCAGTGAGCAGACTCCAGAAACCACCCGTCCCTCAAGCAATGATAGCCAGCCCACCATCACCGCCTGGACCCCGGGCACTACCGAAGATACTACCACTACCATGAAGAACACCCACTCAGGAGCCCTCATGGACCCTTTCCGCAGAGCTGTCGCCGCCATTACTCCCCAGCTACGACTCACCTTCAACGCCACCTTCGAATCCGGCCCCTTCCCTGATGACTGGAAACGTGCAGCCCCTCCTCGAGAAACCCTTGGCAGACCCGACGGACCTGAAAAACTACCAACCCATCTCTCTTCCTCCCTTTACAGCCAAAGTCACCGAGAAGATCGTCAACACCCAGCTGACATACTTCATTGAAGAGAACTTCATCCTCGACCCCTCCCAATCCGGGTTCCTCCGCAACCACAGCACCAAAACTGCCCTCCTCGCCGCCACTGACGACATCACCTCGACCAAGGCCACACCACAGCCCTCATCCTACTCAACCTCTACGTAGCTTTTGGCACCATCTCCCACTGCACTCTCGCAGCCAGACTCCACGACGCCGGTATTCAGGAAACCGCTCTCGACTGGCTGTGCTCCTTCCTCGCCGGCAGAACCCAAAGGATCAGACTCCCTCCTTTCCTCTCCGAACCCACAGAGATCAACTGCGGTGTATCACAAGGATCATCGCTCAGTCCCACGCTCTTCAACCTCTATATGGCCCCCCTCGCCACCATCGTCAGACAGCACAGACTCAGCATTGTATCCTACGCCGACGACACCCAGCTCATCCTCTCCCTCATGAAGGACCCAGAAACCACCAGACTCGGTTTCCAAGAAGGAAAGACATCGCAGCCTGATGAGCAGCAGCTATCTGAAACTCAACTCAGAGAAGACAGAAGCCCTAGTTCTCGGACCCTCCACCTCCGCGTGGGACAACTCCTGGTGGCCCTATGCACTGGACAACCCCCAAACCCCACAGACCACGCCCGAAACGTCAGCATCATACTCGATTCCTCCCTCACCTTGACCCGACAGATCAACGCCGTTGCCTCCACCTGCTTCAACACCCTCCGCATCCTCCGCAAGACCTTCAAGTGAATCCCCCCAAAGCCAGAAAGACCGTCACCCACGCACTCATAAAAAGCAGACTGGACTACGGAAATGCCCTCTACGCAGCAATCAACAAATCCCTACTACGCAAACTCCAGACCATTCAGAACACGGCAGCCAGACTCGTCCTCGGCATCCCACTACATGAGCACATCACCCAACACCTGTGAGACCTCTACTGGCTCCCCGTTGAAAAGAGAGTAACCTTCAAACTACTCACCCACGCCTACAAATCCCTTCACAACTGCGGACCCAAATGCCTCAACAAAAGTCTCCTTCCACGTACCCATAAGGAACCTCTGCTCCGCCGACCTCACCCTGGCAGAAACCCTGTGCATCCGCAGAATCAGAGTGGGTGGATGGGCTTTCTCCTACATCACAGCCAAAGCCTGGAACAAACTCCCAGTCAGCATCAGATGCTCCCCTACTCTGCACACTTTCAGGAAGAGCCTCAAGACCTGGCTTTTCGACTGATCCGGAGCTGCAAAACCCCCTGCGCCTTGAGACCCTCACGGGTGAGTAGCGCTCTTTAAACCCCCTGATTGATTGATTGATTGTGTGTAGATTGGCACTTGCCTGGTGGTGTGCGTGGACTGGTGCTTGGCTGGCTGTGTTCATGGATGGCACTTGGCTGCAGGTCCGGACGGGTGTTTTCCCAGTGTGCAGGAGGGGTGCGGGCTGGTTTTCTGGCCGTGGGGGTGGTTTTGTCACTGGGGGCCGGTTTTTTGGCAGTGCTGCAATATCAGGCCCCAGTAACACAAGCAGGAGCGCTGCTTTTTACTAGCACGCCCCATACCTCCTGGGCCGTTCGAGCTGCAATCTGCCAGGGCTGGTTCCTGTTCCCAGTCCTGCCCTGCTTGGCTGGCGGTGTGCGGGGATGGTGCTTGGTTGGCGGTGTGCATGGATATTGCTTGGCTGACTGTGTGCATTGATAGCATTTGGCAGGCGGTGTACATGGATGGCACCTGGCTGGCAGTGCAAAGACAAGGGGCCCCCTGTAAAACTATTGTGAAGTTCACCTAGACAGGGAAATACATACTGTAAATAAACTAGGGCAACTTCAACTGAATAAAGATCTCAACAAATGCTAAATGATACAAAAATAAAAGGTAGTGACACTGAATTATAGAAAAATACAAAATTATGTATTTATTATTTATGGTAGTAAATTTAAGAGAGGTCTAAACATTAGACATCAATATGAAAAGATGACTTGAGCAATATATTTAACTTCAGTCATTCATCATGCATTCAAGCTTATGAATAAATTATTTGCAATTTTGTTCTTTTGATGAAAGTACAACTCATTGGTAGAAAATGTCCATTGAACACATTATTTATTGGGTGGTTTCCAAAGTTATCCCTCTGGCTGGCGGTGTGCATGGATGGCGCTTGGTGGGCGGTGTGTGTGGATGGCACTTGGCTGGCAGTGTGCATGGATGTCACTTGGCTGGTGGTGTGTGTGGATGGTGGTGTGTGTGTACTGACTCTTGGCTGGCAGTGTGGCGTGCATGGATCCCCCAGTGTTTTCTTACTCAGAATCCCCCGTATACCTCAAATTTACTTACAAAGTCACATTTTCCTGACAGTTCTGTGTGGGTAAGTTGTAGGATCACCGCACAGGCACAAATGTCTTTGTTATGCCCTGTGGGTAGGTTTAGAGTGTTAGCCTGCGTGGCAGGGTTTAGGAATGTTCATGGGGGTTGCTGGGTGATGGAGTCAGAGGATTCCAGGCTTTTCAAATGTATGCAGAGACGTTTTATTGTTGAAGGTGGATGTCTTATGTTGCCTCTGCTGTGATGACCAGTAATAAACCTGCTAAAAGGACCCGACTCCTGAGGTGATTACTACAATTTGATTGGCGACGATTTCCGGTCTTCACAGCTGTTCCTTCGAACCTACGCGAGTGTTTCAGCCTCGTCTGGACAAACTAAAGAAAGACAACCAATTTGAGCTGGGTGCGAGCGGTTTCTACCTCGAGACAACCAGCGATTCACCGCTTCTAAAAAAACAAACACCCTTACGTGGCCACAAGGTAAGGGTGTCTAATTTTGTTTTAAATACAGACTGGCAACCGTTTTTCGTGAAAACACGAACTTACCCGACCAGAGGAAGATCGATCTTCTTTCCGCTGTTGTCGTACCGCGGTGTATCTTCTTTTTGACTCTGTGTCTGTTCCGGACGTTTTGGAGATTATTTCTCGTTTTTTGCCGCGCATGCGCGAAGGTAGTTCTGATCTAACTCTTACTACGCATGCGCGAACCGGCAACACGTCCAAGCTATCTGCCAGTCCTGCTGTTCTCGTTACCTAGCAACAATCACCACACGAGTGATTAACCTTCTACACGCTGCACTCGAGTGTACAGTGTTACAGCTAATATCGTTTCTTCAGTGGATTGCTTCTGTGATCCACACACACATACATATATCCATGGATTCTGTGATGTTGTCTACAAAATCAGCAGATTACTCCTGTGATCTGCACACAGTCATGTTTTTTTAGTTTCAAATAAAAAGAAGCAGATTCTTCCTGTGATCTGCACACAGACATTTTTTTTTTTTAATTGTTTTTTTTCCTCCCAGACTCTCTTTCTTTTTTTTGTCATACACATTGTGTTGTTTTTTGAAGCACATTTTTCCAGTTATCTTCATACAAACCCAGATTTGACGTTATTGTGAATAATTTCGTATTTTGGGTGTTGTTTTTCTGCTCTTTTCATTTTTTTTAATCAAAACTGTTTGATCATCTTTCTGTGTTCATCATTTGTCTTTCACTACCGATATGCAATCAGTCACTCCGCCTCCTGCTTTTCTAGAATCAGCGGGGGATCCACCAGTTAGGTGGGAACTGTGGTTTGATGCTTTTCAAACTTATTTGGGTGCCATTGGAGCATCCAGATTCGGCGATGAACGTAAAAGATTTTTACTTCTTCATTCTCTTGGTTTTGAGGGGAGGTCTATTTTCAAACATCTTCCTGAGATCGTTCATACTCCAGGTGAAGACATAGATGTATTTCAAGACGCAGTGATGAAACTTAGGACAAGGTTTCACAAACAACCCAGCCTGATGGTGCTGCGACATAAATTTTTCAAGAGGCAACAAAAAGATGGAGAAGATGTTGACATGTATGTTTCTGCGCTAAGAAAACTTGCTTCTGAATGTCAGTTTGAGACATTTTTAGAGCAACTGATCAGAGATCAGTTTGTCTGTCACTGCAGTGACAAACAAATAAGACAAAAACTTCTTTCTCTCTCGAATCCTGATTTAGATGAAACTATAAAGATAGCTAAAAGTATTGAAACTTCTCAAATATCTTTAAAAGAATTGGAAGACAAGCTTCCAGACCCGGTGAATGTGATCTCGTCAAGTTCAAAATTCAAGCGTATTGACTCCAAACCAGAGGTCAAAGATAATGAGTCTAAGAGATCCATTTCAAAGAAAAATATGTATCCCTCACATGACTCCAAAAATATGTGCAACAGATGTGGTAACAAACAACATCAGAAGGGGACTAGATGCCCAGGGATGAATGTTATATGCAGTTATTGCAAAAAAACAGGACATTTTGCCAAAGTTTGTTTTAAGAAGAAATTCAATGAGCAAAAAAGGTCCGTTGCATGTGTGCTAGAGTCAGACTGTGAGTCAGATTCAGAAACAATTGGTGTTGTTCTAGATAGTCCTGATCATGTTTTAAAGATTTCTGATGAGACAGACTGTATCGATCCAATTGTTGAAATTCTGGTGGGGGACAAAGTACTAAATTTACTTGTAGACTCTGGGGCTAGGATAACAATGATAACCAAGGAACTGTTTGAAGAAACTTGGGGAAATAGGAGTTTGCTACCCCCCGATCGCTCGCCGGTATCTTATGAGGGTCGTAAGATAGAACTGTTGGGGTATTTCGAGGATGAACTTCAATTTGATGGTAGGGTGATCAAGGGCAAGATTTATGTTGCTGTCAAGGGACTAAATATCTTAGGATGGTTTCACCAGGGGTTATTTGGAATGATCCTTAAGCCAGGTTGTAGAGTGCAAGTTTTAACAGTTTCTGATGGTGGTTTTGATGGCAATGTCAAATGGGAGCAACTTTTTCCTACTATTTTTTCAAAGGAGTTAGGAACTATCCGGGGGTTCAAGCACCGAATCATTGTCAAAGAAGGATCTCTACCTGTTAAACACAAATTAAGGGGTGTCCCGTTCAGTGTTAGGGAAGACCTTGAAGTAGAGATAAAGCGTTTGTGCCAGGAGGACATCATAGAACCAACAGAGTCTTCTCTATGGCTTTCTCCTCTTGTCGTAGCACGCAAGAGGTGTGGTAAGTTGCGTGTCTGTGTGGACCTTAGGTCCCTGAATAAGGAGATCTGGGTGGATTCCCATCCACTGCCAAAAATTGATGATCTGTTTGCATGCGTCAGGGGTTCAAGATATTTTTCTAAGTTAGACTTGGCAAATGCTTACCACCAGATCGAATTGGAGGAGGAGTCTCGTCATTTTACATCATTTATTTCACCTCTGGGTACTTTTCGCTATAAACGGATGCCATTTGGTTTGGCTTCTGCCGCGTCGGTTTTCCAACGTGTGATGCAGAGTATGTTGGGTGAAATCAAAGGGGTGCTGGTATTTCAAGATGATGTGCTGGTTCATTCCCGAGACATTAGTTCGCACAATGTCTTGTTGAGAAAGGTTTTTGAAACGTTCAGAGAATATGGCGTAGTAGTAAAGCCTGAAAAGTGTAAATTTTTATGTGATGAGGTTGAGTATTTGGGACATCACATTTCTGGCGAAGGTATTCGACCAAGGCAGGGTTTGTTGGATGCCATTACCAATGCGCCTATTCCCAAGGATAAAACGGGGGTTAAGTCTCTGTTGGGTTTATTGGAATATTATTCTAAATTTATTCCAAACTATGCCTCTGTGGTTAGGCCAATCAGCTATTTATTGAGGAAGGGTGTTATGTTCGGTTGGTCAAACGAGTGCACTGCAGCTTTGGAGACTGTGAAAGTTCTACTTAAGAACAGTGAGGCACTTAAGCCTTATGATCCTTCCCTTTCTACTTGCATCACGGTGGATGCAAGTCAGGTGGGTTTGGGATGTGTGGTTACGCAAGATACTCGAGGTGGTGAAAATACTATTGCGTTTGCATCCAGAGTCTTAAGGGATGCGGAAACGCAATATTCAGTAATTGAGAAAGAGTTGTTGTCTTGTCTTTGGGCTGTGAGTAAGTTTCGTACATATGTCTGGGGAAGACGTTTCACTTTGAGGACCGACCATAAACCTTTGGTGAATATTCTCAGTGCTGGTACTAGCAAGTGTTGTTCACCGAGGATTGTAAGAATGGTTTCTAGACTTATGCAGTATCAATTCGATGTGGTCCATGTTTCTGGTGGAAAGAATACAAGAGCGGATTTCTTGTCTAGATTTCCTGTAGGTTTAAACCAAGGGGTCTGTTCAGATGAATACCGAGAGGACGAAGACGATTCGGATGATTGTTTCATAGCTGCAGTTGATATTGCTGTTGGAGACGAAGGAAGTTGGTTAGAAGCTATTGCTCAAGACGAAGTTCTTCAGCAAGTGAACCATTATGTGATGAATGGTTGGCCTAGAGAAAGCACTTTGGTGCATTATTTACAACCTTACTGGAAAGTACAGTCTGAGATTTCCATCGAAGGGGGGGTGTTGGTTCGAGGAGAACGACTTATCCCTCCTCTTGGTGTAAGAAAAGACATCATTCTCAGAGCTCATGAGGGTCATCTAGGTTCGACTCTCACCAAACGTAGAGTTCGAGATGGTTTCTGGTGGCCATCAATGGATGCGGATGTTACAGAAGTTGTTGACAGGTGTGTCATATGCAGTAAAGCGGACAAAGGGTTGAAAGTAAAGACTCCTCCACTTCTGCCTGTTGATTGTCCACCAGCTCCCTGGAGCAAGTTGGGGTTGGACATCATGGGGCCGATAGAAGGTTTGCAGAATGGTGGACGTTTTGTGCTGGTTTTAATTGATTATGTTTCTAAATGGCCAGAGGTTAAGGTTGTTAAAGATATTTCTTCCTCTACGGTGATTATGTTTTTGAGAGAGGTGTTTATTCGAGAGGGGTTTCCTGAGACATTGGTGACAGACAATGGCACTCAATTTGTTAGTGTAGAATTTGAATCATTTCTAAAGTCTTCCAACATTAAACATACGAAAAGTTCTCTGTATCACCCACAGTCTAATGGTCAAGTGGAGCGCATGAACAGAGTGGTGGGTGATTGTATCAGATGGGCTAAGAGTGAGAGAGTGAATATACAGGGTTCCTTAGATAGCATGCTTTGGTTCTATAGGACTACTCCTCATTCTACCACTAGAATTTCTCCTTTTGAGCTATTGAGAGGACGTAAAGCTAATACATGTTTCCGACCAGGTTGGATGAATAAGTGGATCAAGTCGTTGCATGATGTTAACAGTCTAATGGAGATCGTGAAAAGGAATGTTGGTTGTGCTCAAGTTAAGCAAAAGCGGTGGTTTGATAAGAAAAATTCCGCAAAGCTTGTTGAAGTGCATGTGGGGGATCTTGTTAGGATTAAATCCTCCATACACGTCAAGAAAGGGGAGAGTAAGTTTGGACTACCCATCCGTGTTATAGAATTAGGTAGGAATGCTGTAAAGGTTGAAGGGGGAAGTTGGTGGAATGTAGGTAAGATTGTTAAAGCTAGGGAAACGAGTGGGACAGGACAGGAGGTTAGCTATGGTGAGCCTTACTCTTCTGAGGCTAGTCGTAGAACTTGTGATGTTCGTTCTATGGTGAGGAGGAGCAGTAGGACGCGCAGAATTCCCATGCGTTTTCGTGAGTGATTCAATGTCATAGTGTTGATGTGAAAGTTGGGGTTGTTTTATTATTGTGTGTAATGTTTATTTTCGTTTTTTTTTTAAAAATGAGAAAGGGGGATATGTTATGCCCTGTGGGTAGGTTTAGAGTGTTAGCCTGCGTGGCAGGGTTTAGGAATGTTCATGGGGGTTGCTGGGTGATGGAGTCAGAGGATTCCAGGCTTTTCAAATGTATGCAGAGACGTTTTATTGTTGAAGGTGGATGTCTTATGTTGCCTCTGCTGTGATGACCAGTAATAAACCTGCTAAAAGGACCCGACTCCTGAGGTGATTACTACAGTCTTACTACCCAGCATTTCCCTTATTCTTCCGAGAAATATGATACCTCACTTATGTGGGTGCTCAAAGTAGCGTCAGCCTACAACCGTATAAACAAACTGACCTTTTGGACTTGCTTTGGACCCCCCTCAATCCCTACATGTTTTTGGGCCTTCCATTTCATAGGCACTTGGCCCAGCCACACAAGAAAGGTATCATTTTTATCAGGAGACTGAGGGGAACGCTAAGTGGTAGGAAATTTGTGCAGTGTGGTGATCCCACAATTTTTCCACACAGATATTAGAGGAAAATTTGACTTTTTAGCTAAATTTGAGGTTTGCAGCAAATTCTTGAAAGGAAAATGTTGGGGGATTAACGCAAGCCACACCTCCCTGGACTCCCACGGGTGTCTAGTTGTCAGAAATGTCTGGGTTTTTTAGGTTCCCCAAGATGTCTGCGAACCCGGGACCAAAAGCACAGGTGCTCAACCATCTATCACAAAACATCCTGGTTTTTCAAGGGGGTTACCTTGGTTTTTGGCCCCGGGCTCGGCGGCCATCTAGGAAAACCTACCAAGCCCACGCATTTCCTAAAATTAGACATCCGGGGAGTCCAGGGAGGTAAGGCTTGCGTGGACCTCCCAACGTTTTCCTACCCAGAATCCCCTGCAAACCTCAAATTTAGCTGGAAAAATCCCGTTTCTCATATTTCTGTGTGGGAAAATTGTGGGATCACTGAGCCGCCACAAATTTCCTACCACCCAGCGTTCTCCCAGGTCCACCAATAAAAATGGTACCTCACTTGTGTGGGTAGGCATAGTGGCTGCAACAGGAAATGGCCCAAACTGTACTGTGGAGACTTCAAAATTACCTATCACAAAATGACCTGGTTTTGCCAAGGGGGGGACACCTTGGTTTTTGGCCCCGGGCTCGGCGGCCATCTAGGGAAACCTACCAAGCCCACACATTTCTTAAAATTAGACACCCGGGGGAGTCCAGGGAGGTATGGCTTGCGTGGACCTCCCAACGTTTTCCTACCCAGAATCCCCTGCAAACCTCAAATTTAGCTGGGAAAATCACGTTTCTCATATTTCTGTGTGGGGAAGTTGTGGGATCACTGGGCTGACACAAATTTCCTAACACCCAGCTTTCCCCCAGGTCTCCCGATAAAAATGGTAACTCACTTGTGTGGGTGGGTTAAGCACCTGTGACAAATAAGGGCCCAAAACATATTGTGGAGACGTCGAAATGACCTATTACAAAACGACCTGGTTTTGCAAGAGGTCACCAGGGCTTATGGCCCTGGGCTCGGCGGTCATGTAGGGAAACCTACCAATACCACACATTTCTGAAAACTAGACACCAGGGGGAGTCCAGGGAGGTATGGCTTGCGTGGACCTCCCAACGTTTTCCTACCCAGAATGCCCTGCAAACCTCAAATTTAGCTGGAAAAAAAAAAAAAAATTCCAAATATTTTTGCGTGGGATCACTGTGCCGGCACAGATGTCTTACCACACAGCAATCCCCTCAGTCTCCCGAGTGAAATGATACCTCACTTGTGTGGATGTCCAATGCAGAATTGGTTAAAACGTATTTTCTTTTGAATGTAGCCCTTAGAATTCACTGTGCTATACCCTTTATGCCTATGTTTTGGGCCCTTCCCAGTCACAAGCTCTTGCCACAACCACGCAAGTGAGGTATCATTTTACTCAGGAGACTGAGGGGAACGCTCACAGAAATGTGAGGAAAATGTTTTTTTTTTTATTTACAAAGTTTGAGGTTTGCAGCGGGATTCTTGGTAACAGAATCTGGTGACAGCCACACAAGTCACCCCCTCCTGGACTCCTCTGAGTGTCTAGTTTTCAAAAATGTGTAGGTTTGCTAGGTTTCCCTAGGTGCTGGCAGAGCTAGGGTTCAAAATCTACAGCTAGACAATATTTGCGAAAAAAGGGTCAATTTTCACTGTAAAAATGTGGTGTGTCCATGTTTGGTTTTGGGCCGTTTCCTGTCGTGGGCACTAGGCCTACCCACATAACTGAGGTACCATTTTTATCGCAATACTTTGGGGGACGCGGGGTGGGTGGAATTTTGTGGGTCAACGCAGATTCTAGAATTTTCCATCACAGGAATGGGAGGATTTTTTTTCTACAAAGTTTGAGGTTTGCAAAGGATTCTGGGTAACAGAACCTGGTGAGAGCAACACAAGTCACCCCATCCTGGATTCCCATGGGTGTCTAGTTTGTAAAAATGTATAGGTTTGCTAGATTACCCTAGGTGCCGGTAGAGCTAGGAATCAAAATCTACAACTAGGCACTTTGCAAAAAAAGGGTCAGTTTTCACTGTAAAAATGTGGTGTGTCCATGTTGCGTTTTGGGCCGTTTCCTGTCCCGGGCACTAGGCATACCCACACAAGTGAGGTACCATTGTTATCAGAATACTATGGGGAATGTGGGGTGTGTGGAATTTTGTCGACCCACACAGATTCCAGAACTTTCCATCACAGAAATGTGAGATAAATGGTTTTTATTTTTTTTATTTTTTACAGAGCTTGAGGTTTGCAAGGGATTCTGGGTAACAGAACCTGGTGCGAGCCACTCATGTCACCCCATTATAAATTACCCTGGATGTCTAGTTTAAAAAATGTATAGGTTTGCTAGGTTTCCCTAGGTGCCGCCTGAGCTAAGGTTCAAAATCCACAGCTAGGCACTGCAAAAATGGTCTGTTTTCATGGTAAAAATGTACTGGGTCCACGTTGTGTTTTGGGCCGTTTCCTGTCGCGGGCACTAGGCCTACCCACACAAGTGAGGTACCATTTTTATTGGGAGACATAAGGGAATTTAGGATTGTAGAGAAACTGTTATTACCTATTGACTTTCTATGCATTTCTGCCTTCCTAATGTTAGACAATATGTAACAAGCATTGGCATAGCCAATAGGTCTTGCCTTTGGGTTCTTATAAGTGTTTAGCCATGCAACAGTTGATGTTGTTGCACCAAGGATATTGTGCTGCATAACTAAATACTTATAAGGTCCCAAAAGCGAGACCTATTGGCTATGCCGCGAAGACATGGCTAAGGCGGAGTTAGGTGCCATCCGTGTTGCTGTGATATAGTAACTCTATCTGTATGCTATCATGCCACAGATTGCTTTGTACATAAATGACACCAGACTCGTGCGGAGCTTGGACGGGCGAGTATGTTTCCACATACAGCGTACAACATGTGATTGGCGCACTATATTCCAACTTAGTGCAAATCATGATTCTGCTGCTGTAAAAGGTGCCGGGTTTGTAGAACAAGAGCCCGAAGGACCTGCAGGATTCTGACGGATGGACTACCGAGCTGCCCAGCCTGGGAGTTCAGAGGCCATGCATGAGCATCCATTGCTTGGCCTCCCTGCTGAAGTGCACAGCTTGTTGTGATGGTGGTTTGGGGGATAGAAGGAGAGGCAGATGATGCTCCTGGTTCTGTAATGAATCTGATAACATTTACAGTCACACCCTAAAGGGAAAGGGGGATAAAAAGTGCCCTGTTCACACCAGTGAGTGAAAGACTGATAATGCTGGACAAGAGGTAGTCAGTCAGATGTCAGGCAGGAATTAGTCTGACTAGCAGGACTCTAGAGTGATAGTCATAGTCCATGCAGTTTATGCAATAGCAGTGAAGCCACATCTCTATGTTAGGCTAGATGTGGGAATCACACAGAGGGCTGCTAATGAAGTCGGTTCTAGTGGGCTCCACAGTTGGCATGCACTTAGTTGAAAGTACAGTGCTTATTTCTGTATTAAAAATTAGTTAACACCCGCGTATTCTTGAGCCACCTTTCCAAACTGTGCACAGAACTTTCAAGAAAAGCATCTTTAACATCTGGTGAAGTCATATCAGAAGGAGTTTGAGGCCATCACGAAAGTTTTACATGTATTGTAAGAGAGTTTCTAAGGACAAAATATATGTGCCTTTTGTACAAAACATTACCTTGCATGTAGGGCTCCCAATATTTGATGTATTTGCTGCAGTACACTCCGTCATTGCTTGGAATTTGAGTTTTTGGTAGCTAGAACTCAGAATATTCTCCTGAATATTCTTGGAGGAGAGCAATTGCGGCGAAAGTGAAAGTAATGGCCAGCAAGGAGGAAGAGATAAGAAAGGCAGATGGTGGCTGCGCCCGTGCATGTGCACATGCACGCAAGCTTCAGGCCAAGAAAAGCTTGTGGGTAGCACTTTGAAAAGCCCCTTAGTAAAAGTCAAGCAACAGTGAATGCGCTGCTGTAGGCTCGACCTAAAAATGAAGTCACTTTGAAAAATGTCCTACACTTCACAGGCTAGTATGGGTTCCCACAATTTCTCAGATGTGCAAATAGCTACTGTTTCTAAACTCTATATTTTGTTCCCATTTCGGAAATACAGAGGTGTCTTTGATACCCATTTTTCACTCTTTATATGTTACCAAATTAAATGCTATATACCTGGTAAACAATAAAAAACCACTGCAAGAGGCTGCTCAGTTATTGGCTCTGGGTTCCCAGGTTCTTGGGGAACCTACAAGTCCTATATATCCCCACAACCAGAAGGATTGAACTGATATAACAGTATATTGCTTTCAAACATCTCTCTTACTTAGAAAACATTACAGGTGTAAACGTTGGCACAAAAGGCTGTTTTTTTCGACTCATTTTCAATATTTTTTATTTTCAACTGTTAGTTTCTACAGAACAAACCTTGAAGGATCTACACAAATGACCCCTTGCTGAATTCAGAATTGTATCTATTTTTCAGAAATGTATAGGTTTCCGGAATCCATTATTGCTTTCCCACTAATTTCTACCACTAACTGGACGGAGGTTGAAAGCACAAAAAGTAGCAGAAATAGGCTATGTCCCAGTAAAATGCCAAAACTGTGTAAAATATTTTAGTTTTCTGACAAAAGTCTGCTTGTTCCTGAAAGAAGAGAAGATGATGATTTCAGCACCACAAACTCTTTGTTGACACCATTTTCAGGGGGAAAACTAGATGTTTTCTTTTGCAGCCCTTTTCCCCATTTTTCCAACAAAAAAAACAGATTTAGCAGTACTTTGGCTAATTTCTGGGTCCCCTCCAGGGGCATCCACAAACCCTGGGTACCTTTAAAATCCCAATGATGTTGGAAGAAAAGGGCGCAAATTTGGCGTGGCTACCCTATGTGGACAAAACGTTACAGGGGACTAAGCGCAAATTACCCCAAAAAGCCCCAAAAAAGCATCGCACAGGGGGTAGGGGGGAGGCCTAGCAGAGGAAGTGTTAAAAACAGTAAACAAAAGTGAAATTATCAGCTTCTGTGAAAGCTTGTTAATTATTTAACTATTGTCATTGAAACAAAGAATTCAATCCATACAGAATAACATGAATGTATGTGAATCACGTTGCAAGGAATAATGACAAGAATGAATGTTATAATAATGTAATGTTTATGTGATGAATATATTTATAAATGCATGTATGTGCAATGATACAAGAAAGCATCCAGGCTGACATATTTCAATTTTTAACTATTGTGGCAGGGTACAAAAAACTATTTAAAAAAAAAAAAATCAAAAAAGGTAAAAATTGTTGGTTTCTAGTTTGCTTCATTTTATTGGTATGACAAGTTGTCATGAAACATGAAAGAGACCAAACATTGTTACATTTTGGTGCAGTCTCGTCATTTTTCTACAGATGTCGATGATGCTGCCATAAGTCTCTTGAAAAATGAGGAAGTTGCGACCATAGGTGAAAATGGTGTCAATTGCAATGTTGAAGGCAACACTATAATAGCTTGCTAAACAGCACCAATTGAACCTGACAGGGTAGACCCTGCTGGTGTTGAGAATTATGATTTTTGCAAGGCAACACCAGTGGAATCTGAAAACGCAGAGTTTCTCTCGAGGGTTGTCATGGATGTTGACGATGTAGGAGCTGTTGGCATTGATGGTTCGTTATTTATTGCTTAGCTAATAATTTCCAACTCCATTGCAGGACAGTATTCTTTATACATTCTCATTGGTCGAATCATTTCTCTCATGATAAGTACCACTATTGGCAGTTGTTCCAGTGGCACATCCAGGTAAACAGTTTCACAGCATTTAAGGCACCTAAAAGCAGGTTTCAATTAAGGGGCTTGAAACCTTGTACAATGACAGACTCCAATTCTCACTTATGTTGTTCAGGACTCCTCCAAAGTAGAATGCCATTGTTTCTCCACATCTTTCATTTGGGTAGATGTCACCTTCATGTTGGCATTCATGCTTGCTTTATATTTTTTTACTAGGAAGAAAAATGAGAACTGTATAACCAACTATCAGAAGTGTGGTTAAACTCCCACCAAACAGATTTGAAAACGACAAACTAAAGAAAAAAGGAATGCTGCTAAAAATAGTTAGTCATAAACCCTTCAATAGTCTAGATTCTATGGTTTTAAAAACCTGGGCTATGCCTGTTGTAGTCGATGCTGTTGGAAACTGTATCTTCAGACGTTATCGGGAGACTGAGAGGAATGCTGAGTGGTAGGAAATTTGTGCTGTGTGGTACTCCCACAACCAGATATTTGAGGGAAATGTGACTTTTTAGCTAAATTTGATGTTTTCACCGGATTCTTGGAGGGAAAATGTTGGGGGATCAATGCAAGTCACACATCCCTGGACACCCACAAGTGTCTAGTTTTCAGAAATGTCTGGGTTTTTTAGGTTCCCCTAGATGTCTGCAAGCCCGGGACCAAAAACACAGGTGCCCACTTGTCTATCACAAAATGACAGGGGATTCTGGGTAGAGAAACATTGGGGGATCCGCACAAGCCATACCTCCCTGGACTCCCCTGGGTGTCTAGTTTCCAGAAATGTGTGGGTTTGGTAGGTGTCCCTAGATGGCTGCCGAGCCTGGGGCCAAATACCCAAGTGACCCCCCTTGCAACACCAGGTTGTTTTGTGATACATAATTTTGTTGTCTCCACAATATGTTTTGGGCCCTTGCCTGTCATGGGTACTTGGCCCACCCACACGAGTGAGGTACCATTTTTATCGGGAGACCTGGGGGAATGCTGAGTGGTAGGAAATTTGGGTCAGCCCGGTGTCCCACAACGTTACCACACAGAAATTTTAGAAACATTTGATGTTTTCTGCTTAATTTGAGGTTAGCAGGGGATTCTGAGTCGGAAAACTTTGGGGGGTACATGCAAGCCATACCTCCCTGGACTCCCCTGGGTGTCTAGTTTTCAGAAATGTGTGGGTTTGTTAGGTTTCCCTAGATGACCACCGAGCCCAGGGCCAAAAACTCAGGTGAGCCCCTTTGCAAAACCAGGTCATTTTCTGTGACAGGTAATTTTGATGTCTCCACAATGCGTTTTGGGCCCTTCCCTGTCGCGGGTACTTGGCCCAACTACACAAGTAAGGTACCATTTTTATCAGGAGTCTTTGAGGAATGTGGGCTGTGTGGAAGTTTGTGAAACCAGGCAGATTCCAGAACTTCCCATCACAGAAATGTGAGGTAAATGTGTTTTTTTTACAAAGTTTGAGATTTGCTAAGGATTCAGGGTAACAGAACCTGGTGAGAGCCACACAAGTCACCCCCACCTGGGTCCCTTGGGTATCTAGTTTTAAAAAATGTATAGGTTTTGCTAGGTTTCCCTAGGTGCCGGCAGAGCTAGGGTTCAAAATCCACAGCTAGGCACTTTGCATACATTTCTGGAATTTCTGCCGGAAGACCAGAAAAAGGAGGCAAAGGAGATCCTTTCAGAGGGTGAAAGAGCTTCCTCAGAAGCCATTGATGTGGCTATGGACATTGCTTCCACCGCCTTTAGGCCTTTAGGCAGATGGCAGGTGCTGCAGTGTTACACAGGCATGGTTGGCTGAAAGCAACAACATTTTGCCCAGAAGTCCAGGTGAAGGTGCTGGACATGCTATTTGACTGAGAGAATCAGTTCGGCAAACATGTTGATGAAGCACTCCAGGCTATCAGATCGGACACGGATATGGCGAAATCCTTAGCCAATTTACAACAGAGAAGGTTCACTTCTTTTCGTGGAAGAGGTCAATTTACAGCTCGGACCCTGCCTCAGCAATGTTTTCAACCTTATTACCAGCAAGGTTTCCATCTTCGAAACTCCGCCCAGTCCTTTCAGCAGACCCTTGTACCAACTTACTCCAGAGCTCCAGCTCGAAGACGTATCGCTTTGGGAATAAAATCCCATGATGCAGGCAGGAGACAATAAGACTCATCAGGCACACGCCACCCCAGTCCCTCTTCATTCGGCTCAGCATTGCTCCAAATTCTTTCTGCAGTAGAACTCCATTTCATCCGAGAGATGGGTGTTAGACGTTTTCAATCATGGTCACACCCTAGAATTTTTTCAACAACCTCGAGATTTTCCCCCAAGAAAGACTGCTCACCGCCATCTGGCGCTTTTCAAAAGGGAGATAAAACTGCTTCTCGACAAACAGGCAATCAAGATAGTGCCACGCAGTCAGTGCAACTAGGGATTCTACTCCCATTTTTCTCTCTAAAGAAAAGAACTGGAAAATGGAGGCTGGTCATGGACCTCAGATTGTATTATTGTTATTTTCTCTGCCAAATCTTATTTATGTGTATATATATATATATCTATATATATTATCTACTGGCGGTCGCCAGTAGATAGTTATAGTTAGGATCGTGTTTCCATAGGAAATCTCAAAATTCTATTTTGAATAACTTTGGCGCTGGTTGACGAATCCTCGCGAAATTTTCAAAACAAATGGGGCGCTCCGCTCAGCTCCTACCCTGAAAGTCTCGGGGTGATTCGTCAAGCGGGGGCCGAGAAAAAAGGGGGGTCCCAAAACGCGTTTTCCCCATGCATTTTTCCATAGGACCTTTAGTCGAAGGTACAGCCCGAACGGCTGAACAGAATTACTTGAAATTTGGCAGAGAGGTAGTCCTCCGGTCAGGGAAGTGCCTTTTGCAGGTCTGGTGTCAATCTGTTCAGTATTTCCAGAGAAAATAGCATTTAAAAGCATATAAATATCTATACGCGCGCACCGTGCGCTCACGTGCGCGCACCGTACCGTGCGCGAGCGAAATTCTGATTGGTTGTTAGATGTCAGTAAACATTGGAATCGGTCGAAATCAGGAAGTGTCGGCCGCCATTTTGTCTCTCGCACTGAAAAGGAAAGGGGGAAAAAAGGTGGAAAACGTGAAAAGGGGGCAGGGAAGAGAGTTCCTGACCCCCTAGCCTTTGTCAGGGGGTCACAGAAGGAAAAAAACCATTTTAGTTTTTTCGAAAAAAATCGCGGCGTGCACGCACGGTGCGCGCACGGTGAAAAACCTTGAAAAAAAAAAAATTATAAATACATAACTTAGCATTTAAAAAACCGTACAAATTCACTTAAAAAAACCATAGGTTTCACACACGTTATAGTTAGGAATTAGCATTTAAAAAACCTTGCAAATTCACTTAAAAAACCATAGGTTTCACACAGGTTATAGTTAGGTGGATATTTCACTCGTAAAAAACCAATGAAATTCCCCCGTTATAGTTAGTTCAGATAACTATAACTCGCGCGACCGCCACTCTATCACAAGGATGATGTCATCAGTGATGTCATGAGTGATGCCACTGACCATGTCATGAGTGATGTAATATGTGACGTCATGAGCAGTGTATTGCGGGCGCGCGAGTTATAGTTATCTGAATTAACTATAACGGGGGAATTTCATTGGTTTTTTACGAGTGAAATATCCACCTAACTATAACCTGTGTGAAACCTATGGTTTTTTAAGTGAATATATATATATATATATATATATATATATATATATATATATATATATATATAATATAGATATAGATATAGATATATGTATATTTTATAACCGCAGAAGTTAAGTTGCTTGGTTCACTTTAGGTGATGGGATTATGTCGCATGGTGGGATGTTTGACCTGTTTTTCCCACCTCCAAAAGTTATTATGTACTGCTTACTAGTCTGATTCAAGCATGTGAATCTATAAAAGATACAATGTTAGAGAAAAAACTAGTTATCTTTTATAGATTCGGATGCGCCCCTCCATCCTCCCCTTACAGGTGCACCCTTCCATACCTCTTTTACTTGACTAACTACACTTGTGCTCGAAATCTGAGTTATGGTGGCTCTCAAAATCAGGTATTGCATGGTGGATAGTCAAATGCATTCAGACATGCTATGCAAAAGCAAAACGAACACTAACAATTCCCTCTTGAGCGCACTCCACACGCAAACTAAAGGCTTCTATGCAGTGCTTAATTTGTAAAATATGAATTGCAGGTGCTCAAATCTTTGTCGGAGGCCACACCTACCTTTCTCTGGCCCCACCCACTTCCCTCACTGGCTCCACCCACTTACTCTATTAGCTCCACCCACATCCTCAACTGGCACTGCGAAAAGTCAGATGATTTTCAACAAGGGAGCTTTCCTCTGAGTAAGGTTTTGATACTAGGTTCCCCCACCCTGTGAAAATATTGAAAAAGATTAAATCAAAAGTGCTTTTAAAACACCATTTTGGAATTAATGAGCTAAAATCACTAATGCATCAAAAAGGGACAATTCCAGTGCTCTATGTGCTAATTTGGGGAAAGGACAATACTGTTGCCCTTTTTAATAGAGTCCATGAGATCAAAGATACAACTTTTACATAGCTTATGTGACAAAATAAACCAAAATGTTGTGAAAACTCTAGTCAAAACAGATAAACTGAATAAAATCATGGAATACACTTGAATGAGTCAATTCAATTCAATTCAAATACTTTATTCAACAATAAGGTTGTAAAAGTGACATAAAACAGTATACACATAATTTCAATCCAAAAGTACATTTAAAAAACACATTATAAAATAGCATATAAATAAAATTATCAATACGTAAGGATACATTGATAGACCAACCCGCATAATGTAACAAGCCAGTCAATTGCCTAATGAAAAGTCACTTTGGCATTTAATCAATTTAGACCGAATTGCCCAGGCCCACTTTATATATTTTGACATTGCAATAGAGATGGTCGGGCTTGGGTCAGTAGACAAGATTCTCATAGCTACCTCATATCTTCGGATGCCCATCAATCGACAAACAGGTAGTACCCATTTCTTGCGTGGAATAGTATAGAGCGGACAAAAAAGGACAAAATGACTCGTAGATTCGATCTTGTCCAGACACTTTGGGCACCTATTTTCAGACCCCACTGCCCAGTGGGATGTAAATGAGCGTACCGGGAGTGTACCTATCCTGAACTGGAAATAAAGTTTACGATCGGACGGTACTTCAATTAAACCCCAATATGATTCCAGTCCGACATTAACCTTAAATTCCAAGAATCTGCCAGTTAAAGCAGATGAGCTCCCCTTGCTAAATAATTCTAAGCCGATCATCTCCCAATATCTGATTTTCAAAGAGTCCTTTGAAGGGAAAGCTGTATTAGAGGGGTCGTCCCATAGATCTCTCAGTCCCATGCGATAAAGTAATAATTTTTCAGATCTCAGCCATTCTATCTTGTGGGAGGAATCTTTTTCAATAATTTCCTTTAGGCCCATTGCATAGTGACTAAGCTCATTAGTTGTCCACACCCTACGCCAATATAGCAAGGGACGTAGATAAGCTACATCCTGTATGGATTTTAAACCAAGATCCCAAAAAAGGGGTAGCAAGGGAGTGCTCTGGGGAACACCAACAGCTTTCTCCTTTTCCATGGCATTCAGTCGCTGTGAGTTTTTGCCATGCCCCCACAGCTCAGACCCATAGAGGGCCGAGCTACGAATCTTCATCGTATAGATCTCTAGAAATGGCTTCATTGGTTGAGACTGCGAAGTTTTAAATCGTTTCATTAGAATACCAGTCTGTTGTTGGTATTTCAATAGTGAAAGATCTATATGATTATTCCAATACATATTTTTCTGCAAAGTTACTCCCAGATATGTAAATGCATCAACCTGTTCTAGTGAGGATCCATTCATAGAAATTACGCCTTTAAATGGTCTATACACTTTATTGGGTTTAGGACCATTAAGCACCATGAACTTAGTCTTTGCGACATTAATTTCTAGTCCACGTAATAGGCAAAACTCTTCGAAGCGCCACAAGGTAAGCTGGAGGCCACTCGGAGTTTTCGAAATCAGCAGAGTGTCATCCGCGAACATGAGGACCGGAACACGAGCTCCAGCCAACGCAGGGGCATCTGTGGGGACCCGGGAGAGGAACTCGGCCACCCCGTTGACGAAGAGTGAGAACAGGGTAGGTGCCAGGACACAACCCTGCCGCACACCCCATTCCACGGGGAAAGAATCCGTGGCCTCTCCCGGTCTACCCCAACGTACCCGAGCGAAATTGTCCTCATGTAAGCGGACGACAAGTGCCAGCAACTCCGGTGCCATCCCCAGTTCCTGAAGTACTTGCCACAGTTTGCCGCGCGGGACCAGATCAAATGCCGCCCGCAGGTCGACAAACACAGCGTATGAATCCCAAACCCCTTTGGCCACTGGAAGTGACAAAGTGACTCACTTGAATGAGTCACTTTGTCACTTCCAGTGGCCAAAGGGGTTTGGGATTCATAAATAGCAGAGGTAGTATTCCGTTAAAGCGATTACTTTTAGAGAAACAATTAAAAAAGATGATTACCAATTGGGCTTGTTACTATAACTTACTCCCTGGCCTGGAGCTATATGTGCATTTATTAGACATTGAGAATAGTAAAAACCGTTCACTTCGCTAATCAGTGTATCATACTCAGCCTTTTTATCAGTCGAATTAGTACCTCCTGTAGACAACAAACAATGTCTTAGATTTTCTGCAAGGCTATGAAAAAACTGTCCCTGTTCAATGATTTTTTCAGTGGTCTTTCCTTTGTGCAGCACCACACCTTGGAATATATTTTCTCCTATGCCCTTTTTACACTGTGAGAAGTGGATCCCTTGCCTGTCTACCATTGCCTCAAACACTACAATTTGCCAACAAATAGCTTGATGAGCATCAATGATTGTAGAGTAATGTTTCTGTAACTCGAGTGATAACTCTGATAACTCCTGAAGAGCATCATACATCAGGCCAAGATTAGCAACAAACTGGATAGATGATAACCGCCTTCCTAGGCCTCTGTACCTATTTCGTGTTGAACTGTCACGAGAACGTTCATCAGCTGCTCTAGTAAAGTGATTGTAAGGGTAAGCATTCCAAATAGCCTCCACTGTTATGAAGCCTGATGCAACCCAACGAGTATCTAACACTCTACCTATTCTGCAAAGCTGAATGTCAAGAGCTTCTGCACATTCTTTAAGCTCCAAACGATTTTTAACAGATGTGGCAAATAGAGAATACAGCTTATTAAGTTAGTTTTTTAAATGATTTTTAGCGCCAATATCTTTCATGACATCCTGATTGACAAGTTCCAGGTGATGTGCTGAGCAGTGCCAGGCTACAATATTGGGAGAGATTTTTTCTTGCAACCTCTTTACAACACCACTGTGGCAGCCAAACATCACTGAAGCTCCATCACAGGCAACTGAAACCAGGCATTTGGAGAGAAAGTCCTCACTTATGTTAACTGGATCTTTTTTTAGTGCAGATAGTGAACTGTTTCATATGCCGTCAGCTGACAAACCACTCAGCTCAATGAGGTCAGCAAAAATATTAGCTGGGGAGTCCATGCCAGGTAGCTGAATTTGCATGTACACAATTAAATAACTTTTCCTATTTAATGCAGTGGCTTCATCTAGTAAAAGACTTACTTTTGGGGAAAGTTCAATAATTTTGGAAAATATCTTCCTCTTCATTTATGAGGATATGTGGCGTTGTATGTTTGAGCAAGCTACATTGGAGGGCAAAATTCGCCCCATATCCAGTCCATTCAGCGGGTGGCAGTCTATCTCGGTTTCAAAACCATACTCTGGCCTGTCCCACTTTGCTTCCTTATAAGCTACTCGGAATATTCTGGCTGTTGCTGACATTTGTAAAGATTGCGCTTTTGCAGTTACTTGCAAAAAAGGATTTTTTTTTCATTTTCTAACATTTTTAAAGTTGCAACATGAGCCTTACTTTGTGCATGTTCTCCTATCTTTTTCCTCAATGATTTCGGTTGTTCTATATTGGTTCCATATGCCTTCACAGTAGACTCAGTCCATTCTTTGGACAATTTAATTCCCCTGGATTTCTCAACACCAAGATCACAGACTTGGCGACACACAGAACAGTTAAGGTTAGGGCCTTTAACAATTAACCACGGATGCTTGCGTTGGAGATACATTTTTTGATCAGGTTTCCAACCTTTAGGAAGAATTCCTTTCCTAAAACCTCTGTCTGAATGTGGCTTAAGTGATATGTCAAACTGTTTGCTAGTGCCTCGTGTTTTCTCTGTCTCTGTAGCAATCTCCACAGCATAATGCTGCTCATCTCCAAGAGGACTATCTTGTGTCTTTCCTTCTGTAAGGTTGATAAGGCTGCTGCTAGTAGTGGTGTCACTCTCCTCCTTATATTTAGGCTTAAATTTTGTGAAGTAGCTTGAAATCTTCTTCTGTCCGGTGTGTGACATTCTAGGGAAGCATAGTGAAGGAAAACACGCTAGACATGTGCAAAGTGTGATGTCAATTCATCTAAGTAACAGGCACAATAATATTTATTTGCAGTTTCCACCAAAGACATTTATTTCTGCACCTGTACATCTAATACGATGACTGATTACAAGTACAACCCAAATGGATCCTACTTTGCCTTCCCAAATTCAGGCCTTTTCCAATTCATCCCCTGCCTGCCCTGCAGCGCTCACTCAAAAGACATACAAATGCTTTAAAGTTTGCCTCACTTGTTTTGGCTTCTGGTATTACTACAAAAGCAGGGTGAGATGGCAGTGTGCAGAGTTAGTTACACACTGTGATTCACAAAAATTATTAATTAATTATCACTCAGGGCCAGACTGGGAGCCCAAAGCAGCCCTGGCAATTGTTGTTAGACCAGCCCCCATACGGTGCGTAGCAAGCAAGCGCAGCAAGCTTAAAGACTGCTAGAGGTGTTTGGGTGGGGAATCCTCCCCTCAAGAACATTTTGTAAAAAGAAGGACCAAAATTGTGCACAATACATTTTACATTACACATTTAGCTGTATTAACTTTCAAAGCATAGTAAATCGCAAATGATGACCTGACATAAGCACCCAGGCCAGAAAGCATGGAAATGTCACACATAAGCACCCATGACATAAACTGTGGAAATGTCACATATAAGCACCCAGGCCATAAACCGTGGAAATGTCACACATAGGCATCCATGCCAGAAAGCATGGAAATGTCACACGTAAGCAATTGGCCAGAAACAATGGAAATCTCACACATAAGTACTCGGACCAGGGAGCATGGAAACATCACACTAAGGCGCCCATGCCAGAAAGCATGAAAATGGCAAATAAAGGCACCCAAGCCAGTGTTGGTGCTGCCCTCAATGTTACATCACTAATGTCATAAGATTGTGAAAATCCAAACATCACACTAAGGACAAACATAACAAATGAGCCTTGTCCATTCTGGCGGAGGTGGTGAGGGTGTGGTTAGGTATGTTGCAGTGCAGCATTTTGAAGACCACTGCTTGCTGAGTGGTGTTGATGAACTACATGAACCAAATCTTTCCACAATCTGAAACTCACCAACCCCAAGTGCCTCAACTTCCTGCTCCATCCAGTGCTGAGGTAGAATTCCTGCTTATCGGCTGATGGTTAGGGTGAAACTGCAAGCTAGCTCGAGCCTATCCCAGAGATGCTTGCATGTACTGGCTGGCAGGAATTGTTTGCCGAGCTTCCTGCAACAGCTGTGTGTTGTGGCTACTTCTACGGAGTGTATTTACGCGGGATCACTTTACATCTATGTTCTGGCTTGAACACCTGTGTAGACTTATTTATTTAACATATCAAACTTACACATTTGAAAAAGAAACTTCAATGTAATGACTTTTGGGAGTAAAAATCGGAGGCCGAAAGTATTATAGATATTTTGGACTCCGGTTTTGTTGCAGGCCACACTAGAGAAATATTTTTTCTCTGGAGCAAAATAGAGTACATTTTCACCATAACCTTGTCTTAAAAATTACAAACATCGCTCAAAGGTGTTGAACAATCATGGACATGTAACATAACGCCCTGTTTGGGAGCATAATGTAGCAGATGCTTTAATAAAGGGTGAGGATTCAGCTCAAAACGTATGATTCTGACAATCTTGTTGCACAAATGGGTGCAATGTCTGATACTTATATGATTCTCTCTGATGCCCTCTTTCTACTTTCAGCTTCAAAGCACCCGAGCTAGACACAAACCAACACACACAGGCAACATGCACACAGCCACCTGTACACTCCTCTATGTGTGGGAGGGAAACCTACCCATATTTGTACACGTGCTCCACCTCTTTGCACTCTGCTCCAGCGTGCACCCCTGGGCCCTTTCTTTCATAGAGTCAATCGTTTTTGCTTCAGCAGCATATAACACAGGTATAGCTTTGACAACAAGAGCGCAAGTTTCCCTAACACAAAGAACAGTTACACGACAAGACTCAGAGGAAGCAGTGACAGCAGTGCAAGATTCCCAAGTGTGAATCATAAGCTGTGGCCAACACTGCCGTGTGCTGCCACCACCTTATGTGCATTACTTGCGCGTGCAAACTTTGAAATGTTATAAATCAATAATGCACATTTCGTACAAGTTTGTACATAAATACTGCTGCTTGCTGCCTAGTACTAAACAACACTGCAGTCTTCTCTTGACATACTACAAATGCACTCATGCATGGCTGATATCACCAGGGTTTAAATTTAATCAACTCGTCAACTGGTGGCATTTGCATTCGAAGAGAGGATGAGGATCACAACGTTGTATACGTAATTGGGGTGGTTTGTCACCCACAGATTCTTCAAGGCAAGGCAAAGTGGGCAATTAATCTGGCCCCCACCTCCCAAGGCCCTCCCCGGTATTCTTGCTCTCTCTTACTTGCTTCTATTTTTCTCTCAAAATCTCTCCCCCCACCCCCCTGTCTACCTCTAACTCTGATTGTCTTTCCCTACCTATCCCTCCCTCAACTGTCAACACCAGTCTTTCTATATATCTTCCCTTCTCTCCTTGCCCATCTCTTGTTCCGTCATCTCTCTCTCTGTATCTCACCTCACCCCTCTTTACCCCGTCTCTCTCTGCTTCCTACCCTTCCTCCCTATTCTCTTCTAAGTTATTCTTCACCTCACCTGGCTCCGACCTCCCTCTTGCTACCATGCTTCTGCGGCTGGTACTCTTTCTTCACTTTATATTATTTCTGAGAGGCTGGTAGTAATAATAAAGTGAGAAAGTAGAGGCATAAATAAACTTAATTAAGCTCCAGGTATTTCTGTAGTAGACAATGCAGCTCTGCCAGCCTCCGCCAAAAATAAAGAAACAAAGAAAGCCAGTGGCAAGAAGAGTCCACTATCCACGGGGCCTCCAGCCTGCTGTTTAATCAAATACTATTAAGCTCAGGAGGTGCGCGGTATTCATTAGCCCCCCAGAACACCCCCAAACCCTTTCCCGCCGCAGGAACTAGGGCTGGAAGCCGCTACTTGTCGCACAGTATAACTGCCTTCAAATTAAGTTAATGGAGGACATTGCAGGTTGATGGAGATACTCCTGTCAGTTGTTTTTGCACATCGTCTTCTTTAATACATATTAAGGCATGATTACAACTTTACAAGCACAAAATCCATGGCACGCTTAAAGAGCTCCTTTACGTCTATGGGCTCATTCATTAGGTGTGGTCTGTTAGGGAAGGAATGGAGGATACTTCAAGGACTAAACCTTTAACTTCTGAACCCCGGCCGGCCCTATTGTGATATATAATAAATGTGTATGTGGGCCGGCGCCGGCGGCCGCTACTAGGCCAGGGCAGGCACAGTGAGTCATCAAATCTTGTGGAGCCGCCGCTGGAGCTACCACAGTGCCTGACACGCAACCACGCTCAAACAATAAAAAGCAGCGTTGGTTTGGCAATGGGCATGGCATGCATGGAATGACCTGCTTAGTTGGTACTTACAGTTACGGTTGGTTATTAGCTAAACTCGAGTCGTGGTGGGCCGGGCGACCGGGGCTACGGGGTACTGCCTTTATTTTTATTACCGGATAATGATATAGACTGGCTAGGCCTGCCTGGTGCTGCTGCCTGCCTGCCCTCAACCTAAATGTCGTCAGGCTGATGGCTCGTGGGGTGCGGGAGTGTCGGGACGTGGTAATCGGAAAAAAATCTGCAGGCGCCGCGCTGCCTGCCGCACAGCCCCTACAGCATCCTGCTTAGTGGCATTTGACAACTTAACCCCGGCCGGCGGCAGGCGGCCGGCCGACCCTATTGTGATATAATAATGATGTATTAAATGAATGTGTACCGTGGGCCAGGCACAGTGCGTCATCGAATCTTATGGATGGAGCCGGAGCTACCCCAGTGCCTGACACGCCACCACGCAAAAAAAAAAAGTAGTGTTGGTTTGGCAACAGGCATGTGGCATGGTGTCTGACTGCTTAGTACTTACAGTTACACTCGTGGTCCGCCGTGGCTGCGGGCACTGCCTTTATTAACTGATAGGCCGCTTGGTGCTGCTACTGCTGCTGCTTGCCCTCAACGTGGTCGAACTGATGACTCCTGGGGTGCGGGTGTGCCAGGGCGTGTCAAGCGGAAAAAAATCTGCGCGCACACCCAAATCCAGCCCAATCAGTGTCTGACTCCCGCCCACCACCGGCAACAGTCCACTGAACTAGGGGCCGCGGCGCCACCATCACGCCATCCATCACATGCAATCATATGATCAATGAATGGCAGTCATCTTTGCTCCAGTGACCGGCTCACATTCACACTGAACCGAAGCACATAGGAACTCAGGAGACTCAGGCCAGAACAACACTCTGCGCCGACTCCGACGCAGATAGCCACTGGCCACTGTTAAGCAGTAAACTGTTTAGGGAGGATACTAAGTTCAAAGGCAGGGCCTTTAACTTTAACACAGGCTGGCCCTATTGTGATATAATGTGTACGGCAGCCGCTACTAGGCCAAGCCAGCCCAGGCTTAGTGCATGCATAATCGAATTCGAATCTTGTGAGGATACTTCAAGGGGCAGGGCCTTCTTTAACAACTTAACCCCGGCCGGCGGCGGCCGTATTGTGATATATTAATGCATACCATGGGCCGGGGGCTATAATGTGTACGCATGGCCGGCAGCTGCTACTAGGCCAAGCCAGCTGAGCCCAGGCAGAAGTATGCATCATCGAATTCGAATCTTGTGAGGATACTTTAAGAGGCAGGGCCTTCCCTTCTTTAACAACTTAACCCCAGCCAGCGGCGGGTGGCCAGCCGGCCCTATTGTGATATAATGATGTATTAAATAAATGTGTACCGTGGGACGGGGCAGGGCCAGGAACAGTGCATCATCGAATCTTGTAGATGGAGCCGGAGCTACCCCGGTGCCCGATATGCCACCACTGGGCATGTGGCATGGCATGAATGATGTCTGACTGCTTTGTACTTACGGTTACACTTGTGGTTGGCCGGGGTTGCGGGGCACTGCCTTTATTAACCGATAGGCCACCTGGTGCTGCTACTGCTGCTACCTGCCCTCAACGTGGTCGGGCTGATGACTCGTGTGGTGTGGGTGTGCCGGGGCATGGCAAGCGGAAAGAAATCTGCATGCAATGCGCACAACCAAATCCTGCCCAATTAGTGTCTGACTCCTGCCCACCACCGGCAACTGTCCACTGAACTAAGGGCCGCACTGCGCCGCCTTGACGCCATCACATCAGTATCATTATATGATCAATGAATGCAGTAATCACTTTGGTCCGGCTCTTTCGACCAAAGCACACCGGGACTAGGGAGACCCAGAACAACATACTGCGCTGACTACAAGTCCCTGAGTCAGTATTGGTAATTATAGCATCATGTCATCATATGTAATGACGTGCAGACGTGTGTAGACCCCGCCCTGAAAAGTAAGTGCCGGTGCTAAGCACCGGAAAGCGCTGGCACAAATTAAGCACTGCTTATATGGCATTCTTAGGTAATATACCCATTGATGACATCTGCACAGCTGCAACATGGTCTACACCTCACACATTCACAAAACACTATTGTGTAGATGTGTTAGCAAGACAGCAAGCTAGTGTGGGCGAAGCAGTTTTAAGTATACTATTTCAGACTTCTGCAACAGCTACAGGTTAGCCACCGCTTTGGGAGAGAACTGCTGCATAGTCTATGCCAAGCATGTGATCTAAAGCTCACATGCCTCGAACGGAAAATGCTACTTACCCAGTATGCTTCTGTTCTTGGCATGTAGAGCTGTAGAGTCACATGCGCGCACCCGCCTCCTCGGGTACCTATACCTGTTGCATTAATATCTTACTTAGCTGCATACATACATGGAAATCTCTTACTACTCTTACTAACTCCATTATCACCCCCTGCGAATTCACATGTATCATCCTGTTAGATCCATTTTATAATAGGTTTAGTTCCATCTGCTAAATAATGAAAGTAGGTCTGGAATTGTTCACTTCTGATTTCAACTCTAGATAACTTTTCTCAGATGCGCTGAGAAAACCTTTTCGCTTCAGTTCTAAAGTTGTTCTGGTGTCCACTATTAGCTGTTTCTTATGTGCCCTGACTAGATTTCAACTGACTCGCTGACAAAACCTGTTCTCTTCAGTTCTTTGTTGTACTGGCGTAGACTAGAAACAGTTACTCATGCGGGCTGGCTAGATTTGCCCTGACGCGCTACAAGACCTTTTCGCTGCAGTTCAATAGTATCACTGTCATTGACTAGAAGTATTTATTCATGCGCGCTGACTAGATTTCCACTGACGCGCTGACTTGAACTTATTGCTGCTGTTCATTAGTTGTATGCGCTTTACCTTAAAAGCGGAGCTTTAGAAATTAGGCGTCTTGACAAAAACTGGTGTGTGACTCTGAAAACTCCAAGCCGAATAATTCTACCTCAAGAGTTCTTTTACTTTAACAAGCTCTCCTCGTTTCTTTTCTCATGACACAGGGGAGACACTAAGGGATTTCTTCACTCAGAATTTCAGGCGCGCTGACGAGACACTTCTTCATGAGTTCAGTTGAAGTGCAATGCGCATTACTCACGCACGCACATTGGTAGGATTCTCTTCAAACCACTAGATTGCTTCATTTGAGATGACGGCGGCCATTTTGAATGTTGCATAATTCCGAAGCTGTAGATCTTTGAGCAGTACTTTGAACAACAGCTTTCTGCACGGGTGTAATTTTCTCCATCTAGGATATTGTCCACTCAAATGGGTTTTGACTTTTCTTTTCTTCTTTCCGGCGGTCAAGACATTGCAAGACAATGACTCCTTGACACAGACTCACACGTGCTTCCCCGCTCTGCGGACACATTTTTAGAGCTTGGGTTGATCCCCTTTTTAGGTTCCTAGTTTGGAGACGTACTGTTCAATCTAATTCATTGTTCTGCATTCCTGATGTCTGTGAAAAGTAACTGATGTCTGTGAGCCTGGGTGGTGCCTATATAAGTGACTGCAATGTATTATTCGGCGCCAAAGATGCCACGCACATCAGAATGTTGCCACCCGATGGTATGCAGGGGTACTGCTCATGCAAAAGTTTCCGGATCCAGTCTGATCTTGGGAAATTCAAAGGTAAGGAATTTGCAGCTAGATATTGTCTCTACCAGATAATGCGCTACCAAAGGTAAGTAACTTGTTCATCACCGCGCCATGTCTGTACCGTACCTGAACCTTGTCTGCCTGTAGTGCCTGGAGCACAACCACAACTCAAAGTTGTGCTCTACTGCCAGGCCATTGCTCCAAAAGCTTTCAGGAAGCGGTCCCTAAAGCTACTTGTGCCCCGGCAGTCGGCATTGCGTCACTCCTTGAAGATTTCGTTCGTAGTTTTGTTTGAAAGGAAGGTCAGCGCACCACTCCAGGAGTCCCAAGTCTTCTTAATCCCATTCCAAGTCATCCGGACACTCTGGTAAAAGGAACAAGAAGCATAAGAAGTCAAAGCGTGCTCAATATCGGCTGCCATGAAGAAATTACACTGGCTCCCAGCAGAAAAAAGAATTCTGTTTAAAGCACTGTGCATTGTGCACAGGGCATTACATAATTCAGGACCTGAGGGAATTAGGCATATCTTTCAACGATATGCCCCCACTAGACAACTACGGTCGGCTACCAAACACTGGCTTGTTGTTCCCAGATACAAGAGGTCACGATGGGGAGGAAGGGCATTTTCAGTTGCAGCGGCTAAGCTTTGGAATGCTCTTCCTCCATTTATCTCTGGTGTAGAATCATATCTTCCCTTTCAAAAGGCCTCGAAGACCTGGCTTTTTGCCTTGTAAAAATTGCTCTGTGAAGACTCTCTGCTCCTATCAGAAACTGGAACTGTTTGCAGCATCATGACGCCTTCGGGTATTTGTTTGCGCTATATAAAAAAGTAATTCATTCATTCTTGTCCGTTGGTAAACACAACAGAGGACTCTCTTCGTTCTAGGCCTCATTCTTCAGAACCTGTGCCTGGGTTGGCTCTGCACCTCCCCAATTTTCCGGGAGCCGAAGCGACCTCCACCCAACTATGTGAATGTTATGAGGCTATGCACCTCATTTTTGGGCGCCCAGACCCCATTGGCGCACCTCTGGCCCCATGGGGTCAGAGGGGGCTCCTGTGGGTTCTGCGCCTGCAGCTCCAGTGCCGATGACCCCCCAATTCGGCATTGGATCCAGACCTATGCCGGTCATGCTATTGCGACCTTCCCCGGTGCCAGCTCCGACACCGAGACTCCCGCCATCGCCCCCTGGCGCCGCCAGCCCCATTCTGATATCCGGAGCCAGATCCGCACCTCCTGCGCCGACAGAACACCCAGGTTCTTGGTCCTTTCCTCTGCCCTATTCTGAAGGGCTAGGAATGGAGGACGATTTGGAGGGGTCGCTGGACCCTTTACAAGACCAACCTTATCAAGGCATGGACCGGTGGGAGGAATTGGGTGAAGCCAGAGGACTGGATGCCTCTCCAGAATCTGGCCTGCTTTCTCCCCCTACCATGGCTACAGAGGTGCTATGGTGGTGCGAAGGGTGGCTGAGGTTCTAAACCTTCGGCTGCTTTCAATGCCGGTTAAGATGAATGTCTTGACAGAGGTCCTGCAGCCAGGTGTCTCCTCTTCGGAATCCTTGCTGCCCTTTAACAAGGCCTTAACAGATGTCCTACTGGGAACCTGGTCCAAGCTCAGCACAGGGGCTCCTGTGAGTAAGACAATTTCCCACAGCCACCACCTTGCACCGGGCAACCCAAATTTTCTTACTAACCACTCTACCTCCGGGAGCTTGGTGTTCCAAGCATCTACCACCCATGGCGTGTTCCCGAACAGGGAATCCAAGAGGCTGGACAGTAAGGGTAGAAACAAAAATTCTTCCACCAGCCTTGCATTGCGTTGGTGAACACCACATATTTATTGGGCCACTATTCCTACTCCTTGTGGGAAAAGGTTGCACAAGTGATGCCACAGGTCCTGGAGAAGGCCTGGGCCATCCTCTCCCAAGTGGTATCAGATAAGAGAGATGCAGCAAAGTTTGCCATACATTGTGGTCTCGACACAACCGACTCACTGGGCAGAGTGATTTAATCAACGGTGTCTGTTTGACACCATGCCTGGTTGAGGACTTCTGACTTTTCAGGGGATGTCCAGACCTCTCTCATGGACAGGCCCTTTGATGGTACTCGTCTCTGACTCACTGACTACCTCCAAGTCCTTGGGCCTCTCAGTGGCCAAACATCCTTCTCCCCTTTTGTGGCTGTGGAAGGAGCTTTCAACCATGCCAGCCATACCCCAGCCACTAGGCCGCGCAAGTTTAGCAACCTCTGTGTGGCTGTAGGCATGGCTCGTTCTGGCCCAATGGGTCGGCGAGCAGAGGTCATGTCAGACACTCCCCTTGCCCCCCTGCATCCTCAGCCTCTAAACCCTCCTAGTCTTGCCCTTCTAGAACATGGGAGGACTGTTGGTGGCAGGATCAGCCATCACCTTCACCCCAGCCAGAACATCACTTTGGACAGGTTGGTTCTCCAGGAGGGGATACTCCCTCCCCTTCAAGACTTCCCTTCTGTCCATGCCCCCATCTTACAACCGGCTGATGGAGGATAACCTGACTTTGATTCAGGAGGAAGTCATGACTCTCTTTGCCAAGGGAGCCATAGAGATGGTTCTGGCGCCAGAAGTAGGCTGTGTTTGTTATTCCCACTACTTTCTGGTCCTGAAAAAGGGCAAGGGGTTACATCGTATCCTAGGTGACCGAGCCCTCAACTACTTCCTCAAACAAGAAAAGTTCAACATGCTCACTCTAGCTCATGTCTTGTCTGCCCTGGACACAGGACACTATATGGTAGCGTTGGACACCTATTTTCACTTACTCATCCTACCTGCTCATCGGCACTACCGGCGGTTTATGGTAGGCCATGATCATTTTCAGGTTACCGTGCTCCCTTTGGCATTACCAGTGCCCCTTAGGTGTTCACTAATGTGATGGTGGTGGTCCCAGCTCATTTGCACAGATCAGGGGTGCCAGTGTTCCTCTTTCTTGACTAGTGGCTGTTGAAGACGGGCTGTCCCCAGAATGTCATCTCCCACCTCCAGACTACAGGGAACCTCCTGCATTGGCAGGGGTTCTCTATCAACATGCCAAAGTCACACCTGACTCCCTCTCAGATGCTCCCTTTCATCGGAGCTGGTCAGGACAAAGTGCAGTGTCGGACCTATCCCCCTGAGCGGCTAGTCCAGGATATTCAGGCTATGATACCGATGTTTCAGCCTCTATCCTGAGTCTGCTGGGCCTAATGGCATCCTGCATCCTGCTAGTGACGTATGCCAGATGGCATATGCGACTCTGCAGTGGGACCTGAAGTTCCAGTGGGCACAGCATCAGGTGAATCTCTCTGACATGGGCTAGATCTCGGAGTGAACTGCTCGAGACCTACAGTGGTGCTTGACTAACCGCAATTAGGGCAGAAGCAGACCCCTATCCCTTCCCCAACCACATCACACAGTAGTGACAGATGCGTCACTCCTGGAATGGTGCGGCCTTCTGGGAGAGGTGGAGATCAAAGGACTCTGGTCTCCTGCAGAATCTTGACTTCACATCAATTTGCTGGAGCACCAAGCAATTCAATTGGCATTGAAAGCCTTTGTGCCTTCCATCAAGGGGAGGCTGGTACAAGTGTTCACGAACAACACCACTGCCATATGGTACTGCAACAAACAGGGCGGGGTTGGGTTGTGGGCCCTTTGTCAAGAGGACCCGCGCTTCTGGACATGGTGGAAACAGCAGGGCATATCCCTGGTGGTTCAACACCTGGGAAGTTCTATGAATGCCTGGGCAGATATACTCAGTCATCGATGACTAGCGGATCATGAATGGTCTCTTTTAACAGTGGGGAGACCCTTAGTTAGATCTGTTCACCTCCGCAGCAAATGTGCAATGTCAGCAGTTTTGAGCACTGGAGTTTCCAAGGCGGCTCTCACTTGGAGACGCTTTTCATCTCGAGTGGAGGTCAGGCCTCCTATATGCCTTCCCGCCCATACCATTCCTGTCCAGAGTGCTCAAGAAGATCAGGTGCGACCGGGCCCAAGTCATTCTTGTGGCTCCGGACTGGGCATGAAAAGTGTGGTATCCTGGGTTTTTCCAGTTGAGCATCGATGCTCCGATCAGGCTGCCCCTTCGGGAAGATCTTCTGTTGTAGCAGCAGGTGAGGGTCCACCATTTGAGCCTGTCAACTCTACACCTTCTTGCGTGGAGATTGAGTGGTGGCAATTGATGACATGTAATGTTATTTGGCGGCCAGGCGGCCTTCCACCAAGACCGTGTATGCCTGCTGGTGGAATACAGTTGGAAAATATTGTACACAAAGGTCTGCTGATACTTTTTTTGTTTCCCTTTCTCAAGTTTTGCTTTACATTTTGACCCTTGCCCAGCAGGGATCTGCTCTGAGCACTCTCAAAGCGTAACTTTTGGCCCTGTCGGCCTTCTTACGGCTGCCAGACCAACACTGATTATTTAAATGCCGTATTGTAAATAGATTCCTCAAAGGTCTTGTACATATGTTCCCAACTTGTCCTTTCATTATGCCTCAGAGGGACCTTAATCTGGTTCTCACCTTAATGTGCGCTCCATTGGAACCACTGCATAACTGCCCCCTCCGGCTGCTTACCATTGAGACAGTCTTTTTAGTGGCAATAGCATCTGCCAGGAGGGTGAGCGATTTGCAGGCTTTGTCATCCAAGCATACTAATCTGACAATATTTCCTGACAAGTTGATGCTTCGCACTAGGGCCTATTTCTTCCTGAAAGTGGTCACACCTTTTCATGTGGGCCAATCTATCACCTTTTCCACTTTCTATACTCCTCCCCATCCCTCTAAAGATGAAGAGGGACTCCACCACCTGAACCCTACAAGAGTGCTATTATTCTACCTTGACAGCACTAAAGAGTTCCAAGTGGACAACCAACTCTTCGTGGTGTATGTGGGAATGAAGAAAGTAATGCAGTGCACTAGACGACCATCTCACGATGGTTCATCCTCTGCATCAAGATTTGCTATGCTCGGGCTAAGAAGCAGCCTCCTAAAGGCCAAAGAGCTCATTGCAACAGAGCTGAAGCTGCTACAAGGGTGTTGTAAAATGGGGTTCCAGTCCTAGACATTTGTCAGGCAGAAGCATGTGCATCCCTGCACACGTTTACCAAGCACTACTGCCAAGATGGTCAAGTCCGCAGGGATGGCCTCTTTGGCCTCTCTGTTCTGCAGGACTTTCTGGTCTAAACTTGCCTGCAGTCACTTCTACAGGGATGGTATTGCTTGGGTACCTATTCAAAGGTAAGGAATCTGCAGCTAGATGTCTCTATCAGATGGACAAGTTGCTTATCTTTGGTAGCGCCTTATCTGGTAGAGACATGATCTAGCTGCAGATTCCTTACTGATCCACCCATCCTCGCCACAGTGTTGACAGGTTTCTAGGGTCAGGGCTGATCCCTTTCAAAGCCCTAATTGTTAAGAAACACACCAATGTCAGTTTACTCAATGACTTCTCCATACTGGTGTGCAAAGTTGTGAAAAATAACTGACATCAGCACGCCCAGGTGGTGCCTATATAGGTGAGGCGGACCTCACAATGGCCAACGATGTCAAGCGGAGCTGACCGTTGCCACCAACCAGCTCTCAGGGGTTTTGCTCAAAGAAAAATCTTCTGGATCCAGTCTGACACCTTGGAAATTCAAATGTAAGGAATCTGCAGCTAGATCATGTCTCTATCAGATAAGACGTTAATGAAGGTAAGTAACTTGTCCGTCACTGCCGGAAATGCGCAGTGTCCAAACATTTACACTTTGGAGTACCCTCGAAGGCCCTCCCTAGGAGATACATTTTGACTAGGGTTGGACACGAGACTCCTATATGTCTTTCTGCCTCTATCTCTCTTATCTAGAGTTCTGAAGAAGATCAAGAAAAACCATCCCAAGTCATCAAGTAGCCCTACATTGAGTCTATATACATCATCTTCCTCATTGTCATGACATCAGCACGCCATGTGAATGACCTGCAGTCGTTGCCATTGCATCTGCCATACACCACATTCTTTCCAGACAAATTTGTACTGAGGACCCTGGCAGCTTGCCTTTCTAAGATCTTGATCCCATTCCATGTTGGCCTAATCTGTATGCCTGCTTACCCCACGAAAGAGAATGAGAAGCTCCCTTTAAGGCTCGCAGACTTATTCCCTCAGGGCGAAAGCCACTTCAACGGCTTTGGCTCAGGGAAAACCTGTTCTAAATATCTGCTAGGCTAAGACATGGGCATTCGTGCACATGTTTATGAAGCACTACTGCCTTGACAGTCCTATCTGGAAGGAAGGTAACTTTGCTCGCTCGGTTCTGCAGTACTTTTTGATCTGAGCCCACTTCCCATACCCTCCCACATTACAAGGCACTGCTATGGTATCTACTCCAAAGGTGTGGAAGATGCAGTTAAAAGTACCCTTCAGAAGAACAAGTCACTTACCTTAGGTAACACTCTTTATAGTTGATCTTCTGCCTAATACAGATTCCTCATTGCCATCTCACTCCCCTGTTCTGTGAAGTGATCTCTTTATCAGCTCTCTGTTTTGGGTAGTTTGTTCCATGCTCTGCATGAAGACACAGAAAGAGAAAAATACAAGAAATAGACATCAGCGTGCAAGGGTGGCACTAGTATCTGCTCCCCTCTGTCACTGCCAGGGTAGCGTGAAGTCTCCATGGAGCTGCACTGCTCCACTTGTCAGCATGCAGAAGCATTTCTAATTAATTATCCAGATCTATTCCGGCACCTGTGGATATCTTAAAGGTGAAGAGTCTGTGGTTGGATACATTTCAACCAGAAAGCCCATTTCCGAAGGTAAGTAACTTGTTCGTCTGGATCTGCCATATTAGCACTGCCCATGTCACTTCTGGCGTGACCATGTGGAGCTAAACATCGTCATCTACCAGCACGCAGGGGTACTGCTCACCAAAGTTTCCTGATTCAGTTTGATGCCTGGAGAATATTCTAAGGTAAGGAATCTGCTGCTAGATAAGGCAATAGGCCAAGGGAAGGGCTGGGGAAAGGTTTGAGGGCGAGAGGGAGGAGTCAGTCCTACCAGACCCAAACAGGGAAGGCACTGTTAACCTCTCTACCGTTTCCCTAGACATCCTAGGAGGAGAGGATAGATAGGATGCAATCAGTGTTAATCCGCGGGAAGAAGAAGCTGCAGTGGGGGGATAGGGCTGCCACCTTGTGATGGGTGCCATTGAGCAGACATTTTCGAGGTTTCATTACAGCAAAGCGCGTTAGAGCAGCTAAGTAAGTATAATGTCACTCAAACATCTAGGTAGGCTACTTATTGTGTTTCTTAGTTACCCATGTTTAATGACTGAGAGTAATAAGCCCAATGAGGTGAATAGACTATTAAAGTGAATCTGATTTTTTTTTTTTTTTTATGAATTCCCAGGCTCACAGCTAGAAATATTCTAAAAACGCATGACTCTGTGAAAGGGTTTAATTATAAAGAACCTAAGAGGCAGGTAAATAGCCAGTTTTTCCCAAGTGTAAGATTTTCTAAAGATGCAAATGCTTGTTAAAAAAAGATCACCTTTTTTGATGTTTTGAAACTCTGAAACATTTTTAGTCTGTAGATATCATTAGACACAGTCAATGTTGTGCCCTGTCTCTGTTCTGGTGGTTATTTTTTTTATCGAGATCTACGTAGAATAAATTGCTGTAACTGGACCATCTTTATTCACCTCCACCATACATCAAGTGCCAATACCAAGTCTGCCTTTCTTCCCCATCTCACAGATTGCACAGGCTATGGCAACAACGTTTGCTGAGCATTAAAGTATTCTCAGTCCTGTCAGCGGATGATTGTTGCTCTCCCACAACCCCACATACAGTCATATGATAAGTCTGCAGTTGATGTACAGAGAGGCTTACATTATTGTACAATAGGTTGTTCTGTATTATCTCAATGCCGTAGAAAGACATTACATCCTAGCTCTATGAAGATTTATTTAAAATAACATTTTATTACACTGCAGCTCCTTCAGTCCCACATATTGAATGTTCAGGAAACAGTACTGGGGGTGATTCTTTCGATTTCTTAGCGAGCTTGGAACTGAGAGGGGGAAGGCCCGCGCACCCTCACCTCCTTTGACCTCAGTCCTGATTTCTTCAATACGCTAGAAAAAAAATATTTTGCTAACTACACCAAAGTACTTAAAATGATTTTTCAGAGTGTTCTGAGATGCTTTACATCCCTGCAATGGGTGATGTGGGTTATGTTCTAATAAGCATGTGGAGCTTTCGTAGATGTCCATGCTGCCAAACTATTTTCCTAGAAAGTGAGATGTTCTGTGCATACTGAGCATTGTTTGCTATTGATATTATGGTCTTAATGAAATATGCCTGCTTATTTCAGTTTTTCAGAATACTTAACGGGTACAAAATCGACCACAAATTACTCCTTACTGGGACACCGCTGCAGAACAACCTAGAAGAACTGTTCCACCTCCTGAATTTTCTTACCCCAGAACGCTTCAAGTATGTCTTACTCCACTCTTTGGGTAATAGTTTACATTTGGTTTGTTAGTATCTATTTTTTACTATTAATGCCTTTAAAAGTTTCATTCTATGCTTATAGGACAGTAGTCATACACAGCAGGCAATCTGCTTGCTACCAAATATACCTCTTAAGTTATTTTATTTTTTTCTACCTGACGCAGTTATTTAATTTTTTTCTACCTGACACAGTTATTTTATTTTTTTCTACCTGACGCAGTTATTTTATTTTTTTCTACCTGACGCAGACGAAACCGATTGTTGACTTCCCAGGGTGAATCTGTGAACGTTGAATGAGAGCCACATCCTGCTTAGAATACATTTCTCGAAACACATGTAGTGATCCTCCCTGATACCCTCCTTCTGCTATTAATCTCAATCCTTTTGCCTCTCATAAGCACCTTGGAAGTGCAACCACTTAAGGTCAATCAAGGAGAATTAGATTTCATCCAGGGCCTTTGGAGGTTTTTTGTGTTAAACTAGATTGGATCAGTCTTAAAACCTCTTCAGTACCCCACCCTGCAGGATTGGGAGACACAATTGTACTCTGAAGTGTGCCCCCATGCTTGATAGCGTGCGCTGTAACATATGCTTCTCCTTCTACAATGTGGCATGTCTGATTAATTTTGAAAGAAACTTGTCAGAAGTTTTTATTTCGGTATTAAGCAATCCTAAACAATTTTTTAGCAGTTAGATACAGGGAGAGAATTGTCTAAACTGACTGCACTATAATATATCATCTGTATCTACCTACAAACAGATTGTTTATATATCTGTACTAATGTACTCGGTGTTTTCAAGAGCAAGGGGCACTTGTATCTTTGTCTTCTACCTGTTATGATATTCTCCCTTATTATGGTAAGATATTTGGCTGAAAAAATAGCTATTGTATTCCGTACATGTAACTTTGATACCAGTGAGGAAATGCTAATGGATAGCAGAGGACCAAACTGTTTTATCGGTTTATTTATGTGTAATGATTGTACATAGACATGAAATTATATATCAGTGGAAAAGTAAAGAAATCCTTTATTTAAGTTAATGATGGGTTAGTGTGGCAAAGGTATTGACATTTGATAATGCAGTTTTGAATTATGTAGGAAAGGGCCCCTTTTGACCTGGTTACCTCCACTTTTTGCCTGGTAGCTGGCACAACTTTGACTGAAAGTGTACTGGGTTCCTGCTAACCAGTTCCCCAGTACAAATGTTCTTTCTTTAAACTGTACCATTGTCCCACAATTGACATCCCTTTAGGATCCCTGTAAGTTCCTAGTAAATGGAACCTAGGACCTTGGAACTGAAGATGGTCCCTAAGGGCTGTAGCACGAATTGTGCCACCCTAAGGGGCCTCTCACCAAGCTCATGCAAACTGCTATTGCAACCTGCTTGTCTTGATGCAGAAAAAAACAATGAGTCGCCATGGCACACAGCCCTGTGTGCCATGAGAACTGCATGTGGTCTAGATAAGTCACCCCTATAACAGGCCTTATAGCCCAAAGGCAGAGTGCACTATACCTCATGTGGGCATATTTGCGTAAGTGGATGTGTCCCGGTGGTATTTAAGCAGATCCTTAGCTATTACAAGTGCTCAGGGAAGCCATGACAAGTACATGGACTCGAAACTTGTGATTACCAGTTCCCCAGCTACATATTGGCTTCACTGTACCCCAGGGTGTTTGGTACCGAACACCTCATCTTGATAAACCCACACTGATACCAGTGGCAGATTTATTAAGCAATGCACCCAGAAGGGTACCTTAGAGAAGTCCCCTGAAAACCTACTGACTAGTAGTGTGTTGACTGACTGGTCTTGATGAGCCAGCCACCATAGACAGGTTTCTGACCTCCTGAGGTGAGAGCCTTCACTCTCAGAAGCCAGGAACAAAGCCTGCTCTGGGCGAAGGTGTTTTCACCTCCTCCACACAGGATGTGCATTCCAGGGTGGGAAGCTTTGGTATGTGACCCAGGCCTCTCCACATAGAGGAGATGCTCACCCCCTGTCCTGCTCCCACTTTTGGCTACAAGACAGGCGAGAAAATTAGTAAGATTAGGAGGTATGCCCACATTCAGCTAGCACCACCCCTAGGGCGGCCCAGCTGATGTGAACCCCACTTTTCAGATTCCGCCATCTTGTTTTGGACGGAATTAGCATTCTAGGTTCAGGACTATGCCCACTTCTCACAGGAAGTGGTCATACAGAGGGTGTTGACACTTTACTGGTAGGTAGCCAATTTGCTACTACTTGTGATTCCCCTTAAACACCCCTAAATTGAGTATTTAGATGGCATCCCTGAACCCAAGGACTCAGTTTTGATGGATCAAGAGAAGGACGAAGAATAGTCACTGCCTGGTGAGAACTGCAGTAGAACCGTGGACATTCGGCGCGTCCAGGAGAAGGTACTTGTCCTTTGGATGGTCATATCTGTCTCCTCAATGGGCGTGAAGACACCAGGACCAACCGGAGCCATGCAGCACCAACCGCCGAGGTACCGGATGCCCTGCACTAAACACCAACAGTGAGAGCCCACTCCAGATCCCCAGAGCACCAGATCAAGCAGCCGTTGAGAGACGTCAGCATCACTGAGACTCACTTCGTGAGTGGCCCAGCTGCCTTGATTTTGCCCCTGCCAGCTGTTTGTCCCTGGCTGTGAGGAGCATCTTTGTGCACCCAGCCCAGCTGACCTAACCACACTGCACTCAAGCTGCCTGGCCCAGTTCCTGAAGATCCAGCAGTGCCCCCTTGCTCCAATACCCCTTACAACCCAAAGCCCTGTTTGAGAGCGCTCAGACTTGTCCTCAAGTCCCCTTGTGCAACCTTTTTTTGGGTGGGCCCCCCTTCTCTGTTGCGTGCCAGATACCAACTTTAGCAGCACCCTGGTCCTGGTAGACCCCGGGCAGTTCCTGAAGAACTCCTGGTAGAACTTTGGACCTTATCCACTACAACTCCGAACCCTGAAGGGGAACCCCTGAAACTGACTGTACCTACCTTTAAGCAACTCTGACTTTTCCTTCCATAGGCTTGCATTGTGCGTAAAGGCGCATAACTTTAGAACCTTTACTTACCTGTACTCATTGCTTTTGAAAACACTACTTACCTTTGAACAAAGTTCTTGGTTTTGAAACATATATAAAAAGAAGTGTTATTTTTCTAATTTAGTCTCGGGTTTATTCTTTGAGTGTGTGTCTTGTTTATTGCCTCTGTGAGTACAACAAATCTTAGAACTACCATCTGCTGAAAAGCCTAACTGCTCAGCAACACTACCACAAAAGAGAGTGTTAGTATTTTCTACTTTAGCCTCGGTAAGCCAATTTGGAACCCACTGGACTCTATGCACAGTGTACTTCTTTTTAGTACACTATATAGAGAGCCACCCTCCTACGTTGGTGGCAGTGGTGGGATCTTCAACTTTGCATTTTAGCTCTTAATAGGTCTCAACTTTAGTGTGATGATGAGTACCACAGGGGATGTGGCTAAGGAGCTCGACCTTACCTTTTACTTGCACCTGAAATACGCTCAGTTAAGGACCCTCTGCAAAGGGTACAAAATAAAAACTGGCTCACACCCTACCACTGCAACCCTTCAGAAGCTGTTGGCAGAATATGAGCTGGCCCATCCTTCGGAGAATGCCACCGACCCTCAGAACCAAGGTGGAATGAGTGAGGAGGATGACCCAGACATATCTCCACTTGAAGGAGCAACTCTACCCTATGGCCGACCTAATGTGCCTAGGGCCCCTGCCTCAAATGAGGATGCCTTAGGTCCCTCAAGGTACACTAAAGATATCCTTCTTGAGAGATTGTTCCCTCAGAATAGCCCTGCAAGACAGTATACTGGCCATAGAAAGGGCAGACCTGGGTTTAGCACCGATGAATGGTGCCAGCAACATAATACCTAGGAACAGAGAGAAAAACTTTGACCATAATATCCCCAAAGGATTGTCCCAAAATATGCAAAAAGTGATGACATCACAAAATGATTTGCAGCTTTTGAGAGAGATGTAGCATAAGGAATGTCAGCCAGAAGTATTGGGGCTCTCTTCTTTGTGAACTGTTCTCTAGTAAGTGCAGGGATAGACTCCTGACACTGAACAAGGCAGAGGCCTGAGTCCTATGACCACATGAAGGGTACCCTGATTGAGGGATTTTGACTCGCCACTGAAGAGCACAGGGTTAAGTTCAGGGGGGACTTAAAAAACCTTGAGTCAGTCCTGGGTTGATTTTGTAGACTTTTCAGTAAAGACACTAGGTGGTTGGTTGAAAGGAAGCCAGGTGCAAGTTTATGATGGGCTGTATAATTTAATTATGATAGAACATCTGTTGAGTAGCTTTCTTTCTGAAACATTTCACCACTACTTGGTGGTCCTAGGTCCAACTTTTTCACAAGAATAGGGAAAGAAGGCAGACCATTAGGTCAAGACTAGGGTGACCAAAACTATGACTGGTGGGGGTGACCAAAAGAAAGGGGTTACTAAACCTCCTCAGGGGAAAGAGGGTTAACATCCTAAGGATAAAGTAAAGTGTCTTCTAAAGGCCCCCATCAACCTGCTAAAGAGGGTGGGTCCCAAATCTCTTCACAACCAAAAACTGGGTACCAAAGTAATAATTGGGATCCCAAAAAGACATGGTTTCACAACTGTAAGCAGACTGGACACCGAACTTTAGACTCTGCCTGTCCCCAAAGAAATCCCCCTAGTACTGTTCCAGTTAGCACTGGAACAGCAAGTCTCCAGGTGGGATCTCCAGTGTGCCCTAAGCAAATCAGAGTGCACACAGAAGCTGCGCTAGTCTCAGAGGGTGGGATGGACCTTGCAACCTTAGTTGTTTAAACTACTAATATGGAAAAATGCGAACAGCATCCCTTGATTAATGGGATTAGGGTAGAAACCCTGTGAGATACAGGTAAGTGTCAGCATGGTGACAGAAAAACTGGTTTCTCCAGAACAGTACCTAACTGGACAGACGTATCCAGTCACCAACGCTGATAATGTTACAAAGGTCCATCCCATTGTGATGGTGCCCTTAGAATGGGAAGGGGTTACTGGCCTGAAACCAGTAGTGGTTTCCTCCACAATCCCAGTGGAATTTCTGCTAGGGAATGATCTGGAGTCCTCAGCATGGACTGAGGTTGGGTTTAGGTCCCATGCAGCCATGCTGGGAATTACTAAATGGGTGGCAATAAATACCCGAGGACAGAGCAAGGCCTAGGGTAAAGAGGTGTTGTAGCCCCACTGAGTGCGTGGACTCTGGTGCATATTGAAATATCACACAGTGTGTCGGTTTCTATCTGGCCTTATGTTGAATGACACCCTGAAATAGCTTATCGGAGCTACGTTTTTTTCCCTGGAAATCCATTGATGCCCTTTAATGAGCAGTTCCGAACGTTCCTTGCAGCATGTATTGTACCAGAAAGATATACGAAATTTATGAATGGAAAGGAAAAAAATACAGCTTTGACAGCCTTCCATTGAAAGCTGAGAAAAGCTTCCTTCTCTATAAGATTCCAGTAATTTCCCCTACCCATGTTGCACTTTTCTGGCAGTTGCCGCAGAGACCCAGTTCTTTTTTTATGGTCCTCATGAGTAAGACCTCAAAGCATGGGAACTTTCACACTTCTGTTAAAAAAAAATATATATATGTTCAAGTTTTATTTATTGAATTGACATTACAGATACAAGAATAATTGCCAATGATAAATAACTCCATCATAAAAACCTTCCCCACACTAGGGACATTAATCAACCGTAATATTCAAAGTTCTCAGAACCTTTATTTCTATGGTAAGAACGTATACATTTTCAGGACCCTTTGGGATCCAACCTGGTTAAGTCGTGGGAGCCTTATTCACAAAGGGCCTCCGCAATTGTGGCAGAGGTCTCCACTCTTGGATATCGTAATCTCCGCAATGAGAATTCTTATTGAGGAGATTCTGCACCGGTTGTGGAGACTTCTGTGCCTTGTAATTGGTCTCTTCTGCAAGTGCAATGTAATCTATTTTCCTCAAGCAATCGGAACAGGTAGGGGGTGTCGCAGAGTGCCAATGAAGGGCAATAACCCTTTTAGCAACCATGCATCCTATATCTACTAACATTTTTTGACCCGCTTGGCCATCCCATCCCAGAAACATGCCCAACAACTGCATTTTGGGATCTATGTCCAACGAGAAACAAATTACCGCTTCCAAGGTGCCTAGAACAGGGCCCAGTATCTTTTGAATTATGCGACACTCCCATACTATGTGCAAGAGTGTGCCCGTGTCTAACCCACACCTCAGGCATTCCAGACCAGTGCACCTCCCCATTTTCCAAAGTCTTTCAGGGATATAGTCCAACCTGTGAAAATATTTAAACTGGATTACATGTTACCCAGTCTTCTTTGTCCATTTCTTCCTGATTCTGCTCTCATTTCGACCGTTGGATGCAAAATGGTCAGGCCTATTGATCACCAGGGATTTATAGGTTTGAGAGACCCCCTTCTCTGTTATCATCTCCATGGAGAGTTTCGATTCCAGGGGACTGCATTCTGGAGTGAGACATAGTTTGTCTTTGTATCCTTCCAATGCATGTCTTAATTGCAGATATAGGAAAAGCTGTGATCTGCACATTCTGAATTCTTCTGTCATTTGCTCCTACAATAGCATATGATTTACTGACCATATGCACCCTAACTTTGTGATCCCTATTCTGTCCTATCCCTAGAGCCAAACCTTCCCTCCTCCCAGGTGTGTTACCTCTGAAATCCATGTTCCCTACCACAAGGCTGTCTCCTTTGTCAACCTCTTTTCCCAGCCTATCCACCTAAGTGCCCTGTGCCAGCACTCCGGAGTTATCACCATCACTGCCGGTAACAAAGCCAGACTCACTGAGTCATAAAACATAGACCACAGCCTGTTCCCACCCAAGGACTCAATCTCCAGTCTAAATGCTGGATCACTCCTAGCCTGAAAAACTCCAATCATTGATGACGAGCAGGTGTGATGCCCAGTTATTTAATTTGATGTCCACTGTACCTAATCTGCTGGTAGATTGTATGCTTGAAAAACTATTCTGGGGAATTCTAAATGGGTAAGTTGTATAAGAGCATGGGCAAGGCTGTCATTTTGAAAAGTGCCTACCTCCATCTCCAATGGCCCATTACCCCATGCCCCATGTGATCTTACAGGTTAGCAGAATTATATTCAGGTCCCAGCATTCTTGTTGGTCTGTTGAACTATGTATTCCCAAGTACTGACATCTACCCTGCTGCACCTGAATATGCGATATACTGCTAATCCCCCTTTCTGTATCCCCAACCTGTGGGACTGCCTGAGATTTTTCCCAATTCACCCTGAGGTCTCCCCATATATTTTTAAAATATGCATCAATCTAGGTAGTGTAAGGACCATGAAATATGAAGTTGTCCACATATAGCAAGATAGTCTTCAAAACCATTGTTCCAAGCTGTGCCCTAGACGTAGGCTTCTCTCCTTATCCATTTGGTTAACTCCTCCATCGTCAGGGCAAAAATGAGAGAAGATAGGTACCGCATTCTATCTGAAATTTGTGGGACTCAATTCTGTTAACCCGGACTCTTGCCTAAGGGGAGCAGTACAACACGAGACAATGTCTGAAGTATGGGCCCAAATTCATGCCTCCCAATACCTGGTGAAGAAAATACCACTCAAATGAATCAAAGGCCTTTTCAAAATCCAGGACAATGCTAGGGCTGTTGGTTCCGCCAGCTCCTCCCAGTGCTTTAAAGCCACCTGTAGCCTGAGAACGTTGTGCTTAGTCCCCCTCTTGGGCAGGAGCATGTGTATGCCCTGTCTAACCAAGTAACCCATATCCTGCTCTAATTTGTTGTCTTGTGCTATTGCAGTTACTTTCATTTCCACATTTATTAAGGAAATCAGCCTGTATGAGGCACGATCCATCAATGACTTATTCAGCTTGGGAAGGACTGCGACAGTAGCCCTGCATAAATCTCTGGCACCCTAGTCTACAAACCCTCTCCAAACATCACGAGCAATAGTGGTACAAGGCAGGAAACATTATTTTTGTAAACCTCCAAGGGAAAACAGGTCCCAGAGTTTTTCCCGAGGTCATACCCTGCACAGCCTACAGTAATTCTACCTCCGTAAGTGGTTGGTTTAGCTCTGCAATGTCGAAGGGGGACAATTTAGGATGGATTGATTCTCCACTATTGGAGTATATTTCATAGATTCACGTGCTTGAATCATCCTCAGTCATCAAGGTGGCAGTCCCGCTGTACATTCCAAAGCAGTAGCAGTAATCAACATAGTTTACAATGGCATAAAGGCATTGAAATTATTAGCTTATCCATTTAATTTAAAAAGAACCAAACTAAAGCCAATCAGACGACAGCACCTTTAGAACACATTCAACAGAGGCAGTGTCCCACAGATTTTCACTGCATGTCGTGTGAGAGGAAGTGTCTCTGAGCACTGCTCAGTTTTTCTGATTTGGTTATTCCAGATTACTTCAGCTGTGTTCCAGTATGTCAGAAGTTGTGAAGAAAGGACTTTTTAGACCTTGTGGGATCTGTGGTAAGAAAAGGCTGCACTCAGAAGATCCCAATTAGAGAGAGTATCTACTGCCTTCATGCCTGAAAGACTGTAAAATCTACAGACCTTTTCTACTAAAAATATCATGAGGGAAGACCTTAGATTTGGCTTCAGAAACTAAAAGCCAAAACTGCAGTCGTTTGTGAGGAAGAGAATCGTGAGAGTTAGGCTTCCTTATAAAAATCCAGGAAGAGAGAGAGAGGTCATTCCATGGGTCGCGTCAGGCTCCTCTCATGAGGAAAAGAGAGAAAGTAACTATGGGTCAGGATCACAACTGCAATAGACCTATTGGACCACAGAGTTTCCGTAGCTTCTCTATTTCCATTCATGTTCAGGGATAGGAAACGTACACCCAGGAGACCCTCTGAGGACACCCGAGCCATTCCTAGCAAAGAAGAGACTGCATATCAACGACCCTCGTACGGATTGTATATACTGCCTTTATACAGACCTTTAGAATCCCCAGAATGTTGGAAAAAAAGGACGCAAATTGGTCATGGATACCTTATGTGGACAAAAAAAGTTATAGGAGCCTAAGCACGAACTACCCCAAATAGTCAAAAAAGGGCTTAGCACAGGGCAGGGAAAAGGTCTGGCAGCAAAGGGGTTAGCATGGGGACTGCTGTTTGCAAACATCTCTCACTCTGCAATCAGAGAAAGAAAAGTAAAGTGAATTATATGGCAGTCTTGCTGGGGAATATAGAAGTGCGAAAGGAAAGGCTGTAGGGTGTTAATTTTTTCGTAGCAAGCAACAAAATATAAATACCTGTTAATGAACTGTACACATTTAGCAGTTAGGAAGGCAAAAATTAACCAAACATTTTTGTAATTCAGAAGTGCAATCAAACAAACACTTTAATAGCATCAGGACAAATCAAGACACTTTCCATGTTGATGCACAAATAAATATTCAGTGAAACACGATTTCAACACATCATTTGTGTGCAAAATAGGTATATCAGTAAAAGTGTATTTCTGTGCACATTTAGTGACAATTTCAATGGAAAATGTGTTGTGTGGAAATGACAACGCGCTACCACACAATACTTTAGTTACATTAAAAACTTGCCCTCCTCGTGTCCAGTAAAGGTAGGTGGTTCGCGGGTTGCGGTTCTAAACAGTTTACGAATTTATGGTCTAGAGCCTTTTGAGCTTTATTTCTATAACCACCTCCACTCCTGTGTGGTTACAGGTGAAATAAGTTGCAAACGGGCTTGCATGCAACAGACAGAAAATGTACTCTCTGAAGATATTCATTGGGCTATGAAGTCTTTCATCCCCTATCTATGGAAATATAACCGTTTCCTAATTGTCTTTCTATTTTTTGCCGACGTGACGTGAGCTGTCCTTCCTTGTCTCAGATCCTCCTTGCTGGTCATTGCACAATTTGGCCTTCCCCCTACCTTTTCATTTTTGGTGGGACTTCAGCTTACTATCCCCTCTAACTGCTTAAGCCTTTCCCCATGTTTTTCAAATCATTCTGCTTCTCGCTTCTTCAAACATTTCTCTTATTCTTTGCTTCTGTGTCTTCATCTCCCCAGTCTTCACCATTACCTTTTCTGCAGCTATTGAGCAGAGCCATTAATGAAATGCAGACTACAAGTTCCTTCCATTAAGCCTTAAACTTTGTGTGTAGTATGCCACTGTAGCTGTTTATCGCGCAGTAACCACAGCATACTCTGTAGCATGAACAGAAGAGGCTTGCCAGAATGAAGGCAACTTCACCACATCTCATCCATGTGCAGCAAGGCTTCCAAAGTGGCCACAACACTGAGAACAGCCGAGGACTATAAGGATTATCCCGTAAACCAATTAACTGATGCAATGGGAGACTCTAAAAAACATCATGGCTTGGATTCCTCAGACGCTCTGTAGCATTTCTCCTTGTAGTCGAACTACAGCCCACATTTACTACTAGCAAATGAAGTTAAGACAGCGTATGGCCTGACGCTGGAACAGGAAGCACCTATAGCATTACTGATTGAAAAGTGGGTGGTGGCTGCTATCTGCAGCCAATGCAAATCACCTCTTATAAACCACCGTGTGAATGCTTTATTCTGAGCTGTTTTGGGCTGCATATATAATACTTTGGTGCTTTAAAATTCTCCTGGTTCTTTTTAATGCCATAATTCTAGTCATTTGTCTCTGTTTCACTGCACATTTCTGCCACTGAGCTGTTCATGATCTAAACTAGAGAAGTCTGTTAATAGGGGCCACTGATAAAGGAGTAAAGCAGATCTCATCGCCACACAATTGTTGTATGATTCTCACATTCTGACATGCTACTTTTCCCCCACATAGTAACCTGGAGGGTTTCCTGGAAGAATTTGCCGATATCTCCAAGGAGGACCAGATTAAGAAGCTTCATGATCTTTTGGGGCCTCACATGTTACGGCGCCTCAAAGCAGACGTCTTCAAGAACATGCCAGCCAAGACGGAACTCATCGTGCGGGTGGAGCTCAGCAACATGCAGAAGTAAGGTCACGCTCTTTACACACTAGCACTCCTCTCCGTAGCACGGGTCTCTTTACTAGTAGCTGCGGGGAGCGCTCTAGCAGTCCTCTCCGTAGCACGGGTCTCTTTACTAGTAGCTGCTGTGAGTGCACTAGCAGTCCTCTCCATAGCACGGGTCTCTTTACTAGTAGCTGCTGTGAGCGCACTAGCAGTCCTCTCCATAGCATGGGTCTCTTTACTAGTAGCTGCGGTGAGCGCACTAGCAGTCCTCTCCGTAGCACGGGTCTTTTTACTAGTAGCTGCGGTGAGCACACTAGCAGTCCTCTCCGTAGCACAGGGTCTCTTTACTAGTAGCTGCGGTGGGCACCCTAGCAGTCCTCTCCGTAGCACAGGGTCTCTTTACTAGTAGCTGCAGTGGGCACACTAGCAGTCCTCTCCGTAGCACAGGGTCTCTTTACTAGTAGCCGCAGTAGGCACCCTAGCAGTCCTCTCCGTAGCACAGGGTCTCTTTACTAGTAGCCACGGTGGGCGCACTAGCAGTCCTCTCCGTAGCACAGGGTCTCTTTACTAGTAGCCGCGGTGGGCACACTAGCAGTCCTCCCCGTAGTACAGGGTCTCTTTACTAGTAGCCGCGGTGAGCACACTAGCAGTCCTCTCCGTAGTACAGGGTCTCTTTACTAGTAGCCGCGGTGGGCACACTAGCAGTCCTCTCCGTAGCACAGGCCTCTTTACTAGTAGCTGCGGTGAGCGCACTAGCAGTCCTCTCCGTAGCATAGGTCTCTTTACTAGTAGCTGCGGTGAGCGCACTAGCAGTCCTCTCCGTAGCTCAGATCTCTTTACTAGTAGCTGCGGTGAGCGCACTAGCAGTCCTCTCCATATTACAGGGTCTCTTTACTAGTAGCTGCGGTGGGCACACTAGCAGTCCTCTCCGTAGCACAGGGTCTCTTTACTAGTAGCCGCGGTGGGCACACTAGTAGTCCTCTCCGTAGCACAGGGTCCCTATACTCGTAGCCACGGTGGGCACACTAGCAGTCCTCTCTGTAGCACAGGGTCTCTTTACCAGTAGCTGCGGTGAGCACACTAGCAGTCCTCTCTGTAGCATGGGTCTCTTTACTAGTAGCTGCGGTGAGCACACTAGCAGTCCTCTCTGTAGCACAGGGTCTGTCTACTAGTAGCTGCAGTGGGCACACTAGCAGTCCTCTCCATTGCACAGGGTCTGGATGGAACGTAATCTCTCTAGAGAGGGACTGCAATAGTTGATGTATGCAAGCTGTCACCCCATTGGAAAAAACTCCAGGAACGTTTTGAAGCCTAAGCTTTTGATAAATAAATATTGTCACTGGGTACACTTGTAGAGATGGGCCTTCATTTTCAGCTAAAAGTGAATTAGATCATTTTTGCATTTTACAGAATTCATCTAAAAAGGTAAAACCTCAGGAAAATTTATAGAATTAAGGAAACATTCATTAACAAGCTTTGGCAAAGCCACTAGGTCTTAGCTCTTAAATACAGACCTATAGGCTTTGCCATTTTTTTTTACTATCGCATGCATGCACATGTGTGAAGATGCATGCACCTTCATGAAGGGCAATTTTGGAATAAGTGTTCTAATAAAGAAAGCTTTTCCAAATTTGAAACTGTTGTCACGAAGCATGCACATGTGTAATATGTGCATGCGCAGTGACACCGCAGCCATTTCTAATTTACCTATCTAGCATGACGGACGTTGGCAATACATCGGTAAATTAAAATGTTAAGAAAAGCGAAAAAAATGTGTGAAGCACTCACCACAAGTGTGCAAGCAGCACTGCATTACTGTGCAACTGCCATGCCCTCTTACAAAAAAAAACATATTTAAAGGCAGTGGGAGATAAAAAGATAGCCCAAACCGAGGAGTAGGGGTAAGGTATGAAAAGTGAGAAAACCAAAAAAGGATGGGAAGGGCTGGGTGAAAGTGAGGGGGGAGTCAGTACAGGGAGGAGAGAGCAAGAAAACAAGTACAGTCAGTGGAGTGCTGAAAGTAAAAGAAAAATGTTGTTTTCTGAAAGTAAGCAGTATAAGCAATGGAAGGACATTTTATGTTATGTAATGTTGTGTTATGTGTATTTGCAAAGCACACTACTACTGATGAGGGTAAACTATTAATGAGCTGCTTCGTGTGCCTAGCCCTGCCTATGGTAGGTTGGTTAATTGAAAAGCCAAGTCTTTAGCTCCTTGTGGAATTCAAGAACAGAGGAAGAGGCTCTAAGGTGGAGTGGGAGGCCATTCCATGCTTTAGGAATGATGTAAGAGAACACCTATCCTCCTGATCCGGTTCTATGCATGTATGGGATGTGTGCGAGTAGAAGTCCTGCGGAGTGGAAGTGGCTGGTGGAACTAGATGCAATTGTTCATGTATGTGGGGCCTAAATTGTGTAGTGCCTTGAGTGTGTGTGAGGAGTTTGAAATGAGCACGTTTGTATGTCCGGATCCAGTGGAGCTCCCTGAGGTGTGGTGTGTTGAGAGTTCAGTGTGTGAGGTTGAGGATGAGTCTGGCTGCTGAGTTCAGGATGGTTTGTAGTCTTCTACCGAGTTGCTTAGTGATCCTGGCATAGAGGGTTCTCCTGTATTCCAACTTTCTGGTGACTAGGGCATGAGTGACCGTTTTTTTTTGTAGTGTTGCTTGGGAGCAATTTGAAAATCTTCTGCAGCATTTTCAGGGGGTGGAAGCAAGAGGCAGTGACTGTGTTGCTTGTGCAGCCATGCCCAGTTTGCCGTCGATAACTATTCTGACGTTCCTGGTGTGGACTCCAAGTTCAGCCGCCCACCTGTTGGAGTCCCATGGTGAGGTGTTTTTGCCAATGATCACTATTTTTGTCTTGTCTGTGTTGAGCTTGAGACAGTTGGCTTTCATCCAGTTAACGACTTCAGTCATGCCGGCGATTAACTTGTTCTGTGTATTCATGGGTCTTATCTGATATGGAGAGCATGACTTATGTCGTTAGTGTAGGAGAGGATGTTGATGTTGTGTGCTTGGATGACGTTGGCCGGAGGGATCATGTATGCATTGAAGAGGGTGAGGCTGAACGATGAATGTTGAGTCACTCCACAGATGAGTTTGCAGGCTTCCGAGGAGTAAGATTGTAGGCTGAAAACTTGTGTTCTATCCTTTAAAAAGTAGCCGATCCAGCGGAGAGCTGTTCCTTGGATTTGTTCTCTTAGGCGAAGCAGATCAACTGTGTAATCCACAATATTTCTCTTTGTAGTATTGGTCTGCTATTGTCCAGGTCTTCTCTTTTGTTAATCTTTTCAGTTAACAAAATTACATGTTACAGATGATTTAATCTTCTCCAGCAATGGATATTTCATAGATTCACATGCTTATAACATTCGCCGTTGTCAAAGTGAGAGTTCTTAGGTAACTTGAAAATAGCATTATAAAGCACTGACAGCTGAAAAGGCTATATGCAATGCCCACTTTGTTAGCACATCCACCACATTCAAAAGGTCCACACCTTTCATTAATGAGTTGAGAGCGCTCCCTGTTTCACTCTTCCCAGAGGTCTTCACTTCTGTGATTTCTACTTCATGTTGTGTGGAAGGGAGGTTCATAGCTTTGCTCTTTCTTCAGCTACAGCTAAGTGAATGTTTATACCATTTCTTGGACTTTTGGTGTACTCCTACCCTACTGCCCCAAAAAAATGGCAACAATGAAGAAATCTAAGAGAAGCCTTTATAAAGCTTGTGATTCCTGAGGAAAAATGAATTTTCACTGATGATCATCACAAGAGATGCATTTACTGCTTTTATCTAATTCACAAAGCCAAAGACTGGAAAATCTGCAGAACATTCTTTGTCAAAGCCCTTAATGCCTGTGAGGAGAGACTTTTTGAGTGATTTTACAAAATGAAGCATCTGAACACCCCTCTTCAGGGGGTGTATCTGAAGCTAGTTAGAAAAAAGAGATCCTGGTGCCTCTACGGCAACATCTAGGCTTATGGAATCTTCCTCAGAAGAACACAAGCAAAAAATACACCAAAGAGCCCTCAAAGGTCCAGAACTATCTCTTCCCCTAAGCAAGAGTGAAGTAAAAGGTGTTCTCCGACCTCTCTGCTCACTGAAACATTAAAGGTGGTCCCACGTCAAAGTTAAGCTTGTCAGCGATTACCATCGAAGATCCTTCGTCTACACCTCTGAATGTGGGTAAACAGCATGCTAGCCCACATGAAGTAAAATCAGAGTCCAAGTCACTGTTGATGTAAATACAGACTACAGACCCATCAATTGTGGACCCGTCAGTAACTCACTAATCAACGACTGAACCATCGGTGGTACAAAAACCATTGACAACGCTCCCGTCAATGATACCATCGTCATAGAGTATATCAACTAATTACACTTGAGCATACCTCTTTAAGCAAAACTCACCCTCAGCTTCTAGAATAGTTTCTAGGCACAGAAGCAGAAGAGAAATCAGGTCCAGATTATACTTTTTAAATAGCTTATTGTCCACAATTCAGGAATAGCAAATGCCAGGACTCGGAGGGAGATCCGGCTTGTTCCCGGGACCCACAGCCTGAAGCATTTTGCCCAAACTTCCTTCTTTAGCATTGGGAAGAAAGAGAATATTATGACCACCACTATGATCCTTAGGAGTCACTGTATGAGGACTGTGAACAGAGGTCAATGATAAGGGTGCCAGTAGACCTTATTAATGATCTAGTCCACATCATGACAGACTATTACTCACGTTTTCTGACTAGTTCCCAGCAGCCCATTCCGCCTCAGCAAACACAACCTGTCTTGCACCTTCACTACGGATACCACAGGTCGGCAAACAGCATCCCCCTAAACCCCCACGTCAGCCAGTGCCACCATTTTTAGGCTTATTTATATCCCAAATCCAGGTGGAAACGTCTGTTGATGATCAATATACGGATGTGGAAGAGGACAAAATATGCCCAACTGATGTGATAAGAGGAGAAAAATGGGATGATTATATCCTACCTGTTATGAACCCAACAACACCTCCGACTATGGATTCACCACCAGATAATACTGGCAGGTTTCATTCACTGATGCGTAGGGCTGTGAGAAAGTTTAACTTACCCTTAACGGTTAAGGAAACTGATTGTTTCTTGTACAGCTTCAAGGAAGCAGCAATGAAGTCAGACTTGATGATTCCCTTGTGGATCACTTCTGGCAAGAAGCGATAAAACTGATGAAAACACCAGCTTTGATGGCAGCGGTAGTACCACGAATAGACCAGAATGCTAAATCCCTGAAAACTCACCTCTTCGCCTCCTGGGTCATCATAAAGCAGACTCGTTTGTCATGAAAACGGTACAGCAGCAGTCCAGAAACTCGAGGGCACCTTGTGCAGTATTGCTTGATTGTGAAGATTGCAGAATGGACAAGGCGAGGGAAAAGGTTTCCTCTATGGCTTCTATGTCAATACAAAACTGCTGTCAGGGACTGTCCGGGACTATGTGGGGAACACAGTCAGGGACTTGGGCAAGGACTGGGAACTGGGTAGAAACTTACTCAGAAAGAGGAGTACAGTGCTTCCCAGGATCATATAGGGAGTCAGAGCAGAAAAGGGAATCCAAAGGGGAAGCCTGTACAAGTGAATAAGATGGGTAAGACTCAGAAATGAAGGACACTCACGAGGGAATTTAGCATTCAGACTAACTACACCCAGGACAGATGTGCAAGACATATATATAATACAACATTAACAATAAATGGTAAAACCGAAGCTCAGTACGTTTCTCACCCACAATTGCTGTTACAGATACTGACTGCAAATACCCACATGTAGGATATGCATGCACAGGCAGGGTCTGTGGAGCTTATACCTATGGTGATGTTATAAATGCAACTCCAAGACAATACTCACAGTGAACAAGAAGCACCACCTAGGTAGTCAGCTGTGCCCACGGATCCTGGCGATCAAACAGGAACATGCAAGGCAGTACAGCAAGGGGGTAGAACTAAACACAAGCACAATAGACAAGGAGCTAGCAAGGAGGAGTGCTTAACAGGAAAGGAAGGAAATCACAGGGCACACGTGGCAGAATGCAAGTAACAAATGTACAGGGTAATAGAAGCAAGACAGCAGAATAGAAAGTCAGCAAACTAGGAACTGGAACCAAGAAAATGGGAAGAAAGGCAGGGACTGGAAAAGGATATACAGAAGGGGAGGCTACAAGGGTATACTAGAATAGTGCAGATTCAGAAATCAAGAAAACAAAGTAGCATAGAAGGCAGTGCTGGGGCAGGAACAAGAATTGAGCTAAGGCTCAGGAGTCAAGGTAGCACTGCAGGGAGTGCTGGTTCAGGAACAGGGAATTACTAAAACTTGTGGAGTCAAGGTAGCACTGCAGGGAGTGCTGGTTCAGGAACAGGGAATTACTATAACTCAGGAGTCAAGGTAGCACTGCAGGCAGAGCTAGTTCAAGGAAACAGGAAATAGATACAGCTCAGGAAAGGAGTCAAGAGAGCAGTGTAAATCAGGAACAATAAATAGCTGAAGCCCAGAAACAGGGACAAAAAATAACTATAGCTCAGGAACTCAAGAAACAAGGTAGCACTGCAGGCAGTGCTAATTCGGGAGAAGGGAAACTGCTGCAGTTCAGAAACAAGGAATGCTAAGGCTCAGGAGTCAAGGAAGCACTGCAGGCAGTGCTAATTCAGGAATAAGAAAAACAGCAGGAGCTCAGGAACAAGGAATAACTAAATCTCAGGAAACAAGAATATTAAAGGCTCAGGAAACACTGGAACAAGGATCGGTCTCACCGGTACACAGCTACAATAACCAACCTTGGCCTGAAGGGAGCTGGGGCTTAAAGGAGCTCACAGTAATCACATGCATCAGGTGTGAGCAGGCCAGCAGCAGCCAGCCACAGGTAAGCTGAATTCCTCCACCCATCCTTGGCCTGCAGGGGTGGAGACGAAGCAGTGAGCAGGGAATTCTAGGTAATGGAGTTTCAGGCATGAGCAGGATGGCTTCCATAAAACCCGGCGTGGATTGGGAATGGAGGTCAATTCCCAAACAGTGTTCAAATGGCAGGAAGTCAGTATATACATGAAGGGGAAGGTCTAGAAGCTTATTACAACACTGGATAGTCCCACAGTTCACCCCCCTGGTGGTGGACACGAGAACGCAGGGAGCAAGTCATGACACTGCTAATGCCATGGGAGTTGTAGGCAGATATGACAGGCAACTGTGTTCTGGCATAGCCCCGTGTTTAGACTTACTGCCGGTGGATTAAAAAATGGGAAGTGAAAGATATCCTACATTAGAGAGAAAAATCATTGGTTGTACCGATAAACTCAACAATGGGCATATCAATTAATGGATCAGGCAACTCACCGGAGCAGCTGTTTTCAATAGGCAAGGACAGTTAAGAGCTACCTCATTGAGGCTAGAGGCGTAAAATAACATCATGGACATTCCATCCAATGGAGAATATCTATTTGGTAAGCATGTGGGCAATGCACTGCAAACTATCAACGCACACACATACACAGCCAGATCTCTAGTCACCCTGCAACAAAGAAAGCCTCAGTCCTTTTAAGGAAGAGTGAGAATGCAATCCTACCGAGGTTTTTACTCATAGATACACTCTAAACCAGCGAGACTGCCAACCCCAACTGTAGCATCAAGATTACATACTCCAACAGCAAAAACAATATTGTACCATCAAGATTACGTACCCTAGCAGCAAAACAATATCCTTATAGACTGGTGCAACAGCTCTACTCAAAGCAACGGCAAGTGCATAAATACTTAACAAATGAGGCAGAGTGCCAGGCGTCACTGTCAATTTCCTGGCACAGGATACCAAAATACAGATAACCAGTATGTCGAGCTCTGTAGTGGTCAGAATCTCTACCTTCTTCACCAATTAGAAGTCAATTGCTAAAGACAAATTGATACTAGATGTCATCCAGTAGAGTCATACACTAGAGTTTATATAAGACCGTCCAAATATTCTTCTGTCTTGTGTAAAACATAAACACCTGCACTTGTTGAAGACAAAATGCAAACCATGCTGGAGAGATAAGCTACAGTGCTGGCACCAAAACATCATCGCAATGTAGGATTATATTCTAAGCATTTCTATTGAAAAAGGAAGCTGCAGAACAATGGAGATCCATGCTAGATCTGTGTCAGCTCAATCTATACCTGAGAAAAGAGTCCTTCAGGATGGTCACACTCCAGGAAGTTTTACCACTACTTAATGAAGCACAAATTCATGGCATTATTAGATATCAAAGATGCATACTTCCACATTACCATTCACAGCAAACATAACAAATGTCTAAGATTTAAGGTAGCCCGTTGCCACTGCCAGTTTTTGGTGCTGCCCTTTGGCCTCCGTTCCGCACCTAGAATTTTACTAAATGTAGGATTCCAGTTGCAGCCACCTTCAATGTTTAGGCCATCAGGGATACTCTTACCTAGATGACTAGCTGCTCAAAGGCTCATCTGTAGAGTCTACCAACAACTTGACCGAAGCCTGCATCAGACTTCAATTGAAAAAAAAGCAAATCTTCTCCAATCCTGTCAAACAAGATTAACTTTTAGGGGCAATAATGGACAATAGGCAAGCAGGGGCATTCCCATTGACGGAGAGACACATGCCGTTATCAGCTCTAGCACAACACCTATTCAGATAAAAGGAAATAAAATGATGTCTCCTTAAAAGACTGCTAGATATGATGTCATCCTGCAGTGTGTTAATACCATTCTGTAGGCTGCACATGAGACCCATACAAGAGGAGCTGGACATGCAGTGGATCTAAATATCCGGCTCCTTCGAGGACAAGGTTATGGTAGCTACAAAGATGAATTAAGCTCTTCCCTGGTGGACAATATAGAATAATGTAGATTCAGGACTTACATTCCTTCAACCGCAATGTCAGCTTGTAGTCAACGCAAATACCTCAAAGGAAGGATAGGGTCCTGACACCCAAGAGCTGTCAGCAAGCGGACCAAGGACACCATGGGATAAATGCCTATACATAGACATAGCTCAGAGCAGTCAGGAGAGCACTACAGTCCTTTCTCCCAAGTATCTACAACTGAATGGTATTGATCTGAATGGATGTTCTACATAAACAAACAAGGTGGAACTCCCTCATATTCTCTCCACGGAACCACAAAAGCTGTTGCATTGAGCAGTTCACAACAGAATCACACATACAACATAGCATCTCCCAAGCAACAATCAAGCAGATTAACTCAGCAGAACATAGCAGGATTGTCACAAGTGGGAGTTAAGGGACAGTGTCCTAAATCAAATACCCCAGATGTGGGGAAACCAAAGATAGACCTTTTCACCAAGAACAACAAGAAATGCCTTTCTTATGCAAGCAGGCAACAACAACTGCACTCTTGGGGGAATACGGTTTTGACATAAATGGTACAAGATGTTTACCTTCAACATTATTCTCTCTCATCAAAGTAATAGCCAAAGTGAAAAGAGAACCATGCAGGCTGATTGTCCCTGCTCCCTCTTGGCTGAGAAAGTACTGGTTCTTGGATCTTCTACAAATGGCATAGGGCCCACTCATTTTGCTGGAGTCGAAATTGGATCTCCTAACCAAATGCCAGGTCCAGATTCTTCACTCCAATCCGCACTCTTGGTTCCTGGCTCCTAAGTACCATGGGTTTTGAAAGATAGATATTCCACAGGACTCTAAAGATATCTTGGCAAAAGCTAGAGCTCTGTCAACTAAATGTACTGCAAAATGGGAAAGGTTTTATGTATGATGTCACACTAGAGGATTTCATCCTCTCCGTAGTTAAAGCGGTTTGATACTACCATAACCTTCTAGAACTGGTAGAGTTGGGACTTAATCATACCTCAATCAGAGTTCATCTAAATAACAACAACCCTCACACCAACAGCCTCGTAATTGAATACAGTGCTTTTGTAGTTCATGTTAGACCCATTTGAGCTGATTTACAAGTCAAGCCTCAATAGTTTACATGGAAAACAGCATTAATCTTAGCCATACCATCAAGAAGAGTAAGTGAGTGAGATTCACTCTTTTACTGTCAAAGAGCCTTTCCTACAGTTTTCAAAAGGCAAGGTCATACTATGGACTAGCCCCAAGTTCAAAACTAAATTACCCACCTAAGTTAACCTCTGTGAACTAGTAATGCTGAAAACATTATTTTAAAATCTTACAAGCCCAGCTGAAAGAGCTCCGCAGTCATTCGACATCAGAGGATGTCGCAGATTGTATTTCAATATAACTAAGCATATAAGAAAATCCAATATGCTTTAGTGTCCTTCTCTACACCACGTAAGGGCCTCCCAATCACAAAACAGGGAATATCGAGATGAGTACCTGTGACAATAATGTTATGTCACACAAAAGCATGAAGGCCTTTAAAACACATTGTTAAAGCCCATTCCATGAGTAACGTGGCCACTTCATCAGCGCTCCTTTGAAATGCCCCTGATAGATATTTGCTGAGCAGCAATGTGGAGGAGAGCACGCACATTCACAAGACAATATTGCCTGAAATCAGCTTTAGACAGAGATGCAGCTGTTGTCATGTGTTCAAATAAGGTGAGCCTTTCTTTTCTATCCCGCCATCCTCGCCTGATGTACATATTGATTTGGTGATGTTAACACTGCTTACTATTCTGATTCATGCATCTGAATTTAGGAAGGAGTCAATGCTGGATTAAAAGCAAGTTACCTACCTTTTTCTGATAGAGAGTTCCAGCCAAAGATTCCTCACCTTTGAATATTCCCCAGCCATCAGACTAGATTGGGAAACTTTTCAGCAGTTCGCTACGTACCGGAATGTGGCGCTGTGCAGCTCCTCACTGATGCTGTTTCGCTCCGGAAATGACATGTGGGGCCTATTTAGATGTCAGTTACTTTCCTTCTGTGCAACCAGACATGGATCCAGAGCTCCTTCTCGTCTCTCAAAGACACTTATCTCAATATTTTCCACAAATTTTCTTCAGAGTGCAACGGACTTCACCCCCTAAAATTACTGGTTTCAAACCCTGTAGGAACTGTCGCAAACAAATGTCTTTGCCTAGGGTTGAGCCATGACTCCAAGGCCTGCAGCGCCGGAAGGCCATCAGGGATTGCGAGGCAAAACTTTACAGCACCAAACCCGAGAAGACTCCATGCCTGGACCATTCTAAGTCAGGCTCCATGTCCAAGGTTCAATTTCAGTACTGTTCCCTTTATCAACAGAGCAGCTACAGAGGTTAATCTTTCTTGTGCTTCAAGTCATCAGGTCAGTGTAAAACACAAAAAATCAAAGCAGGATTCTGCTCCCTCATGCCACTTGCATTCGTCCTGTGCAAGCCTGGGGCTGGACCACCCTTCTCAATCTTGCTTCTGAAGTCGTCTGACTTCAGAGCCAATCCTGTAGCTGATTCTAGCACAATCTGAGTTTCCAGGACCTTCAGCCATGCTACATCAGATCGAAGAGCTCCGCGCCGCCATGCTCTGGCTCTTTGGATCTCTGCCAGCTCTGTCTGGCGCACCTTCAGGCTCCAAGGAGCTGGGAGGCCTTTTACCTGGAATACCGCCAGGGGATTGCCCTCGATGCCAGCTGAGTCCTCCAAACCTATCTTGCCTCCAGCTCTTGTTCGGACTCTGCTTCCATCATCCCAGACCCATGCCGTATCCAGGCACATCGACACTGATGCCTGCCTCTCCACCTGAGGATGCGACCCTCATTGCTCTCTCTGATGCCGAGTCAATGCTGGTCCGACTTTAAAAGACGTCCTGGTCAAGGCTTCCCACACTTGAATTAACAACGTGGTCACCAACACTCTCTTCATTCCTTTTTTGGGACTGATTCGGACAATCACTGTAATTTCCAGTGATGAGTTCGCTCAGTACTACAGAGATGACAATTGGTAGGAGTACTTACAGGAGGTTATTGGTCTCAATTTTCAATTTGATTGATTTAGATCTCTTACAAGATAAACAATTATACTAAATACATAATTCCATCTCTTTTTATAAAAATCTTCTACAAACATATTTTTTAAATCTCATTTAAAACATGAATAAAACAGATTTCATAAATGTGTACAATTTATAACAAGCAAATTCATTCAGTGGGCATTTAAAAAAAGAGATCAGGTCTGTGGATGAGGAGAGGTTATATCTAAAAACAATGGATTTTATAAAACGATTTATAGCCTCTACTACCTCCTTATTGGAACATTAACATAAAACACTCACTTTTTACCTCCTTGGAGACCGGTGTTTTGTCTCCCCCTGGACCAGCCATGGAACAATCCAATTCCCACACCATGGTGATGCGTAGGGCAGCCAAAGTGCTTGAACTCCAGCTCCCCACCCTCGAGGTTAAAACCAGTGTCTCAACAGAAGTCCTCCAAGTGGGGCAAATATAGTCTGAGCCCCTTCTTCTATTTAACGAGGCACTGACAGATATCTTATTGTGGGCTTGGGCCAAACTTAGTTCTGGATCCCCAGTCAATCAAAAAATTGCCACCATCTTCCTTCTACTCGCGACCCGTTTTATTTCTGCAGCACCTCTCACGGGAAACCCTAGTGGTGCAGGCAGCTCTCATCCCAACACATTCCTCACCAGTCCCCCTAGTAGGGAATATAAGCAAGTGAAAATATTCGGCAAACGTATCTTTTATTCTACCAGCTTGGCCCTCTTCACTGTTAATGTCAGGTACTTGATGGGGCGTTGCTCACATGCACTTTGGGATTCTGTGGCCCAAGTCCTCCCTGGTGTGCTGAAAGACCTTCACCCTGTGCTATCTCAGGCAATGCAAGATGGTCATGATGCAGTCAAGTTCACTATTCATTGTAGCCTGGTCACCACCGATTCCATCAGGCAGGCCATAGGCACCAACGTTGTCATTTGCCACCATGTGTGGCCGCAACCGACTGGGTTCTCCAGTGATGCCCTTTGATGGGACTGTTCTGGGACAAAGCTTATTCTCCTCACAAGTGTTTTAAAGAGAGCAGGGCTACTGCTAGCTCTCTTGGCCTTTCCGCCCCATCTCACCGACCACACAGTTCCATTGCTCCCTTTGCGGCTTTGGCTGAGGCGCCCCTTACCACCAAATTGTTTAGCCTCCGCAGGGAACCTAGCAGTTTTGTGGCACAGACCATGGTGCCTACCAACCCCGCACCCAAGGTCAGCATGCCACCCAGCCCGCTGGCCTTCCTGCAGAACCACCTGTCAAACCTCTTTAGTGTGCGCTTGCAGGGACACAGCCACCCGGTGGGAGGCAGAATCCATGGATTCTTACTGGCTCCTTCAGATTGTTCACAGGAGCTATGCATTACACTTTCTATCCTCTCCACCGCAGATTCCACTGTCACCTCAGCAGCTGATGGAGGACGAACTCTCTATTGCAGGAAGTGCAAGCCCTTTTGGCCAGGAGGGTGCCGGTGCCAGAAGTAGGATGTGGTTGTTAATTCCACTACTTTCTGCTGCCCAAGAAGAATGGAGATCTTCATCCTATTTCAGACCTGTACCTTCTCAATGCCTTCCACCCGAAGGAGGAATTCAAAAGCTCAACGGGGCCTACAAATTTGTGGTTTGGTTCAGCACATGCCAGATTGACCCCCTACAGGCCAAGTTATCTGATGCTCTTTTGTTTTTTCTGTCTCTTGCCTGGCAAGTCTTTGCTTTTTGTGAAGTTATTATTATTATTATTATTTATATTTTGTAGAGTGCATGGTTTCCAGGTGCTCAGCTGATACAGTAAGGTGGTCACTCCAACGTGAGGTCACTCAAAAGGGGAATTTAAAAAGCGTTTGGGGATGGAAACAGCCAGGCTTTTAAGAGTTTACTGAACATCAAGAATGAATCGTATTCTTTCATTGATGTAGGCAGATTATTCCAGAGACTTTGTCCAAGTTAAAAAATTGCCCAGCCTCTTTGTTGGGATTTTTTGAATCTAGGAATTAAGGCCAGCCTCAATTGGCTGAAGCATAGCGAGCGTGCCGGGGAGTACCCAGATACCAACAATTTCAGATAGAGAAGACTGGTTTATGCTAAGCATTTGTGCATTTAGCACAATGCTTTCAATTGCACGCTCTGCTCAGTCGGTAGCCTGTGAAGAGTCCTTGGCAAACTTAGAAGAAAACTTGGGGGGCGCAACAGAATGCATGCTGCAACATTTTGAATTATCTGGTGGCACCATGTAGGTATTTTGCTACTCCCAAATACAGGACATTCCCGTAGTCCAACCTAGAAATAACTAGGGCCTGGACAATGGTTCTCTGAGCAGAAGTGGGGAGACAGTACATTATCTTTCTTAGCCACTTCAGTATGCCAAAGCAGGTGGCTGCCACCCTGCTAATTGGCTAACTCATAGTGAGTTTATTGTCCAGCAGAACGCCAAAGTTCTTTACAACTAGAACTGAGCTGGGGGGAGTACCCATGCTTGCTGGCCACAGACGGGAACCCCAATCGATAGAGGGGTTACCCAGCAGCAAGACTCCTGTCTTGTCTCCATTCAACTTTAAAAAGTTGACATTCATCCAAGAAGAAACTTGGGTGAGAGACAAGTCCAAAGCCAATTCATTCTGGTTATCCTTGGATGACAGAGAAACCACAATATGTGTATCATCAGCATAGGAAAAGAGTGCAAGGCCACCATTCTCCACTATCTCTACCAATGGTCTAACATATTGATTGAATAGCAGAGGACTCAAAGTGGATCCCTAAGGCACACCAGAAGTTAAACAATGTGGTTTAGACCAATGTTGTTTAGTATGCACCTGAAAGATGCAATTGTGCAGGGAAGTTTTTAACCAGAATAAGACAGTTTCTCTTCCAGGGGATTCTCATCAATAGTCATAAGCACTGAATAGTCCCCGCCCACGTGCGGGACCCCGGAACATATACAAAAATACATACATATGTGTATGTTTAAGCAAAAAAGTACGGAGTACCTCCAAAAACATATATATAAATGTATACATATATACACATGCAGCCTATTATACCTCAAATAGCCTAATATGCCAAAATAACATGGGTTTCTCATCAAGAAAAATAATTTTGCATATAAATACTGTAATAGAGAACATACACTCCAATAATGTTCCAAGACAGCCCTTTATTTTCAGTGAAATAAATAAATAATAGCAGGCAAATTAGCCCATAGGCTGTATAGATAAAAAAACCATCACAGTACAAAAACAAAAAAAACTTGTCACCGTGCCTCTAGGACCTCCAGGAGCACCCTGCTCCCATCATGCACCACAGGTGACAGTTAGGTCAGTTCTTTTTTCCGGCTCCTTCTGTGAGGATCCTGGAGCATTGAGCTCGTCAATTTTTGATTATTCTAGTCAGAAATTGGTTTATTTCATCTCTACCTGACATTTGTGACTGCTGATAACCTTTTTAGTTATTTTCTGACAGTTTTGAGAGCTATTTTCTGTCAGAAATGCCAGCTTTATTTAACAAATGTCCTTCCTGTGGGAAGAAATGGGCAAAATCAGACCCACACTCTGTTTGCATTGTGTGTTTGCCATCATCACACAATCCAGAGATATGATATTAATGCCAGCAATTCTCCAGAAGATCTCTGCGTGACAGGGAGAAGATAAGACTACATGCCTTACTGGCGAGAGGAAAAGGATATTCTAAAAGTGGTCTTGAGAGCAATCCTACCTTTAAAGAGCCCTCCTCTAAGGAAAGACACGGTAAACGGCGTCTATCAGCTTTTCCAGCATCTAAAAGGAAACAAATTCCTGATTGTTTACCGTCGGCGTCGAAATCAATGTCGGAAAAGCAAGCAAGGCATGCAACGACGTCAAGGGACAGATCGCCGTGGAAGCGACCAGAGCCTCCGTCACCGAAAAGTAAGTCGACGTAGAGGCATTCTACTTTGGGCTCGAAGTATGTTGGTCCCAAGAAACCTAAGTCGACGTCCAAGTCTGGGTTGACGTCGAGAAAACATCCGTCGACGTTGAGACACCGGTCAGTGTCTGATCTCCACCACCGTCACGATGGTCGACGTCAAGAGGATTGACGCAAGGCTACAGGCGGTCAACGTCGAGGACTCCACCGGAGTACCATAGACAGTTGACTTTGAGGAGACCGACGTCGGAAGATACCACTGCAAGGCGTCGGTCGACATCGAGGACTCCATAGCAGTCTCATAGACAGTCGAGGAGACCGACGCCGAGGACATCTTCGCACAGACATACGTCCCCTAAGGCCTCGCCGCATAAACGGTCAACTTTGAAGGCAGCACAATCCGTGTCGTCGGCGAGAGGGCATTGTTCGACATCGAGGAAAGAAAATCCTTTGGTTCCATCAGGGGAAGTGCCAGAAAGGCCGAGGTCGACGTTGAAGACCATACGGTTGATATAGAGGGAAGTGTCATCTTGGCCGGGCATTAATATTGTGTAGATCACACTGGAGGGTTCTCCGGTTCCGGGAGAGAAAACTTCTCCTGTCAATCTTTCCCCAAGATGGCTAGAGAGTGTTCGACACTGGAAGGTTCCACACAGAAGTCCGGGTTCGGATTTCTCCTGAACGTACTCTCCCTCCAGGGTCTCTGCTGGGCCTCTTCCTACTGCATCCACAAGGGCTTCTCCACGCAGTTCCCAGAGGAGAGCTCGTTCTCCATCGGCTCGTCGCTCATGATCCAGGACACGGGGACGATCTGGATCTCATCCTTCTTCCACCCCAAAAAGAAGGAGATGGATGACCCCATTATGTTCCACATCCTCGAGATCTTCTATGAGACTATTCACCAACATTGTCTGCGACACCTCCAGCCAGAATGTTCCCAATTGATGATATAGGGACTTTTAACGAGGTTCTATGCCGGGTGCCAGCAAATTAAACATTGATATGTCGGCACCAACGGTTTCTTTATCAGTCATATTTGAAACCCTTCTCCACAGATCCTCGGCAAGGCCTCTGCTTCCTGTGGTCCCAGGTCTGCTAGAACTAGCGATGCAGACTTTTTTGACTCCGGCTAAAGTGGGCTCAGCTCCCCCACGTATTTCCAAGAAGTACAAGGCCCCAGATCAGGATCCACTGTTTCTTCGATCGGATCCTCCTCCAGATTCGGTCGTAGTGGCAGCAGCCAGGAAAACACATTCAGTGGCAACATCCTCCGCAGTCCCTCCGGAGAAGGACAGTAGAAACATGGACTCGCTGGGCAAAGGTATGTGTAACACATCGGCATCAGTAATGAAGGTGGCTAGTGCCTCGGCTCTCCTGGGGAGGTATGACCGGTCTCTCTGGGACTCTTTCACCCGATTCACGGAGAAGCTGCCTAAAGAAGATCAGCAAGACTTCCAAGAAATTCTACAGGAAGGCGGCTTGGTGGCAAACCAGGTCATTAGTGCAGCTGCTGATGCATCAGATCTGGCTGCTCATGGCTACTCCCATGGCATTTACTCTAGATGCTCAGCCTGGTTGCGTCTCACAGGGCTGAAACCTGATGCTCAGCGGAGAATTGTGAATCTCCCCTTCAATGGCACATCTCACTTTGGATCTCATGCAGATGATTAGATGTCCGAAATGGATGTATGTCGTTACAACGCATACTTTTACAACGCATGCACTTACAAAGCATTTTTTACAGCTCAACATCCACTACAACGCATTCCATTAAATCGCATGACACTACAACGCATTTTTAAAAACTACCTTTACAACGCATTCCATTACATCGCATACTACTTTTACAACGCATACCATTACAACGCATAATATTACTTTGCATTTAAGGTAAGTATTGGATAGTATAGGGGTAAAAATTACTATTCTTACTCCAGGGGGGCAACAGTAGGGTAAGTGTTGGATAGTATAGGGGTAAAAATTACTATTCTAACTCCAGGGGGTGCAACAGTAGGGTAAGTGTTGGATAGTATAGGGGTAAAAATTACTATTCTAACTCCAGGGGGTGCAACAGTAGGGTAAGTGTTGGATAGTATAGGGGTAAAAATTACTATTCTAACTCCAGGGGGTGCAACAGTAGGGTAAGTGTTGGATAGTATAGGGGTAAAAATTACTATTCTTACTCCAGGGGGTGCAACAGTAGGGTAAGTGTTGGATAGTATAGGGGTAAAAATTACTATTCTAACTCCAGGGGGTGCAACAGTAGGGTAAGTGTTGGATAGTATAGGGGTAAAAATTACTATTCTAACTCCAGGGGGTGCAACAGTAGGGTAAGTGTTGGATAGTATAGGGGTAAAAATTACTATTCTTACTCCAGGGGGTGCAACAGTAGGGTAAGTGTTGGATAGTATAGGGGTAAAAATTACTATTCTAACTCCAGGGGGTGCAACAGTAGGGTAAGTGTTGGATAGTGTAGGGGTTTTAATGTAATATTATGCGTTGTAATGGTATGCGTTGTAAAGGTAGTATGCGATGTAATGGAATGCGTTGTAAAGGTAGTTTTTAAAAATGCGTTGTAGTGTCATGCGATGTAATGGAATGCGTTGTAGTGGATGTTGCGTTGTAAAAATTGCGTTGTAAGTGTAGTGCGTTGTAATAGTTGCGTTGTAAAGGTTGTTCCCCGTCCGAAATGAAAACGGAGTTGGACACTCTGAAAGCCGTTGGACTGGAGAAACGAAAAGGAGTTTCGACAGAAGTTCCGTCCCTACGACCGGCGCTCTTTCCAGCAGAGGGTTCAGACCTCTCATTGGTCAATGCAGCATCAACATCAACCCGGGTCTCACTACCATCTGCGAAGGCCTGATCGAGGAAGGGGAGCTGCAAGACAAGCATCTTTTGCAACTAAACAATCGGCAAAACAATGAGCTATGGTTTCCTCAATTCCAGTTAACCACTCCGGTGGGGGGAAGTATTATGTTTCATCTGGACGAGTGGAAGAAAATAATAAAAGACAAGTGGGTACTGAATATTGTGCAGAATGGCTATTTGCTCAGATTCAAACCCCACCTCCATCAGTGGCTCCTCGAGAAAAAAATCTCCAAAAATAACACTAATTGCAAGTGGAAATGAACAGTCTTCTGCAGAAAGATCCCATAGAAACAGTCCCCGTTCCACAACGAAGGCAAGGAATCTATTCTCGTTATTTTCTGGTACAGAAAAGAGGCCCTGCCAGAGAGTACAGACCAATACTCGACCTGAGGATTTTAAACAAATTCATCCGCAAAGAAAAATTTCGGATGTGAGCACTGCACCAAGGGGACTGGATGTGCTCCATAGACCTGCAGGACGCCAACTCTCATGTACTGGTTTCCAAGAAACATCGGAAATTTCTGCAGTTTCAAGTTGTGCTCCAGCACTTCCAGTTCAAGGTTCTCCCGTTTGGGCTCAAATCAGCACCCCGCACATTTTCGAAATGCATGGCAGTAGTGGCAGTTTTTATTTGCAAACAAGGCATATTCATATATCCTTATCTGGACATCTGGCTACTGAAGAGCTCGTCACCCACTCTGCTTCAGAGTCATCTCCCATACTGCCTTCAAATACTGAGCAATCTGGGCCTACAAGTCAACTACAAAACATCTATCTTCAACCCGATCCAAAAGTTCCACTACCTGGATGTTTCTCTGGATTCCGCAAGAGCAAGCGTATAACCTTCGGAGGAGAGGTTATCCTCAATCCGCGAGAAATGCCTCAATCTTCTCCTTTCTCAGCATCCCACAGTCAGGCTCGATGGCATCATCATCTTCATCGTGCCAAACGCCAGATTACATATACCTCCTCTGCAGCAATCTCTGGAAGACCAATGGACCCAGATATCGGGTCGCTAGGAGGACCGTGTGTTTCTCCTCCAACCGGCCAATGATTCCATCAGATGGTGGATGAAGTGATCCCATCTGCTGAAGAAAGTTTCACCAGGACCGACCTACTCAGACAATCATCACAGATGCTTCCCTCCAAGGTTGGGGGGCTCATATGGGTCCTCTCCAGGTGCAAGGGCTTTGGTCAGAGGCAGAACAATGGTTCACATCAAACTCTTAGAACTGAGAGCTGTACACCTAGCACTTAAATCACTCTTCCCTTCTTTTCAGTCGTGTTCCCTGTTGCTTCAAATGGACAATACCACAACAAAGCATTATCTGAACAAACAGGGGGGAACCTGGCCGAGTCCTCTCTCTCTGGAGTCTCAGACCATCTGGAAATAGCTTCTCACAAGAAATCTGACCATTGTGGCGATTCATCTCCCGGGAACTCTCAACGTGCAGGCAGACGCCCTAAGTCGGGACTTCGTCGAAGCTCACCACTGGGTGCTAAACAACGAGGTCGCGCAGGACATTTTCCACCATTTGGGAGTGCCTAACATTGACCTGTTTGCAAACGCGGCAAAAGCAAAATGCCCCATCTTCGCATCCAGGTTTCACCAACCAGGGTCACGGGCGAATGCGCTGTTGATAAAATGGTCTCAGACATTACTTTATGCTTTTCCACCAATCCCGTTGATACCCACAGTGGTTAACAAGTTCTACTGGGCCAAGACCAGAATGATACTGATAGCACCAGAATGGCCTTGTCAGTGGTGGTACCCGGACCTTCTTCATTTATCAGAGGTTCCACACAGGAGGTTACCATGCCGACCAGACTTGCTGTCCAAGAACGAGGGGAAGGTGTTCCATCCCAACTTCTCATCCCTACGATTAACAGCATGGCTCCTGAAGTCTTTCAATACAGACACTTAGACTTGCCTTCTGACTGTATAAATATACATAAAGAAGCCAAAAGACCTTCCACCAGAAAATCGTACGCTTTCAAATGGAAGAGATTTTACTTATGGTGCATGGACAATGGTCATGATCCCGTTCGGGGTCAAAAGCAGGTGATCTTACTGTATTTGCTGTACCTGGCCAAATCTGGCCTTCAATTTTCCTCTATAAAGGTCCATCTAGCAGCTATCATGGCATACAGAAAGTCTCCTATACAGGGTTTCCTTTTTAGGTCTCGCCTACGCGTGCTTGTGGTGGCATACGTCTTGCGGGAGTGCGCACAGCCACGCGCCACATGCACGAGTATGTGCTTTGGCAGCCATGCGCCACAAGCACGTGTATGTGCTTTGGAAAAAGAGCACACTCTGGCTTCCCCGCGCACGCATGCACACACTTATCCGCGCATACTTTAAAATCATCAGCATTAGTGAATGCGTCTTTTGCTTTTAATTCCGGTTTGCTTTAAAAGCCAGCTTCCCCACACGAGCATACTTTAAAATCGTCAGCATTAGTGAATGCGTCGTTTGCTTTTAATTCCGGTTTGCTTCATACTTTAAAATCGTCAGCATTAGTGAATGCGTCTTTTTCTTTTAATTCCGGTTTGCTTTAAAAGCCAGCTTCCCCGCGCGCACATACTTTAAAAGACTTAGCCTTGCAGAAATGTGCTTTTCTATCTAATTTCCTTTCAAACCATTCCACTTTGCTATGGAAGCCTTAGTACGGATGTTTTTATGTCATTTTTGGGGGAAATATCGTCAGCATTACTGAATGCGTCTTTGAAAAGAATATCGTCAACATTAGTGAATGCGTCTTTGGAAATATCGCCACCATTTTTTAGTTATGCTATATTTTTATAAAACGTGAGTCGTGTGCTTGGGAATATTGTCATTCACCCAATGTTTGTTAAATGGATGCTTTTGAAAAACAAGCATTGGCATAGCCAATAGGTCTCGCCTTTGGGACCTTATAAGTGTTTTGCCATGCAACAGTTGCATAAATAAATACTTATAAGGTCCCAAAAGCGAGACCTATTGGCTATGCCAATGCTTGTTTTAAATTCCCTTGGTTAAAGATTTTCTTGAGGGGTTAAAAAAGGTCTACCCACCGATCAGAGCTCCATCTCCATCTTGGGAGCTCAACATAATTCTTGCTAGATTGATGGGTGCTCCATTTGAACCTATTCACAGAGCACCTTTACAGCACTTGTTATGGAAGACCACTTTTTTAGTGGCCATAACCTCTGCTCACAGCATGAGTGAGATTCAGGCTTTATGCTGTAAAGAGCCTTGTATCGTGTTTTATGCAAACAGACTGGTTCTTAGAACCCATGTGAGTTTCTTACCTAAAGTGGTCTCGGATTTCCATATTAATCAGGCCATCACTCTGCCTACCCTTCAATCCCTCCGGAGAGGTCCCTTCATTCAATAGACCTCAAGATGGTCCTGAAATTCTACTTAGACAAAACCAATGCGTTGAGAAAATCAGACCACCTGTTTGTAAACTATGGTTCCATAAATACTGGTTGTGCAGCATCCAAACGGTCCATCTCTAGGTGGATAGTGTCTTGTACCTCTTTGTTGTACCAACTAGCCAACAAAGCCCTCCCAGGCAAACCAAAGGCTCATTCTACCAGGGGAAAGGCCTCGACCACAGCTCCTCTTAGGAATGTACCTATTGCAGAGATTTGTAAAGCAGCCACATGGTGATCAGTACACACTTTCACTCGCCATTACTGTTGGGATTCTGACACAAAGGCAGATGCTCAGTTTGGGAAAGCCTCGCTAAGAAATTTGTTTGGATAATTCATCCTTAGGGTGTTATATTTGCTGTATTTATGCTGTTGCTTGTCCGCGGGAATGTAGGTATGGGCTTGCTATTCTATTCAGTGCTTATGACTATTGATGAGTATGCCCTGGAATTGAAGGATAAGTTACTTACCTGTAATCCTAGTTCTCTTCGAGGGGTATACTAATCAAAGTCATAAGCAACCCTCCTGCCTCCCCGGACGAGTATTGACAGCATAGTAGCGTTTTGCACCTTTATGTCCTGGTTCCTACAGGTTAGTACACCATAAAAAAACTGACCTAACTGTCACCTGTGGTGCATGATGGGAGCAGGGGCCTCATGGAGGTCTTAAAGGCATGGTGTCTAGGTGCTGGGAAGTCTTAAAGGCAAGGTGCCAAGTTTTTTCTTTTGTACTGTGATGTTTTTTCATTTATGCAGCCTATGGGCTAATTGCCTGCTATTACTTATTGTTTTCTCTGAAAATAAAGAGCTGTCTTGGAACATTATTGTAGTGTATGTTCTCTATTACAGTCTATTACAGTATTTATATGCAAAGTTATTTTCCTTAATGAGAAACCCATGTAATTTTGGCATATTAGCCTATTTGAGGTATAATAGGCTACATGTTTATATATGTATACATGTATATATGTATGTTTTTGGAGGTACTCTGTACTTTTTTGCTAAAACATTCAGATATATATGTATTTTTTATATGCTCTGGGGTCCTGCACGTGGGTGGAGATTATTCAGTGCTTATGACTTTGATGAGTATACTCCTGGAAGAGAACTAGGAAGAGAACTAGGATTACAGGTAAGTAACATCCATTTTGTATTCCCATTCCTTCTAGTCTTTGTGTGAGCATAGCGTGATTCACTGTATCAAATGCTGCACTGAGATCTAACGAAATTAGTGCAGCAGCTAGGCCATCATCTAGTTGGTGCTTCAAGAATTCCGTAACACCAAGAAGCGTTGATTCAGTGCCATGACCTCTATGAAAACCACACTGTGAGGAATGTAGTAAGTCGTTGAGTTCTATGTACCTACTAAGTTGTATATTTACATGTTTCTCTAACACTTTAGTTAGCGTCGGTAACAACGATATAGGTCTATAATGCGGCCAAGTAAGAGGGTCCAGATTAGTTTTTTTAAAGTTGCGGAGTAATAAAGTCTGTTTTCCAAATTTTTGGGCAACACTCTCCATCAAAGATCGATTTAATAATTGCGTAATCTGCTCTATAACAGAGTGGGAGAGTTTCTCAAAATGTCTGGGGGGCAGGGATCCAGCAGGGATTCTGATTTAATGGACTCCAAAATCGTCCAGAACAGTGTCACATCCAAAGTCTGGAACTCATGTATCACACTGTTTATCTTAGGGAGACTAGGTGAAAAACTAACCTCAATAGCAGTGGAAAAGGTAGCCTGGATATCTGCTACTTTTTTTAGTAAAGAATTCGGCTATTTCCTCACATTGTTCTTGACAGAGGAGGATAACAAGTGCAATGTTGGACTGATCGGAAAAGGCTTTCACAACCCAAAAACAAAGTCTTAGTATAGTTCTGAGTTGTTATAATTTTACTTGTATAAAAGATGACTTTAGCTTTGCGGCAAGCTTTTTGGTAGGAGTGTAATGCTTTTTTGTAGGTTACTTTATCTTTCTTATAATACGTTTTACGCCACATTCTCTCCAGATATTTGCATGATTTATTTTGTTTGACTACAAAGTCGTCTTACCAGGGAGCCGGGCGCAGGGTTCTGTGGTGTTTTTGAATAGACACAGGTACTAAAGTGTCCAAAGGGTGCCAAATCAATTCATCCACCAAGAAAGTATCTAGTTCCACAGAGTCACACCACCATGGGGAATTGGTTCCTAAAATAGCATTCCACTGAGAAACATCCAATTTTGCCTAGCTCCTACTAGAGGAGACTAAATGCGACTTGAGAATCTGCACACTTGAAACTATAGAAAATGAGTAGGAAACAGCTAAATGTTCAGGTCATAACTGCAGTAGAGGGGGTTCTGACTGTAGATTTCTCAAGTTGGTAAATACCGGGTCCAATACGTGCCCAGCTTTGCGAGTAGGGTATTCATCGTCTTGATGTTCAAGGCCGGGAAGTCATCTATCAGTGACGTGTCTGTGTTTTGTAATCCAGATGAATTCATGTCTCCAAGCATCATGAAATTTGTATATTTAAGAATAGCTGTAGTGAGACAGTCAATGATATTGGTACACCAGCTGCCAACTGTACCAGAAGGGAAGTAAATAAGGGCTCCTGACATCGTAAATATTTTTGACAAGGAAATGGAGAAAAGCAGTGCCTTGTAGCCTGGGACATTAAGTTTTTGGATCTTCCAAACAAATGTATCTTTTAAGATGATAGTAATCCCCCTTCTCATTCTATCTGAGCGATCTAAGTGAGACATTTGATAACCACCCAGTAATGCGGCAATGATATCTGGACTAGAGGTGGGGTTCAGACAAGTTTCCGTTAAGAACAAAGCATCAGGGTCATGCCCAAGCAAGAAATTAAAAATGTTCTGCTGGTGTTGTACCAATGAGTGGCAGTTTATGATATGATTCTTTAAGATTCTCAAGATGTTTTTACAGTGCCCTGAAGGTTCATCGAAAGAGGCCACAATTTGTTGTACGGAGCCATTAGCCGAAAGGAACAATGTGAACAGTTGCTTTTAACTGAGGTTTAATTGAGTGAGCGTTCACAAACTTTCGATACCACAGGACGAAGGGCATGAAGAGCGGAGGCCAAGGATACAAGCCTACCTGTAGATCAGCACCCCTCCCCTCTGTGCTTGTTCGGGCACAGACGGACTTGACTTAGGCGCACCTACGGCACACCAGCAACACAGCGGCACGTAAGTAGGAAGGACGGGAGCTGAAGGCCCATTTAGAGAGCAGCTAGAGCGCTAACTGCTCGGGACTTGTGGTGCGGTACCATGGCTGCCAAATAACTACTTTCCCCCTTCAGAATTCCCTTTCTTAACCGCATAGTAAATCTCGCCAATGGTTCCACACTTATTTCACTATCCAAACATTTGCCCCATTCAAAAAAAGTATATTTTAAAAATGACGCCGCAGTGCTGTATTTTAAACGTTAGGTCTCAATCACAGATAGTGTCACAGCCCTTTCATTTTTCCAAAGCTTTCCCCCCATCAGAATTCCGAGTATCAAAGTTCATTCACATTCTAGACATTTCTTCCCCATCCAAAATCAGTGTATTTAAAAGAGCACCACAACTGTGTAGTTTTCTTAACAAAGAGGTCTGGGGAGGCCCAGTTACCATCAGGACAGCCATTCCTTGCATGCTATGGACGCTCTTAAGTAAGCAGACCGGGAGCTGAAGGCCCTTGTAAGAGAGTGCTAACCGCTTGGAACCAAAGGCGATGTAAGATGGCAGCTATAGGAGGCATGCTTAGTATATGGTACACACTTTTTCAAGCGGTGCACCTTGCATGAATCCAGGCCACCCATATGGCTGATTTGAGTTGTCTTTAAAAACCATAGAAAGCTCTTAAGGTGATAGCTGTGGAGAGCAGCCTTCAGGCCTACCTTGGAGGAGTGTTAAGCAGCTTGTTTTACCAATTTATTCTGTAGTGTAGGTTAGATGAATGGAAACCACACAGTGTTTAGCAAAAATACATCTATTTATTACAACAAAATATCACTATCACAATGGTATATATCCTACCCGGAAATATCAACACAATACACAAGAATACTTCAAAAGCAATCAGGTAAGTAGTACAAAATACAGTGGTCTCCAGGGGGAGACCAAACCATATACTAAGAAAGTGGAATGCGAACTGTAAAGGAGAATCGGACTTGGAGCAGAAGACCCAGAGGATCTGGGGACACAGGGAACCACCCAAGGTAAGTACCCAGGAACCCTACAGCCGTGTGCTCAATGGAAGTCAATGGAGAAGACACGTTGCAGTTCTGAAGAAGAAGGACCCTTCCCAGTGAACTCTGAAGAAACCCTTTGGAAGACAGAAGGTTGGAGAGCCACCCCACCCGTGGATGCCCCAGGAACCAGGCTACCTACATCAGGGAAGCCGGATGCATAAGGGTGAAGTGACATCGGAACCTGCCATAGACAACAATGGACGACTTTGAAGAAGATGCCTCTGGAGAAGATTGTGAAGGACTCCGGTGGAATCCAAGGGTGAATTCTGGAAGTGAAGAACCCGCAAGCAGAGGGGACAGAGTCTATGCCACTTGGAGGTGACCAGGAGGCACGGAGACACAGTGCCCATCGATGTCGGGAGGTTTTGAAGAGTCGATGGTGACCTTGTCGCTGCAGCTGTGAGGACCAGGCATCACAGAGGAAGACTAGGAGCTGTGCACAAGCAGTCCCGTGTCGGATGTCGGTGACTAGGTGTTCTGTCTGTGGCGGGAGCACCAACAAGCCTTGGAAGCAGCAACTGGCGTGGAAATACGAAAAAGGAGCAAGGTTGGGATCAGCAAGGTCCAAGGGACTCCCCAGCAGCAGTAGATTCTGAGCAGGCCTCAAGCAATCAGGGGATCCCACTACAGCAAGAGAAGACCCTCAGGAGGACCCACAGGCCGAAGGACAGGAGACACAAGAGGACTTCGAGCAGCTCACCAAGGTTGAAGACCCACAGTGCAGAAGATGTGGTGAGGATGCTGATCTTGGAGGGAAGAGATGCTGGAGGCTGGAGCTTCTTGTAGCCTGAAGATCTTCGCAGTGCAGAGCCAACAAGCCTTGACAACAAAAAGTCATCACGATGCACAGGGGTTTGGTCCCAGCGGTTCCAATGAGGAATGCTGGCCTCAAAATTGCAGAGAGGACAGGTCAGGCCTCGAGGGAGTGAAAGAACCATCACCTGTGTTGCTGAGCCTCGGAAAGTCTGTAGGTTAACAAGGGCAGCAGACCGGTCAGCTTTATTGCGGTGCCTGCAGATGCAGGGGAGTGACTCAAAGGGAGATTTCTTTGGGTGTCCTTGATGCACACTGGTCTTTTGGAGAACCTGGAAGAAGCACAGACACAGATGATGAAGAAGACTTGAAGAACAGTGAGACTAGGTGCCGCAGGAGTCTTTCTTGGTGCAGTCTTGGTCACAGTCGAAGTCCAACGATCCTAGTGTCCAGACAATTGGAAGCACGTCCTAGTTTCAGGGTTGAGGTTCAGAATCTAAGGACCCACCCACAGGTAAGCCCTTCTGTACCCAAAGAAAAGGTTTGGAATTACTTGGGGTTCCCTTCCACATGAGGGGCTGGACAGAGGGGAGGGTACTCCTGTGTACTTTGTCGGGTTTGAACCGGTTCAAACTGGAGTATGCACGGAGGGCACAAAATGTGCCTTTCAAAGCAGTCATTTGGTGCTGGCAAGCACCCCCACCTCAGCCCACTACACTGAGTCCTGTCTAGGAGGTGCTCACATCTCCCTGTAACTGGAAACCCCTGCTCGAGCTTAGCCAGCAGCAGGAGGGCAGAATTATGTCTGTGGTCGGCAGCAGCACTACCTTGCTTGCAGACCCTGAAAGCTGTTACCGGGAGTACAGGAGCGTCTCCTAAGGGTCCCCCCATACATAGGATTCTACTTTCAACACTGGAATCAATGTTAATGTATGATTGCAGCATGTCTGATACCAAACATGACTGGGTTAGGTGCAGCCACTATGTAGGTAGACATCTTGTAATGACTGATGTCCACTATATGTCTAAAAATGGCTGACTGCACTAACAAATCCTGGATAATCGGCTCCGGGGTTTGTAAGGGTGTCCTACCCATACAGGGGCACCCTCACACTTATAACCAAGTCCCTGTCCTCAGGACTGACGAGCCTGCCACAGGGGTGACTTATAGGTGTAAAGTGCAGTGACCTCAGATAAAAGGAAACTTATATCGGTTGTGAGAGGTGCAAGCACCAACTCACACAAGCTGCAATGGCAGGCTTGTAGTCACAGTTTAACTCGACTCCCATGGGTGGCACATTACATGCTGCTGCCCATGGGAGACCCCTTGTGTAAGTATGCCCTGTTTACCTTAGTACCATATACTAGGGACTTACAAGGATACACCAGTAGCCAATTGTGGAGGTACCAAAGTACTTACCATGTCAATTTACGGGAGAAGGCACAGTTACTGGGTTCCTGATTAGCAGGATCCCAGCAGACTAAGTCAGCAACACACTGACACCAGGCAAAACTTGTTTGTAACCATGCTAGAAGGATCCTACCTTCCTACAGCTTCCAAATATCTATGTTCCCCCTTAGTATTCCCATTCTCAATCAAACAGTAAATCTTGTCAATTGTTCCACACTTATTTCGCTATCCCAAAAGATTCCCCATTCAAAAAAATTATGTTTTAAAAATGACGCTGTAGTGCTGTATTTTAAAAGGTTAGGTCTCAATCACAGACAGTGTCACAGTTCTATGTTATTTCTAAAGCTTTCCCCGCAATCAGAAAACAGACTTTATCAAAGTTAATTCATATTGTAGACATTTCTCCCCAATCCAAAATTAGTGAATTTAAAAGAACGCTGCAACGCTATGTTTTTTTTTATTTTTTAAAAGAGGTCAGTTAAGAGTTATCTTTCATCTTCTTGCACTTGCTAGATCAGCCCTCATTGTTTAAATCACTAGTTTTGTTGTGAGTTTTGAGAGGGCTGCAACAAGTTTCCTTCCCCCTTCTCTCTATGTCGTGCCCCAGTGGGACCTTAATCTGGTCCTGGCTTATCTGATGTGCACTCCGTTCGAGACACTGCATAGCTGTTCTTTATGGCTCCTTACTATCAAGACTGTGTTGCTCACTTCATCACCTCTGCTCGGCATGTGAGTGAGCTTCAATTTCTTTGTGTCAATCCCCCATACACATCCTTCTTCACAGACAACCTGGTTTAATGGACTCTGGCATCCTTCCTGCCAAAAGTTATGATGCTGTTTCACGTCAGTCAAACTATCACCCTACCGGTGTTCTGTTCTTCCACCTCACCCCTCTAAGGAGGAGGAGAGACTCCATTGTCTGGACCCGAAGAGAGCGCCAAGCTGTATAGCAATCGTACCAGAGTCCACCGGGTGGGCGATCAGCTATTTGTGGTGTTTGGAGAAAGGTGAGGCAGTGTAGAAGAGAACCATCTCCTGCTGGATTGTGTTCTGTATTAAGATCTGGTACACATTGGCCTGGTTGCTATGCGTCAAACTCGACGCCCTGCCTCTTAATAGTTTGCTTATGCTTAATATCTACATCCAACCAGCGTATAAACATAAGAGGTCTAGAACCGAAGAATTAATCGCATCACTGGGGTCATTAAAGCTTGTGTACCTGGACGCTAACATCATATTGTCAGGGGACTTCAATATGAACCTACTGCAAAACAGGAAACAAGGTACTAAAGGACCCCCACAGGCCTTTAATCAGTGTGATACCCTCGGTAAGAGATGCGCGGCCCGTCTGGTTGAGCTTTCAATGTGTATGCTTAACGGTCAAAGCCTGACAGACTGCCCCGCGGCACATACAAGGATCCCAAAAAAAATCAGCCTCAACCATTGACTACATATTCACGGCTCATGGTTCTTTTCAGTATGTCATGAACTTTCAAATCATTGATAGGGCAGAGAGTGACCACCAACCGCAATCTTTCACGCTGTTAAGAAACATCACTAAACCAGCCAAAGCCAATGCGCTGTCTCAAGACATGCAATGATACAATATTAAACGCCTTACATGTGAAAAGGAAAGCATCGGTGACATCATGGGCACATGCACTAGCCTTTTGGAGAAATTTAAAGCCGAACCCTTAAGCATACAGACCTGGGAGTCCTTTATTCAACCAGGCCTATGGCAGTAAAACAGGAAGACCATCAGGGGCAGCTTGGTTCACCAAAAGTGTTAGAAAACAAAAACAACAACTAAATAAATACCTAAGATAATTACGGACCCGGAGCCCCGATCCATCTCAGGAACTCCTGCTTTTAATCTCAAAAGCAAGAAAAGACCTAAAAAGGGACACAAAGGCGGCCAAGAAAGAGTTTCACGAACAACTCTGGGCGAAACTCCATTACTCTTGTAAACAAAGAGATTTCAAGCTCTTCTGGGGAATCATCAACCAGTTAACAAACAGCAGGAATCGACACCACAACTCAGACATTATGGAGGACACTTGGAGAGCCCATATCGAACTTCTATATAATGAAATTCTAATTCCAGGCTCTGCAAACCATGGATCTTCAATAGGACTTGACCTCCCCAATTCTGAATCATCTGACTTCTCCCCACGGATCCTACAAGTGCAAGTTCTAAAAATCATAAAAAGTTTAAGATCCAAGGGCGCACCAGGGCCTATTGGCCTGCCAAATGCCTTTTTTCGGCACGATCCTTCATTTTTTTTTTTTTTTAGCAGAGTTTTATATAGCGCAAACTTGACCTGAATCCAATCATGTATCAGAGCGCTTTACATAGCACCAGTTAGTTACATGAGGACACACATTAATTTTTTTTTGTTAGGCACGGGGAGATTAAGTGATTTGCCCAGAATCACTGGAGGTTTAGCATCGTTACCGAGACTCGAACCCAGTTCCCCCAGGTCTGAGGTCGAGCGCCCTAACCATTAGGCCAACTCCTCTCTGGTCCGGTCTTCTCACTCCGCTCTTTTCCCATGCTATAACCTACAGAACGATCCCTGACTCCTGGCGGAGAAGCATTTTAAACCCAATACATAAGTCGGCAGCTCGTTCCGATCCATCAAACTATAGGTTGATAGCATTAATCGACGTAGGGGCAAAAATGTATGCCTCAAATCTGTTGGCAGACTTAGAAGACTGGGTCAGCCGAATAAATCTCATCCCTTGCACACAAACAGGATTCCGGGCGGGGTTGGGTAGCCTCACCAACATCTCCGCGCCAACCAAGCCCTTGCAAATTCAAGGCCCCTATATGCATGCTTTATCGACCTTAAAGCGGCCTTCGCGAGAGCTAAGCTTTGGGCAAAAATGCAAAATTGGGGGGCACCACCCAAACTCCTGGAAGCCATAATTAACCTGTACTCACATACTTGGGTTCAAATTAGGAAAGGAGTAGGGCGTAGCATTACCAACAAGATACCGACTCTCAACAGGCTAAAGCAAGGGTGTGTGTTAGCCTGCTGCCTATTTAACATCTACTTTGCCGACCTCGATAAGCATCTTTGGTCAATTCAATCCGACCCCCCAAAATTGGGTAACATCCACACCTTGTCTCCAATACGCGGACGACATCATTTTATTAGCTCAACCACCAGTAGGCCTGCAGTGACTAATATCCCTAGAAATATTTCACAATCTCAAATTCGATTAGAATATGGCCTAAAAAATCAGATCCCTGACATACATGGTGCACTAGTTAAGTACTACTGGAGGATGAGGGATGCTGAAGAGAACACTTTAGCCCATCATTGTTGGGTAGAAATCGAAAACCAAGTCAGGCTAAGCAACTCAACTATCAAAGTTCTGAAGGAAACCCTCTCTGCATTGCAACTGGAGTAGGCCTGGCTCACCCTCACAAAATCCTTAGTGAACAAAGCAATCAAACGGATTTCTTTACTGACAGATAAAACTGCCTTTTCAAAAAAAACATCATGCATGGGAGTGATTCAAGGATATCAGATGTTGAAACTTCAACCATACTCGTTTGATCTTTTTTACTACCAGAAAAAACATTATTTGATGCTGCTGCGGCTAGAGTCATTCCCACCGAAGGACCTGACTCTGAAATAGAAATATTCCTGGCAATCCAAGGAATGCTGCCTTTGCGGACAAGGGGAGGAGTCATTATTGCACCTAATTTGTATCTGCCCCTTCCTATTAGAAATCCGAAAAATGGTCCTTCGGGAAGTCTTAAAGAACGAACAAATAAGAACTTGGAGAGCCGCAGTCATACAATGTCTCGGAGGGTCATCTGTCCAACTGTCTTGTAGAGCCATAAACTTCCTGAAAATTGTGGCAAAAGAACGTGACAATAAAAAGTGAATTAACTTAAACTGCCTTAACACATACAGTGTATACATTTTTCTTTTGTATTGCCTTGACAGCATGTCTTAACCTTTTTAACTCAATCAGTGTCAAATGCTCTTAGAATGATCTTCTTGTTTTTTCCCTTTTTATCACAAGTTTTTAAAATCTACATTTAATGTATTCTCCTTTAATGGTGGTTTTCCCACTCTTTTATGATTTTTTCCGAAAGCCAATAAAAGTATATTTGACTTGACTTGGTACACATTGGCCAGAAAGCAGCACCCAGAACGTCTGCGTTCTAATTCTACCAGGGCCAAGGCTGACTCCATTACGTTAGGACAGTGAATTTCTGTCCTAGATATTTGCCAGGGGGCTACCTAGGCTTCCCCCCTCACATTCACGAAGCACTGTTGCCTGGTTCGTTTAGTCAAGAAGGGCATTTTGTCCCTTGGTCTTGCAGGACTTTCTGGTTTGAGTCTATTCACAGACCCTCCACAGAATAGGTACTGCTTTGGTATCTATTCAAAAGGTGAGGAATCTGCATTTATACGTTTCTTTCAGAAGAACAAGTTACTTACCTTTAGTAACGTTCTTTCTGTCTAGCTGCAAATTCCTCATTATTTCAAAATGTTTTTCTTTATTTTGATACTCAATTTGGAAAATTTAGATACGAAGATCGTTCTGTTAAGTTCTTCCTTACAGCTGGGATGTAACAGCATTTATCTGTTAGTGCCGTCAATCCAAAATTCAGCTTTCATGAGAATTTTGTCGTGGTATCCCCTCTTCCAAAATTTCTCTAGACTCTCATGAGTTGACTCGCAGGAAGATTGTTCTTTAGGGCAGTGGTTCCCAAAGTGTGGTCCGTGGCACATTCCCAGGGGGTCACAGGCAGCAGTGTTAAAAGCACTGCAAAGTTTCTTGTTTATTCAGCAGTTTTCGGGGAGAATAAGTGTTAAGATAACTGGTGATTATTGTACCTTCTGGAGAGAGATGGGAGTTTTGTCCAGTGGCAGTTTTGACTCATCTAAGGGAGTGCAGATCGTTAATTCGTCTGCTGCAAAGAAAGTGTACCATGCATTTTAAAAAAACAGTACTTTATGTGCATAGCTCAGTGGATTACTAATTTTGTCACAGAGATTATTTTGTTACTGTGAAGTTCATAAATTACAATTGTAATCTAGCACAGTGGGCTATGAACTGCCATCAAAGAGCTGCATGCAAATTGCATGGTAGAAGTTAGTAAGTCATATTTGTTCCCAGTCTTTCATTACCCTGATGCTGCTAATAAGGTTTGTTTGGTAGAAATACATTCTTATTATTAAAGTCAGTGCTAACCACTGTGTTATGTTCTGAATCCTGAGTTTGTGCTTCTCCTGACCAAGCTTTCTTACAAAATGCCTACCAGTATAAATGACGTGAATCCTACACCTTGTAATCCCCTTTGCCTTATGTAATATTTTCTGTACACTGATTTACACCTGTATGATTCATTGTCTTGGTATGTGTGGGATGTAAAGTGCTTTGACACCCTACACTGGTATGAGAGGTGTTATAAAACAAATGAAATACATGTGACAGAGGGGCTTTGAAGAGATGTGAAGCACTGTTGGAGGGTATTAGTGAGGGAATCATTGAAGAGCCCCAACAAAGATTGTCGTATCCTTGTGCATAGTAAGGTTATCATTTACAATGCTTTTAAAGCTAATACAATTCAATCTGCAATGACAAATGTGTTGCCCAATTTTTCTTGGGGGGAGCCTGGCAGGAGCAGGATCCTCGTAATGCAAAGTGAAACCCAAACATTGAAAAGTTAGTCACTGAGATGCAGCACCAACCTTCCAATTAAAATGTTTACATTTTTGCTCATCTTTTCAATATACAATACTAACATCTTTAGTAATTCGAGTATTTGATTGGTATGCATATCTGTGTGTTTACTACTATTTTAATGTTCCAGTAGTTACTCAATGGGGGCCCTCAGGAGTCAAAAGTTTGGGAACCACTGCTTTAGGGAAATGGGATGCAAGCTTTTGTAATGCAGCAATCCGTCGTCATCAGTGGGTTTGGACCATAACCTGCTACTCAAGTGTTGTTGTTCCAGTCAGATGTCAACATCCAAGAAAGCGATTTAGATTTCTTGAATATCAAAACTAAATTGAATCCTAGAGTCTATTTTTGTTTTTGCTTTCACTGGATCCTGGATTAATATTACTAACGGAATGCTTTATGAACAGGTCCTGCTATGTTCTCACATGCAGAGAAATGGGTAATTCTAATGCAACTCTGCACTTTCAATTGCACTGAGTGCCCTTATCTATTCATTTTTTCATCCACTGATGAAATTGCAGTTGTGATTATTCAGTTGTTTTGGGGTCCCAATACCTAATCTTGAGTAGATGTTGTTTGTCTGGTTTGATGTGTATTTGTAATTTTTTTCTCGACAGTTCTTGTTGAATTATGCTCTCTGAAAATTATGCTCTCTGAAAAAGGAAATCCCACAATACATATGGGCTAGATAATATTGTGAAGACATAGGATAGGGCTAAATAAAGTCATTTTGAATGTATGACAACGATGTGGATGAATTTCATTTTGGATTACTAAAAGAGGACTCCAGATTAATTGAGCATGCTCAATCTCTACTGCTGCAACACACTCTGTGAAACACAACATCACTGTTGTGTGCAATTGGTGGCGTTATAGAGAATGGGGGTATGGTGCGGAAAAGCAAGGCCAAAGATTAATACATATCCAGGTTCATTTTGAGTCATTGTGAGTGCAAATAGGTGTAGCCTGGAACTGTAAGAAATTTCTCATTATAAATGGTATCAAATTGTAGACATTAACAAAAGTGTTCATGCTTTTATACTAGAATCACTGGTAGTAATTCAAGCTAAACACTCAGCTCACTATATTTCGTGAGAGTGCTCACCCTAATTGTAATGGCTCTGCATTAATAAATCATATATACAAAAAGTGGAACGAGTTATACATATGTATACAAATTCCTTCATAGCAGACTGTCTCTTAGTTCACAAATTTGCATTGTGGTACTGTAAGCTGGCTGCAAAGGGGTTTGTGCTAAACGGGTTGAGCTTGCTTGTCCAGTGGACAAAATAAACATTAAAAACTTGTTATCTCAAAATGTTGTTGGTATCGGGCGACAGGCAATCCAGACTTCAGTCGTATGAACATTATATTTTCTCCTTAGTAACTGATGTCTCTATCTTTGTTGTTTATCTTCCTTTAGGAAATATTACAAATTCATTTTGACCCGAAACTTTGAAGCACTGAACTCTAGGGGAGGAGGAAATCAGGTTTCTTTGCTAAACATCATGATGGACCTGAAGAAGTGCTGCAATCACCCCTACCTCTTCCCTGTGGCTGCCATGGTATGTTTTTTATTCCTCCCAAAATGGAAGATCATGAGCTTTTGCGTCACTCAAAGCTAAGACCTTTGGGCCTGCATGGTTTGGTCGCCTCTGTCACCATTCTCTTTGTTGTATCTCAAAACAGAAAGATGGTCCTTAGTCTCATGCTGCATTGGAAATTATACATCATAGTATTTCATCTCAAATCCAAGAGTGCCAAAGGCTAATCCCCCACAGGATTCTCAGGGTCTCGACATAGAGTTAAAACTTAACAGTAAATATTAGCTTGATGTTGATTTGGTAGGCCCTTAAAACCTCTACATTGGGATGTATGACGTTACAACGCACACTTTTACAACGCATGCACTTACAACGCATTTTTTACAACGCATAATCCATTACAACGCATGACATTACAACGCATGACACTACAACGCATTTTTAAAAAATACCTTTACAACGCATTTCCATTACAACGCATACTACCTTTACAACGCATACCATTACAACGCATAATATTAAATTACATTTAAGGTAAGTATTAGATAGTATAGGGGTAAAAGTTACTTTTCTAACTCCAGGGGGTGCAACAGTAGGGTAAGTGTTGGATAGTATAGGGGTAAAAATTACTATTCTAACTCCAGGGGGTGCAACAGTGGGGTAAGTGTTGGATAGTATAGGGGTAAAAATTACTATTCTAACTCCAGGGGGTGCAACAGTAGGGTAAGTGTTGGATAGTATAGGGGTAAAAATTACTATTCTAACTCCAGGGGGTGGAACAGTAGGGTAAGTGTTGGATAGTATAGGGGTAAAAATTACTATTCTAACTCCAGGGGGTGCAACAGTAGGGTAAGTGTTGGATAGTATAGGGGTAAAAATTACTATTCTAACTCCAGGGGGTGCAACAGTAGGGTAAGTGTTGGATAGTATAGGGGTAAAAATTACTATTCTAACTCCAGGGGGTGCAACAGTAGGGTAAGTGTTGGATAGTATAGGGGTAAAAATTACTATTCTAACTCCAGGGGGTGCAACAGTAGGGTAAGTGTTGGATAGTATAGGGGTAAAAATTACTATTCTAACTCCAGGGGGTGCAACAGTAGGGTAAGTGTTGGATAGTATAGGGGTAAAAATTACTATTCTAACTCCAGGGGGTGCATCAGTAGGGTAAGTGTTGGATAGTATAGGGGTAAAAATTACTATTCTAACTCCAGGGGGTGCAATAGTAGGGTAAGTGTTGGATAGTGTAGTGTAATATTATGCGTTGTAATGGTATGCGTTGTAATGGTAGTATGCGTTGTAATGGAATGCGTTGTAAAGGTAGTTTTTAAAAATGCGTTGTAGTGTCATGCGTTGTAATGTCATGCGTTGTAATGGATTATGCGTTGTAAAAAATGCGTTGTAAATGTAGTGCGTTGTAAAAGTTGCATTGTAAAGGTTGTTCCCCCTACATTGAATGCCTCAGAATTGACTGCCATGACACTGAGCAGGAATGTGAATGCCACAACTAATGATATATCTGGGGGCCCGATGGTATCGTCTGTCCTAGTCAAACAGGGAGGGACAGAGCAAAGGGACACTTGCTCCCTCACTCTTTTTCAAGCGGTAAGCATAGAAGGTAAATGCCGGGCTTCACTCTGCTATACTCTGAGGAACACTTCCTCCTTCAGACTTGGCACAATAAGCTAAGGGAACTTACCAAAGAAAGCCAGAATAGTGACTGAGGAAAACAGGCTGGGCAAGGAAGAAAGAGAGGCTTGGGTAAAGGAGATGCCACAAGACATTTAGTGAACACACATAGCCTGATTTAAAGCTGGGATTGCAAGTAAAAATTGCATTTGCAAACTACTGAGGTGTTTGCTGCTTCTCCTTAGTAAGCGAAAATAGCCCTGGTTGATTCACTGGGCAGGTGGTATTGGGATAGTGGATTTTCAGGAAATCCTGTAAGTGTAGTGTCAGATTTGCAATCAGCCAAGACTCCAGTTCCCTTTTTTGCAGAAAAAAGTGTAAAAACTAATGTTTTTAGTCAAATGTGCTTTATGACTGATGGTTTAGATTATTGGCTACATTTTTTGGGTAAATACTTGGAAAGTGAAAAAAAATATAAGAAAAACATTGTTGGCACCTATTCACAAAATGCTTTTTTAAATCTGTTTAGTAGTGCTAGAATGATACTACCAACATACTACAAAATGCTCTTCACCAACTTGTGTCCGGAGGTTCCACCTCTCCTATCTTTTTCTGTGCGAAGATCTCCACCTTGATACGGATATTCCACACGTAAGAATACCTTTTGGTAGTAAATGTAGGAGGGTCTGGAAAATGGGGAATACTTATGACTGAAGGTGGAGGGAGGTTGTAGGAAAGTGCCCCTTTTTGACATGGTCACCTCCACTTTTTGCCTGGTATTTGAAGCAATGTTGGTTAAAGTTCACTGCGTTACTGCTAATTAAGTCCCCAGCGCCAGTGCTCTTTCCCTAAAGCAAAGTACAAGTGCAGTTGTTCCCCAATTAGCAAGACCGTTAGCACCTCAGAAAGTGCCTATTAAATGGTACCTCTGGTACATAGGGCATGGGTACTAAAGAGGGTCCCTAATGGCTGCAGCATGCATTGTGCCACTATAAGGGACCCACCAACAAACACATACAGACTGCCATTGCAGGCTGCGTGAAATGATGCAGATAAAAGTGAAAACACGAGATGGCACACACTCTGTGTGCCATGCCCACTGTCACTGACTGCATGCAGTATATGTAAGTCATCCCTACAGCAGGCCTTACACCCCTAAGGCAGAGTGCATTATATTACATGTGAGGACATATCTGCAAGAGCAGCTATGCCCCTGTGCTGTCAAGTTCAATTGCTAGATAGTACAAGTGAACAGGGAAGCCATCTTAAGTTTATGTACTGGGCCCTGGTCAATATAGGTTTCCCAGCTACATGATGTTTTCATTTAAACCCATGGTGTTTGGTATTAAACACCTTGTCTTAATAAATCCCTATTGATGCCAGTAGTGAATGTATTAAAACATACACCCAGAGGGCACCTTATAGGTGCCCCTGAAAACCAACCAACCTCTTAGTATGCTGGCTGACTAGTATCATCCAGCCTGCCATCATAGGCAGTTTTCTGACCCCCTGCAGGTGAAAGCCCATGCTCCTTGAGACCAGAAACAATGCCTGCTCTGGAGGAAGGTGTTCACCCCTCCTCTAGCAGTATGGATAGTGGATCTACATACCAAGGCCAGGGACTTCAAAGCCCTTGCCACCTTTGATATGCAATCCCAGCTACCCCCGACCTGGGAGATGCCACCCCCTGCCCTGAGGCCCATTTGGCACCAGGGCTGGTGGGAAATTAGCTGCGCTAGGAGGCATGGTGCACTACCGGGCCAGTCACACCCCTAAGGTTGGCTGCCTGATGTGTCCCATGAAGGAAGGGTTCCACTATTTTGATTTTGGTGGAATTAGGAATTCTGGAACAGGGATATGCCCACTTCCCACAGGAAGTAGTCATACAGGGGATGTAGTGACCCCAAGGGTAAGTAGCCCATTGGCTACTACCCTTAACATACCTTAACGCCCCTAAATTGAGTATTTAGGTGGTTCCCTGGCACCAGGAACTTCGATTCGACTGACTGAAAAAAGAAAAGGACAAAGAAGAGCCGAAGAAGCAAGAACTGTGGACTGCTGGTGGACCTTTGGCACAAAACCCTGCCTGCTTACCTGCTGCTGTCCTGAGAATTGCAACACCTTGACTTGGCCTCCAGTTGTGCATCCTCCAAAATTCTCGGAGGGCCTCCAGCACTTTGCTAAGCCGTCAGCATCACCCTTGAAGTGGAGGAGCCACTTCCCTGCGGTTTGCAGGCACCAACCTCAATTTCCGGTTCACCTTTCTGCTGTTCACCGGGTCCACCCAATGCAGCAGCCACCCAGGAAGATGTCACTGTGCTCCAGGAGTCAGATTTGTCTCCCCCCAAGGGAGAAGATGCCAAGACCAAACGGAGCCACCTTGCTGCCACTAAAACTTGTTTGAGTCCAATCCGGACTCCAACGCGGCAGAGACAAAGCAGCCGACAAGGGACGTCAGCATCGCAGATGCCAGCGCTGAGAGTGGCCCAGCTGTCCTGATTTGTCCACCTTTTGCTGGTCTAATCAAGATCGGTGGGTTACTTTGACGCACGGGCTCGAGCTGACCAAAACCAGCCGTCCAAAACCCTCTTCACCCGAGCTCACGTGTCCGGGTCCACGAAAACCAACGGTGCTCCCCTGCTCCCAAGACCCCCATGAACTGAGCCCGCCATTGAAAGCTCCCTGACTTGTCCCCAAGTCCTCCTCTGTAGCCTGTTTCCAGGTTGCCCCCCTCTTTGCCTACGGTATAGCGTGCCCCTCTTTGCCTACGGTATAGCGTGCCAGGCTACCAACCCTTTCAGCACCTCTGCACCCGGACACTGCAGGGCAGGTAATTTCAAACTGCTGGTGGTGCTTTGGACCATGGCCCCCTTGCAGCTTAAGTCCTTAAGGGCACCCTCGAGGACTGTTTGCAAAGAACCATATGCGGTGTATGTCTTTTTCTCCATAGGAAAGCATTACCGCGTAAAAACGTATTTGAGTGATCATTTTACTTACCTGCTAAAATTGCTATTACGAAAAGTGCTTACCCATCAATGAAGTTCTTGGTGTTAAAAGATAAAAATACTTGTTATTTTTCTTAATTGGTCTCGAGTTTCTTCTTGAGTGTGTGTCTCATTTATTGACTCTGTGTTCTTCAAATACATTAACACTACACTCTGATAAGCATTAACTGCTTGTCCACACTACCACAAAGGAGAGCATTTGGGATTATTATTTGAGCCCTGTAAAACCAATAAGGGTTGTCTGGACTTTGGGCAAAGGATCCCTCGTTTTGGTATACTACATAAAAAGCCAGCTTCCTACAGGGGTGATGAAGGGGTAAAGATGAGTTTAGGGAGGCTTAGGGAAGGGTTTAGTGAGGGACATGCACCCACCCACAAGAGTAAACACCTTCTTATTCACAAACTGCACTTCTGAAGTTGATACAGCCAAAAAGGACCCAGAAGAGTAGTAAATGTACTAAAGCTCAGAGCTGGAGTAAGTCCAGTACCATACAAAGTCAACCATTGGCAATGCAACACCCTCCCATAGAAAATAATGCAAGTAGGGACTTAATAAAACCCATAAGAAATAATGTTACATTAAATTAAATTATTTAAGCTGTTTAAAAATGAAAATTATTGTAATTTAATGTTCATAAAACATCTATAAAAATGTATTATATTTAGTATTAATTTTAAAGTAGTTTTTTGGATTTAAAAATTAATGTAACATTCGTTTTTATTAAAATAGAATTATCTCCAGGCATGAGACTGGATCTGGAAATTTTTTGTGAACCGTACCCCCTTCACGCTGGTGGGTGGCGTAGTTTGGCTCCCCGTGGCGTCATTGGTGTCTTCCACATTGGAAGTGACCTGCGTGGTTCTTTTCGTTCTGCGCCAGTTAGTGCAGAGCCGGAGAGTGCTACCCCAAGTCAATTTTTGACTGCCCTTTTTCAACTTTTATGTCGAAGTGTTTTTGAGATTTTTCTCCTGGTGTAGCAGTATGTCCACTAGGAAGGCCTGTCCCAAGCCCTGTGGCACCTGTCATCAAGAAATTTCGATCACAGACCCATATCTTGTTTGCCTTTGGTGCCTCGAGAGTGACCACGATGCGATGACCTGTGTCAACTGCCATGCCATGCACCCCAAGGCCTTGAGAAAGCATTCCATCAAGCTCCTTGCCATGCTACGCTGCCCGGTCAAGATGAAGGTATCGGAGCTCAAGATCCTCGTCGAACTCCAAATCGTTGGCTAAGTCCCACAAGCGCAAGAAGAGAAAGAAGTCAAAGCGGTCTTCAACTTTGCCTTGTCTGTCAAAGTCATCCAACGAGACAAGGGAGCATAGTGATTCGAGGCCTGGCGGCGTGCTTGAGTCAGAGCCTGGGCTGGCTCTGCGCGCACTGAGATTTGGGGAGCAGAAGCGACCCGGCCCAATGTCATGCCTCTCATATTTAGGCGGCCCGTTCCCGCTGGCTTGCCTTTGGGACCAAGGGTTCAGTAGGGGCCCCAACTGGTTCTTCTCCGGCGGCTCTCTCCTCGGCTCCACTCGGGCCTCTTGGATCCAAGAATAGATCCAGACCGGCACCAGTCATACCACCTCGACATTACCCTGCGCCGATGGCGACACTCCTGGTGCCGCCGGACCCCTCCAGCGGCACCGTCCCCATTCTCATTGCCCTCTTACCATCATCGGGAAACCCAGTGGGAGGCGGGATACGCCATCGCCTGCCACACTGGAGGTGTATGACATTAGACCACTGTGTTTTTTCAGATTGTCCGAAGAGGATACTCCTTCCCCTTCGTGACCACCCTTACACCTATGCCACCCACTTGCGACAGGCTGATGGATGACCAAATCTCCGTACTCCGCAATGAAGTGACGACTCTCCTGTCCAAAAGAGAGAGAGGGTGCTGATGCCAGAAGTAGGGTGTGGTTGTTAATCCTGTTAAGTTTTGGTGTCCAAAAAGGACGGAGGCCTTCTTCCTATGCTAGACCTGCATACTCTCAATTTCTTCCTCAAGAAAAATAAGTTCACAATGCTCATGCCCACTTAAGTGTTGTCTGCCCTGGACCCTGGAGACTGGATGGTAGCATTGGACTTGCAGGACGCATACTTCCACATACCTGTCCTGCCTACCCACAGGCATTACCTGCGGTTCACGGTGGGCTACAAACACTTTAATTTTGCCGTGCTTCCTTTTGGCCGTTCCTAATTTTGCTGTGCTTCCTTTTGGCCGTACCGGCACCCCTTGCGTGTTCACCAAGGTGATGGCGATGGTTGCAGCTCATCTGTGGAGATCAGGGCTGCCAGTCTTCCCCTAACTTAAAGACTGGTTGGTAAAGACGGGCTCGCCCCAAGCTGTCGTCTCCGAGCTCCAGACTACGGCAGACATCCTGCATTAGCTGGGGTTCACCGTCAACATGCCGAAGTCATGCCAACTCCCTTTCCAATGCTCCCTTTCATCTGAGCTGTTCTTGACATGGTGCAGTTTCGGGCATATCCTCCCTAACGGTGAGTCCAGGATATTGAGGCTATGATACCGATGTTTGTGCCTCTAGCCTGGATTTCGGTGAAATTGACTCTGAGGCTGCTGGGAGTCATGGCCTTCTGCATCCTGCTTGTGACACATGCCCCCTGACATATACGAGCTCTGCAGTGGGGCCTGAAGTTCTGGTGGGTGCAGCATCAGGGAAATCTATCGGACATGGTCCAGATCTCTGAGGGAACTATTAAAGATCTGCAGTGGTGGTTAACGAAACGCAATTGGGTCAGTGGCTCTCCCTTCCCAAACAAGATCTGACAGTTGTTGACAGATGCGTCACTCCTGGGATGGGGCGGCCATCTGGTCTCCTGCGTAATCTTGAATCCAAACCAACCTACTGGAGCTCCGCATGATCCAGCTGGCATTAAAAGCCTTTATTCCCTCCATCAAGGGAAGGCTAGTGCAGGTGTTCACGGACAAAACCACCGCCATGTGGTACTGCAACAAAAAGGGCAGGGTAGAGTCATGGACCCTTTGTCAAGAGGCACTGAACCTCTGGACATGATTGGAACATCACAGCAACTCCCTGGTGGTTCAACACCTGATGGGCTCTCTGAATGCCAGGGCAGACAAACTCAGCTGAAGATGCCTAGCAGATTACGAATGGCGTCTCCATCCAGAGGTGGTGCTAGGTCTTTTTCACAAGTGGGGAGAGCCTTAGTTTTTTGTATTTTTTATTGAAATATTGTTCGGGCATATACATAACATACGCACATGTATATGTTAACACTACACATTATTGCTTCAAATTACATCATTGTAATAGTTGTAAAATAAAATACCAATATCAAATAAAAATCAGATACATTGCTCCATTGCGTCATGTACTTTTTGAAGGTAAAGAAATACCAGAATGAAGAAAATAATTTAACATCAATATCCTACGACATCACATTTCCCATAGTTGTAGTGACTGTAACATAGCTATGTCAGCTGTAGGCTAAACAAGCATATTAAGTTAGACTCCCTAAATGGAGAATGGAAGGATGACTAGGATTGACCTTCTCTCGTGTTTCAAGGGACAGCATTGCAAAGTGGCGAGTGTTGAGGCGACTATTGGGGAGATCTTGACGGGGTTAACTGGCACTGGGCTAGAACCATCAGGGAGGTCCTCATCTTGGCCTCTGAGCCAGACATTTAAAAGCTCCTATATGTCCCTTGTGCGGGATGCTGTGGGCATAAGGTCCCAGAATGCCACAAACTGCTCCTGACAGTAAGTAATATCTTTCACCCAAGCAGCAATCCGGGGGGCTCTAGGGGCACCCTAGCAGATGGCCATCCTGTGCTTCTCAAGTAGTAACCTCATGAACACCAACGGCGTTTCTCAGATGGGAGTGCCCTCACATAACCCAGCAGAGCCACCATAGGGGTACATTCCAGCAACATTCCTGTAACAGCTTGTATAGTATCGTAGACCCCTTTCCAAAATTCTGCAATAGGTGGGCAACTCCACGCTACATGTAGAAAGGCAGCTGCTTCACGTTTGCATTTCTAGCAGCACGAATCCGGATGTAACCCCAGTTTGTATAATTGCATGGGGGTGCGATACATCCCATGTATGAATTAGAAGTGGATGAGTCTTAGCTTATAGTATCTCAGCTGTGAGCAGCAAAATGACCATTGCTCGTCTGTGGGTAGGTCCTCCAGGTCAGTTCTCCCCTGTATTAGGGCCTTGGGGGTAACCCAGGGGGTGTTTGTTTGCGTGAGATTATATAATCTAGTGATTAATCTTTGAGGTGATGGTGTAGCTAATAAGTGTTCTAGGGGTTTCATTGTATCCAGGGAGGCTGGGAAAGTAGAGTGCATTTTCTTGCAAGTGTTTCGGAGCTGGAAATACAAAAATACATTCAGGATTGGTACCTGAGTGTCTTCCTGTTGTTGTGGGTGCTCTAAAACAGGCATCCTGTGGGTATAGGTCTCCTCATGTAGTAATGCCCATATTGCGTGCCCGTCGTCTGTCATTAAGAAAGGGAACATGCGGGTGATGTGCAACTGAGGTAGAGGGCGCGTAAAGATGTGGAGTTCCGACACACTTCCTTAAACCTTCCCAAGACCAACACAAGGTTTCAACAGTGTTTATCTCGTTTGCTGATCTGTGATATGGTTTATAGACAGCCACGTGTAGAGGGGTGGGATCAGCTATTTCTGATGGATACATCTGCCTGTGGATTTCTCACCTTATAAATATCCCCTGCGCCAGCATTCCACTGAAATTTTTCCTAGCTCTCCGCGCCGACAAGTTCGTCTCAGCGTCATGGCTCGGCACGCAGCTCCGCATTACGTCACCGGAGTCATAAGAAGACCACGTCGGCGTGATGATGTCAGTTCCCTTTTTACCGCGCTGTTGACACTAATGGTTTTTTCTGGGACTCTCCTTACTTCATCTTGATACTTTTTATTTTGTATTGTATCATTTTCTTCTTTTGTTATGTCTGCTCCGAGGAAGTCAGGCTTTAAGCCATGCAGAGAATGCGGTAAACATATGTCAATTACTGACCCGCATGAGGATTGCCTCTGGTGTTTGTCTTCAGACCATGACGTCGAGGGATGCTCTTCGTGCAGGAAGATTAATCCAAAGGCATTAAAGGAGCGAGAAGCCAAACTTTACATGGCCAAGGCAAGAAAAGAAAAAAAGGGGTCGAAAAAGGTCAAAGTCCAGGTCTTCAACGTCGCGCGACTCCAAGAGGAAGCATAAGAAGAAAAGGAGCCATGCTTCTCGACAGCGGTCGTCGAAGTCGGTGGAGTCAAGGTCCCCTTCTCCTGCTCCTCAGCGTCGAGAAAAGGACTTTGTTTCCCCTTCACCTTCAGAGTCTCCTCAGGGGTCTCCGGCTCAAACTCCTTCCTATAAGGGGACCCCTGAGCAGGCTACGACGCTGAGATTCTCACTGACGAATCCGGCTGATGATGAGGTTCCTTCGGCTCCGGCTGTTACTCCTGTGACTCCGGTAGCGCCGACTCCAGAGGTACCTCGATCGGATCCGGAACCGGGTTCTTACCCTCAGTTAACGACGCCAGGTTCTGATCCGTCGCATTTCCTTATTGCCATGTATGGTGTGTTCACCAGAGCATCGTACCCCTCTGGAGCACCTTCTGGTACCATGGGTCCCTTGGCATTTACTTTGGGTGTGCCCCATCAGTATCCATAGGCCCCCTTTATGCCATTCATGCCAGCGACGTCGTCCTGGTCTTTTCCGGCTCCGAGGATGTCGACGCCGTATGGTCAGTCCCCGGCTCCATCCCGTGAAGCAGTTTCGAGAACAGTCTCAAGAAGTGATAGACCTGCTCCTGGGGATCCATTTTTTCTTTCCTCTCACCCTTCCCCTGAAAGTCTGGTGGTGCAGGCTTCTTGCTCGAAGCAGTCATCAGGGGCGTTTTCGCATGCTCCTGCAGATAGAGATTCTAAGAAGTTGGAGCAATCTGCGAAGAAAGTCTTTTCGTTGGCCAGTATGGCACTAAAATCTACCAACGCCACTTGTCTCTTCGGCTGGTACATTCATGCTTTAATGGACTCTGCGAAGCAGATTCTCCCTAAGTTGTCTGAGGAGGACAAGGGTAATCTAAATGAGGTGTTGGTGGATGCTCAAGCTGCTGCTCGCCAAGTTATCCAGTCTGGTCTGGATACAGCAGACTCTGTTGCTAGAATAATGGGCTTGTCTATTGCAACAAGGAGGCATGCATGGTTAAAATCTTCTGGATTCTCTCCCGATGTGCAGGCTGCTCTTATTGATTTACCATTTGATGGTTCAAGCTTTTTGGTGAAAAGGCGGACTCTGCCCTGCAGAGATTTAAGGACAGTAAGGCTACGGCGAGGTCTTTGGGTCTGCAGACTCATTCAAGAGGCTATGGTTATAAAAGATACTGTGGCTTTGGAAGATCTTCCTTTCGAGGGTCTAGACAGCCTCAGCAGCAGCAGCAACAGCAGCAGAACCCCTTGTATAAGAACTACAGGGGTAAAGGCAGAGGTCGCCTTCGTGGAGCCGGACGTCATCCCTCTTCCTCCTCCTCCTCTACCTCCCAGCCCCTCCTAGTAATGCAGGAAAGCAGCCCTAGATCTGCCATCCTGGATCATGTGGGTCCTGTAGGAGGTCGGCTTACCCATTTTCTACAGGATTGGAAGTTAATCACTTCAGACCTTTGGGATTTAGATCTTGTAGAAAATGGGTACGCCCTTCCCTTCAGGGAATTCCCTCCTCCTTACCCTCCTTGCCAGGGGTTTTGCACAGAGGACCATTTGCTTCTCCATCAGAAGGAGGTCCTTACTCTGTTACAAAAGGGTGCGATAGAGCTGGTTCCCAAGAAGGATGGCAGGTTACGTCCTATCCTGGACCTCAGAATCTTGAATCTGTTTCTCAAGCAGGAGAGATTCAAGATGCTCACCCTAGCGCAGAGTCTTCAGGTGCTGCAACAGGAGGACTGGATGGTGTCCATCGATTTTCAGGATGCGTATTTCCATATCCCAATCCTGAAGTCGCACAGGAAGTATCTCCGTTTTACGGTTGGGTCGCAACACTACCAGTTTGCGGTCCTTCCATTTGGTCTTACTACCGCACCTCGAGTCTTCACCAAGGTGATGGTAGTGGTGGCTGCCCATCTCAGGAGATCGGGGATTCCTGTTTTCCCCTACCTGGACGACTGGCTTCTGAAGGCGGGGTCGCCAGAGATGGTGCTTCATCATCTGCAAGTTACAACCCAGCTGTTGTACAAATTGGGTTTTTCGATAAATGTACCCAAGTCTCACCTGGTGCCCTCTCAGCGCAACCTGTTCATAAGGGCAGTATTGGATACCACTGTATGTCGAGTATTCCCTCCTCCGCAAAGGATTCTCGACATCCAGGAAATTATTCCCTTGTTTTTCAATGGAGCAGTTGTTCTGGTTCTGAAGGTCCTTCGCCTGCTAGGTCTGTTCGCTTCCTGCATTCTGTTGGTCAACCATGCCCGCTGGCACATGATGACACTCCAGTGGTGCCTCCGCAGGCAGTGGTGTCAATACACGGAGATCTCAGGGAGTCAGTCAGGATCTCTAGAGAAGCTGCAGCGGATCTGTCTTGGTGGAGCGTGGAGGGCATTTGACTCAAGGAAAGCTCTTTCATCTTCCTCCATCTGTGACCACAGTGATAACGGATGCCTCTACCCTAGGGTGGGGTGCTCCTCTGGGGGATCTGGAGATCAAGGGTCTTTGGTCTCCAGAAGAAAGATTGTCTCATATCAATCTTCTGGAATTGCGGGCTATATGTTTGGCGCTCAAGGCCTTTCTCCCGTCCATTCGCGGTCAGTCGGTTCAAGTCCTGACGGACAATACTGCAGCGATGTGGTATGTCAACAAGCAGGGAGGAGTAGGGTTGTACCGTCTCTGCAGGGAGGCGTTGCGGCTCTGGTCCTGGGCTCAGGACCATAGGATTTGCTTGATGGCAAATCATCTGGCCGGGGTGTTGAACGTGCGTGCGGACAGTCTCAGTCGGCAGTTCTCCGCCGACCACGAGTGGAGGCTTCATCCAGAGGTAGTTCGACACATCTTCTGGACGTGGGGGACTCCTCGGGTGGACCTGTTTGCCACTTTCGAGAACGCGCACTGCCCGTCATTTTGCATTCTCCAGTTTCCGACGCAGGGAGCGTTGGGGGGCGCGTTTCAGTTGAGTTGGAGCTCACAACTCCTTTACGCGTTTCCTCCCATACCCTTGATTCCTCGGGTGCTGAGGAATATTCGCCAAGACTGGGCCCAAGTTATATTGATCGCCCCGGACTGGCCAAGAAGGGTGTGGTACACGGACCTTCTTCACCTCTCGTCGCACCGTCTCCCTCTCAGGGCACACCTCCTCTCTCAGATGGAGGGGCAGGTTCTACACCCCCACCTCCAGAGCCTGCATCTTTATGCCTGGAGATTGAATAGGGCAACCTGAATTCTTTTTCTCTCCCGCCTGACGTGGTGGATGTTATTTCATCAGCCAGGCAACACTCCACCAAATCTATCTACTCCTACAGGTGGTCGAAATTTGTTAGATGGTGTGGAGAAAAATATATTGATCCTCTGAAAGCGCATCTTTCTGATGTTCTTTGTTTTTCACTTCATTTGGCTCAGCAGGGTTGTGCTGTAGCCACTGTTAAAGGATATTTGCCGGCTTTGTCGGCATTTCTTTGTTTGCCCGACCAGCCCACTCTTTTTAAGTCTCTAATAGTCTTAAGGTTCATTGAGGGGCTTACTAACATGTTTCCGCCCACTCCGTTTATTATGCCCCAGTGGAATTTAAATCTGGTGTTGACTTTTTTAATGGGTTATACGTTTGAAACTGCATAGTTGTCCATTGAGACTACTGACATTTGGCTAGGAGGGTGAGTGAGCTCCAGGCTTTGAGTTCAAAGCCTCCTTTTCTGATCATACATGCTGAAAGGATGGTGCTCAGGACCAGGGCTGCTTTTCTGCCTAAGGTGGTAACTCCCTTCCATCTGGGATAGTCGATTACCCTCCCTACTTTCTATCCTCCCCCTCACCCTTCCAAGGAGGAGGAGAGACTTCATCGTTTAGATCCAAAGAGGGCGATTAGCTTTTATTTGGATAGAACAAAAGACCTCCGGCAAGATGATCAGCTTTTTGTTGGATATGCTGGTCGTATGAAGGGCAAGGCAGTGCACAAGCACACTTTATCCAGGTGGATCATCTTGTGCATCAAGATCTGCTACTCCCTGGCCGGTAAGAAACCTCCTGTAGGCATTTGAGCTCATTCCACCAGGGCTAAGTCGTCTACTTCTGCCTTGTTCAGGGGTATTTCTGTATTGGAAATCTGTAAAGCCGCAACTTGGGCCTCCCTCCACACTTTCACGAAGCATTACTGCTTGGATTCCGAGGTGAGGAGGGATGGTCATTTTGCGCGCTTTGTTTTGCAAGATTTCTTGGTATAGAAGGGTGGACACCCTCCTCCAGGAGTGGGACTGCTGTGGGATTCTATTCATAAGGTGAGGAATCCACAGGCAGATGTATCCATCAGAAGATCAAGTTACTTACCTTCGGTAACGCTTTTTCTGGTGGATACGTTATCTGCCTGTGGATTCCTCACTGACCCACCCACCTCCCTGTTGTCCACCCTTTTATACCTTAAAAGATTAGGTATTGGTTATTTGATGTTTTTGTGTACTCAAAATTATACTACCTCTATTTGTCCATGGTTGACTTATTTGAAATGTGTGCTTATAGGAAATGTTTGCTTTCCTTTTTCACTTTTAAACTGTGTGTATTTGTGTGAATACTGTGTACTATGTATGCATTGTCTCTATGGTCGGTCCGCCCGTTTTGCCTTGGTGGCACGGAACAAATGGGTGGAACTGACGTCATCACGCCGACGTGGTCTTCTAATGGCTCCGGTGACGTCATGCGGAGCCGCGTGCGGAGCCATGACGCTGAGACGACCTCGCTGGCGTGGAGAGCTAGGATAAATTTTGTTCCAGCTAATCTAGTAACTTGACAAAGTTCATTCGCAATATTTCCTGCAAGTCTCTGCTCAACCCCACCCCAAGGTACTTAACAGCGCCATCTGCCCATTTAAGCAGGAATTCCAAGTTGGTGTCCAGCGGAGCATCAGTCAAGGGTAAAATGGATGATTTTGACCAGTTGATCTGTATGCCAGACATCCCTCCATAACGAAGGGCTTCTCTCAGCACGGGGTTGAGGTTTTCGTCTGGTTTGCGAATATATAATGTTATGACGTCTGCATACATTGATATTATAAGACCCATGTCTGTGAATCCCGAACCTCGTGTGGTGAGGTGCTGACGGATTCTGGCCGCTAGGGGCTCCATTGACACTGCGAACAGCAGTGGTGAGAGCGGGCATCCTTGCCTTGTACCACGGGTTATATTGAATGGTTCCGATATTGGGCTATTTGCTCTGAGACGGGCTGCAGGTTTAGTGTAGAGCAGGCCTATTAGTTTGATGAAGTTGGGACTAAATCCCAATCTGTGTAGGACAGTAAATAAAAAGGGCCACTCCAAGGAGTCAAACGCCTTAGTTGCATCAAGAAACACCGCAACTGCAGGCAGTTGGCAGTCAATTTGGTGTACCGTAGCGAAGAAGGTGCACAGATTGTGGGCCGTTGATCTACCCGGGATGAATCCTGAGTGGTCTGGTCTGGCCTGGCAATGAGTGATAATAGCGGTTGTAATCTATTGGCAATTAGTTTGGCTAGGATTTTTGCATCCACATCAATTAACGATAGGGGTCTATAAGAATCACATAGGTTAGGTGCCTTGTCTGGTTTTAAAAGGGACATGATTGCGGCCTCACGCATGGTCGGCGGGAGGATCCCTATCTCTACCGACTCCTGGTATACATCCAACAGCCGAGGTGCTAGCTCCTCCGCAAAAGTTTTATAGAATGTGGTGGTCAGGCCATCCAACCCCAGCGCTTTTTTCCCAGGTAAGCAGTTAATAACCGGTGTGATATCTTCTATTGAAAAAGGTTTGTCTAAGTAAGCACTATGGGCGTCACTCATCCAGAGTAGTTCAACTGATTTTAAATATTCATCAAGGTCAGGGTGGGGTGCACTCTGCGTTGCTGTATATAATGTGGAATAATATTTACTGAGATGTGTTTGTGTAGCTTCTTGACCTCTAATAGGGAATGTGTCCTCATCCAATAACTCGGCTATAAAGGCCAGAGAGGTACGCTGTCTAAGTGCATTAGTAAGGGTTTTGCCAGGCCTATTGCCCTCCCCATAACTGCATGCTCTAGCGTGCTTCCCTAGAAAACGTGTCTCCCTATCAGCCTCTTCCTCAAATTCTGAGATTTTCCCCCTTACGGTGGCCAAGTGCCTAGGTTTCCTGGTCTGGAAGAACAATTGTTCCGCCAATTTGATTTCCTGCTCAAGTTTAACTATAGTAGATCAAATGGAGTTTAGAACCCCTGATTGTTTGGAAATGCAAGCTCCCAGATCACAACCTTAAATGCCTCCGACAGCATCAAAAAGGAGTCCACTGAAACCTCATTGGTAGAGAAGTATTGCGTAATATCAGTTCTAATCTCTTCTCTGAATGCGGAATCAAGGAGTGCGTGTGGTGGCCGATGCCAGCTGAATGCGTGGGGTAATGTTTGTGGTATCTTCCATCGTAGAACCACCGGGGAGTGGTCCGATAGCGTGCGTGCGAGGTGTAGAGTGTCTATGGTCCATGACACAATAACGCATGTGACTTGCCAGTAGTCTATCTTGGACCATGCATTATGGTGCGAAGTTTTACATGTTCCCTCCCTCATGGTTGGGTTCCTGCTACGCCAGATATCTGTAAGGTCGTGCTCAAGGATAATATTATTTAGTTGCAGGGTGGTCTTGAGGTGTGGGTTGCGAGCTGCACCATCTCTGTCAAGTTCATTGTTAAGAGTGACATTGAAATCCCCGCCTCAAATTATCGTGTCTCCACCCAGTGCCTCTATGTAAGCCCATACAGTGAGAAAGAATTGTGGATCATCAACATTTGGGCCTTATATTGCCACTAAGGTAACCTTAGTTGTCATAAGGGTGCCCATCAGAATGATATACCGTCCCTCAGGGTCTGTCTGTATATGTGTGGTGTTAGACCTGGCACCATTGGCGTGGGTCTCTCTTCCGTTTTTCACTTTATTCTCCTCTGTGTTTGCTAGTGTTAGATGCTCTGGGCGCTGTGCCACTGCCATTCAGTGCCACAGCGCGAATGCTCCCTATTGTAAATTAACTGCATTACCTTCTATAATCCTAATTGACCCAGGGAACCTGATAGGAAAGCCAAATTTAGTATGCCTGAGCTCAGAAAATTTAAGTGCATTTGGTAGTGAAGATTATTTGCATATTCTGTGGTTGGTTGAAAATACCACTTTTAGAAAGTAGGTATTTTCTTGCCTAAACCTTCCAGTGTGCTCTGCTGTTATGTGTATTGGCTGCCTGGTTTTGGACGGACAGGGCAGGCTGAGCCCGACCTGGATTGAATAGAGAGATCTGCAGTTGGAGTATGGGGAGGGGTGACCCTTTGATCTGAGCAGGGCTGTGCCTGGCAAGGTGAATGATGGCTCCACCTTCCACTGTGCATCTGATAGCAGACCCCCTCTTCCTGAAAGGCAGGATGCAGCCTTGTAAACAAAGTGCTCCAGGATGACATCAAACTGGCTCTGGCTGGGTTCAGTGATTTGTGACTTTTTGAGAACAAAGACTTTTGGGGTATAAAGATCTGTGCTAAAACCCCTACACGGCGTGTTACTTCTGGATGTCAAGACAAACCTCTGTCCGTGTAACTAGAGGGAAAGGACTTTGAAACTTTCATCCATCTTGCTGAAGCAACTACCCAAGGGCCTGATTTGAGCTTGCCTCCTGTTGAAGTCTCAGGGACATTAGACTTCACCCATCAGCTGCCCGGATTTCTATTTGAGGGAAATTCTACTCGCAGGTGAGGCCTCTGATGAGAATTGCAGAGCCTCTGGTTCTACTGCGGGGAACGCGGGCTGAAAGTCATCGTATCGCTAGTGTGGGCTGCTGCAGCTGAGGAGCTGTGCCGCTTGTGGTAAATTTAAATTACCTGTACTTAATTTATGCGGTAAAGTTCAATAAGGATAACTCAGAATAAATAAGAGGCAGAATCCGTGATATTTGAGGTTTTAAAAGGGGTTTATTCCTTAGAAAGGAATTGGTTCGAACCAGGCAATCGGGTTCCGTCACCACGAAGGTTCGGGAAGGGATCGAGCATACTTTATTGACAGGTTATCATATATATAGTCAATGCATTACAGTAAAGGCAGATGCAGAAGGCGTAACAGTTGAGAGGAGAGATAAGAATACACATACGTAATGAAAAAGGCGTTGTAATAGGCGTGCATAAGGGCGTGTACTAGAAACGTCATTATGAGGATGTCACAGGTGGGTGGATCCATAAGAGAATCCTGCAATGTCAGCAGAAATACATGGCAGAGATGCGCGTGCAGCAGCATGACGTGTGATTGACGTGTGATTGACGTGTAACTGGAGGGTGAAGGGGACTTGACATTTAGCCCTACATGAGGAGACAGAAGTCTGGGATGTCAGAACAACCTAATCCCAAATCGTATCTAATATCTTGTGTTTAAGGAACTGTATTATATGGAAGGAAAGGTCTCTCGGGCAGAGGCTATTCTATACTGACTGCTAGTGCGTGTATAAGCGTCTACGTGTCTACATGAGATGCGAAGGGGCATGGGCCTACCATGGCAACAGGAGCTATGAATTACTTGCACGGAGACAGTAAGGCCGGGCCCTTTGCTCTACAGCTGGAAGGATGTTTACCTAAACTACTAGACAGGAATGTATTTTTCGAGGAGCGGAGCAGATAACTTGAAGGCAAAATACAGTCTTGGCAGGCAACAGGCCGAGCCAGGCACCGTTAGCCGCGCAGGGAGTAAGACAAAGGTCATGGATACAGATGCAGGTCCAGGCTGGAGCATTCAGAGGCAGAAGGCAGGAAAAGGCTCGATGGCAGAATTCAGGCCTAACTTGCCATAGCTGAAAAACGTGAAAGGTGCACCATATAAAGACGGTGGCAAGGCATACTTAGGAACGGAATATTCGACCCATTCAGGGTGGATCTGACAAAGGACATGTTAACGTTGGACGCAAATGTATTTACGTCTTCATAGCTGGAAGTGGAGGGAACATACATGTACTTGTAGCACGTACATGGAGCCGTTGGGGTCTAAGATAGGGGACACAATTGATCATAAAAATTCATATTTCCTCATTCCCTCCTTGTCCCCTACGGACCCTTCATGATATATCGATCCTCATGAATCCATCAATCTGTTCATGTAACATCATTTGCTCTTCTTTCTTCTTACAGGATTTTGAATGAGAACTTGAATGTGGAATACATGATGTGGCACACAGGCCGCAAATCGCTGGCCCACATTGTAGACACAGGCAGCAACTGAATACTATGAGAAGGGCAATACCTAGGAAGGATAGGACCTTCCATCCCCAGGCTGACAACACACTCCAGAACCAACCGGACCAAGTCCAGGTGCCTGGATTCTGGTGTATCTGACTTGCAATCTTATGAAGACGAGTTATGGCTTTATATACTGATGGCGCGTTTTCTGGAATGAAAACACAGCAGCTTGATCCGATGACTCTACAGGCTCCGCCCCTATCGGCCAGGATGACGTCAAGGACAAGACGATTTTGGAGAACAACAATCCGCATCGCAGACTGCTCCTCCGTTAAGTTGCCTAGGGCAGAAGTAGTTTCATTCACTACTGCTTCAAGGGTTCTGGTTAATTTGCGTATCAGTTTACTATTAGAGACAACACCTATGTAGGGAAAGAGACCTTTATTGAAGTCTGTGTATTGTTCCCATGCCGTTTCAGTGTAGTCGACAATCGGGAGATCTCTCTGGGGTCTATTGTGTACTAGATGGGTATTTCTATGATAATCAGGAGGGGCTAGGAAAACAGGTGGCAGAAGGAATGCAATGTAACAGGTACCATCCCAATCTAGAGGTAAACGTATATATGCGGTATGACCACAAATGAAGTAGGAATGACGGGAAGCTCTAAATGTAGACTTGCCTTGATCACTGAATTCGATCACAGTAGTACATTTACTATGACCCAGGTGTACTGAACCATTCTTTCTTGCACATAATTCACCTTTGACTGGTAATACTGACATAGCAGGCAAGACTGGTGCAGCTTCGGATTCAACATTCAGAATCATGAGGTTAAATGTAAAGTTACCTAATCCATATACTTCGTTTTCTAGATCAGTTCCTGTCCTTTTGGGAAGTCCCTCTTTGTTAGGGTAGCAGGCTTTAAGCAAAACTAAGTTCAGGTTTCCCCATACCCAGTTGCCCTGGTAAACTACGGTATTTGAATCCAAAGAATTAATCAAACTAAACCATGCACCACAGGAACCATTGTGTGTGAACGGATACGGAAAGAGGGGCAGAACTCCCTTGTATTTCTGGTAGGGAGGGAGTAGGCCACATATCCAACAATTTGTAGCGTTGTTGGTCTGATGGGAGTGATGTAACATACTAATGAATGTGTTGTTGCGCAGCGCAAGTCTGTAGGGCAACTCATGCGGAGGTAATTCGCTAAAAGAGTGTTCGGCAGTAACATTGAAAGCAGAACGTGCACGCTTGAAAATAGGGTAGTATATGTGCAACAGTATACTTGCAGCAATAATCAGAAGATTTAGAAAAAACATAATCAATAATGTCACTATACAGTGACTACGAAGTGATTTACAATATGCACGTTTCTTGAGCTGTTGCTGTCTATCTCTCTCTCTATTTCGGTCTAGAGGATACATGTCAGAAACTAATTTAACCGATTCACCTTGGAGAGGACTTAAACAATTAAACTGTCTGACTTGCTAGACCTTAGTTTCAGTTTATATTCCTGGGAAGCAGTTTTCTCGACCAGGGGGAGTTTTGAGTCAGTCTGTGGAGGAGGGCAGGGCTGAGAGTTCAAATCAGAAGGCAGTCCGTGAAATTTCTTGATGTGGCTCGAGTGCAGCCAACCCTTGCGACCCTCAATCTTCACTGCGGTCCTCGTGATCAGAAGTACTAATTTCGGCGTTTGCCAGCGAGGCTCCAGCGGGCTCCTCCTGTCGAAATTTCTTATAAACACGTAATCACCGGGAACCACTTCATGGGGCTTCACCTCGGTGTTGTCGGGAAAGGCTGCAGCTACCTGTGAACGGCAAGATTGTAGTGCAGACATCAAGGAAGCAAGGTAATCTGTCAGCATATTACAATCAACATCAGTGATTTTACGAGGTATAGGCGTCCCCCACATATTTGGTGGCCTACCGAAGACCACCTCGTACGGGGATAGCCCTGTTCGAGAATGTGCTATCATTCTCATGTAAAAGAGCGCAACTGGTAAAGCTACTATCCAGTCGACGCCTTTCTCTCTGCAGATTTTAGAAAGTCGAATTTTCAGAGTCTGATTATGACGCTCCACGAGACCTGCTGCCTCGGGATGCCGGACACAGTGGAATTTCCTCTGATAGCCTAACAGGAGTGTAATGTGTTTCACTAGCTCGGATGAGAACGGCTGACCGTTATCTGAGTACACGATACGGGGCAAACCATACCGTGGGAAGAATTCACGAACCAGCTGCTTGGCAGTGGTCGGAGCAGTGTAATCTGGGACTGGATATGCTTCTGTCCATCGGGAAAGTGCGCATACAACTACGAGGACATATTTGAATCCTCGACAACGTTCCATCTGGATATAATCCATCTGGAGGACTTCAAAAGGGTGATCGGGAGGTTGAAATCCACCTTGCTCTACGGGAATGCCTTTACCTGGGTTGAACTGACAACAAATCATGCAAGTACGCACTTTCTGTTTGGCTGCTGCTCGTAAGTGTTTATTGAACCAGATGTTTTGAATACTGTCTAGCATAGCTTTCTCCCCTAGATGCGCTGGACTATGTATTGTGTTAATGATAACTTGAACCATGGAGTCGGGGAGAAACCATGTAGATTTTCCCTTCGTCATCCATCCCTGATCTGTTTGGATCCCTCCTAGTTCAGTCCATTTCTTGATTTCCTCTGGTGTAGCATGTGTCTGTATGTCAATTACATCAAGGGCGGGATCCCTAACTGTCATGCAGTGTGTCGATGTCGGAACTATTGTCTTTGTCAAGTCAGTTGCATGAGTCCGATTCTGCGCTGTTTGCTTAGCTGTTCGGTCTGCCAGGTCGTTACCCTGGGAAATGATATCGGTGACTTTTGTATGGGCCTTGCACTTCATGATAGATATCGCAGTAGGCAGATGTATTGCGTCTAACAGAGCTTGAATGAGGGGACCGTGTTGAATGTTGGCACCATGAGAAGTTAAATAACCTCTCTCTCGCCAGAGGACTCCGAAGTCGTGTACAACTCCGAATGCATAACGTGAATCTGTGTATATGTTAACTCTCTTATTTTTGGCTTGAATACAGGCTTGTGTCAGAGCGATGAGCTCTGCTGCTTGAGCTGACAAGGTGTCAATACAATACGTTTCAATAACTTCGGTGTCTGTCGTGACTGCGTAAGCGGCCACTAACTCTCCTGTACTTGTTCTCATGCATGAACCATCCACATAAAGTGTCAGGTCTGGATCTGGTAATGGAATGTCTGTCAAGTCTTGTCTGGGTTTCGTCGTAATAGTAATGACTTCAATACAATCATGTGCCAATGGGTCTGTTCCACTTAATGGCAAAAGTGTGGCAGGATTTAATGTACTACAGCGTCTGATTTCTATGTGTGGCTGAAACAATGTCAATTCATAACCTGTCAGTCGTGCTATAGTCAAGTGCTGGGTCTGTGTTCGGTTTAAAAGAACTTCCACGGAATGTGGAACTTGCACTGTCAATTGATGTCCTAATACTATGGAATCGCTTTGTCTGATTGCTAAAGCTGTCGCTGCGACTGATTTCAGGCACGTAGGCAGAGCCTGGGCTACTGGATCTAGTGTGCTAGAAAAGTAAGCACACGGTTTGTGTGAACCTGCTTGTTCCTGAGTGAGTACTGACAAGGCAGTACCTTCGCGTTCTGTGACAAATAGTGTAAAAGGCTTACTGTAACATGGTGTCGCTAAAACAGGTGCTTGACATAAGGCTTTCTTTAAGTCTTCAAAAGCTTGTGTATGTTCCTGAGTCCAAGGGAGGACAGTCGATGTCGCTGCCTCCTGGGTTGTCAACTGAATGAGTGGCTTTACTAGAAATGCATATTGGGGAATCCATTGTCTACAGTACGAAGTGAGGCCTATGAAGGCCCGCACCTCCTTTTGTGTCTTGGGTGGTGACATGTTTACAATTAACTGGATGCGGTCAGGTGTGAGCTGTCTCCCCCCTTTGGACAGCAAGTGCCCAAGGTACACAACTTGCTGAACACAGAATTGCAGCTTCGAAGGGGACACCTTGTGCCCCTTGTCGGCCATAAAATGTAAAACCGTCAGTGATGCTTTTTCACATTCGGGCTCACTTCGGGCGGTGATCAGCAGATCATCGACATACTGAAGCAGGGCAGTGTTAACAGGCATGTGGATACTGTCAAGTTGTCTTTTCAGTGCTTGGCTATAGATGCTGGGGCTTTCTGTGAATCCTTGAGGTGCGCGTGCAAATTTGAAACTTCGTCCATTTAAACAGAATCCGAACAAATATTGGCTTTCCGGATCGATTGGGACGCTAAAGAAGGCGTTCTTGAGGTCAATGACAGTAAAGAACGTTGCTTCTGAATCAATAGCTGTCAATAATGAAGAGATATCTGGAACCACGGGATACTGTGGTACAATGCATTTATTCAATTTGCGCAGGTCAATAATTAATCGATAAACTGGGGGTGCTTTTGGATCAGTACGTTTAAGAATTGGAATGATAGGAGAATTACATACATTGGAGTCGGTTTCCACAACCACTCCTTGTGCAATGAGCTCGTCAATGATTTGCAGCAAAGCCACTACAGCATCTGGAGGTAATTTGTATTGTCGAATTCGTGGTAATACCACTCCTGCTTTGAGTTTGACTCGATATGGTGTAATGTGCATACAACCTACATCAGTGGGGCCTTGTGCCCATAAATGTGCAGGGACATTCTGTAACCGGCGATCTATATCCTTCAATACGTAGTGACCTTTAAAGTCACGCAAAAATAGTCGTACCCCTTCCGGGGAACAACATATTACAGCTCCTAGAGCTTTCAGTGTCTTTATACCTAACAAGTTTTCTGGACATGATTTTGTAAGCAATAAATCTGTAGTCCGTGTCAATGGACCAACTGCAAGAGGAAGAGGTTGCGATACTTCGTTAACAATAGGCTTTCCTGAAAATCCAAGGGAAACATTCTGTGAGCCTGAGAGGGGTGCCCCTGGAACCTCGTCGTGACTTATAGTTGTTCTGCTTGCCCCTGTATCAATTAAAAACTTTCTGTCTTTCCCCAATACTTGACTATGTACATAAGGACCCTCTTGATCTACGGGAACCTCAATAAGGGGCAAGCCAACCTCCCTCTCTAGGCTGTTTCATGTGTATCGCTGATAATCGGGATAGTCATTTTGTGCATACTGGTACATCTGTTGTGTCGTGTTTTGTGTTGTGGCAATAGGCTGTGGCTGCGGTACTGCTACGGTCTGTTGTGAAGCTTGCATAGGCTGTACATTCTGAGGTACTTGTGGTTGGATCGGGTCCTGTCTAGGTGGACGCGGTCTCTCCTTGGTTTTACCCGTAGAGATATTGTGTTTCAGAACTGCACAATCATTTATATAATGACCTGGCTGTTTACAATAGTTGCATGTCCCTTTAACAGGAGCCGCTGAATTACTGGACTGTGTCGCACCCTTTTTATGACCGTCAGCTGGAACTGACTGAGGAACGAGCATTTTCATTTTCGTGTCTTTCATACGTCTTTGTTCGTGTTCTTGTTCTTCTCTAATTCTATTCTGGTGGTACTGTAACATTTGTAACATTTGTGACGGGGTATTAGCTTGCCAAGTGCTCTCGACTTTCAATACTCTGTTCTTAACCTGGGGTAGGGAATTCTCGACTAATTTTGTTACAAAGAGATGTGGATATGAATCGCTACTTGCTTTCAGGCCGCTATTAATACCAAAACATTTTTCAAATCGGGAATAAAAATCACTAGTGTCTTCATCGGGTTTCTGTTTGCAGGCTGAGATTGCACCCCAGTCTTCCTTTTTCGTAGTTAATAAACGTGGCAATACTTGTACTAACAATCCTGGTAACGCTTTAGTTTTGTCCCCAAGCCCTAGGCCTGGAGTTCGGGTATTTTCTTCGTTTTCTAATGCCGCCCAATCAATCTTTTGCTCTCCCACCTCCCATTCTTTTTCTTTGAGTTTCTCGTAAATACCGGCAGGCAATAATACTTTTAATATTTTCATAATGTCAGGATAGGTATAATCACCCATGAGTAACATGTCTTTTATTTCACGGTGAAAACCTGCTGGATCTTTGTCATGGCTGGGCACTCATTTTTTCATTTCCAATAGTTCTATTTTAGTTATGGGCGTGTACACAAACACGCGTCTAAAAGTATTATCATCATTTTTAACTGGGTGCACTTCGCGTAAGGGATTCTGTCTGTCTATGTAATACATTTTTCTTTCCATGGAGGGAGCTGGATCAAGCTGTGGACACAGGAAGGCACTGTATCTGTGCCGATGTTCTAGAATTACTTTAATTAGATCGGTACCTAGACCTCTCCATTTCTTCATGAGTAGTTCTATCAGTATATCAGGTAGGGGACCAGGATCGGAGTGTTGACCTTTATACACTATAAGGAGGTGTTGTATCATGTACATACCAGCTAAACGCTGTTCGTCTGGTGAAAGATTCAAAAACGTGTGTGCTAGCGCGTCATCACTATATTTATCAGAACTGTCAGCCCATTGTACTGCTGACCTGGCTAAATCTTGTTCATCCATAGAATCGAGTACATGGTACCCCATTCGTTCTTGAAGTATTTTATCAGTAGCCTGAAATAAGTGTTCGGGGGTCTTTGGATTTGACACGGCTGCTTGAAAAATTCTCTTACTTTCTGGACGTATCGGACGCATTGAACTATTAAAAGATCTTCCCTTACCTACATAAGCTATCATTTCTCTAGCTGGTAATTGTAATTGTCCCGTTGTCGTTTCTGGTTGTTCCTCCTCCTCTGAGGATTCAGTCTTATCTGCATCTATTTCTCTTTCAGGCTGTTCTCTTTCATGTATTTGTTCTACTGTTTTTCGGATCCTTCGGTACATATTTTCTATACTATTCTGTTTATCATGTTTTCCGTCTGCTATATTCTGACCCCATTTGTTAAGTGCTTTCATTTCTTCCGGGTCTACACCAGGCCTATCTCTGTTTCTTACCAAGCAGTTTATGAAGAAGCGTAACAACAGTTTTTGCGTGTCCACTTTCTGGTATGCCATGGCTTCACCAATACTTTCGGGACCTTGCCCTGTTTGGACAAAGTGATATATTTTGTCTAGATGATCAACCATTCCTGGTAGTATCATTAAATAGTTCGCAACTCGTCGTAGACGTACTGATGATAGCATCATTCTGTCGTCTTTACTGGGTACTGGATCATATCTACAGTCAGTAAGAGGCTCTTTAAGTATGTCGTAATTCGCTGTTTGAGGTGTACGTTGGTGTGCTAAATCCCTATAAGTCAATCGATGTGTTGGTGGTGGCGTACGAAAACCTCCTGTCGCACCTCCTGAGGTGCCAGGTCCAAAAGGATTTGTTGGGTGTAAGGTAGGGAGAATAGGTGCAGGAAGGAGTGGAGGAACAGGCGGAAGGTTTGGAACGGAAAGAGGAGTATGTTGCTGCAGAGGTGGGGGCAGATTATCTCGGGGTCGAGCGCCGTTAGCAGGTGGTGTGCGCGGCGGCGGAACATTAACATATTCGGGGGCTGCATCGTCTAAATAGGAAGAAAGGAAAATGTCCTTTGCGGTCTTGTGGTGCAATTTAGTCGGAAACAATGGAGGTGGCGGATCTTTTGGTACTTCCAGGGTGGCCTTAGGTAAACCCTCGGCCAGAAGAGGATACATACCATTCATAAGAGTGTTTCGTTGTCTGTCTATTTGTTCTGCTTTTACTCGGATACCTTCCTCAACTAATACGTTTTCTCGGGCTTTGTCTGAATCCTCCCTACTTTTCTCTTCTTTTCTGAGCGCTTTCTCTGTGCGTCTATGCGATTCTTTACGCCATAATTCAATGGCATCTTTCTGTGACTGTCTGGCTTTCTTTTTCCATAATGCTTCTTCTACTCTAATGATGCGATCTGCATCCCATGTCCCAGCAGCGGGCCATCTCTGATTCTCTGCTAAATCCTTGGTGTAGTCCACCCACAAATCGAGATACAATACGGCATCTAGGCCATGTTTATGGTACATAAAGTACCCTGGAGTGTCCCTAGGTGGAATGGGAACGGCTTCCTCGAGTATCCCTTTTCTAGTTTTTATCTGTCTTAATTTTGAGAAGAACGGCATCTTAGACCTTGCTACTTGATTCTGACTCGGACTTGAACACAATTTATACAATAAACACAGTAATGAAGATCGAACAATCACTCATACCACGACATTTAAAACATATTAAAACATTTTAAAACGAACAACAATGATTAGAATAAAACTAGCTAACTGCATAATACTGGATGTACTGCTAAACAGTACAGATACACCGCTAGAACAGTGCAGACCGGGTCTGTGTACCCAAACCCGTCTTGACCGGCACAAATTAATGCGCACGTCTAGATGCGTCCCCGGCAACGGTACTCACCGGGAAGCACGGAACGGAAGGCCTCGGAAACTCTGGACTGGACTGGACCGGACTGGACTCGACACGACTCGTGACGTAGATACTTCGGAACTTCGGAACCTGGTGGGCCTCTGTATACCTCGGATCTTGCTCTCTCAGCTAGGCTCTGGTCGGGATCCTCCGCACTCCTCACCGCCTCGTCTGGGTGTTGATCGCAGCCTCAGTCACCTCCGTTGGCCTGAGGGAGGTACAGGAAATCCTGCGGGTACGCGTAGTTGTCCGTCCGGCTGTGGCAGGGGACCGGGTCTGCAATGCACCTCCGGCGCGTGGGGTGGGGGAGGAGTCCCTGTTCGGGCGCCAATTATGTGGTAAATTTAAATTACCTGTACTTAATTTATGCGGTAAAGTTCAATAAGGATAACTCAGAATAAATAAGAGGCAGAATCCGTGATATTTGAGGTTTTAAAAGGGGTTTATTCCTTAGAAAGGAATTGGTTCGAACCAGGCAATCGGGTTCCGTCACCACGAAGGTTCGGGAAGGGATCGAGCATACTTTATTGACAGGTTATCATATATATAGTCAATGCATTACAGTAAAGGCAGATGCAGAAGGCGTAACAGTTGAGAGGAGAGATAAGAATACACATACGTAATGAAAAAGGCGTTGTAATAGGCGTGCATAAGGGCGTGTACTAGAAACGTCATTATGAGGATGTCACAGGTGGGTGGATCCATAAGAGAATCCTGCAATGTCAGCAGAAATACATGGCAGAGATGCGCGTGCAGCAGCATGACGTGTGATTGACGTGTAACTGGAGGGTGAAGGGGACTTGACATTTAGCCCTACATGAGGAGACAGAAGTCTGGGATGTCAGAACAACCTAATCCCAAATCGTATCTAATATCTTGTGTTTAAGGAACTGTATTATCTGGAAGGAAAGGTCTCTCGGGCAGAGGCTATTCTATACTGACTGCTAGTGCGTGTATAAGCGTCTACGTGTCTACATGAGATGCGAAGGGGCATGGGCCTACCATGGCAACAGGAGCTATGAATTACTTGCACGGAGACAGTAAGGCCGGGCCCTTTGCTCTACAGCTGGAAGGATGTTTACCTAAACTACTAGACAGGAATGTATTTTTCGAGGAGCGGAGCAGATAACTTGAAGGCAAAATACAGTCTTGGCAGGCAACAGGCCGAGCCAGGCACCGTTAGCCGCGCAGGGAGTAAGACAAAGGTCATGGATACAGATGCAGGTCCAGGCTGGAGCATTCAGAGGCAGAAGGCAGGAAAAGGCTCGATGGCAGAATTCAGGCCTAACTTGCCATAGCTGAAAAACGTGAAAGGTGCACCATATAAAGACGGTGGCAAGGCATACTTAGGAACGGAATATTCGACCCATTCAGGGTGGATCTGACAAAGGACATGTTAACGTTGGACGCAAATGTATTTACGTCTTCATAGCTGGAAGTGGAGGGAACATACATGTACTTGTAGCACGTACATGGAGCCGTTGGGGTCTAAGATAGGGGACACAATTGATCATAAAAATTCATATTTCCTCACGCTGAGTGCCCGCATTTGCCGTACTACGAAAATCATCGTTATCGCGATTGTGGGCCGCCACAGCTGAGGTGCTGTTGCCGCTGAGAGCCCACATTTGCCTGTGTTACCCAAGTCATCGCTATCGCCATTGTGGGCTGCTGCAGCTGAGGAGCTGTTGCCGCGGAGAGCCTGCATTTGCCTTTGTTACCCAAATCATCGCTATCGCTATTGCGGGCCGCTGCAGCTGAGGAGCTGTGCCGCTGAGTGCCCGCATTTGCCGTCCTATGAGAATCATCGCAATCGCTATTGTGGGCTGCTGCAGCTGAGGAGCTGTGCCGCTGAGTGCCCGCAGTTGCCGTCCTACAAGAATCATCGCCATCGCTAGTGTGGGCTGCTGCAGCTGAGGAGCTGTGCCGCTGAGTGCCCGCACTAGTCACCACTTCGAGGATCTTGTTATCAACTGCGGGTGCCGCTGGGTGCCTGCCTTAATCCCCGCCCCAGGATTATCGTGAGTGCGTGCTGCGGACAGCTACAGCCGGGAGCTGCGGCTGCTGCGAGTCTGCCTGTCATCACCTTCCTTGTGAGGCTGCGTGCCGTGCCCCGCATCACCGGGCGATTGGACCCGGGCCTCGAACTAAGTTCGTTCCACACGCTTTTTGAGTGCCTTGATTGCTTTTGAAGTGAATCTGTAATTATGTGCATTGTGGTTTCTTGAGTGCTTTTAAGCCTTGTGTTCAGTCTATATAAAGATAACTATTTTTCTATAACTATTTGTGGTGTTCGATTGTAGCGTCCTTCCTTTCGTTATTGTGTATGGTCATAAATGCTTCACACACTGCCTCTGAAATAGGCCTGTCTGCTCATGCTACGTTACCACAGTGTTGAGCAGGGGGTGTCAAAGCGTGTAGCCCCTTACTCTGACTTAGGAAGAAGGATCCCTATTTGGACCTCAGTGCCAGCCGCTGCCAACTAGAGGTCCCCATTTCTAACATTTGGTTGACCAGCCAAGGCCACATCTTATCAATATCAAGACACCCCTGGCATAATTAGAATATGGGGCGAAGTGTATTTCCCCCCAATATCTATTCTTTAATTTAGGGTCAGAGTCATATTTCAGATGAGTTTCTTGGAGGAAACATACATCTATGCGGTGTCTACTCAAGTATGCGTGTATCAGTCTTGCTTTCCTAAAATCATTAAGCCTACGGACATTCCAAGTGAGGAATTTGGTCTCAGTCATTTCTCAGTAAATGAACTATGTGATAATTGTGCATGTAAAATGGGCTCACAATAGAACATCATACATTGACTAACAGACAATATTAATGTGCTGTACATTTAGTGAAAATAAAAAGACAAGATGATAGATAGAAAAAACTAAGGCACTTTGCATTTCAAGGACCATGCACCTGAATATAGCGTGCTTCCTCTGCCCCACCCCCCACCCACATCAACCTCCCAATTAGGTTGTGACTTATGCCCACCCACCGCCTCCTGAAGAACCTTTGGAACAAAACAAATGCACATGGGAGATCTCCCTGTGGGGCTAGGGACGTCGGTGATAACCTGCCATGGGCAGGGTGACCAGGCTTTTATATATGATACACAATCTGACAAAGAAAGAAACTTGCATCATTATATTACCATGCTCTATAAACCCAACTCTGCTGCAACCAAGATATCTAACGGTTTTATAGTAATTGACATGAGCATAAACAAACTTGTGGAACACAATGTGGAGCTACTTGGTTAGTATATTAATCATTGTCACTTAGGTTCTGCTCCGAGGCGGCTTGTTGTGAAGAAAGCGAGGGCGATTTCGTTGCACCTCTGTGTTTAGCATATTTAAGGGCTGATTTAGCATCTGTGAAGAATTGCGTCTTTCCGTCATAGGGGATTTTAAGCTTGGTGGGATACAACATCGCATATGAGACAGAGGCATTCTGTAGGATTCGTTTCGCCTGCGTGAATTTCCTCCATGCTGCTTGAACAGTAGGCGTGTAGTCAGGAAAAAAGGAGGGGAGTTGCCTTGATGGGTTACAGGGCTCTTATCCCTGGCTGCTCTGAGAATGCTGTCCCTGTCTCTTTAGTTTAAAAGGTGTGCGATTATTTGACACGGCGTTGCTCCTGGCGGGGGTCTAGGGCCCAATGAGTGATGCGCCCTCTCAACGATCATGACTTGCGAGAGTACTGACCCAAATAGGTCACGCAGTAGGCCCTCTATGTAGGGTTTCATTTTTGGGATGGCAGTCGATTCCGGCAGCCCAAAAATCTGTAGGTTGTTGCGCCGAGAGCACGCTTCCAAGTCTTCATTTTTAGCTTTTATTACAGCCAATACTTTTTCCATATTAAGGATTTGCGTTCTGGATTCCGCATTAGAGTTTTGAGTCTCTGACAACCTATTCTCCAGTGTGTCCAGCTTACCCTTGTGATTGTCTACACGCTTCTTGACTGTGTCCAGACTTGAGCGTCTATCTTGTTGTCCACTGTTTTAATACTGGAGCGCACGGCCTGCAAAATAATGTGAATTTCTTCTTCCTGTTGCTCCGAGTGATCTCTGGAACCTTGGGCATCGTCCAGTTCTAGGCCTGTATCGTTTGCCCCGGTTAGGCGTTTATTTTCGAAGGGGAGCTTCGCCTGTTTGGGGTCCGTCTTCCCCATTGGACGATTACCATGTACACAGTATGCAGTAATGGAAAGCTGAAATTACGTGGGAGTAATACAGGGCCGCAGCACTATTACAGTGTTGTTTCCTAAGTGTAGAGAGCGCAGACCACTGTATCCATTGCACCAGCTTTTATCATGCAAGGTTTAACGTGGGCCCCAGGTGCGTGTCATAGGAGATTATGCACAGCTCCTTCCAACATGAGAGAGAATCTGCGACCATGTTGGTCTGTGTGTGGAGACTAGTTTCAAGTGTTTGTTCCACCAGAGTAGGATTGGAGCGAGTGGCAACTGTGGTCTCAAATCAGGCCCCCACAGGCTTATACAACGTGGGACTGATGTAGAGTAGTAGCACTGTCACAGTGGTATTACTTAGTATTATGTGGGCAGACCGTTATATCCGCTTCACCAGCTTGCATCGTGCTGGATCTAGTGTGGGCCCCGGATGTGTGTCGCAGTAGAGTGTACACCATCCTGTACCACTGGGGAGAGAATCTGCACCCATGCAAGTCATTACGTGGGGGCCGGTGCCTAGTTTGGTCTGCTAGACCAGGCCAGGAACGTGTGGCACCCGTGGCTCCAAATCGGAACAAGGCAGGCCAGGGCTCACTCGCCCACCCAGGCGTTCAAAATCAGCATCTTAGCCCCTCGGTGAGCCAGCGTTGTCAGGAGCTACCACATTGCGGGCCCAATCTTGCTACCCACCACAATGCAGCCCCCGTGGTATTGGAACCGGAAGGGGTCCAAGCCTATGCAGTAGGAGTGCGCTCAGCCCCGCACCACCCCAAACCCCCGGCCCGCACTCACCGCACCTCACAACAGCGTCTGGACTCTCTGTCCTTCAGGCCAGCTCGTGCCCTGCAACTCACAGTCTCCGGGGGTCCGACGAGCTTCGGCGTTCGGCAACACGATCAGCTCCACGCTACCAGGTTCACGGTCCAGAGCGTGGCCTGCGCCTCCGCCCTCAGTTCAAGAGCTTCGCTTCAGGCGAATTACAGGTCTCAGGATCTTTGTATATGCGTGTCTTCGACTCCTGACTGGCGCACTTAGCTCCACTCACTCGCAGCTACGGCCCAGTTCGTTAGAGGCGCCCGGGGTCTCAGGAGTTCGCTGGATTGGTTTCTCTTTCTAGAGTTGCACGGTGGCCATGTTACCCTCCAACAAGGCCGCCTCCAGTCGGGTCACGTAACTTGGCTCTCACAGAATTCCAGATGTCCAAAATTCACTTAGGCATTGCAGCTTAGCTTCGCAGCAGGTTGCGTTCTTCTGTAGTGGCAGGTCACGTATTCAGCCCCGCACCACCCCAAACCCCCGGCCCGCACTCACCGCACCTCACAACAGCGTCTGGACTCTCTGTCCTTCAGGCCAGCTCGTGCCCTGCAACTCACAGTCTCCGGGGGTCCGACGAGCTTCGGCGTTCGGCAACACGATCAGCTCCACGCTACCAGGTTCACGGTCCAGAGCGTGGCCTGCGCCTCCGCCCTCAGTTCAAGAGCTTCGCTTCAGGCGAATTACAGGTCTCAGGATCTTTGTATATGCGTGTCTTCGACTCCTGACTGGCGCACTTAGCTCCACTCACTCGCAGCTACGGCCCAGTTCGTTAGAGGCGCCCGGGGTCTCAGGAGTTCGCTGGATTGGTTTCTCTTTCTAGAGTTGCACGGTGGCCATGTTACCCTCCAACAAGGCCGCCTCCAGTCGGGTCACGTAACTTGGCTCTCACAGAATTCCAGATGTCCAAAATTCACTTAGGCATTGCAGCTTAGCTTCGCAGCAGGTTGCGTTCTTCTGTAGTGGCAGGTCACGTATTCAGATGGCGATATATAAGGATAATGAAGCCTGGTCTGTGGAGCCCCTTCAGAAGGTGGCCATTCCGCAGCTCGACATACCCACACCCCGAGAGCCTTAGTTAGATCTGTTCGCCACTGCCAAGAACGTGCAATGTCAGCAGTCCTTCGTGCTGAAGTTATCAACTCTGAGACAATTTTCGTATCGAGTGGAGCTCAGGCCTCCTGTGTGTCCATACTACTCCTGCCCAAAGTTCTCAAAAAGACCAGGAACGACTGAGCCAAAGTCATCCTTGTGGCTCCGGACTGTTCTTAGGGAGTTTTGTATCCCAAGCCATTGAACATGGCATTGATCCTCCAATCAGGTTGTGTCTTCTGTAGCAGCAGCAGGAGAGGGTTCTCCACCCGAACCTGTCAACGTTTGCCTTCATGCATGGAGATAGAATGGCAGCAGTTGACAGCTTTCGACCTTTCATCCAAAGTCTGCAAGTTAGTTTGCCAGCCAGACGTCCCTCCCCGAAAACGATATTCACCTGCCGTTTGGGAAAGTTTATGGCAAGGTGTGCAGAGAAACAGGTTGACCCTCATTCTGCTCCCTTCTCTCAGGTCCTTCTCTTTATCCTTTCTCTTGCCCAGCGGGGTTCTGCCCTGGGCAACCTAAAGGACTATTTTTCTGACATCTCAGCCTTTCTGCAGTTGCCTGATCAGCCATCCCTCTTCAAATCCCGTTGTAAATAGGTTCTTAAAAGGATTGCAACACAGGTTCCCACTGTCGCCCATCATCATGCCTCAGTGGGATTTTAATCTGGTTTGAACTTTTCCAATGTGTGCTCCCTTTGAGCCATTGTACAATTGTCCTCTCAGGCTGCTTACCATCAAGACAGTCTCCCTGGTGGCAATAACATCTGCCCGGAGGGTCAGTGAGCTTCAGACTTTGTGATCCAAGCCACCATCTTGAACATCTACACAGACAAGCTGGTTCTTCGCACTAGAGCTTCCTTTCTGTCGAAAGTTGTCACTCCCTTTCATGTTGGCCAATCCATCACCCCGCCTACCTTTTACACTCTGCCACACCCCTTCAAGGAAGAGGAGCAGCTTTATCATCTGGACCAAAAAGAGTGTTGTCGTTCTTCTTTGATCGCACAAAAGAGTTTCAGGTGGACGACCAACTCTTCGTGGGCAATGTCGGAGCAAAGAAGGGAAGGGTTGTGCAGAAGCGGACGATCTTCTAATTGATTGTGCTCTGCATTAATATCTGCTAGGCACTGGCCAAGAGGCAACCCGCCTGAGGGCTTGTGTGGGCATTCCATCAGAGCCAAAGCTGCGACCACTGCATTAGCACTCAGAGTTCCTGTCCTGGACATCTGCCAGTCAGCAACGTGGGCCTCTCTGCACACATTCACTAAGCACTACTGCCTGGATAGTCAGGTCTGTCGGGACGGGTTCTTTGCCCGTTTGGTCCTGAAGGACTTCTTGGTGTCAAATTGTTTTGCAGACCCACCTCCAGGTTAGGTATTGATAGGTTATGTATTCTAAAGTAAGAAATCTGTGGCTAGAAGTCTCTATCAAATGAACAAGTTACTTACCTTCGGTAACGCATTATCTGGTAGAGACTCTATCTAGCAGCAAATTCCTTACCGAACCACCCATCCTCCCCACTCTGCAAATGGATTCCTAGGGACAGGGCTTTCCCCTTGCAGGGCGTAGGTTTTCTTGGTTCTTTGTGGCTCAGCTCTCCTGGCGTGTAAAGTCGCAAAAATAAACTAACATCACCTCAATGAGATGGCGCCTATATAGGCACCGCCTACATCTCTTCCGGCGCAAATGACGCCAAAGATGTCACGTGGAGCCGAACTACGCCACCTCCCGGTGTACAGGGGTACTGCTCATGACAAATTTCCAGATCCAGTTTGACACCTGGAGAACATTCTAAGGAAAGGAATTTGCGGCTAGATAGAGTCTTTTCCAGATAAGGTGTTACCGAAAGTAAGTAACTTGTTCTACTCAGCTCCTCATGGTTATAGTCCATCCCAAACTGCCAGCCGTGACCCCCTCCAGAAGGGAACATGAGACTGGTTTCAACCTAATTAGGCCTCATCAATGAGGTATAGCTTGGTTCCTATATCACGGTGCGCAAGGGATTCAAGTGTGGACATACCAATGGGTTACTGAAGGTGTAACATCAATCACACAGAGAGAACCTAGCTTGTCAGTTTGGGCTGGACAGCTACTATTGGAACAAGTCCAAGACTGATTTGCACATGGATGGGTCTTACCCGATTTGGTATGGTGGGCAAAAGACTGATAGTTTGGAATACTCGCCAGAGCAATTGGCAGTGCTTAGAGTAATTGCAAGCATTCCTCTAATTACCCTTTGTGTGTTTGATGTAATGCAGTAAGTGCCCAAGAATATGCCCAAACGTGGGTTTCTAGTTCACTGTGCCATGGGAGCCAAGCTGCAGCTCACTGAAAAGACCAGTTAGGTCAAAACTGGTCTTGGGTTGCTTGTGTTATGGTTCAGAGAAGACCTGGCTTGGCAGTTCGGGCTGCATTTTTCCTGTTGGAGGAGGTCTACTGATTTGCATATGACTGGGTTTAATCTTAGGTGGCATGGTGGGCAGAAGAATGATGGGTTGGAATACTATCCTGAGTGACTGCTATTGGTTAGATTGTTGCCAAGCATTCTTTCTCTTCCAGGGGATCCTCATCAATAGTCATAAGCACTGAATATTCCCGCCCATGTGCGGGGACCCCGGAAACAATAAAAATTATATATGAAAAACACATATATATATATATATACAGCTCTGTATATGTATAAACACATATATTATTTTTTCCAAACCAATGCAGCCCCCATAGTAGGCTAGACAATGTAATAATAATGAATGTAAACATTCCCAGATAGATATAAATATCTAAATAAACACCATAGGTATACAAATGCACCTAAAAACTTTTTTTTTTTTTTTAATGAGACAAACCTCATAAGAAAGAAAAAAAACACTGTGCCAAACACAGATAAAAAACATTGTTAGCCTGCAGGCTGCATTGTAATACAATACCATAGAGACTGAAAAGCCTTGTACAGATAAAAACTGGCACCGTGCCTTTAAGGCAGCCCTGATCCCAATATCCCATCATGCCTCAGGGGTGACAGTTGGGTTAGTTGTTCTTTTCGGCTCCTTCAGTCAGGACCCTGGAATTCAGCTCTCTTCTTTTTTTTGACTTTCTAGTCAAGAACTTACCAAGTTTTGGTGATTTTTTTTGCTTCATTCGAAATATTCTCCTGTTTGGTGAAGTATTTACTGACTTTCCTGACAGATTTTTAACTTTTTTCTGTCAAAAATGCCTTCCTTGTTCATGGCCTGTCCATCCTGTGGTAAAAAGAAGGCTACTTCGGATACACATGATGTGTGTATCATTTGTCTACCTGACACACATTCTCCTGCTTCCTGTCGTCATTGTAAAAACCTTTCAAAGAGGACTTTGAAAGAAAGGGAGAGGATTAGGCTTTATGGCCCTTCTGAGATGCGGTCGACGTCGAAGCAGTTGATCCCTGTTTGTTCTCCATCGGCGTCGGGCTCGGCATCGAAGACTCCAGCGGCGGGATCGGCGTTGAGAGGTGAGGAGACAAGGGAGAGTCACGCTTCCAAAAGAAAGTCAGCGTCGAAGCAAGACTCGGCAGTGAAACGCAGACGTTCGTCGTCAAAAGCATCGCCGTCGAGAAAGCATTGATCGGCGTCAAAGGAGAAGCATCACCGTTCGGCGTCGAAGTCGACATCTAGGCGGAAGTCGACGTCGAGGGAAAGGCACAGACGGTCGCCGCCAAAGTCAGCAGCGACGTCGAGACAAAGATCGACGTCGAAAGAAAGGCAAAGGCGATCGCCGTCGGAGACATCAGCGACGTCGAGGCGAAGATCGTTGTCGAAAGAAAGGCACAGGCGATCGCTGTCGAAGACATCAGCGACATCGAGGCGAAGATCGTTGTCGAAGCAAGGATCGACGTCGAGGCAGACGCCTCTGTTGGGATCAATGTCGAGGCAGGCGCCTCCGTCGACAAAAGTATCCATGACGCCAAAACAGCCATCCACGGCGAGGATACAGATGTCAAGGCGGAGTTCCCCATCGGGTTCTAGGCCTCCGTCCAGGATAAGCCCTCCATCGACGACAAGGCTCTCGACGTCGAGGCCCGACTCATCGCCGTTTATCCAGTCGGCGTCTAAGTCCACATCTCCGGCGTTAGGCTTATCGCCGTCGAGACAGTACTCCACTGTGGGTCTTCAGGAGACGTCAGGACTTAGATCGACGTCCAGGTCAGCGTCGAGACAGAGGTCTCCGCATAGAGAGACGTCAAGACAATGACCTCCACCTGATGTGGCATCGGAGAATGGTTCAGCGTCTAGGTCTCCACCTATTTCCATTTCTCCATCGGCTTCTGCAGGATCAGGATCTCCTCTGTCTCCTTCAAGATCCAGATCCCCAGAAGTGGTGAATTCTTCTTCAGGTCCTCTTTCCCCAGTAGAGCATCCTCGACCAGCAGAAGCTCAATTGGGAGCGTCACCGACAATCCAAAGGCAGGAAGAGGGACGTCTTCCGGGACAAAGTCCCCTCAGATTTCTACCTGAGTCCATACCTCCACGTATACCTTCTATGGCACATGCAGTGAGCATTTCCTTGGCTAGATTGAGGAACCTTGCCCAACCAAGGAGACCAGCAAGAGATTATGGACGACGCTCTCGTTCATGTTCGTCCAGGAGAAGATCGAGATCCACTTCTCGCGGAAGAGAGGCGGTGCGATCTGAGAAACTAAGGTGTAGGTCTCCTACATCTTCTTCATCCAGTCGTTCCTCCATGAGAAGTTACTCTCCCACACTGTCAGATACGCCACCATTTCGAGTTTCTCCAGTGGATGACATCAGCACATTTCAAGAGGTTTTGTGCAGGGAAGCGGCCAAGTTGAACATTCCTATGCCTGTTCAGGAGACCACTTCCTCAGTCATCTTTGAGACCCTTCAGGAAAGGACGGCGGCTCGTCCACTTTTGCCTCTGGTTCCTGGGTTGCTAAAACCAGTGATGGACGTTTTCCTAACGCCGGCTACCATCAAGTCGGCTCCGGCAAGAATCCTTAAAAAATATCGTCCCGCTCCAGAGGATTCTCTGTTTCTCAAAGCTGATCTTCCTCCTGATTTTGTAATCACGGCGGCCGCTAGAAAAACACACTCAGTGGCGTTGTCGTCTACAGTTCCTCCGGACAAGGAGAGCAAGACGCAAGATTCTTGGGGTAGAAGAGTATGCTGATCGGCCGCTTCCAACTTAAAGGTTGCTAGTGCCTCAGCACTCTTAGGGCGCTACGACAGAGCGCTTTGGGATTCTCTCCAAAGATTCACAGACAGACTTCCTCAGTTGGATAGGAAGGATTTTGAGGAGATCCTGCAGGAGGGCAGCTTGGTTTCCAATCAAGTTATAAGTGTGGCAGCAGACAGAGCTCCTCTGGCAGCTCACTCCTACGCCCATGGCATTTCGGCCAGAAGATCCTCTTGGCTGAGGTTATCGGCTCTTAAACCTGAGGCTCAAGCTAGGATTCTCAACCTACCTTTTTCTGGAACCTCTATTTTTGGCTCACACACCGACGACGAGATGGCTCGAATGAAATCAGAGCTTGAAACCATGAAAGCTGTGGGTCTGGAGAAGAGAAAGCAGTTCCGCCGTTGTAAGGGATCTGACAGGCGTACCTTCCAACAGAGGGTTCAAACCCCTCACGGGCAAAAGAACCAAGACCAGCAAGGGCAGAAAAAGCAGCAATTCCAGTCTCGTCGATCATCAAGAGGACGAGGGAATAACCGCCAATCCAACAGCGGTAACAAAGCTCAAGGCAAACAATGAGTGATCGCTTCCTCCAACGCCGTCCACCGCTCCAGTGGGAGTAAGTATTTCACAACATCTTCAAGAGTGGCAAACATCACCAGAGACAAGTGGGTTCTAACTACACTGCGACATGGATACTCTCTTCGTTTCCGGAGTCTTCCTCCCTCAATTCACCCAGTGCATTCGAGTCATCAGCTCAAGATGCTACGGGAGAAGGTGGCTACCCTTCTTCTCAAATCGGCCGTAGAAAGGGTTCCGAGAGCACAGAGAGGGAGAGGAGTCTACGCCAGGTATTTTCTGATACAGAAAAGAAGTCCAAAAACAGAGTTCAGACCCATCTTGGATTTACGAACACTCAGCAAACATAGCAAAAAAGAGAAGTTTCGCATGTTAGCACTCCACCAAATATATCCACATGTCCGTCGAGGCGATTGGATGTGTTCGCTGCACCTACAAGATGCGTACTTTCATATACCCATCTGCCAACGTCATCGGAGATACCTGAGATTTGTGGTGGAACCTCCCACTACCAGTTCAAGGTTCTACCATTTGGCCTGAAATTAGCACCTCGAGTGTTCACAAAGTGCATGGCGGTGGTAGCTGCTGCCCTGAGGCGCGCAGGAGTCTTCGTCTATCCCTATCTAGACGATTGGTTACTAAAAGGTCCATCACCCCAGAGTGTAAGCTCACAGCTGACACGCTGCCTAAATCTGTGTCACCGATTGGGGCTCCGGGTGAATTACAAAAAATCCACCCTCAAACCAACTTAAAGGATACACTACCTAGGAGCACTTATAGATTCCGAAGTAGGAAAAGTGTTTCCTTCGGAGGAGAGACAGTTATCTCTCGCTCAAAAAGGCAAACGTATCATGGTCAACAATCTGTCTACAGCGCGACAGATATCATCCCTGCTAGGGGCCATGGCATCTTGGATATTCCCAGTGCCCAACGCCAGGTTAAGAATGCGTCCTCTCCAACAGGATCTAGAGGACAAATGGGACCAAAAGGCTTCTCTTTGGGAGGACAAGGTGTGTCTTTCAACAACAGCCAGGCAGTCGATCAGGTGGTGGATGAGACCGATCAATCTACGGGTTGGAATTCCTTTTAATTAAGAACCCCCATCGCAAACATTGATCACCGACGCATCGCTCCAAGGGTGGGGCGCGCATCTGGGGACTCTGCAGACCCAAGGGCTTTGGTCCAGCAGCGAGCAGCTGTATCATATCACCATGCTAGAGTTCAGGGCAGTCCATCTCACCCTCAAAGCTTTTCTGCCCTCAATCAGAATGAGTTCCATTTTAGTACAAACGGAACAAGCAGGGAGGTACTCGTTCCAGGACTCTCTCTCTAGAGGCTCAATCCCTATGGCACTGGATCCTGGCAAGGAACATTTCCATAACGGCGGTACACCTGCCAGGTGAGCTCAACGTTCAAGCGGACTCGCTCAGTCGGCACTTTCAAGATCCAGAGGACTGGGTCCTCAATGACGAGGTGCTAGAGGACATTTTCGAGGAGTGGGGCCATCCGCAAATAGATCTCTTCGCGGACGAAAGCAACACAAAATGCCGAGGCTTCGCCTCAAGGTACTATCGACCAGGGTCCATGGGGAATGCCCTTTTGATCGACTGGTCAGTGACATTTGTGTACGCCTTTCCTCCTCTTCCGCTAATCCCGAAAGTGGTGACCAAGCTGCAACACTCAGCCACCAAGATGATCTTGATAGCACCGGACTGGCCTAGGCAGTGGTGGTACCCAGATCTCCTTCATCTATCGATCCGCCCGCACAGGCGTCTGCTGTGCAGGCCAGACTTGCTAACCAAGATGCAGGGGAGGATTTACCATCCCAACCTTCCCTCACTGAGCTTAACAGCATGGCTCTTGAAGTCCTCCAGTATGGCCATTTAGACCTTCCTCAGGAATGTATGACCATGTTGAAGGAAGCTAGGAGACCTTCTACAAGGCACTCATACTTTTGTAAGTGGAAGAGATTTTACATATGGTGTATTCAAAATCAATATAACCCTACAAAAGGTCAAGAGGAAGTGATTCTACCTTATCTACTTCACTTAGCCAAGGCGAGATTGAAATTTTCCTCCATCAAAGTGCACCTGGTGGCCATTACAGCCTATAGGCGCTCTCCCTCTCAGCATTCATTCTTTAAACTACAAGTGGTGAAGGACTTTTTGCAGGGCCTCAAAAAGGTTTACCCCCCAATAAGGCCTCCCTCGCCACCTTGGGAGCTGAACCTGGTTCTTTCAAAGCTTATGAGTCCACCTTTCGAACCCATACATAAGGCTACATTACAGCACCTTACGTGGAAAGCAGCCTTCTTGGTAGCTATTACCTCAGCACGTAGGGTGAGTGAAATACAAGCCCTTTGCTCAAAAGAACCCTACACGGTTTTTCACCTTAATAGGGTGGTTATGAGGACTCATCCATCTTTTTTACCTAAAGTGGTGTCTGATTTTCATGTAAATCAGACTATCTCGCTACCAACTTTCTTTCCCAACCCCTCCTCGCCAGCTGAGAGGGCATTACATTCTTTGGATCTTAAGCGAGTTCTCAAATTCTACCTGGATAAATCTAAGACTATCAGAAAGTCTGACCAACTGTTTGTAAACTATGGTGCTGTCCGTACAGGTTTTGCAGCATCTAAACGCTCTATTGCCAGATGGATTGTGTCAAGCATTAAATTGGCTTACCAACTAGCTCAAAAACTGTTGTGGCCTCTACCTAAGGCACATTCCACAAGAGAAAAAGCGGCTACTGCTGCGTTTCTCAATAATGTCCCACTCTCTGAGATCTGTAAAGCAGCTACTTGGAGATGTGTCCATACATTCACAAGACATTATTGTCTGGACTCGGACACCAGAGCAGACACTCCAGTAGGGCAAGCCTCCTTGAGGAACCTGTTCAACAACTGACTATCTTGGTTGTTTTTTCATTTCAGTACAGTTCTCATTTGCCTGCAGGTGGAAGGTGGGCTCGCTATTCTATTCAGTGCTTATGACTATTGATGAGGATCCCCTGGAAGAGAAGGATAAGTTACTTACCTGTAATCCTAGTTCTCTTCCAGGGGTATCCTCATCAAAGTCATAAGCAACCCACCCGCCTCCCCAGGCAAATGAGAGGATTCTATTCTTAAATCTGAAAGAAGTATATCTTTGTGTCTAGACCTACGGGTCCCGCAAAGAACAACTGACTCAACTGTCACCCCTGAGGTATGATGGGATCTTGGGATCAGGGCTTCCTTAAAGGCACGGTGCCAGTTTTTATCTGTACAGTCTCTATGGTATTGTATTACAATGCAGCCTGCAGGCTAACAATGTTTTTTATCTGTGTTTGGCACAGTGTTTTTTTTCTTTCTTATGAGGTTTGTCTCATAAAAAAAAAAAAAAGAAACGTTTTTAGGTGCATTTGTATACCTATGGTGTTTATTTAGATATTTATATCTATCTGGGAATGTTTACATTCATTATTATTACATTGTCTAGCCTACTATGGGGGCTGCATTGGTTTGGAAAAAATAATATATGTGTTTATACATATACAGAGCTGTGTATATATAGATGTGTTTTTCATATATAATTTTTATTGTTTCCGGGGTCCCCGCACATGGGCGGGAATATTCAGTGCTTATGACTTTGATGAGGATACCCCTGGAAGAGAACTAGGATTACAGGTAAGTCATTTATCCTTCCATTACCTTGAGTTTCTTAAATAATTATTTTTAAAGAAAGGATGTTCCCTCACTGTGGATTACCCTCTCTTCAGGGGATAATCCTGATGATTTAGTGTGAAATATTCCCTCTGTTATTTCCATAAAGAAGGTACAAACATGCAAGCATTATTGGCATTTTTTCCAAAGAGTTTCCAATTAAATCAGCTGTTGTCAAGAAAATAAACCTCATTTAAAATTTTCATCAAGAAATCAAAGAAAAATGCCATCTTTGGAGCCACAGACCAAAATTGTACAGAAGACAGTCTCTTCCTATTCTCTGCCTATTGTCTTGCCTAAATTCTCATCAACAGCAGTTCCCTCAACCCCCAAGAAGCTCATGCTGTCATCTAGCAAAGTAACATCCACATGGACAACAAAGAATCCCTCACTGGCAATCTTCCTATCAACAGCCCCATCATCAGCAGCCTTGAGCCCCTCACTGATATTTTAACAACCAAGACCTTCATAATCAACACCATCAGCCATTTCATCAGCAGGACCACCACAGTCCACAGCACTGTCATTTGTACCTTTGCCAGCATACCCCGGGGTCTTTTAAACACCATCCAAGCAGTGATCACTCAACTAGGTAAAAAGAATTGTGCTCCAGACACAGCCGTCGCATGCCTCTCTGGTCATGCAAAGCCTCACCCCATTATTGTATTGTAATTGCATTTAGACAGCGCTTACTACCCCTGATGAGGTTTCAAAGCGTTTTTTCAGCGAGTAGCACGCTACTCCAAAACCCAAAAGGATTAGTGGTGAATAAGCATAGTGAAATATGAAATTAATTTGCGCAGTGGATATGTTACGTTGTTATTTGTATTGAGAAGGATAGTGAAGGGATAGAAGAGGGAAAGGTTTGCATTTATATAGCGCTTGCTGCCCCAGATGAGCTTTTTTGCGAGTAGCACGCTACTCTAGAACTAAAAGAGGATTTGTGGTGAATTAGTCCAGGGAAATATGAAATTCATTTGAGCAGTGGACATATTAATCTGTTATTTGGATTGAAAGGATAGTGTAGGGATGGCGAGGGAAGGGTTTGATGAGGTGTTGAAGCACTTTTTGGCGAGTAGCACGCTACTCCGAAACCCAAAAAGGATTAGTGGTGAATCAGTGTAGGGAAATATGAAATTAATTTGATTTGAGCAGTGGACATGTTATTCTGTTATTTGGATTTTAAAAGGATAGTGGAGTGGGTGTTGAGGCGCTTTTTGGTGGGTAGCATGCTACTCTGGAACCCTAACAGGATTAGTGGGGAATTAGTAAAGGGAAATATGAAATTAATTTGAGCGGTTGACATGTTAAGCGGTTATTTGGTTTGAAAAGGAATAGTGGGGGGATAGAAAAGGGAAAGGTTTATTTTTCTGTTTTTTGGGGGGGGAAGTTAATAGCAGAAGGAGGGAGTCTGGAAGGAGTAAAGGAGGGTGGAGGGGGAAGAGTCCGAGGGAAGGATTTAGAAAGGTTTATAAGATATGAATAGTAAAAGAGGGGTAGAGGAGGGAAGAGTCTAGGAAGAGTCTAGAAAGGGTTATTTTCGGGATCATAGTAGTGGTATGGAGTTTGGGATGAATAAAAGGGTGGAGGTAGAGGATATATTTCTAGAAATATAGGGTACTGCATTGGATATGTTGAATTACAAGCAAAGTAATAAATATAAAGATACATAAGTACATGGAAGGTATATATGCATAAGGAAGGTAATATATGTAGTTAAACGTTTTTTTAATAAGCTCACATTTTCAAGTGTTGCTTTACTTTTGTAATTCAGTAGTGAAGCATTGTAGATAAAGTTATGATAAACGATTTACTTATTTATGCTGTCACTTATATTTATGTTAAACATAGGATAATGTAACTATAGATAATATGTACATTTGTTGAGCAGAACTAACGAATATCTATATCTTTAAAAACATAATTATTATACATGAGACTCAATGTAATCCATTCACTCCAGGTTGAGCCCCACCAGTCAGGGATGATAGATGCATAGACACTCCACTGAAGAGTGTGTTCCATGATGGCTGCTTCTATTACAGCAGTTAACACATTGACTTTCTAGGGGTAGTATAGTCCCCATATGTAGAACTACATTTATCATCCATCCCAAAACATGGAAAATCAGAGGCAAAGCCTATTACTCCAGTATTGGAACTTTCATAGATTCATATGACTAAATCATTCCCCATCGTCGAGATGGGAGTCCCCGGTATATTGAACTAGCAATGTAAGAATAACAGAAACTAGAAAAGGCCCTAGGCCCCTGTAGTTTTGTAACATATCATAGTCCTTTGTAAAATAGAGACTAAATATAGGTTTCAACCAATCAGAATGCCCTACCCTCTAGAACACTCCTGAGAGAAGCTCCAGCCCTTCAGATTTTCTGCAGCACTTAGTGCTTGGGAGTCTCCACTGAGCTCTGCTCAGTTTTCTCCTTATCTACAGTTATTTGAAACTATTTGTCACCAGCTTCCTTTTGGAGAGAGGATTTTGTACTTATAGGGGCACATACATCAAACTTCTCATTTGCGATTACCAAATAGCGATTTTTAAGGGATCCCTATTTGGTAATCGCAAATACCTCTGCATTGTAGGAATCGGAATAAAAGTTAATTTCCTTTACATTAGCTAATAGCGATTCGGAAATTGCGAATCGCTATTAGCTAATGTGACTTCATGCATTCCTATGGGCTTAGAGGCCCATAGGAATGAATGGTAATGCATTTGCAAATTGCGATTACCAAATCTGTCTGATGACAGAGTCTGATGATGGAGGTCCATTTGGGTACTCCCACAGTTCGTCAGAACGGCAAGTAAAGTGCCAAGAGTAAGAATATGACGAAGAGTAGATGATCAGCACTCTTATGCTCCTCCAGAACAATATCATCAACAATATCAGAAGGAAATGGTTTAAATGCCATTTCACTACTCACTGACTTACAATTCATCTTGCCACACTATAAAAGAAGGCTTCCGTGGATATCTGCTGCCACTGAGCAACCCTCGATACCACCTCTGGCGCGGTCTATTCCTCCATCCACTCCACAACAAGTCACAACATTGCTGACTGTCACTGCACCATGTTTACTGCACATGTTCACCACAGGCCCCTCTTCAACCAGAGCCTGTAACTTCTAATGACGACCACGAGGAGGAGGAATTACGAGACATGAATCAAGAATGGGATGATTATCTCATACCCACTCCTTCACCAATTCCAGTTGACTCTCCAACTGAGGATATTGTTGGTTCCATAACTTGCTTCAGAGAGTGGCTAAACGCTTTGACTTGCCCATGCCGTCCTCACAAACAGAATGTTTCCTTTATTATTTTAAGGAGCCTTTTAGGAAGTCTGTACGTGCAGTGTCTAGAAGGCTGGCTCAATATATCGTGTACACCTATGGTGAGGCACTGTGTACTTAGACCAGGCAACCCTTAGTGATGGTGTTTAGGTCCATGAAAACCAAAGCTCTCAAGGGGTAGCTGTGGAGAGCAGCTAAGCCTTATTCAGGAGGGGTGTAAAGCAGTTGCATGTACCACTATAGTCAGTCATAAGCTTTACACACAAGAAAGAAACACACCAGGCGAGTAGAAAAATACTTTAGATTTAATACTACACATTAGACACTAACTTGGTATATCTCCTACCCGGAGATATCAATTGCACACAAAGAATATTTAGGAAACAGGTAAGTTGCATAGAATAACACCGGGGGGCAAAACCATATACTAAAATTGTGGAATGCGAAATGGTTACCAAAACGGGACTAGTACCCAAGGTTGGAGAACCTCAGGGGAAACAATGAACCACGTGTGGTGAGTAGCCAGGGACCCCAAGGTTCCACTTTGACACTGGGCCAAACGTCCATAGAACATCATAGGGATAAGTTGTGGTTGGACAGTTAGACTTCTAGGACACTTCCCAGAAGACCCCCAAGGAACTTAGGAGGGTTTTACCACTGCTCCCCTGCTCTGCATCCCGTACAAAAGTACATACACGTTTGCAGCATAAAAAAGGATAAAAATGACCACATTTTATTTAATTTTCATTTAAAAAAAGAAGCAATTACAAAAAAATAGTCACTAAATTGAAAAAGTGACTATAGAAGATCTTTCACAGACCTTTTTTTAAATGAAAAAGAAAGGAAATGAAGAGCAATGTTTGCAAATAAACTGCAGTGCAAAGTATAGAAAGAATTGCAGTACATGCTGCATCCCATCTTGCCCCTAAGTGACAATTACATTGGTAAATTTTTCTGACTCCTAAAAACAGGTTCTTAGAGGACTGAGCCTTTCCAGCTTTTGGGGAGATGTGACAGATCTCATATAGGTTCTCTTCAAAGATTTACTGACAAGCAATCAAGGAAGATAGTCAATACTTCCGAGAGGTCATTATTGAGGGCATGCTTGTCTCCAACCAAATAATTTGTGCAGCGGCAGATGCCTCTGATCTTGCAGCTCATGAATACTGCCACGTTAATCTGTGTGAGATGGAGTTCATGGCTCAGATTAACTGGACTTAAACCCAAGACACAGCAACAAATATTGAATTTTCCTTTTTCAGGAAATTCTATTTTTGGTACTCGTGTGGGACTCTAGAAAGAGAGTTTACGAGGGATTCAAGCTTAACATGCATTGAGTACAATAGTACTGAATAGCACAGCATGCCAAACCCACAAAAGAGGCGTATGGCTTCAACCATCACTGAAAAAGATTTCCTCAGGGAGGCTTGACCTACTTGAGCGTCTGCCCTAAAGTCTGAACCCAGACAGTAGTGCCTTGTGAATGTTTGTATGGATGTCCAGGTGGCAGCTTAACAAATCTTTCAAAGGGGCTGCCACAGCTTTTCCTCATCTAGAATGTGTTTTAGGTCTTGTTTGCCAGTTGGTTATATAGTAATATGCAAGATACTACACATCTAGCAATGGATTGTTTTGTTGTGGGCAAACCTGTTCTTACAGGGCCATCATTTTCAAACAGATGATCTGATTGACGTATCGTCTTATCAAGATAAAATTTTAAAACCCTTTACGTAGCCAGCTGAAGTCAAAAGATTTGGAATAAAAGTTGGTAATAGAATTGTCTGATTGACATGAAAGTCTGAGACCACATTTGGAAGGAAACAGGGATGGGTTCTTGTGAGAAGCTGGCTAAGTATCTGGTGCTCACTTATGTAAGTGTAGCACCCTGCACTAATCCAGACAACCCTTGTGGTGATTTTCGTGGTCTTAGACAACCTTAGAAAAGCTCTCTAAGTGGTAGCTGTGGAGAGCAGCCTTCAGGCTTAGTCCAGAAGGAGTGTAAAGCAGCTTGTTTTCCCAGTATTTAATCTTATGGTATAGGTGAAGTGAAAAAGAATCACACAGTGTAGTTATAAAAATATGCATTTTATTATAGACACTCACTAACACAATTGTACTATCTCCTACCTGGAGATAGAAACACAATACACACAATACTTGGGAAATAGAGCACGTACGTAGCACAAATACACAGTGGTCTCCAGGGGGCGACCAAACCATATACTAAAATAGTGGCATGTGAACCACGACTCAAGGCAAGAATGGACCCAGAAGACATAGAAGTATTGGGGACCCAAGGAACCACCCAAGGTAAGTACCCAGGGACCCCACAGAGGCCGTGTGCAGCGTGTGAACAAGACCGCGTGATCAACACAAGTCAATGGGTAAGTTGTGATTGCAGTTTTAAAGAAAAAGGACCCTTCCCAGCGGACCGTAAAGACACCCCATGGAAGATAGAAGGTTGGAGAGTCACCCCACCCGTGGATACCCCAGGAACCAGGATATCTACACCAGGGAAGTCGGGTGCATAGGTGTCAAGAGACGTCGGAAACCGCCGTAGACCCCAATGGAGGATTTCAGGAAAGATGCAGCTGGAGCAGAAGGCGAAGGAGTCCGGTGGAAACCAAAGGTTGATTCAAGATGAAAGGTACCTGCAAGCAGAGGGGACAGATTCTATGCCAACTCCGGAGTGACCAGGAGGCGCGGAAGACGAATGCCCACCAATGTCAAAGACGCAGGTGAGGTTGACGGTGCCCTTGAAATTGCAGCTGTGTGGACCAGACAACGTTGTAGAAGGAGCTGTTCACGAGCTGTCGAGGGCTAAGGGGTCAGTTTCCGGCAGTGGCACCAACAAGTTTTGGCAGCAGCAAACAATGTGGTGGACGAAAAAGATGCAGTGTCGGGAATAGCAAGGTCCAAGTGACTCACCATGACCAGGTAAGTCAGAGTAGGCCCCAAGCAAGCACAGGAGCCCACTGACGCCAAAGAAGACCCTCAAGATGACCCACGGGCCGGAGGCACAGGAGTCGCAAGAGGACCTCGAGAAGCTCACCAATGAAAAAGGCCCACGGTGCAGAGGAAGCGGCGAGGGTGAAGATCTTGGCTGCAGAAGTTGCTTGAGGATGGAGCTTCTCTGGGTGAGAGAGTCAACAAGCCTTGGCAACGACAAGTCGGCGCGGTGCACATGGCTTCTGTTCCAGCTGGTCTGACTAGGGATATAGGCCTCAAACACGGTATGAAGACAGTGCAGGCCTCGAGGGAGTTGCAGAACCACCACCTGTATTGCTGAGCCTTTCGGAGTCCGTGAGAGCCCAGGATCAGAAGACCGGTCAGCTGCGTTGCGGTGCCTGCAGATGCAGGGGAGTGACTCCTTCACTCCAAGGGAGATTCCTTCGGGTGTCTTTGAATATCCAGAGGCCTGGCTAAGAACCTGTATGGAGCACAGGCACAGACGTTGCTTAAGACTAGCAGGATGACGAGACCAGGAGCAGCAGGAATCTTCCCCGGTGCAGTCTCAGTTCCCAAAGCGAAGTCCACAGTGTCCAGATGGTCAAAATTGAAGTGGTATGCGATCTGAATCTTGTCCCACTACAAAGGAGGGGCTGGACAGTGGGGAGGATACTCCCATGTCCTTTGTCCAGTTTCGCATCAGGGCGGGAGCCAAAGGCTCCCTGAACTGGTTTGAACTGGAGCATGCAAGTAGGGCACCAAATGTGTAGTTCAAACAGTCTCAGTGGTTCTGGCAAGTGTCCACACCCTGTCCCAATACACTAAACCCTTTCTGGGAGGTGGTCAAACATCCCTGTGACAGGATACCTATTGGTCTGCCTTCCCCTGCTCAGCTCAGCAGCAGGAGGGCAGAAACGTGCCTCTGGCCGGCAGCAGCCCTAGCTTGCTATCCGGTTCTGGAAGACTGGTACCGGGAGCACTGAGGGCCTCCCAGAGGATACCAAACATGACCGGGTTCGTTACGGACAGTTTAGAGATGGTCATCGCGTAATGACGCATTGCCCCTCAATATGTTTGTGATGGCTGAAGCACATAGAATCCGGGAGAATGGACTCCGAAGGTTGTAGAGGTGCCCCGCTCATGCAGGGGCACCCTCACACTTAGGACCCAGTACCCTGCCTTCAGGATTTAAAGGCCTGCCTTAGGGGTGATTTATAGGTTTAAGTGTAGTGACCCCCGATATAGGGAAACCTATATCTGTTGTAAGGGGTGTTAGCACCAGCTTACACAGGCTGCAATGGCAGGCCTGTAGTCACAGTTTGAGTGGTCTCTCATGGGTGGCCTAATACGAATATGTCTCTTCACCCCGCATACTATTACCCCGCATGCTGTCTCAACGCGGTCGTAACAACGACCGCGTTGTGACAATGCATACCATTACCCCGCAAGTCGTTACAACGACTTGCGAGGGGGGGGCGCTGGATGTTGGAATAGTAAAATTTACTATTCCAACTCCAGTGTGCTCGGACTGTAGGGAAGATGTTGGATTTTAAATCCAACACCTTCTCCCCCCTCCACAAGTTGTTGTAACGACTTGCAGGGTAATGGTATGCGTTGTCACAACGGGGTCGTTGTTACGACCGCGTTGTGACAGCATGCGGGGTTACGGATGCGGGGTGAAGGTCGTTCACCGCATAATACATGCGGCAGCCCATGGGAGACCCCTGGTGGACCTATGCCCTGGGTATCTTAGTACTATAATCTAGTGACTTACAATGGTTCACCAGTAACCAATATGGAGGGTACCTAGGTACTCTCCATGTTCAATTTAGGGAAGAAGCACAGAGACTGGGGTCCTGATTTAGCAGGATCCCAGTCAGACTAGTCAGAAAAACATAATGACACCAGTAAAAAAGTGGGGTTGACCATGAAAGCAGATCCTACTTTCCTACAGTTCTCATGACTACTCTATTCTTCTGAAAAACTGTAGAGGTTCAAGAGAACTGAATAGGCTTTACTACTCTATGGGCCAAAGTAATGGCTGCCAAGAAGGCGGCCTTCCAAGTAAGAAGGTGTAACTAGGCTTTGTAAATGGATCCAAATGGAGGTTCCCATTGCCTTGGAAATCCCTATATTTAGTTCACAAAGAGGAGAAGGGAATCTGGTGGGATGGAAAACTTTCCTAATAACCTCTAAGAAATCTTGAATAACAAAAAAGCTTTCTGAAGGAGATCTCTTGTAATTGAGGCAAGGTGTACCTTAAGGGATTACAATTGTAGACGAGACCGTCCCATTTGAAGTAAGTCATGAATCACCACCTCTTCCTGAGATCTGGAAGGATCGCAGTTGTTCTGAATACACTAAATGCAGAATCTCTTTCACTTGACAAATGTAAGACTTTCTGGTGGAAGGACATTAGGCCTCTTGCAGAATGTCCAGATAGCCCTGCCACATATTCAGATTTCCATATTGTAAGAACTCTGGAGCTCAGTGATGGAGGTTGGGAGGGAGTACCTGGCCCTGGTATGGTATGGTCTGCACAGTGCTCTCCTGTGTGGTTGCTCGTATAAATGTAGGAGGTCCATGAACAGCCACTGCCAGAGCCTTACTGGAGGGATCTTGTTTTGGAAGGCTAAAGCTTGGGCAGAGCACTGGTTATCTATGCTCGCCAGCTCCTCCATGCCTGGCCTGCCCCAATGTGACACTCTGCGAGCAGGTCTCCAGTGTACGTCATTTCAGCTGCGCATCAGGCATATTAGGGCTTCTCCATTTGCTTGCCAAAGCTTTATATTAGAACAATGAAAAAATGCCACTACTACTTTACAATCTGCTGCGTCTCACATAGAGCACTGGGCAGGCAGGCCTTCAGCTGTGGAGGGAACTCCTCATCCAGAGCTTGGCTTTTCAGACACAAACTTTACAGATACATTGGGCAGCTTTGCAAGAAAGGTGTCTTATGCCTCGCCTTCTCAACCTGTTCCCCTTCACTGGAGCTGGCACAAATACACCACATTTGGAGGCCTCCCACTGTCTAAGTATGGGGCAACTCTGGCAATCAGATGTTAATGACCCTGGACTTCATTTATTATTAATGCGTCATCAGTTAAACTCCACACAAAATAAATTGTAGAACGTAAATGACTATCAGGGTGCATCGGATCTAACTGTTAAATAGGGGAATCTCTTGTGGTACAGCGAGTGGTACCCAACCCATGCTTAGTGATGACTTGTAATCTACTAGCCATTCCTTTGCATTCATCAAGGACACCGCTTACATTAAACTTGGATTATTTTTATTTCGTTAGCTGTAACCTTGTGTATTTTATATCCGGGATAATGGGGTAGCAACCCACCTTTTTACATAGCATGTAAATGCACTTTTCCCATCCACAGTACAAATAATCTGGAAATGGCAGTGAGGTACAAGTCTGTTTTTCCCAATGGGAGATTTAGCAGTAAGGGGGTATCACTTATTTCTAGTGTGTTTTTCCACAGACACCTTCTTTTGTTCACTGTTTTATTTGTATATCAACCTATTGTGTAAGGTTCCACCTGAGGTGTGAATTGCTCCCTGACCAGAAGAAACATAGTAATATAAGTAGTGTCTACACCCTTTGAAAGGTAAGGTGATTCCTTTAAGGTGCAGTGTATTGCATTTCGCTGTGGTTACTAAGTGCCACTTTTTCAGAATAAGTGATTTCTTATCCCTCAAAAGTTCAAGTCACATTATTTGGCAATATTATTATGCAAGAAATATCCAGTGCTTTCAACTGGACACATAGAGCCTGGTTTAGATCTTGGCGGATTGGGTCATGCCGTTGCTTTTTCTGACGGTTTCCCGCTCACCGGCTTGGCTGACCCCCTGCCTTATTTAGAGGTTGGTGGGTATGTGGAGGGAAGACCGCACGGTCCCGCCGTCTCCGCCAGGACTTCTCAACCGCACCAACGGCGGTAGACGCAGACTAGGCTGGCGGCAGGAGTCCAGCCCAGATTCCCGCTGTCCAGATTATGAGCCAAGGTCTAAAGAATGGCCTGATTCCTACGGGGAACAGTGTTTTCAACCATGTGCTATTACACTGTGACATTACACAATCACGTTCATTGCTACCATACTCACTGCATCACACTCATTATTATAGCCTTATAGCCCGCCGTAGCGGGCTATACCGGCTATTAAAGGCCCGCTGCAGCGTTAAAGGCCCGAGCCGAAGGCGAGGGACTTTAACAAAAGCAGCGGGACTTTAATAGCGGTATAGCCCTGCTACGAAGGGCTATAAGGCTATTAGAACATTCTGCCACTAGAGGGCAGAATGTTCTAACAAATTAAACAAAGGCTTCTCGAAGCTCGAGGGGATTTAAATCCCCGCGAGCTTCGAGAGGCTTTGTAAAACATTGGAATGTTGCTCTGCGGGCCTTTACCGGCCCGTAGAAGCATGGAGCACTCCATTGTCTACAATGGAGTGCTCCACATTCCAATGTTCTAATATACTCTTAAACTCAGATCATCATATTCATACATCTGCACACTCACTGCAATTGCAATAGCCACACTTACCCATCATCACACTATCATCACATTGACTGCTGTTGTACTTGCTGCATCGCCGTTCTTGCATTTCACTCACTACATTAGACCCACCACATCACATTCACAATTACATGATCAAACATACACACCATCACAGCCTGCTAATGGCACTCACTACATCAACTTCACCACACAGCACATTTGTACTATCATACATTCACTGTCACACTGACGTAATCAGGCTGTCACCAGTCACACTCACCACATCACTGTTCATTTCCTTCCCTCTACCACCGCATGAAGCATGGGACTGTGTGTCATCTGATTTTTGCCAAATCTTTTTTTTGTGACTAACAGCATTTTGCTTAATCACATGTGCACAGCAGCCTAAAAAAAGTGTGCTTTAGTGTCTGGACTGGTGGGCCAGTGCTTTATTTGCTTACCCTTTTTTCTTCCCATACTTTATCCTTTTTTAGGTCGAGCATTCAAGACCTCTTGTATATACTTTAGTATGTACTTATTATATACTTATATGTGTATGTACTTTGTGGGCTCTGGAGATCAGCCCTAGGACTTGTCTGCTTCCGCTTAGGGACTTTTTTTCTGTTCAACTGCCTCTATTTGACTTTCTTGATAGAAAACAACCAGCAGAGGTCAGTAAAATGCCAGAATCACTTTAGCATTCTCTAGATTTCAGCCATAGAAATTGTCTTCCATGAGCACCCGTAGACAATAATATTTTTTTCAAATCTTGTATTTACAGTGATATGACCACCGAAGGCCCTGATTTTATATGAAAAACAGAGCTTTGGACTATACCTTTTCCAGGTGAAAGGCAATATTTTTCTCCATTTGTTCCCATACCTTCGGTGTCACGCAGTTTAGTGCCTACTTTCCCTCCATGTTAAAGAACAGTAGATGTTTCAGCACCCAGGCTAATGTGCTGCATAGCTAAATACATTTAAGTTCCCAAAGGTGAGACCGATTGCATTGCAAATGCAGTGACAGCAGGCACATCGATGTGCGCATGCTCACACTGCTCTCTTCTCACTAATGGAGAAGTTACAGCATGACGTCATGCTAGTTGAGCGTTGTAGGGGAAGGGAAATCACTTTAAAGAGTCATTTTCTCTCTGGATTTCCGTTCTCTTTTTGAAACGCAGGGGCAGCAACATCATCGCGGTGTCACGAGGGCTTTAAGTGGAAGCTTTTTCAATATTATATACAACGAGCCATAGTTGCTGCTTATTTATCCTATGCAACTAACAACCATTGACAAAGTCAATAGTCCTGACTTTTGTATCATATATTTGGATGCAATGACAAAAACAACAAATTAAACGTCGGGCGCCACACTATACTAAGCACAGATTTTTAGCATACATGTGTTTAAGCCACGCCCTTAATTACATCGGCCACGCCCCTCTGCGAGACCCCTCCAGTTTTTTCATCCCACTTAAAGCCCTGCCCATTCCGATACCTAACAGCAAGGCAAACACCAAACATGCACTTTGGCCAGAACCAGCTCCCAAACCCTCCTTGAGCAGCACCCAATCACAGAGCTGTGTGACGTGATGATGAAAGAGGAGAATGCTCACTGCCTCTGAAACTGACCCCTCCCCAAACCCCAGTGTGTTTCCCCAGTCGCAGAGCAGGACCAAATCACATACTTGTATTTAGGCCAGACATTGCGAGATGTTAGTTAATGATTGACACCACATTGGCGATCATGCCTTCCGTCATGGCTTGAACTGATGTCCTCGGCAGGGCAGAGACAAGAATCTGTCCACAGTGCAAAACGTTATTCCCGCTTAGAAGGGAAGGAAAAGTTGACAAACCTCAACTAATGAAAGAATCAGCCTTGAGTAAATAACATTGCTCAACAATACAGGTCTGAGCCCTACCGTCAGTCTGTGGTTCTGTTTTATTGGCACTCAGGGGGCCATGTAACACCATAAGAAAAATGACAGCTGCTGCTAAAAACAAACATTTGCAATGCAGTAGGACTCGCATTTGTGAGACTTTAAGCTACTAGCATTGTAAATGACAATGCTTTTTATGTGTGTTTTAAAAACCAAAACATAATTAAAAGGCATTGTCATTTACAATGCCAATAGCTCAAACTATAAAACTACTAGTTTTTAGCCCCTCTTGTTTAAATTGTCTTCAGGTTACAACAATTCAAAGGCACTCATTTTTTTTTGTTGGTGCCCATTATAATCATATTTTCCTGTGATGTTTATTGAAACTAAAAATGGCTTCTATACTTGTTCTTAGTAGGCTTGCCTGCTAGGAAGCACCCGTAGTGTTCTATTAAAATTATATCTGATGGTTAATATTTTTTTCTAATTTTGAAACTTTTATTGTAAGCATTTGTCACCACGTTTATGAAATGGTAATTTTTCTGTTTATTTTTGTGGCACATGCCTGTAATAAAAATAAAAGCGTGACCATTTCACCAGACCTACTGAATCTGCAAATGCCTGTAATGTAAATTGTGACTATTTTATTGAATTGGATGATTTAAAAAAAATGAAAATTGAATGAAATGTTTAAATTCAATTTAGATTAAATACATCTTGCATTTTATAGGCTGCAAATATAAATATGTTAAGTATTGTGCTACTCCTTTCCACAGAAAGGTTTGTGCAGTTGTATATATGTACAAAGATACTTTTTTTAAAAAAGTGCTTTGGGAACTTCTGCATGGGCGTGACTGTTCATTGCTTATGACTATAAATGAACATCCCCTCGAAGAGGAACGATTGTTCTCTTTGGCCAACCTAGTGTTAATCATACGCACTTTGGGACATCGCCAGCAGATCCGGAAGAGATTATGGCCTCCTTGGCTCAAACCATTCAAGATGGCTCAGATCCTGCAAAATGTGTGATTCGAGCTAGTCTGGATACTACTGATTGTTTGGGTTGAGCGTATCGTAGGCATACCTAAGGTACTGTCTTTTGATGAATCCCACCTTTTTGCTGTAAAGGCTGGTCAAGTCCTTGCATGCTTGTAGAAAAGTAAAGACATGGCGCATTCCTTGGGCCTTTTCACCCTTGCCAGTCCGTTTCCTCATCAGCCTGGACCCTTCAATCGCTTCTACAGAGGGCTGGCGTATAGACAGCAACAGGCTCCCCCGCCCTGCAATAGTAACCCCAGTCCTTTTGTGACCAGGGACGGGGATCAAGCACACATCGAGCAAGTCACCAGGACACCTTTCTTCACAGTTTTCCTCCCCTGTGGCATGAATCTCTAAGCCTCTAAGTCGCTTTAGTCTGCCCTTAGTGGTGCACGACCACCCTGTTTTAGACAGGATCAAACATTTTCTCCAAGGGTGGCACTCTTTCACATCAGATAGATGCGTCCTCCAGATCGTCCAACAGGGCTATGCCCTTCTGTTCCTTTCTGATCCACCTCAGCTTCCGACCACATCAGAGTGGCTTCACGGGAACACCTATCCATCTTACCTTAGGAAGTGCGACCTCTTCAGTCCAAAGATGCGATCATGAGGGTTCCAAACTTGGAAATAGGGATGGAATGTTACTCTCACTATTTTCTTGTGCCGAAGAAGGATGGTGGACTTCAACCATATCTAGATCTTCACACTCTAAACGCCTTCCTGGAAAAGGTCAAAGTTAAAATGCTCAAATTGGCCTAGGTTCTGCCTGCTCTACACATATATAACTGGATAGTGACCTTGGACATTCAGGAAGCTTAGTTAAATGTGCCTGTGCTACAGTCCCATAGACATCTGTGGTTCAAGGCTTGCCAGGAGCATTTTCAGTTTGCCATGCTCCCATTCAACGTTATAAGCACCCCTCCAGTGTTCATCTTCAGAGGTTAGGTATTCATGTTTTTACCTACCTTAATGACTGGCTGTTTAAGGTGTGGTAGGCTCACCACAGTCAGTCGTACACCACCTCCAGACCATAGCGGATCTCCTGACATTTTTGGGGTCCTAAATCCATGAACCTAAGTCACACCTAATTCCTTCACAAACACTACTTTTGTAGGAGCTTTTTTGGACACTGTGCTGGTTATGGCTTTTCCCTGCCGCAATGAGTCCAGGACATTCAGGTTATGATCCCCAATGTTTCAGCCTCAGTCCTGGATATTGGTGAAACACTTCTAAGGCTTCTTAGCCGGGTGGCACATGTCCGCTCTGCAGTTGAATCTGAAGTCTCAGTGGACCAAGCACCAGGAAAATCTGTTGCATCCCATGCAGGTTTTGGGGAGACTGCACAAGATCTGCAGTGGTAGCTGCTTGGCTGTAACCTGACTAGCTGCAGGCCCTCCTCTCTTCCCCACCCAGAGCTGATGGTGGTGATGAATGGATCAATGCTGGGTTGAGGAGGTCTTCTGGGAGAGGTGGAGGTCAGAGGGCTCTAGTGCGCAGTGGAAACCTGGCTCCACATCAGTCAGTTGGAGCTGTGGGAAATTTACTGACATTGAAGGCTTTCCTGCTGTCCATAAAAAGTAGGTCCTCACAGAAAACACCACTGGCATATGGCACTACAATTGAAGGATGGAGTGAGGTCCTGGTTCCTGCGCCAAAAGGCCCTGCACCTCTGGAGTTGACTTCAGCACCCGAGCAGCTCCATGATCTTGAGCCCCCCTGGTGGGATGTTTGAACGCCAGAGCAGACAAGCCACGCTGGCGGTGCTTGGCAGTTCAAATATGGTAGTTGCACCCCAATTTGGCACAGGACATCTTCCGACAGTGGGGAGAATCCTAACTGGACCTTCCCACCAGGGCCAAGATTTCTACCACTGCACTGGCAGGTGGACTGCCTGTTCTTGACATCTCTCAGGCCACGACTTGAGGTGTAAGTCCATACGACCATGAAGTAGTACTGCCTTGACAATAGGGAGGGCATTTTGCCTGTTCGGTCTAGCAGGAATCTTTGATATGAGTCCACTCCACAGACACTCCACTTTTGTGAGGTACTGCTTTAGTATCAATTCCGAAGGAAAGAAATCTGTGGCTAGAAGTGTCCATCAGAAGATCAAGTTAATTAGCTACGGTAACATTTTTCTGGTGGATATTCTCTCTTAACACATTCATCACTGCCCTTTCACCTCTCTATTCTGTGGAGTGGCCTCTTTTTTACCATCTAAAAGGTCCCAAATTAGAGCTCTGCACACTGTCACCTCCAATTTTTTGTGCTACACATCTGAAATCATGGAAAGAATGAAGCCAAAAACCTGTATCGATGTACAAAGGGCGGCGCTTATATGAAGCTCTGCTTTGTCGCTTCCTGGGGAGAACGAGGCCAATGCAAAACTGCATGGCGCCACCTAGTGACACTTGGAAGCACTAATGTGAAAACATCCAGATCCAGTCTAATGGCTGGGGTATATTCTACAGGTGAGGAATCTGCGGTTAGATAGATTATCCACCAGCCTTACAGAAGGTAAGTAACTTGTTCTTTATGTGTAAACAACAGGAGCCCCATTGGATATATTCAGTGGTCATGAATTCCTTGAATAGTCCCATGGTTGATAATGAAAGTTAAAAATAAGTACCTTTCTCTCCTTGTAGATGTGTGTTTTATTTTTGGTTGTGTTTTTCAGTACTGTTTGACATTTTAGCATATGAACAACAGAATATGTAGTGTCTCACCCTTAATACACTAATAAAAAATATTCTCAAGCAGCTATACATCTTTATTTTTCTTCTGTGAATGCCCATTTACTCTTTTATGCAGCATCATGGACTGGCCAAATCCTCTGTCCATTTTAAGAGTCTCCATTAACCCTATGTAAGAGTTTCATTGTGAACTGTTAATATTAAACAGTGTTCTTATTTGTAATTCAGAAAAAGGATAAAATGACTCCTTAGGGCATAACCGAACTGTCAGATGGTTGTGTTCTGTGTCACAGGCAGTTAAATGTAGTCAAGTCTATTTTCCTGATGAATATGTTGTTGATCTTATTAATAATTCTAAACTTTGTCTGGTTAGGAATCCCCCAAGCTGCCCAGCGGAGCATATGAAGGAAGCGCCCTCATCAAATCTTCTGGGAAACTCATGCTACTCCAGAAGATGCTGCGAAAGCTGAAGGAACAGGGACACAGGGTGCTCATCTTCTCACAGGTAACCTCGCTCTGGGATGGCATTAGTACCTGGCATTATTTTGGAATAATATGGAAGAAAGTTTTCATTTTGATGACTAGCCCCAACTGCTCTTTCATTACTTGAACCTAAAACGTATTAGTTTACCTCATTCTTTCCTCATACAGCTAAAAAAACACCCATGGTAGCCCACTTTCCTTCAGCTTGATAAATATGCTTCACATTCAGTATCATCTGCTGTTCCAGCATTAGGACCCCCATATGAACTGCTTGACTTAAAGCACCTACTGTGCTTTTAGTAATTGATCCATGCACAGCCTGGTTAGGATAGAGTTAGGATTTGGTTTAGAATTTGATTTAATTAATTTTATTCTTGATATTTATAAAGCATGTCCTTAGCTGCAAGGGTAGAAGAAAAAAAAATAGAAATGTTAGCACTGAGAGCTTTAACAGTAGAAAAGAATAGCAAAGGAAAGACTTAGATGGTGGTACATTAGTTTGGCAGAAGAAACTTGGAACAATTGAGTTTCTGATGGGTACTTCTACCTGCAGATTTCTCAACTATTAATATCCCAGGCTCCCAACTGGACCTGGAAACTTCAAAAATATCTCTCTGGCATGTGGCACTGACTCCAAATCGACACCTGGACTGGTGTGGCCTCCACCTCATAGGTCGTATAGATTGCCCCGCCTGGTGCTCTGATGCTCTGATGTCAGTTCTGGGTTTTTTCATGCCATTTGATGCGGGTCCGAAGCTTCTTAATAAAATTGTTTTGTGTATTGTAGGTATAACGTCCCCACCGAAAAGGTCAGTTTTCAAATGGTGTCATCAGGGTACTGTCTTTGGTTTGAGGCATAACACATATATGTGTGTCCTCTGCCTCCCGATGGGTCCTAAGACCATTACGAAGTATAGCGCCAATCTCTTCATGGCTTGGCTGAAGATCAAAGGGGTCACCAGTGAATGAGGTACTAGTTTCAGGACAAGTGTGAGATCCAGGTCTCCTTCTTGCTCTTCACTGTCTTCTAAGTCTTCCAAGGAGAAAAGGATGCATCACAAGAAAAGAAAGACGCACTCCTCTTCTCTGAGAAGCTCAAAATCTAAAGCTAAGGTATCCCCTGGCTCCTTCGTTCTTGGACCCTGAACTGGTGGAGAGTTCCCCACATCTGTCACTGACACCACTGACTGGCACCATTGATGTTGGTGCCAACTTATCTGGAGTTTCCGATGTCTGGTGCGGATCCAGTCTCCTTCAGGCAAACTATGATGGAACTATTCAAGAGAGCAGCTCTGCCATTTGGAGCATCTCTTGTTGCCATGGGACCTTATGGAACTCTGATCAGTGCCTTTCCCTCGAAGCCACATGTCCCTTTAGCGCAATAGGGATTCTCCCCCCCGGCTTTGTCTACCTTGCTTCTTGCACCGGAACCTCAGTCCTCAAGCCTGACAGTGAAGTTTCCAGAGGTGCCTCTTTGGTTGCCAGACCTGGTGCCACTATCGATGCTGACACCTGCACCACTTCCGTGAAATCTGGTGCTCTGCTCAGTGCCGTCTTAGACCCTGTTATCCTCAACAACCAAGATCTTTTACCAGCTTTGATGAGGCCTAAATCAAGGCAACAATATCACCATCTTCTGGAGGAGAGACAACACGAAGAGACTAACCATAACCTTTTCAAATCTGATTTGACTGATAGTCTCAGTATGGGCAAGGAGATTTGGGTAACTCTGGCTCTCTTTTAGACTTGAAGTTGATTTAAGACACAAGAGGACTGGGTACATCTCGGGATATAGATATTGACCTGGTCCACAGTTCAACTCCTCCTGGAAATGTTCGTTTCCACACAGTTCTTAATAGAGCCCCAGAATTGTTGTAACTCCTTCTGTCATCAGTGGAGTATAGACCAAAGATCCTTAGAGACATGCATCAGTCAGCACCAGCTTTAATGAGCCTCTTCTATCATTCAATGAAGCTCTAACCAAGACAATTAGAAATCAGTGGTCTGGCTTTACGCTGATACCACTCCTTAAGAAAATCAGGATAGACCGGGCCCTAGTTATTGTAGTGGCTCTGGATTGGGCATGGAGCGTAAGGTATCCAGATCTCCTGGGATTGAGCATTCATCCTCCAATCAGGCTGCCCATCCAGGAGGACCTGCTGTGGCAGCAACAGGGCAGGGTTCTGCACCCATGCCTTTTCCAATCTCCACCTTCATGCTTGGAGAACGACCATCGACAACTGAACACCTTTTACCTTCCTGCGGAGGTGGTTGATCTCAACTTGGCAGCCAGGTGTCCTTCAAGGAAAATGGTATACGCCTGTTGTTGAGATAAGTTTGTGGCTTGGTGTAGCACTCACCAAATTGCCCTCCTCCAAACCAAATTATCTGACGTTCTGTTATTTGGCTAGTCATGTTCTCCAGGAAGGACATTTTGCATGTTTGTTTGTCGCAAGACTTTCTGGTTTGAGTCCATTGACAGACTCACCTCCAAATAGGTATTACTTTGAGATCTGATCAAAAGGTGAGGAGTCTGCAGCTAGAAGTATCAGAGGAACAAGTTACTTTATCTTCGGTAACTCTCTTTCTGGTAGAGATTCTATTCAGCCGCAGATTCCTCATCAACCCTTCCATCCTCCCTGTTCTGTAATTGGACTCTAGCCATTAATAAGATCCCAAGTTTAAGAATCTGACACTACCAGTTTGCCTTTGGGGCTCTGCATCTGGAGGCATGGACAGTCTCAATAGTAAAGGAATATATAGGCCTTACACGTCATTTCCAGAGCAGAACAGAGTAAGTACGGACCTGCAAGGAGCCTCCTTCGGGCATGCAGAGGTACAGCTGAAAATAGTTTGGATACCGTCTGATGCCTGAGGTATATTAAAAAGGTTAGGATCTGCAGCTAGTTAGAGTCTCTACCAGAAAGAGCGTTGCCATAGGTAAGTAACTTGTTTGGAAGAGAACTATCTATGAATACTAATGCTGAAGATGCCAGATGGAGTGATGGAGTTGACGACAGGTCAGGAAATAGGGTAGGGGGTACTCCTCTAGGTACCTCCTGATCCTAGACCTCTCGATCTAGAACGTTAGCCTGTGCAAGGAAAAGTTCAAGATGCTGTCCCTGGCTCAGGTCATTGTGGCATTGGAAGCAGAAGAATGGATCCTGTCCCTTTACCTGCAGGGCTTGTGCGTCCATGTATTGATCCTCCTGTCATACAGTAGGTGGTTGCAATTTGTGTCAGGACCCACTCACTGTCAGTTGGTTATCCTCCTGTTCAGGTTGACATTGACACCTCAAGTCTTCACATAGGTGATGGCAGTTATACATGGCCATCTCATGCCCAAGTCTCTCATAGAGCATTTTTCACTTCCTGTTGATAGAGGCATTCATGGATTAAAGATCACTCCAAACTTTCCCTCCTCTGCAGGGGATCCAGGACATTCAGCCTATGATTCCAATTTTTCAGACGTTTGTTAGGATTACAGTCCTAACTGTTCTGCTCCTGCTGGATCTGCTGGCTTCCTTCTTCCTCCTGGTTGTGGATGTGCAGTGGCACATGAGGGCTCTCCTGTGGTGCCTTCGCAGGCATTGGTTCCAGCATAATGGTGATCTGGGTGACACCAGTGTGATCTCCAGGAACATTGTAGTGGTCTTGGACTGATAATCGACAAAGCAGAATCTTGTTCAAGAGATGTCCTTCTGCCCTCTTCTAAGTGTGGTCACAATGGTGACAGATGCATCAACCCTGGGTGAGGTGCACAGCATGTGGAACTGGAGTTCTCAGACCGCTGTACTCACAGGTACTTCACATCAATCTGCTTGATCTGAAGGCGATTTGGCTAGCGATCAAGGCCTTCATTCCTTTCCATAAAATCTGCAGATTATGTCCCAGCTGCACAATAGCATAATTCTTGATGGATAATATTATTGCACGTGGAACATCAACTGTTAGAAATAGGCTCTCTAGTTGGCAGTGATATGCACCCTGTCCAGGTAGGGACCACAATCCAGTCAGGGTAAGTGAGTTGCGCACTAAAAGATCACTTGTGCTCACTGTAGGAAGCTGGCTTTGTATATACTACAGCAAAGTACGGTATAGGGTGCACAGGGTCCAGTGGATCCCCAGAGGCTTTGCAGATGCTAATGTAGATAATACAAATGCTCCCTTTTGTGGTAGTGTGGTCGAGCAGCTGGCTTATCAGAGGGCTGTGTTAAGCATTTGTTGTACACACTCAGGCAAGATACGATTACACACACTCAATGACTACAAACAAGACCAATTGTTTGTAAAAAATATTACTTTTTATATGTTTATTACTTAGAACCAAAGATACTTTGTTGCAGTAAAATACGTTTTGCACCGTTTTTAAGTTTAAAAAGTGGACACTGCATTTTTCAAACAGTTCAATGTTAACCTATGGGAGGAAAAGAATCACACAATTTCATAGGTAGGTACACAACTTAAAATTTCAGTCTTCTGGGTACTGGACCAACACTGGACAAGAGTCAAGTAAATATATAAACTGCACCACCAGCAACACTAGGGCGGCAGGTTGCAGAGGTAGAATTTGGTCGCTGGGCCCAATGTTAGTCAATGGAGACTGGGGCACTCAAAGAGGAGCCAGTAGCAGGGGTAGGTACTTGCAGTTTCAGGTCAGAGGCACCGAGGGTTTAAGCAAGGACAGGAAGGCTGCAAGGCAGCACTAATCATACACCACCAGTGGCACATGTGCAGCCAGGTCCAGGATACAAAGACAGCGTCGGGCACCAAATGCAAGCGGATGGAGGAACTCGGTTCCACAAAGAGGCTGCGGGCTCGGACCAGGAGGCTGGATGAAAATGACCAATGACTGGGCAGGTAAGTTGGGATGTCGGTGGACTCCTATGCACTGTCGGCTGGGCTCCCCAAGGTGAAGGGGGTTAGAATGCAAGGGTGCCTTTAGAAGTTCACCGGAGCTGGTTGCTGTCAGGGGGCTACTTCGTGTGGGGGTCTGCAGGTGTCTTTGTCGAGTCCAGGAGAGGTCAGCCACTGATGGTTTTGAGGTCAGGATCGCAGGGGAGAGTTCACTGGACTGGTGGGCCACTCAGACTCGGGATGTGGGCATCGGGTGCAGAGAGGGCGGGACTCGTAGACCCAGAAGACAGGAGTCTTTGGTGTTGGCTTCTTTATGGACAGGGTCACTGTCCTCTGGAGTTCTTGGTCTATAGGAAAGGCAGGCAGTCCTTCAGGGTTTGTGGAGGTCACTGGGCCTGCAGGATCAGTCACTTCTTCGAGCTGGTTGCTTCGAGCGCTGCAGACAGGCTGGTTTGGCTTGGGCCCAGTCATTTGTCATCCTTCTTCTTTAGATCACCAAGAATCTGAGGATCAAGGTTCAGGGGTGCCCCTAAATACTCAATTTACGGGCATTATAGGTACTAGCAGGTACCTTTTGGGTGATTACACCCTTTGTATGTCCCATCCCTTTGGAGAGGGGGCATCCCCTGATCCTATTGGCTAAAATCCTGCCATCCAACATGGAGTATTTTCTAAGCAGGGGGTCACTTCAACTCGGGACACCTTAGGGGTGGTCATTGCTGAGAGGAGACATACCTCTGCTGCTTACTAATTTTCCTTCAGACCTTGCCACCAAAGTGGGGCTTGGTCAGGAGGGCGGGCATCTCCACAAGCTGGTGAGGTCCTGGTTAGCATAACAAAGAGCAGGAAGCCTCTAGGCTCATCCCCCTGAATGTTGTTCCTGCTTGGGGGTGGGTAAGAAGCACATCCATCCTAAGTAGGCTTTGTTTTTTACTCACAAGAGCACAGGCTCCCACCTCAGGGGGTGAGAACCATGTCTGAAAATGGCAGATTGGTGCAGATCAGTCAGCTGCACACCAGAGAGTTGGTCGTTTTTCAGGGGGCATCTCTAAGATACCCTCTGAGTGCATTTTATTGTAAATCCAACACTGGCATCAGTGTGGATTTATTATGCTGAGAAGTATGATATCAAATTTCCTAGCATTCAGTAAAGCCATCATGGAGCTGTGGCGTTCATAATGACAAACTTCCAGCCTATATACTCAATATAGCTTTACTGCACTTACAATGTCTAAGAATGGACGTAGACACTGTAGGAGCATATTGCTCATGCAGCTATGCCCTCACCTGTGGTATAGTGTACCCTGCCTTAGGGCTGTGAAGCCTGTTAGAAGGGTGACTTTACCTATACCACAGGCAGTGGTTTGTAGGTATGGCACACAGGGATGTGTGCCATGTTGACACTTCAGTTTTAGCTGCACCTAAACACAAAGTCTTCAATGGTAGTGTGTATGTGTTTGGTGAGGGGTCTCTGAGGGTGGGGCAAATTACATGCTGCAGCCCTTAGAGGCCCTCTCTGGTCTCAAGGCCCTTGGTGCCGCTGGTACCTTTACAAGGGGCTTATATGTGTGCCAGAGGTGTGCCAATGGTGGTAACAAAGGTACAGTTTTAGGGAAGAACACAGCCACTGGGAACCTGGTTAGTAGGAGCCCAGTGCACATTCAGTTAAAATTGCATCAGAGTCAGGCCAAAAGTGTGGGGAGGGGGATTACTGCAACAGAAACTCACTTTCCTACACTCACCCCAGTAGCTTACCACAGAGCAGTCAAGCCAAGCTAACAAGCAATGTGTAAAGTATTTATGTGCACAAACACACAAACACACACAGTGACAGACAGAAAGATAAGATTATTCTAAACAAAACAAGACCAAAATAACAAATATCAAATAAATACAAGTGAAGATACATTTTTTAAAGAATATGTAAAAAAATATTGCTTTGAAGAAAATAGTGCTTTGGGGTTACTGTAGGGCGTGCTTTACTTGGGCAAAGTCAAGAGTTCAGGCCACCCGGACGCAGAGCGCAGGCTGGTTATAGGACCCATGCAGGGACCGCTGAGCAAAGTACCTTAAATCCTTGTTGCAGAATGAAATGCAGTAGTGGTGAGGCATCGGTTCTGTGGACAAAACTCCAAGTCCCGAATGCGAGGGCACTGCGCCAGGTTAATCCATGCTAGAGACAATGTGTTGATCTTCTCTACACACTGGCAGGAATGCACTGATCTCCGAAGCGGTGATGCTGAGTACAATATGCCTGGTTTGGACCTCGAAGTGTTAGTGATGCGTTAATCCCGATGTCGCGGTACGCGATATATTGGTGTCTGATCAACGCAGAGATGTTGAAACGCAGGTTCTTGCAGATGCAGCATTTTAAACTCACATCCAAGGGCCTTCGACTGGATTGGCACTATTTGGCAGAGCAAGACTAACAAGAAGTAAAGTTTAGGTGCGGGGTGAAGTTGGAAGGTGAATGTTTTGATATCCCTGAGACTTCAGCAACAGGAGGCAGGCCAACAAACTCTTGGAGAAACTTAAGTTCTTAGGATGTAAACAGCAGGGCCAGTCTTTCTCACTTTCAGGCAAGAAGCGGAAGGCAGCAGGTCAACAGAGAAAAGCAGTTAGCGATGTGGCAGTTCCTCCTACAACACATCAGATCTTCTTCCTGGCAGAACGTCCTTAGTTCCATCAGTGTTGTGAGTGCATGGCACCCATTTTAGCCTTTGAAGTAGGAAGACTTCAAAGAAAGGTCTTTATAGTTCACAAGACCTTGCCCTTTCCTGGTTCCAGACTCACTACAGGGGGGTATGCAACCCTTTATGTGGTGACAGACACAGCTTATCCAGGTAGAGGTGTCAGCTCCTCCCTTTCATCCTGCTCAGACAGACCAATCAACATGCAGATGACCACTTGACACACCTACCCTTACTTTGTGTGCATCTGTCTATAAGGAATGCAGGAAGCCAGCTGCCATCCTCCCAAGGCATGTATTCCAGAGCCAGGCAGAAGGCACCAAATGATTTAAGTAAGAAAGTGCCAACTTTCTAAAAGTAGCATTTTCAGAAATGAAATCTAAAAACCTATTTCAGTAAAAGATGTGTTTTTAAATCGTGAGTCCAGAAATACCAAATTGTGTTTTCATTTCTTTTCTCAATTGAAAGCTACACTTATAGAATGTTACAATGCACCTCCAATGTTCTCCTATGGGAGAGATAGGCATTTGTAGTAGTGCAAAACACATTTAGGAGTATATCGCTGCCAGGGCATGTAAAACTTAAAAAGAACGTTTCCTACCTTTTAGTACACTGCACCCTGTCATTAGGCTGTCTAGGGCCTACTCTAGGAGTGACTTCTGTATAATTAGAAGGGAGGTTTGGGCCTGGCAAGTAGGTTAACTTGCCAGGTTGACATGGCAGTCTAAAACTCCACATACAGGCTCTTTCAGTGGTCAGGGGACTCCTCCCACTACTCCAAATGTAGATGTCCCATTCACCCTGAGCTGTGGGGCTAGTTTGAGGCCCTTTAGAGAACTACTTACTTTTGTTTTTGTCCCCTCCTCCACCCACCTCCTGCCCTCCTTTTTCTGGTGAGGACCCTGCCCATCCTTGGCGGAATCCGACCAGCTAGGTTTTTGTGCAACCTGGTGCTAGTCTAGCTGTCCGCCTGCTTAGCAAGCTCCCTTGGGTGAGAGAGCTTACTGTCAATCGGGTGCTGGTGCAGCTCTGTAAAACAAAGACTAAACATGTCCTGTTCTGCAAACAAATACACAGCCCTTGATAGTTCTTCACATCACTGCCGTTCAGCCAACTATCCAGTGCTATACAGAAAGAATCTACACAATCTACCCAGGTTTGTGGGGAAAGTTTCATACTGTCCCTAAACATCTGCCTGTATTTCTCTGGGGTCAAACCATATTTCCTGGTAACGGCCTCCTTCATTGTGGGATACCTCAATCTAACATTCCCCTCTAGGGCCAGTAGGGTGTCCCTCCCTCCAGTTGGGATATGCTTCCACAAGTGTGCCGGCCCCATCCTCCTTCAGGATCCTGTATCTGAATAGCTATTTCATAGGCTTCAAACCACTGATCTATGTTATCTCCCACTCTATAATCAGGCATCAGACCCTTGGGTATGGGCACTCTCTTCTCAGAGGACACTGAAAATATGCAGCCACCATCTGTGCTGGACTCAGCCTTCCTGGCTTTCAAGTCCAGCTCTCTCAGGCTCAGTTCCTGAGCCACGCAATCTTTCCCTCATCAATAGCCAATTTATTTTCCTCCGAAGCTCTCTCTTTGTCTAGCTTTTGGTTCTCTCTGTAGAGGGGTCCTCAAAGACAGAAATCAGAGCACTGGTAGTTGGTTCTCCCTTGCCTCACTCTACTCTTCTCTCTATTCGTTTTGAGAGGTACTCCTGCTGAACGTGCTATTCTTCATGCCCGAAACTTCTCTCAATCCTTCAAAGCTTGTGTGTAAAAGGTCCAGCAATGTTTATACTTGTCTGGAGTTCTGGAGTTTGGTAGGCAAAGATACAGGCATTTATGGGGATCATCATCAAATACTTGATTCAGTCTTTTCACCCATAAAAGTACACAAACAAATACAATACATACATAAAGTTAAAAGCACAAAAAAATAAAACACACTGCACCATAGCATACCGTTAAAATAACCAATGAACAATACGAGAAAAAGAATCCCATACGCTACAATTAATCACTTTATCAGGGTATCCCCTTAAAATTTTCCAATAAGATTATTTTACATTTATATAAAAATATACATGAATTAATCCATAAATTGTCAACATCATATTTCGAACACCCCAAAGTCGGTGAATTGGGGTAAAGAGCAGTAGGGTAATACATCATCCTTGATATTCACTCCAGCACCTTACTTCTGATCATCCAGCTCCATGGCAACCTCAACTTTACGGCAGCCAAGTTGCCTATACAAAGGAATGATCCATATTTTCCTGGGGCAAATATAGCCTGGACAAAAAACAAACAAATAAAGTGCACCAGTAATTTCTTTGACTGCTGACAAACAGGGCATACAGTACTTATTTGTTTCAATTGGCTCTGCTTTGCTAATAAAGACATTGACTGTGAAATGCCATAGCAGAATTTAAGAAAAAAGACTTGGCAGCTAAGGGGTTAATTGGTTCCAAAAAAAGGCTCCCATTGAAAGCTGGGTTTGAAATCTAAAAAGAGGGAAGTAAATGACCCCTCCGACACATTCTGAAACACGCTAATGGACATAGGCCCAGTAAGCATCTTTAAGTGTGATTCTAGATGAATGGGTCAAGGAGGTCAAGGCAGATCAATATTCCCGTAGGTCAATTTGTACTAGCAACTCTTTCGAATCAAATAGCCACTCAATTTAGCACATATATCCAATAGTGCCACCTCCTCCAGGGCTCCACGGTAATTGTGCAAATCTCCAGGGTACTTCAACCTTCTCCAGTAGAGTAGCGGCCTGAGTTGGGCCTTGTTTATTATTGAGGTGATGCCCATATCTCATCTTAATGGAATTAACAGTCGGTTATTAGGGAGATAAGTTAATGTTCTCAAAAATGTATTCTCTGCTACTCCAAGTCTAGTCAGGTTCGAGTTACCCCATACTTCAGCCCCATAAAGGGTTCTGCCCTCAGCTTTAGCTCTATACACCTTAAGTGCGGGGGAAATATTCTTATCCAGCATGTTCTATAGCGTCTTAAAATAGCAGCAGAATGTTGGATTAAATTTAAAATACTCCTCCACCCGTGGAGCCCATTACATAGATCTATTTAACCTATCCCCAAAGTGGTCGATCTCACTGACCTTTTCTAGGGGACAACCCCTCAGCGTTATCAAACTCCTAAATGTTTTGTAGGGACTAAGGGTTATAAACTTGGTCTTGGAATGGTTTAATACAAGCCCTCATTTGGTGCAAAAATCTTCGAATTTACTGACCAAACTTATTTGGCCACTAGGGGGCCTTAGAAATCAGGAGGGTATCATCTGCAAATAGCATAAGGCAAGTTTTTCTACTACCCAAGCAAGGGGCGTCATTTAAGCCATCCTCCACATAAGATATTACATCATTAAGATACAAAGAGAAGGGGGTTGAGGCAAGGACACAACCTTTCCACACTCCGTACTTGATTTCAATCCATTCAGTCAACTTCCCTTCCCGGCCCCATCTCACTTGGGCATAAGTATCCTGGTGGAGAGAGACAATATTTCCACAATATGAGATGGGACCTCACTATTCCTCAAGGCAGCCCACAGTTTGGCTCTTGGGACTAAGTCAAATGCCGAATTTAAGTCAACAAAGACCAGATGAAGATGGGCATTCTGCATAACAACAATTTGCCAATAAATTAGTAAAAATCTGAAAATCTGGTCAATTTTGCAAGTAGTCCCTCTTCCAAATCCAGCCTGCAATGGAGAAAGGGCCTCTTTCCAAAAATCTAATTTCCCAAGTAGTTGTCTAGAAAAGACCTTTTGGGCTACATCTATAAGGCTAATGGGCCTATAATTTAGAGAGTAATCCCGCTGGCCATTTTTAGGTCTCGCCTGTCCCAGCGCTTGCGCTGGTCTGGCGAGACTTTAAGTAAGGGCTTCAAAAAATGCCACCGCCGGCCACATCTTGCATTGCATGTGCGCGGGCGCGCACTTGAGCAGAGGCACCATATGGTATGATTACTGCTGCGCGCTCACCACTCGCGCACATGCACTGCAAGCTGTGGCCGGCGGTAGCATTTTCCCCCCGCCACGGCAGTCATTTCTCGAAGCGAGCGCTTGCTTTTTTCTGTTTATTACTTCTATGTAGTAATGGCGACACCCGTGCATCTTAGGCTAAAGTCGGGTGCTGAGATTGCTTCAGAGGTAAAGAAATAGACAATTCTTTACTTTTGAAGCAATCTCGGCACCCGACTTTAGCTTAAGATGTTTAAGCTGAAACACGGGTGCCACCATTACTACAGAGCAGTAATAAACAGAAACAAGCATTGGCATAGCCAATAGGTCTCGCTTTTGGGACCTTATAAGTATTTAGTTATGCAACTGTTGCATGGCTAAACACTTATAAGGTCCCAAAGGCGAGACCTATTGGCTATGCCAATGCTTTGTTTATAAATAGGCACAATTTGGGCAGCCTTCCAACTAAGCAGGATACTTGCCGCTTCCAGAATATAATTTGACAATTTTTTTAAATATAGGGGCCATAACTCAATATCAGCCAGGAAATGGTCACCCGGGACCCCATCGGGTCTATCTGCTTTTCCTGGGGTAATGGCCTTAATTGCCTCCAGTGTATCCCTCCTCTCCATCACTAAAGGACTTGTGGGGGAGTTGGATACATCATGTTGCTGCCTAGTGTCATCAGCCACTATCGATAGTTTCTTCCCTCACTGACAACAAACCATAAATGCGGCATGAAAATGGCACAACCTGTTTATTGTGCAACTTCTTATGTTATTTTACAAGAATTACTATATTTCATGAGCTTTGTTACCTAAAATTATCATTGAACTTGCTACCATTTTTCCTTCCCCACCCCTTTTCCAATTTGTCTTCTTTCACCTCTTTCCTTGTTGTTCCTTCTTTCCTTTTCTGCTCCCTGTCTCTAACTCACTTTTCTCTTTGCTTCTGATATGTGCCTCTTGCTTTTTGGTATTTTTAATATTTTCATTATCACAATTATATCTTGTCCCAATATCACTATGTGAATTTCTATTGTCATTTGATTTTGTGTGGTTACTTGTATATAGTGGTTTATGTGCTTATACTCATTAGCCTTGAGAAAGCCCTATGCGTGCCAGCCACTTTGGGCAATAAAAAATGTCGGCTGCACTTTGTTACATCAGCCCCAAACCCTGTTGATTTCAATAAAAACAAAGCAAAGATACAAATAATTTTTGGGACATTTACTCCTGAAATAAATCATAAACTTCCCCGGTACGGCCTGTAATTACCTTGCCAATTACCTGTGGGACATTAGGGGTGTTGCCACCTGACAGGCTGTCCTAGTTTTGGAGCATTGAATACGGGTCCTGTCCGGGTCACTGTCCGGGTCACCTAACCCTTTGAGCCTCACCCCTCACCTAGAAAAAGTAACATATAGGATAGAGTTGTCTCTTCTTGGACTGGCAGTCACAGCTGGTCCTGCTTGCCACCACCTATGGCGATGAAGACCTTCTGCTGACGAGGATGATTCTGGATCCAGATGGGAGTCTGGGAAGGTAAGGAATCTGTGGGAAGATGTAATATCCACAAGCAATATTAATACCAAAGTTAAGTAACTTTCAGTTGGATGCTTCACCTACAGAGTCCAGGCATCAGCCAGGATCGGGAAATGTTCATATCTCTCCTAAGCCAGTAGGGGGAGCTGGCTCGATCTCACCACAGTGAACGACACCACTGTGGCATCACTGGAGTCATAAAGCACCCACCTCAGTGCACCAATTTCAGTTCACTTTTTCCTGCATCCTTCTAAGCATACTGTTGGACTTGGCCCTCTCTGTAGGGCAGAGGTCTTCAAACTGGGGGGGGGGAAGGGTGCACGCAGATGGGTTCCCAGAGGGACGCAAATGCCTTTGCAAGTACATGTAAATGAAGATGGCCTGGAAGTGTGGTGATGTTTATTTGCCGGATTTCCAGGCTGTCTTCATTTATTCGGAGCCCTTGAAGTGAGAACTGTGATCTGGGTGCAGTGAGGGCGGGAGTCGGTGAATGTGCTGGCAGGGTCAAAGAGGTTGATTAAAAAACAAAAAAAGTGTTTTGACAGTCATGTAAGTGTATATAAAATAATGCACTAACAGCTTAATTGAAAAATAAATGCAAGGTAAACTAACCGGTGATAAATGTACTCTTTCAGGTTATGAAACCTCAGTTAGCAACTACCATCACTGCAGATGTCTGTGTGTGTTAAAGCTCAGTGACAAATAATTAAACCCTAGCTGGTGCAGAGGTATAGTGACCTTTGTATTTATAGTCAGGGCGACTAGAATTATGCAGTTGTGCAGTTGCGGCATTTCCCCGCATAATTATGGATTTCCTGCATTTGCCACATAATCCATTATGTGCTACATAATTTGCAGATTTTAACAAAAAAAATTGTTCTAGCTTAAACTGTTCAAAAGGTACTAAAAATCCAGCAAAACATGTTGCCCCACAGTGGAAGGCCGTTTGTAAAGGTTGACTGGTCACCTCTCTATTGCTTATTGCTTATTGCTATACTTGGGTGTTAAACTGGTACCTATGAGGGGCAGTATATGCAAGGAGAGTGTTAACTATTGTAACAAGCATTCGCAATGTAATAGGTCTCGCCTTTGGGACCTTATAAGTTATTAGCTATGCATTAGCCAGCAGGGGGGACGAACTTGAGTTGGACAGCCTAAAGCAAATATAGCCAATCAATAGAAAGCCTGAAATTGCGATTTTGCAAACCACAAAGCCAATGGTAAACAACAGGCAGATTGCATTCCTAGGTCAACTTTCTGAACATATTAGATTACAAATGTACATAAGACACCAATAAAACCAAAAAGTAACACCACCACATTGCGGTGAATTGAAGAGGAATTCAATATCTATCATGACACTGTTTTTCAAAGGACTAGTTGTAACTTTTGCACAGCAGTTAAGCAATCCATAATTGTCACAGTGCAGGAACAGGAGAAAGGGAGATTTATAGAGAGGTGGATTATTCATGAAAGCGTGGTCAACTGGCTAGCAAATGTTAAGCACACACGATTAAATAGTCCGTTCAGATTACGGGCGCACGTTCCCTGGTGCCCTAAAAGGATGAGAACTAGATCTAAAACAAGCATTTGCAATGCAATAGGTCTCGCATTTACGCGAGTTTGAGTTATTGACATTGCAAATAACAATGCCTATTGGCATTGTCATTTACAATGCCAATAGCTTTAACTCGTGTAACTGCGAGACCTATTGCATTGCAAATGCTTGTTATCTTAAGTGTTTTAAACCACGCCCTTAATTACATTGGCTACTCCCCTTTGAGAGACCCGCAGTTTTTTCATCCCACTTAAAGCCCTGCTTAACACTCATAAGGTCCCAAAGGCAAGAACTATTAGCTATGCCAATGCTTGTTTTTCAAAAATGCAGCCAGGAAGCTTCGCAGAAAGGTTTCATTTTTTCCAGTCAATGTTTTCGTTTTACAATGGAAAATAATTCTCACAACCTCCTTCTCTCAATGTAGATGTGTCAGTAAGTTTGCTACGTGGCGGATATTTCAATTACCTCTTCTGCAAAGTACCAAGGCATACATTTTGAAGCGATCTCGAAAGAACATATTTCAGAAAACAAATATCGCCGAAGCCAACATACAGGCCTCCTACTTACTGCTCTTTTATATAATGTAGTGAACTGTAAAGCGAAGGTAGTACCTAAGGTCTTGATAAAGTAAATGTTTACTCTTCCTCGTAGTCCCTCCCACCTCTTCGCCTCAGAGCTGTGTGGCCGTAGTTTGAAAGACTGGGGCAGAGGAGATGTAATCTAGCCTTGATTAAGAAACTCAAGTGTACCCCCAGCGGGTGAAGCGAAGATTTGCCTGCTAATGTCCTGTGAACCGATGCTAATGAGACCTTCAATATGTAAATCTGGGAGTTCAAAGGGGACTACGGGGTAGAGAAGCTGCGGGTGGCAGCTCGTCGCCGAGTGAGTGTATTACTGCCAATTATCAGGGTCTTCTGATAAACCATGCCTGCTGTAGGATATGAGCTCTGCAGACTGCCCTCCCAGGGCGGTATCCAGCCCAGCGAGATAAAGCCCCGGAGTCAGGAGAGGGGCATTTGTGGAGCTTTTCTGGCGTAATGTCCAGAGCTGCCGTCTTCAGAGGGAGGGAGCCAAGTTCGAGTCTGGGCATGGGCTCTAACAAAACAATTAATGAGTCATTGTGTAACGTAACTGCTGCTCATGTAAAGCCCTCCAATACTTTGGGGTCGAGTTCGTGCGATATAAAACTGCAATTTTTTTTTTCTTTCTAAAAACAGAAGAACCATCCATCAAGGTGTCAGATGTCAGATGTGGCAACTTGGTCCCCTGATGTAGCGAAATGCACATACTGATGTTAATCTTCGTCTGTGGGACACCGGGAGTAGACATCGAATTATCCTCCTATGGAGGAAGTGATGGGAGGTGCATACTGTATTAGGAGAGTCGTAAAAACGCTTTGTTATGATATAATAAAGCCAAGTCCCTAACAGCCTGTTGGACTGCGGTTGCTGCTCCAGAGTCATGTTTGCTGTACTGTGCAGACAACAGTGGCGTAATGCAAAACAAGCGCGCACTGAAGCTGACGAAGTGGGAGGGGGGAGTGGGGGCGGGCACGCAGACTGCCAAATGGTGCGCTGAAAGTGATCGCGATTGCGATCACATCACGGCGAAAGTGAAAGCAAACGAGTGCTTTCAGGCCTCCAAATGGTGCGCGCGCCCGGACGGCGCACATGCACTGTACTTTTGAAATATTGCGTCATCTATCGTTGTGTTGACTGGACAGTTTTAGTGAGCAGCATTGCTCACATGGCCAAGTACGCCGCAATATTGCATGAGTGTCAAAAGCACAGTATGTAATAATGTTAACATTAAAAGCTTATGATCCTGGCAAAACTTGTGCTGTGCAAATTCGCAATGTAGTTTAATGGCACGGCAAGATGCAAATGTCTTTGAGAGTCACAGTGTCAATATTGTGATTACGTATGAATTGCAAGAAAAGGGGGGATGGCAAAGAGGTTCTACATTATTCTTGGAATCTGAAGGAAATGTATAAATGCTGTAGGATTTATCCAGTAGGCTCCTGGCTGCCCTTGTAAGTCGGCAAGGATTCTCATAGTAGAAGCTGTCTGTGACTGACAGCAGTGGAGAAACAGACACATTGGTGAAGCAGACACTGCTCTCATGGGATGCTGCATGCTGCCCCTGATGCCCTCTCCGAAGAATTTATTTTGGCACTGCAACCCTCGTCCTTGCAAGTGTACAAATAGAAGTTTCCTCCCAGCAGGCCTTTTGGGCACTTGCAACACCAGCTCAAATTAAGCACTGCTTGCAAACATCCTCTGTGCTGGATTGATACATCCTGTAAAGACCAAATAAGTGGCTGTTCACGTCGCAATGCTTCGCTGTGATAACACCCGCCTAACGGTGTAGCTGTCATTGGTGCAGCAGGGGCAGTGCCACTGAGGTCCATAGTCTTGAGGGCCCTTTAAACCCTGTAAATGCTGTTGTATATTACTATCCCAACGGCAGTCAAAGTGGCTATTTTCCATGCTTCCACTAGGGCCTGTGGCATCCTCACTACGTTACTGACCCAGACAATAATACATCAGTCTCAACATGTTCCTTAAGAAGTGTACGATGCTCGGGGGTTTCAGCCTCGCGCAAATTAACAAGCAGGCAGCAACCCTTTCTGTGCCAGGCAGTTGCACTCAACATGTTTTGCTTACCTTTATTTGAGAATGTGCGCTTCAGGAATGTGCTTTGTGGTGCACCACCATGTTTACTAGCACAACACAAATTCCATGTGTCACAAGATAAATTAACATATTTTGTTTTCATTTCACTGGTTGAAATTCCATTCTGAAATCTGTGTAAAGGCGTTTTGCTAGTTTCAGTTGCTGCACTGGGTTTTACAGCATTACGTATTGTATGCCCAGTAGGAAAATATAAGGGGAATTTTACAAGTTAACAAAAAAATATGTAGTAGAAAGGCACTGGCACGATAAACAGTTTAAAAATGCAAGCAACTCGATTTAGCTGGAAATGTCTTCATAGCAGATCTTTAGATGTTCAAAAACTCACATCCCAGAAAACATTCACACCAGGTGCAGAGAAATAAAACAAACCCCAGCCTGATGTATCGGTGTAGACTTGTGTTTAGATGAGAATATGTCAAAATAATATTTTTTCAGATTCTCTGTTAGACACAACTTAAATGTGCAACAGCTGCCGAAAATGTAATATTCGCATCTGCGTTTATCACAAACCCGGGTGTGTGCACAACTTAATGATTCGGCATAACAATGACTGAAATACGACGACAGCTGTGCAAACGACGGTGCACAAATCAGTGTTTGCATGACAGCATATTGTTTCTGACATGGCTCCTTGACGTGTGGCACATTTTCCACATGATGCACACGGACATGTACAAATTGTTCTTTTACCCCACCCGTGCACACGTCTAGAGGGGTTGAGAGGGGTGTCACCCTGGTCCACTGTATTCACCACCCCTCCACGGAATCAGGAGGAAAGCAGAAGTCAAGAACTGTCACAAAGAACTTGAAAATGGACCAACGCTCGACCCCATCCCAAAATAGATCGTGCAAACAGCAAAGCGCCTGTTTTGGGGAAAAAGTAGGATGGAACTGTGATATTTTTGTACATTATGTAACTAGGCCCTTCAGAAGCCTGGGAGGGGCAGGGGTCATTATTCTACAGGCCCCGTGCATGTTGAGAGCCCGTGTTCATACTGTATTAGAGTTGTAAAAACGCTTTGTTATGATAAAGCCAAGTCCCTAACAGCCTGTTGGACTGCGGTTGCTGCTCCAGAGTCATGTTTGCTGTACTGTGCAGACAACAGTGGCGTAATGCAAAACAAGCGCGCACTGAAGCTGACGGAGTGGGAGGGGGAGTGGGGGCGGGCACGCAGGCTGCCAAATGGTGCGATGAATCACGGCTAAAGTGAAAGCAAACAAGTGGTTGCAGGACTCCAAATGGTGCGCGCGCCCGGACGGGTCACATGCACTGTAGTTGGAGGCCTGCAAAGCCACTGTTTGCACTTCCAAAACGCGCTTACTATAAGTCTCGCCAGAGCAGCGCTAAAGCGCTGGTCAGGCGAGACCTAAAAAGCATGTTTGACAGGTACAATATGCACCTTCTGCGTGTTCCTCATTGCATTGCGAGAAATTGTGCGAGTGAGTTTGATGCAAGTACAGCATAACACTCTGGCTTCAAAAGGGCTGGTGTTCTCATTACTTTGCTCTTATCCCATTTCTTCTTTTATAAAATATAGATAAGGACATGATTTCTTCTGGGAATCATGGGAAAAGAGAAACCTAAACAAAATCAGCGCAGATAGACAGGAGTTCAAAGCATATCCTCTCTACTGCTGATTTCAAAGTGTGACAGTTCCTTCAAATGGCTTTGAATTAGGTGGGGGGGGCTCTCAGGCTCCCCCAGTCCCGGGGACCGCCACCACCCCATGGCTTCTTTACATTAGGTGGGGGGGGCTGTCAGACCCCCAGCCTCGGGGTCCGCCACCCCCGGGGCTTCTTTACATTAGGTAGGAGGGGCTCTCAGACCCCCCCAGCCCCGGAGACCGCCACCCCCGGGGCTTCTTTAAATTAGTTGCGGGGGGGCTCTCAGGCCCCCCCAGCCACGGGGACTGCCACCCATCGGGGCGCGATTTAATTTTCATTGCGAGGGGGCACACTGCCTCCCCGCAGGCCCGGGGTCCGACACCCCCCGGGGCTTTAAAAAAAAAAAAATACCCTGTGTGGGGGGCTCAAGCCCCCCCCCCACATGCCCCGGGGACCGCCACCTCCCGGGGCTCTAAATATTTAGATTGGGGGGTCCATAACGGAGGCTCCCCCGGGGCTTTGAAAATGTTAGGAGGGGGGCCGCGCGGCCCCCCTCCTGGAGCCATTGATGGCCCTGGGGACTGCCACCACCCAGGGCCGTCTCCTGCAGTGTCCCGGGGTGGCCACCCCCAGGACACTGTAGTTTGCTATGGCAGGGCGGGAGCCTCGCGGCTCCCACCCTGCCATAGCAAATTTGGTTTAAATTTTGAAAGAGAGAGCAGGAAACCTGCTCTCTCTTTCAAAATTCAAACCAAATTGCTTTTCCACACGGAGAGCTGCATCTTAGCAGCTCCCCATGTGGAAAAGCAATGCCGGCTCCCGAAGGACGCGGGTAGCCGGCTGGGACCATGGGGGGATTGGGGACTCCCCCCACGGTCCCCAACAGAGAGGGCCAGCCCCGGGTGGTGGGGTCCCCGGGGCTACAAGTGGCTTTTCAATTTTTGATTTAAAAAAAAAAAAAATTGGGGGCAGGCCCTGGGGGATGGGGTCCCCAAGGCCAAAATATTAGGAAAAGAAGGGGGGCCACACAGCCCCCCTTCCTAAAACAAAATAAAACATAAAAAGACCGGCATTGCACCGGAGGCCACCCCCCTTCTTGCAGCACACTGCAAACGCGCCCCCTGGCGCGTTTGCAGAGGGGGAACGAATTCCCCTTGAATACTGGGGGTCCCTGGGGGCCAACTAGCCCACCAGGAACCTCCAGTATGCGCCAGGGGGCTGCGTTGCAGAGAGGTGTTCTGAGGCCACGCCCCTTTTTACACCTCTCTGTAACGCAGCTCTCTGGCGCTTATTGGAGGTACCTAGTGGGCTAGTTTGACCCTAGGGACCCTCAGGATTCAAGGTGACTTAATCTCCCAACTTAGAACGGCCACAGGGCGTGCTTACACAGTGGTGAAGGGAGGGGACGGGGCTGAGGTGACGTGTGCAAACACGCCCTGTGGCGCGTTTTAAGTTGGGGAAAAAATTCCCCTTCAATCCTGAGGGACCCTGGGGGCCAACGAGCCCACCAGGTGCTTCCAGTAAGCACCACTGTGCTGCGTTGCAGAGAGGTGGTCTAGGCCATGCCCCTTTTTACACGTCTCTGCAACGCAGCTATGTGGCACTTACTAGAGGTACCTAGTGGGCTAGTTGGACCCTAGGGACCCTCAGGATTCAAGGGGACTTAATCAGACAACTTAAAATGGCCACAGGGAGCGTTTACACAGTGGTGAAGGGAGGGGACGGGGCCTGAGGTGACGTGTGCAAACACGCCCTGTGGCGCATTTTAAGTTGGGGAAATAATTCCCCTTCAATCCTGAGGGACCCTGGGGGCTAACTAGCCCACCAGGTGCTTCCAGTAGGCGCCACTGCGCTGCGTTGCAGAGAGGTGGTCTAGGCCGTGCCCCATTTTTACATCTCTCTGCTACGCAGCTCTGTGGCGCTTACTGGAGGTACCTAGTGGGCTAGTTGGACCCTAGCGCAGATCCGGGAAGAGCAAGTACCCCCAGTCATTTTTGACTGAGTTTTTTCGAGGCCTTTTGTCCCAATTTCTTAGAGTCGATCGACTCCTGGTGTCGTAGGGATGCCCGGCTTCAAGAACTGTGTGGACTGTCATCGCATGATGTCGGTGACGGACCCACACCGTGTGTGTCTCTACTGCCTGGGGCGTGACCACAACTCCAATTCGTGCCCCGACTGCTGGGCCATGGCGCTGAAAACTTTGCAAGAGCGGTCCCAAAAGTTGCTGAAAGTCCGGCAGTCGGATCTGCACCGCTCAAGGTCCTGGTTCCATGGGAGGTCGAGGGACCGGTCACGGAGCCATCAGCATCTTTCTTCTGGATCTAAGTCTTCGCACTCGGGGTCAGGTAAGTCAAAGCATTCCAAAAAGAAGTCGAAGAAGGGTTGTCGCTCCTCGACTTCCCCTTGCCCGTCTCATGAGGTGGCTGAGAGCGTGGGTGGTGCCACCCCTGCAGCTCCAGCCGAGCCTGCGACGTTGCCGCTGGCCTACCCACCCTTTCCGGGTTCATCTGCGACACCTGCTCAGGTGCAAGAGTTTCTTGCTGCCATGGCCCAACTCTGTGGGCCGTCTGGCCCCGCCAGTGCGCCTATGGGCCCTGCGGGCTCAACTGGAGGTCCTGTCCCTCCTTCGCCGGCGACTCCGGCCCCGGCGTCGCCGACGGCTCCGGCCATGGCACCGCAGGACTTCCCAGGATCCGGAATCGGACCCCGGTCGACCTCATAACACCTCTACCCTCATCTACCCCACCTGCACCACCTCCGATGTTGCCGCTCCTCGGTACGACGTCGCTTTCAGTTTCAGCCCGGACACTGTGCCGGATCGACGCCATGCGGCGGCGATCCCCACGCCGATGGGGTGCTTTTTCCCCTATGTCTGTCCACCTTATTTTCAGCCTGTTTCGCAGACTTCGGAGGAAAGGGAGGACTGGGAGGGGTCTGAGGACCCTCTCACACAACAGTGTGATTATGATCCGGACTGGGCAGAGGATTTGGGGGAGGCCAGTGGTCTTGACACCTCACCTGACCGTGGCATGTTGTCTCCTCCTACCGTGGATACGGAGGAGGAAGCCAGTTACACAGTGGTAGTACCTAGGGCAGCCAAGGCCCTCCACATCGAACTCCCTACGGTGGCCGTCAGGACTAACTTCCTGACAGAAGTGCTTCAGCCGGCGGCAGCCTCTTTGGAGCCCTTGCTGCCTTTTAATGACACACTTTCTGACGTCCTTTTGGGCACTTGGTCCAGGCCCAATACAGGGGCTCCTGTGGACAGGATCGTGGCCCGCCACCATCGGCCGGCTCCGGGCGACCCCCTCTTTCTCTCCCAACACCCCACTCCCAAGAGCTTTGTTGTCCAAGCCTCTGCTTCCCAGAGCGCGTTGTCTTCCGCACCTCCGGATAGGGAATCCAAGAAGCTGAAACAGCTTGGCAAGAAGCTGCTTTCATCTCCCAGCTTAGGGCTGCGGTCGGTGATCACCGCATGCCTCTTGGGCCGTTATTCCCACTCTCTGTGTGATATGGTTGCGCAGGTGCTTCCCAACTGTCCGGAGGAGGCACGGACAGTACTCTCCCAAGCTATAGCAGCTGGCAGAGACGCAGCAAAGTTCACCATTCGTTGTGGGCTTGATACCGCCGACTCGCTGGGCAGGGTGATTTCCACGACGGTGGCGCTTCAGCGCCATGCCTGGCTGAGAACAACTGGCAAAAATCAACAGGAGAGGAAGGGATCAACACGGCTAGTCCCCTCAGTAGATTATCCAGAATCAACAAAGCCAGTGTACAATAATTCAAAACAAAGGGCACTCTAGTTAATGCAATACATTAATCAAAAGAGCACAGAGCCACAGATTCCTTGTGAACCGTTATGTTCAGGGAAAGCAAGTTTGGCCACTATGGAACAATACCCAGTGGGTATAAAAAAGCCCTCACTCGCCAACCTGGTTGGTGACATGCTTCATCATTGGGCTTCCACTGGGACGACCGAATGTCATCCCAGTGTGCTGCGACGCCAGGTTACTGCGGAGCGGGGTTTGTTGTGTGGGGAAAGTGAATTTAAAATATCCAATCAAGTCAAAAAGAAACTTTAATAATTTTGCTTAATTGGAAAGGAGTAAAAAGGAGTGAGGGTCAAAAAAATAAAAGACCTGGTTCACTCCGTGGCGGTCAACATGTTTTTGCCTCTAGGAGTGTTAATCGGGCATTCTTCAGGACCAGAGGGGGATGTGCGTAGCCCCGGTGGTGTGAACACACTAAGGTCCACCCTACCGTGGGTTGTTTGTGTGAAAATCAAAAAAACACTGAATAGTGTAAACTCCGCCAGATAAATTAATTAATTATGGGGAGAGGAACGAGTTTACTAGAGAGGCCAGTCCGTTAGAAGCCTCATGGATCCCGGGAGGGGGGTGGGAGCAAAATGGCACACCGCCCTTGCTGCTCTTCACCCATGAAATGCCTACACAGCCTCTATCCGGACCCGGCAGCAAGAGGCTGTGTAGGCATTTCACGGGTGAAGAGCAGCAAGGGCGGTGTGCCATTTTGCTCCCACCCCCCTCCCGGGATCCATGAGGCTTCTAACGGACTGGCCTCTCTAGTAAACTCGTTCCTCTCCCCATAATTAATTAATTTATCTGGCGGAGTTTACACTATTCAGTGTTTTTTTGATTTTCACACAAACAACCCACGGTAGGGTGGACCTTAGTGTGTTCACACCACCGGGGCTACGCACATCACCCTCTGGTCATGAAGAATGCCCGATTAACACTCCTAGAGGCAGAAACATGTTGACCGCCACGGAGTGAACCAGGTCTTTTATTTTTTTGACCCTCACTCCTTTTTACTCCTTTCCAATTAAGCAAAATTATTAAAGTTTCTTTTTGACTTGATTGGATATTTTAAATTCACTTTCCCCACACAACAAACCCCGCTCCGCAGTAACCTGGCGTCGCAGCACACTGGGATGACATTCGGTCGTCCCAGTGGAAGCCCAATGATGAAGCATGTCACCAACCAGGTTGGCGAGTGAGGGCTTTTTTATACCCACTGGGTATTGTTCCATAGTGGCCAAACTTGCTTTCCCTGAACATAACGGTTCACAAGGAATCTGTGGCTCTGTGCTCTTTTGATTAATGTATTGCATTAACTAGAGTGCCCTTTGTTTTGAATTATTGTACACTGGCTTTGTTGATTCTGAGAACAACTGGCTTCTCAGGGGATGTCCAGAACATCTTGATGGACATGCCCTTTGATGGTATTCGCCTTTTTGGCTATAAGGCGGATAGTGCGTTGGAGCAGTTTAAGGACTCACGGGCTACGGCCAAGTCCTTGGGCCTGTCGGCCACTCGCCCTTCTCCGCCTTCCACTTTTTGCTCCTTTCGTGGCCACGGAAGGGGTGCCCCAACACGTTCATTCCAGAGCCACAGGCCTGCGCAGCAACGTTCTCGCGGATGTGGGAATTGTCAAAGCGGTTCTGGGGGTCAGTCCACGTCCACCCCCGCAGCATCAACTGCAAAGCCTTCCTAGTCTGACCTTTCAGGCCCATCAAATGCCAGTGGGCGGCAGAATTCACCATCATCTCCCCCACTGGCGCAACATCACTTCGGACAAGTGGATGCTGCAAATTGTCCGAAGGGGCAACTCCCTCCCCTTCGAGACTTCCCCTCCAGCCATGCCATCTCAATACCACCGCATGTCGGGGGACCATCTTGCTCTTCTTCAGCAGGAAGTCACGGCCCTCTTGGCCAAGAGGGCCATCGAGCGTGTTCCTGGGCCAGAAGTAGGTCGTGGTTGTTATTCCCACTACTTTCTGGTCCCCAAGAAGGACAAGGGTCTGTTTCCTATCTTAGACCTTCGGCACATCAATCGCTTCCTCCAGGAGGAGAAGTTCAAGATGCTCACACTTGCTCAGGTCTTGTCTGCCCTAGACCCGCAAGATTGGATGGTAGCGTTGGACTTGCAGGACGCTTACTTTCACATTCCCGTCCTGCCGGCCCACCGGCGTTACCTGCGGTTCACGGTAGGCCACGAGCACTTTCAGTTCACCGTGCTCCCTTTTGGCCTTACCAGCGCCCCTCGGGTGTTCACGAAAGTGATGGCAGTGGTCGCAGCTCATCTGCGCAGATCAGGGGCTCTAGTCTTCCCCTATCTCGACGACTGGTTGTTGAAGGCGGGCTCGCCCCAGGCTGTCGTCTCCCACCTCCAGACTATGGCCGACCTCCTGCATTTGCTGGGGTTCTCCATCAACGTGCCGAAGTCGTACCTGATTCCCTCTCAGAAGCTCCTCTTCATCGGAGTGGTTCTGGATTCGCTGCAGTTTCCGGTTTATCTTCCCGAGCAGCAAGTCCGGGATATTCAGGCTATGATTGCCTCCTGCATCCTGTTAGTGGATCATGCCAGATGGCATATGCGGGCTCTGCAGTGGGACCTGAAGTTTCAGTGGGCACAGCATCAGGTCAACCTGTCCGATCATGTCCAGATCTCGGAGGGCACTGCACAACAATTGCAGTGGTGGCTCACGAATCGCGTCAATGGCAGATCCCTCTCCCTTCCCCAACCGAAACACACAGTGGTGATGGACGCATCCCTTCTGGGATGGAGCGGCCACATGGGAGAGGCGGAGATCAGAGGACTCTGGACTCCGGCAGAGTCCCGGCTCCATATCAACCTTCTGGAGCTTCGGGCGATGCAACTTGCACTGAAAGCATTCCTTCCCTTTGTCAAGGGGAGAGTAGTGCAGGTGTTCGCGGAAAACAACACCGCCATGTGGTACTGCAACAAACAGGACGGTGTGGGGTCCGGGACCCTATGTCAGGAGGCTCTGCATCTCTGGACATGGCTGGAACATCAGAGCATTTTCCTGGTGTTTCAACACCTGGCAGGTTCTCTGAACGCCAGGGCGGACAAACTCAGTTGCTGGTGCATGATGGATCACTAATGACGTCTGCACTCGGCCGTGGCGCAAGGTCTCTTTCAGCAGTGGGAAGAGCCTTGGTTAGATCTATTCGCCACAGAAGAGAACATGCAATGTCATCAGTTCTGCACGTTGGAATTTCCAAGGCGGCACTCGCTCGACTACGCTGTTCCTCGCGAGTGGAGTTGCGGTCTACTATACGCCTTTCCACCTATACCAATTCTACCCAGAGTGCCGAAGAAGATCAAGCGTGACCGGGCCCAAGTCATTCTTGTGGCTCTGGACTGGGCTCGAAGAGTATGGTATCCCGAGCTACTCAGCTATTGATCCCCCGATCCGACTGCCTCTTCGGGAGGATCTTCTGTTGCAGCAACAGGGGACAGTCCTCCACCCGAACCTGTCCAGTCTCCACCTCCTTGCGTGGAGATTGAGCAGCGGCCGTTGACGTCTTTTGACCTGCCTCCCGAAGTTTGTGGTGTAATCTTGACAGCCAGGCGTCCCTCCACTAATCCCTCCACTAAGACGGTATACGCCTGACGGTGGAACAAGTTTGTGGCATGGTGCACAGCAAAGCTGTGGTTCCCCTTTCTGCCCCTCTTTCAGAGGTCCTTTTATTCCTTCTTTCTTTGGCCCAGCAGGTCTGTGCTCTGGGCACTATCAAGGGCTATCTCTCGGCCATTTCAGCCTTTTTACGGCTTCCAGATCAGCCATCCCTTTTCAAGTCCCCGATTGTAAATAGATTCTTAAAAGGTATTACTCATCTTTTCCCTCCTGTACCTTTCATAATGCCTCCGTGGGACTTGAACCTGGTTCTGACATACCTTATGTGTGCTCCCTTTGAGCCACTTCACAACTGTCCTCTTCATCTTCTCACTTTAAAGACAGCTTTCCTGGTGGCCTTCACCTCTGCCAGAAGAGTGAGTGAGCTCCAGGCTCTTTCTTCTAAACCTCCTTTTCTCTCTGTCCATCCGGACAAAGTGGTTCTAAGGACTCGTCCATCTTTTCTGCTAAAGGTTGTCATCGCCTTTCATATCGGGCAGACCATCACTTTGCCCACATTCTTTCCCCCTCCGCATCCCTCAAAAGAGGAAGAGAGGCTCCACCGTCTGGACCCAAAACGTGCACTCTCATTCTACCTGAACCACTCACAACAGTTCTGGGTGGATGACCAGCTTTTTATTGGCTACGTGGGCGCCAAGAATGGTTGGGCCTTGCACAAGCGGACCATCTCTCGGTGGGTCGTTCTGTGGATAAAGGCTTGTTGTTCTTTGGCTAAAAAGGAGCCTCCGGTGGGGCTGCGCGTCCATTCTACCAGACGGCAGCTACTACTGCTGGGACGGGGAGTTCTCCTGCATGACATCTGTCAAGCAGCTACGTAGGCCTCACTGCACATGTTTACCAAGCATTATTGCCTGGACAACCAAGTCCGGAGAGACGGCTTCTTTGGCCGTTCTGTTCCCCAGGATTTTTTGGTGTGATCTTGGTTTGCAGACTCACAACCGGGCAGTGGCGGCTCCCCCATTGGGGCTTGGGGGCGTTGGCTCACTGCTTTCTCGCAGTGCAAGAAGGCAGAAACATAAATGGTAATAACTACCATTTACGTTTCTGCTTCTCGCACTGCGAGAAAGCAGAAGTGCCTGGTTAGGGGTGGGCGGTCCTGCTCGAGGGCAGGGGGGGGGATTGGCATGCCCACTGTTGTGCATACCCACTGTTTGGTCGGTCCCAGGGCCGACCAAACAGTCAGTATGCACAACGGTGGGCAAGCCACTCCCCCCCGCCCTGCGGGAGAGGTTGGGAGGGTGAGGGGAGAACTTGGGGTTCAGTGGTGGGGAGACGCGGGGGTTAGGAGATGACGAGAGCCGCATTAGTGGAAAGTGGGAGCGGTGGTTTTGGAGCAGGGACACGGGTTGGAGAAGAGGTGGTGGGATGCGGGAGAGGATCGAAGGGGGGGTTAGTAGGAATTAGAAGAGGCCGGGTGTTGCGGTGGGGAGAGTATGGCAGAGGTAATGGGTAACATGTTGAGAGCACCTAGAAGGAGTGGTTAGGAGAGGTGATGGCAGAAGAGCAAAGCAATAGCCATGTGACAGAACTGGGTTGTGATGGAGGGACAAGCTAGAAAGAGAGGGAGTCTGTGAGGGGAGAAGTCGGGTTGTGGTTGGAGAGGCAGGTGATGGAGAACGGCGGGCAGCTGCAGGAAGAGAGTCAGAGCGGCAGGATCTGGGGGGTGATATTCTAGGAGTCGGATGCATTGGGATTCCAACCTGTGACGCTTGCTGCTGTGACGGGGTGTCGGCTCAGAGCTGGGGTGCGTGTCTGAGACACTTGCGCACAGCCGGGCTGGGAGGGTGCCCTCCATAAAGCTGGCCAGGGGGACTAGGGGACACCTGCTGCACGAGGGCGTCTGGTGTACCGCAGGTTGCCTGACACACTGGTGCACAGCTGGGATGGGATGGGTGGGTGTCTGCCATAACACAGCCTGGCACACTGGTGCACAGCTGAAGTGAGTGGGCGTCTCATGTACAGTAGGCTGCTTGAATCACATCTGACCTGGGGTGTGACTGTGTGCATGTGTGTGCCCGGTGTAGAACCAGTGAAACGCTGGATCCACATCTGGGGTCTTGTGGGGGGTGTGTGTCTAGTGTAGAGAAGTTTGAAGGAGAGGTTGGGTGCACACCTTGGGTGGGTGTCTGGTGTACAGCAGGCTGTATGACACACAGGCTGCACGGCTGACCCGGGGTGGGTGTGAGTCTGATGTAGAGCCAGTGACATGCAGGGCCCACAGCTGGTGTCGTGTGGGGGGGGTGTCTAGTGTTGAGAAGTTTGAAAGAGAGGTTGGGTGCACACCTAGGATGGGTGGTGTTTGGTGTAGAGTAGTTTGTAAGAAAGTTGGGTGCAAAGTTGGGGTGGCTGTGTGGGTGTCTGGTGTAGTGCTGGGTGCACAGCTGGTGTGTGTGGGTGTCTGGTGTAGTGCTGGGTGCATAGCTGGTGTGTGTGTGGGTGGCTGGTGTAGTGCTGGGTACATAGCTAGTGTGGCTGGTGCAGAGCCAGTGTCCTTGAGAGCCCTGGTTCCCAGTACTCTTTTACAGTTTTGAGGTCTCTGAATGTGTGTGAGGCCAGGCAGGCTGAGGGGCCTTCTCCCTCGTTGGCTTGTAGGGACAGCCGGGTGCTGATTTGCTGCAGGGTGGGTCTCAAGGCGAGTACCTCAGCGCTGAATAGCGGGATGGATCCCAACGCAGGAGGGCACAAGTCTGTACCTGCCTCACAAACAGTGTCTTTCATCACAATTAACTGACTAAAATGTGCTTTGAAAATGAAAGCAGGGGAGGAGCCAAGATGGCGACCGGGACGGCAGCGTAGATTCCCGGCTCCGTGAACCTCCGCATCCCGCACGGATATCCTGCATGAGATCCTTATTCTGCGCTACGAGATCGTGTTCGTAAACGAAAGTGGCAACCGATCGTGTGACCCTGAGGTTTCTGACTGCAGTATCGCCGGAGAAATCAGCGATTGAACTTTGCGGCCCGTGCGGTCCCGAAGCCGGGACCTCGAGTGGACGCCTTGGCCGGGCGGCAGTTTAACAACAGCGGCCTGTGGTGACTGGGTGGAGTCGGTCCGCCGGAGTGGTGCTCCCTTCGGCCTGCATTTTGCTGTGGTCGCTCCCCCCCTGCTGAGCGCTGCGGACCGAGGACATGCCCGGGTGTGCAATTCTCGGATTCTGTGGTGTTTGCCCCTGCCTTTGACGGTGAGCTGCCCGGACGCCGTCCCTGGTTCGGCCTGATCCTTGCGGGCTGCTCCCGGCTTTTTGCGGGAGCTGGTCCGTGGCGGAGACGACTATTGCCCGTGACCGCGCAACGGTTGAATCTGTTCCTCCCCCAGGATCCCTGTCTTCAGCGACGTGGACCTTGAGGCGTTGGTCCCGGGGTCCTGGCCCCAATACGAGTCGGGCCTTCCCAGCGGCCATTTTGTCACTATGCAGCCTACCATCCTGTCCGCTGGGACGCAGCGGGACTGGGGGTGTGTGACGGTCGGGAGTGTGGCAGAGCGATCGGAGAGAGCTGCTCTGGGGTACGGCGACCTCCTGGAGGCCCTTGGTGCCCTTCATTACTCCTTGGCTCATGGCGCCGGGGTCCTGGGGAGGAAGCTAGATGGTGTGGTATCAGCGTTGGGACAGTGGCGGCATGCTGGTCCACAAGTACACAGTGGCTTTCCACACTGCACACAGGAGGAAGATGTTGCGGCCCCCCCCGCGATTAGTGTACAGCCGGACACTCCGGACCGTATGCTACCGTGTGGTCGGCTAACTGTGGGCTTGATCTGCTCCGGAGGTATTGGACCTGAGCGGAAGATGGTGGCCTTGTCCCGTGCGCAATCTCCGGCGGCCCAGGGACGATTCCAGCAACGTGTGTCTCATTTGACTGCTTCAGCCTGTCTGGACCTTGTGTGCAGTGCAGATCCTGGGGCGGCACTGGAAAAGACGCCCCCCCATGAAGCGGTCCGTGCTGATGCTCAGAGACTTCCACCCCACCTGTGTGCGTCGCTTCCCGACTGTTTTTGGACACTCCTGTACCTTGGGACATCGGACATGGTGCTGGGTCGAGGGGCAGGCATGGGCAGAATCGCAAAGAGCGGTCAAGGCTGAGGCTGATCCTTCGGGAGTGGTCACCTAGTAGACAGGCGGACTCATGGTTGCGTGCTCTCATGGTTATTCGCATAGTTGGTGCATAATGCTCCCCACTCCCCCCCTCCTTTTTTGATATGATCATCCTGGTGCTGCTAATTGTTTGCTGTGGGGAGACTTCACCGTGCGGGAGGGAGAAGCCGGGGGTATGTTTTGAAGGCCCTCCTCCAGTTTATTACATTCCCTCCGCCCCCCCGTCTGGGGGGGCTCTTTCTTACTCCTTTTTTCCCTGTCTCTTCTATATTTCGGGTCTAGTTCCAGGGCGACAGGCACACTGCTGGGGGGTGGGGCCATACTCATTCGCAGAGGTGCAGGGTGGGGGGATGGGGGAGGGGACTCTTTAGTCTTTATCTCTTTTTCCATGGCCTCCTTTTTCTTCTCTGTTTCTTTTTGCTTGTTTTTCTGGGATCAGCGCGGTACACCTCTCTTATTGTGAATCGCTTGCTCTTAATGTGTGCCACAGTTTCCGGGGGGTTCGCTGGGCTTTAGGTACGGGGACCTGTAGGCGCAACTCTCTTTGCTATTTCTCCCCATCCGTACTTTCCCGTGTCTGCGCCATTGATTCAATGTATTGCTGCTTGCTGCTTGCGTCTCTTATCCTTGCCCCTTATCGCTGTTGGGAAACTGTTTGACACCTGATCCTACTGTTTTGTTTTATTATAAAATGAAAAACCCTTTCTCTCCTGGTGTCCTACCTGAGCGGCTCATTGGCCGGACTATACTGTATTGTAGACTTTGCTCTCCGAGGTGCCGCCTGTGTTTACATGTGCTTTTATTGTTCTGATTGCTTAGCGGCCGGCCCCGGGGGGTTGTAGGCCCATACGTGTAAGTGATTGAAACGTCAATAAAGGTTTTTCAAAAAAAAAAAAAAAAAAAAGAAAATGAAAGCAGCTCCCTGCAATCAGTGGCGTAACACTAAAGGATGAGATCCCCTGCAGGATGTGATGATCCTGTGTAAATATAGTGCCACTGCCATGCACAAGCACTCTACCAATGATTGCGAGCCTTGAGAAAGCACTTGCTTGTGCTGGTTCATGATGTATTCACTGGGTTTTGCTCCAGGGGTATTTTTCTATCCAGAATGCTTGGAATTTTATTTTGTCAATGGTGACTTTTTATACTCTTGAACATGCACTGGTGCTTTATTTATATAGCCATAGTTTTTGACTTGTGTTTTGTGGAGGCGTCGATCTTTTGCCAATTGCTTCTTCACAACAGAGGTGATTCTGCACCTTGATCAAGCGGCAATCGGTGTCCCTTTCACGTTTACTTTTATGTCAATTGGTTAACCTGAAGAAATCATTCCTAGGGGCTGCCACCGAGGGAGGTGCTGCATGAAAAGTTTTAGTGAGTGGGACGAGCTCCCCCGAGACCAAAACCTACGAAAAACAACAACCAAGTTTGCAATTACCATGTAAACTCGAGCCTACTAGGTTGTATCATTTATGTCTAAAAGGTGGTTAATTTTAAGACCATTTGTCAAACCAGCAACTGGGATTGCAAGGCAGCCTTTTGTGCTTCTAACCTTTGGGAACAATAACGAATATAATTATACTGCCATTATAACAGTGTGAAAGAAACAATTTATACTTGGATATTTATTTATTTAAACATCAACTAACCTGCCTGAAAATGTTTTTGAAAAGTACATCTAAATTGCAACAAATTGTATGGTCTGTCCACCGGATAATTAATGTAATTGACGTATTTAGTATTTGTTTGATATTTGTACACTACTGCTAATGGTGAAATCCTAAGGAAAAAATGTTGATTTACTGAAAAAAGCATTAAATGATGAAATGTCACCCTGTACAATTGATAACATTTGGTCTTTTTGTGAAATTAATTTACAAATAATGGCTTACAGATATTTTACAGGGAAGGGTAGTTATAGTGCCCTGCTTGAGATGCATTAGATTTTGAAAATGGGATCAAGTGGCCTTTTTGTTAAGCTGCAGCGGCAACATTATGTGTACCTTTAACCTGTCTGCGTTCTTTAATGTATTTACTTTCCTGAGGCAATGGCATTTTAATTGTTGATTTATTGCTGTACTACTTGCACATTTTTGAATGTTTTCTTCACACTTGTGCTTCCAAATGCTATATTTGGACCCCCATTTTTTCAACAATTTGCAGTAAATATGTGGTGTAAAACCCACCATTTTAATCCATTTTTTTCAAACTTTTCTTGCAGAGGGAGATCCCCCCCCCCCCCCCCCCCCGCACCCTCCTTTTGCAGTTTGGGCTCGCTCACTTCTTGTATTAGGGTACAACTTTTTTCGCCCACCACTTTCAAAATCCACCAACCACCACTGCCACCGGGGTTGGTATTGCTGGGGTATCTATTCTAAGGTAAGGAATCTATCACTATTGTTTCTTTCAGATGCACAAGTTACTTACCTTCGGTAACAATATATCTGTAAGAAACATTAGTAGTGTTAGATTCCTTATCGCCCCACCCATCCTTCCCGTTCTTCGAACTGATTTCTAGGGTTAAGGTCATCCCTTTCAGGGCCCTAGTTTCATGGTACCAGTGGTCAGTTTCTTGCATGGCTCTGCGTTCCTGGTGCGGAAAGTCGTATACAGAACTGACGTCAGCGCGCGTGGGCACATCTAAGTAGCTCAAGCAACGTCATCCGGGCACCGACGACGCCACCGATGCACGCAGAGCCGCACGACGCCGCCTACCGACGCGCAGAGGTACTGCTGATGAAAACTTTCCGGATCCAGTCTGACGCCTGGGGGTAATTCTAAGGTAAGGAACCTATCACTACTAATGTTTCTTACAGATATATCGTTACTGAAGGTAAGTAACTTGTGTAAATGTATATATATATATATATACCTTTTCTTCATTGGAGCGGATTTGTTTATGGACATTGTGCACGCTAGCCAGCAGTGTGAAAGAGGCCCCGCTCTGCCAAGCGGCGGGAGTTATGTTGGCGTCAGCTGTTGCAGCTTGCTTTCTTGTTTCCGAGGTATCGGATCAACTCCTGCCCGCCTCCGTTGCGGACAACGCTATGGATGCTGCCTGAAATGGCTCGTGACTGCACGAGGAGCCGAGTGCACTGTCACTTTGACTCACATCCTGCTGAAATCCTGTGTCGGGGGTTGGAGCGTCAAGGGGACCCAAGGGAACCTGTGGACATTAATCTTGCCTGAATCGCCCTTCCTAAAACAACGCACCTTTTCCCTGCAGTCTTCCCCTCGCAACCCGTCACCAGAAACATTGCTTCCTGGGACTTGTAGTTGGCAGCGGACCACAGTGACAGCATGGTCATGTGACGAGGGGGCGGCATCTTCCCCTCCTATGGGGGTACAGCAGGACATATAAAGGCGGGGTCAGAGGTGAATTCAGGTAACAGCGGCGTCTGAAGAAGGCTACAACGCCGAAATGCATTATGCCTATGCTGTTTTCCATTAAAGGTTTCCGTGGTTTCCCCAATGTGGCCCCTTACCTTTTCTTCATTGGAGTGGATTTGTGTATATATATATATATATATATATATATATATATATATATATATATATATATAGATATAGATAAATATATTCCTTTTTGCCAGAGGAGTTCGCTTGTTCCTATTCACCGCATCAGGAGGTTCAGGAATGTTTGTAATTTATATATATATATTTAAGTTAAAGGAAATCACCAGTAGTAGAAGGAATCCTTTTTTAAATGTACCTCATTAATTCAGTGGACGAACGGAATTAAATAAGACACATCCTTCATTCCCAAATATTTTATTTGAATTAAACTATACCCCAGACAGCAAGTAAAAAGAACACTGGCAGAGTGTCTAATCATATCTGTGAGGCTTACTTATGATTTAATGTCATGAGGAATGTCATGCCCAGTTCAGTTTTTTTATTTCATATAAACCAGACAGGAGAAGAGCGTTTTGACCTAAAAAGGAGAAAACAAATCTTGAAACAAGTGTACATGCCGGAATTCATGAAAGTAAATACAATGGGACAAGTATCACCTATGTGAATGCTGGTTCCTATGTGATATAAAATCTTTTAAGGAGGAAAGCCAAATATTACTTTGCCGATGGCCTCCAAGCGCTAACCTTGCCCTTTCTAAAATGCACAATCTCCTGATCTTGAAAATAGGCAGTGCGGAAACTAATTGAACACGATAAAGTCGGCTAAATAAGTGATACTGACAGTGCCGGATAAAAGTGACGCACTGCAGAGAATCTGGCTGGTGAGCATGCATATTCTGCCAGTTCCATAGCAAGCTACCAGTCTGTGACAGATCGGAACAACCCTCAGACCATTTGTTGCACAAGCAGCTCTATTCTGTGGCCGGCAATGGCAATTGGTGGGTGTGCCAAATACCTTAGAGGGCTTGCCTAAAAATGACAAAATAATGCAGTAATGTTATCACAAAAAGTGCAACTTTATGCAGCATAATTTGCCATTGCTTACTGCAAAATTTAGTCAATCCTGCTGCATAATTTGGCCTTCTGCTGCCACATAATTCCAGTGGCCCTGTTTATAGTGCTATGAGGTACCAGCATGTGGCAGAACACACTGTGAATATGTAAGTCATTATTTTAAAATAGTATTTCACATAGTCTAAGCTGGGCTGCTGCAAAATGATGCAGTGTTTGAGATAAAACAAGTTCTTACAAAAAATAGTTTTTAGTAATAAGTAATCAGACTGTATCTAATGCAGACATTTTTATAAGTGTCTCCACTATTCCAGAACTCAGCTGATAACACCCCTACATTACACTTCAAAAAGAATACATCTTTGCCACCATGAAGCTTTGAGCAGAGCCTCCGGAATTTTTCAGCTGGAGAGGACCACACTTTGCGGCAGGGTTGACTAAATTATGTAGCAAGAAAAAGTAAATTATGCAACACAATGTGGCAAATTTTGCAGTCAGTATTACTTCATTATTTTGGCTAACTCGTGATAACTCTGTCAGGGAAAATATTTCCCTTCGTTAGTACCAGTTTCACACCCAAATACAGCAATAAGCGGCTACAAGATTACCAGTCAATCTTTGCAAAGGGCCTTCCACTGCTCTGGAACACTTTGCCACGTTTTAAGTAACCTTTGATCCGTTTGAGCTAGAATCCGTTTTTTTTTGTTAAAATCCTCGAATCATGTTCAGATGATGGATTTTGTAGCAAATGTGGTAAACTCATAATTATGTGGAAAAAGCTGCTGCTGCAGAAACTCATAATTCCAGTGGCACTGGCTTTAAATGACTCAATCAATTGACGGCTGGTAAGACGGCTGGTTTCTTCTTTAACTTTCTGCACTACCACCACACCCTTTGCATTCAGGCAGAGGTAACCCAAAGTCTGTCTTTGTCTGCATACCGGACAAGAGAATCCCGATGGACACACTGCTCCAGCGCATATCACGATGCTGTGCTGATGGGTCTTTCTGTCTCGGGCCGCCTTAATTGTGTGTGACCCGACGTATTACTGACTCTTGATGCACCACATACCGTTTGTATCTGTAATTAGAACAAAGCTGTCTACAACAGTTCTATGTTTTTATACAGAGTGACTCTTCTGACCCGTTCTCAGAGTACATGAAATATTCTGACTATTTGCATTATGCCTCAGATATAACGGCGCCATATATATGACAACTCTGCATATGCCCTGAAGAAGTTGACGCATTGGCTGGTCTACTTTATATGTTGCATGTCATGTTGAAATCAATTGTGATTAATAATAAAAAAGAAGATTTGGAAAATAAAACTTTGGACACAGACCTTGTACTTTGTTTAATTGGTTATGCAGTGGTGCACCAATTGCTCCTTTATGTTTAAAATTGTCCGGTTCAGGTGAGGACCGCACCTTGACAGTGGGTGCTTGGACCGTGTGCACATAAATTTGGGATACTTCCCTCTTTCACGATTTTGGGTATAGCAGGTTAGGTTTCACTGTCAATCTGTTGCACCTCAAAGTCAGCATTAACCGTTCTGGGGCAATTATTTTTGTGAAAGCTGAGTCCACGGGGTGGCAGGTAGAAGGCCAGCAAGGTTGCATTCAGAGGCAGATCCCTAATCCTCTCGACCCATGGGGCCTCAGACAAATGGTCCAGGAAAAAGAGAAAAGGAGCGAGATTTATGGATATTGTCAAAGAGGTGGCCCACAATACAGAGCACTTTATAGGGACTCAGTTTTATGTTTACAAATGGCCAGAGACATCTTCTTCAGAGAAATACCCCAAAGAAGGGGACAATATAAGTTGCTGTTTTAAAAAAAAAATGTTAAAGGCCAATCATTAGTGTAGCAGGTACTGCTGCCAGGTGTGTAAGTGGCCACTGCTGGTTATCATTAATGAAGCAGATACAGCAGGACTGGGGCCCAGCAGTTTGAGGGGCCCACTGCATCACAATTATGATTGCCTACCTTTAAAAAAGGCGGTACAAAAGGGGGTGGTGATGGACGGAGCATCAGAACCAATCAAACACTCACACCCAGTCAACAGATCTGGGTTTGATCCATCACCGTTCTTTAGCCCACTCTGCCACCCCAGTTCAGACATGGCCATATGCAAATCAGTCTGACCCTGTGCCTCATGGGAACAGTCCAGCCCGAACTGCCAAGCCATACCTTCCCTGGACCGGAAACAAGCTTCCTAGGACCGGTTTCTGGCATTTCTGCCGTCTTCAGCCAGGCTTGCTTGAATCCAGTGGCAAAGTGAGCAAGGGACTCACGTCTGAGCATACCCTGCCAACTTGTGGCGAACAAAGCGGTACAAAAGGGGGTGGTGATGGACGGAGCATCAGAAGCAATCAAACACTCACACCCAGTCAACAGATCTGGGTTTGATCCATCACCGTTCTTTAAAAAAGGGGCATGGGAGCCAACCTTGCAGAAAAAAGGGAGGCAACATGTGGGGGCTCTTATTTTCTGAAAGGGACCGAGAGCCTGTTTCAGGATTGGAGTGATGGTAAGGCATGGTGAGGAAGAGGTGAAAGATGCAGAAGGGATAGCCTGCTACTCAGGACTGCAGTTCTCATTAGTGCAGCAGGTGTAGTTACATTGGGGCCCAATAGTTTGAGGAGCTCATAACGGCCCAATTATGGGGAGCAGTATTTTTGGGATAATACATGCTTTTGTTTGATGCATTTATTATTTTATAAGTCTCATATTTAGTGTGGTTTTTGAGCTATAGAAAAAGAACTCCTAAAATCATCTCATAAGCCCGCCCCCTGCACGCAGCCATATCCCTCCCGCTCCCCCAATTTCTGCCATAAAGTTGTAGAGGTGGGCCTGGCCTCAAAACAATTTGCATAAGGGGGACTCGGAGCAAAAAGGTTTGAAGACCTCTGCTGTAGGGTCATCACCGACTTGTTACCTTTACTCCACCTGTTTCTGACCACGTTTTTGTTGACTTTTGGGACTCTGCGCACCTCACCACTGCAAATGAATGCCAAAGTGCTTGTGCTCGCTACTTTAAACATGTTAAAAGTAGCTTACACCCAATTGGTACATCTAATTTGCTTGTAAATCCCTATTAAAGTAGTATTATATGTACCCAGGGCCTGTAAATTGAATGCTACTAGTGGGCCTGCAGCACTGCTTGTGCTGCCCACTTAAGTAGCCTTTTCAAACATGTCTCAGGTCGGTCATAGCAGCCTGTTGGCAGCATTACACTGTCATTTTTACCTGGCAAAACAAACCTTGTGCCAGGCCTAAACCTTCCTACCCTAGGGTATGCCCTAAACAGCCCATAGGGAATGGTGCAATGTATTTACAAAGATGGACACATACTTATGTTTTACATGTCCTGGTGGTGAAAAACGAATTCAAGAGTTTTTCACTACCATGATATTGAAACTCACGCACAAAGGACTTCACACTAGCCTATTGTGCCCCATACTGACTGGGATCAAGGCAGAGAGGCAGGAAATTCCAGACACACCTGTTAGGCGAAACTCCAGAAGGTTCTCCCACTTCAAACTGGACACCAAGTATAAATAGGGGACCCTCAGGCCCATTCTTAAGTACACTCTTGGACCTGTGGATATTACTGAAGGAGGACGCCCTTCTGCTTGAGGCCTGCCTTGCTTTCTGAGAAGGAAGACCGGACCTGCACCCTTCATCCCAGGCTGAAATGACTCCATGGGTTAGCTAACTGACCTCCTGTGCTGAGCTACAAGGTCACAACAAGTTCCAGAGGCCTCTTTGCAGCCTCCCAGCTTACCTGCTGCAATAAGAACAATTGATGGATAGAATGCTGAACAATGTCAAACATTCACCCCAGTACAGAGCTCTGTGCCTAAATCTATTGTTTCCTGGACTAGATCCATCTGAACCCTGCTGTTCTCTGCTGGAGTGGGTTCCTTATCCCCAAAAGGTGCCTGCCAGGTCCTGGACCATTGGTGTAGCTTCAGTTGAGCTCCTCAAGAAAAAAAATAAGAAATCCTGAAGTGTTTGGGCTCTTCGCGGCCACAAACAGACCTTTTTGGGCCAAGATCATGCCGGCTACGCTGGCTGCCAAAGCAAAGCTCTGATGAGCAACACAAGATCTGCACTTCCCACCACAGCATTGACAGCCTGCTGTGATCACCATTGCAGATCGCCAGCATCGACTGTCTGCAACGCCTAACAGGATTTTCACGCTATGCGACTAACTTGGTCCCTGTATCCGGCCTGCACTCCATCGTGGTTATACTGAACTTATGACTTTCACCTTGTCTTGCATGACCAGATAGCCTCGAATGGCGCTTTGTGCTTTTAGGCACTATAATTACCTGAAACCTTTAAAATTGTATGTTTCCAGTTCTACTGATTGGATTTATGTTTCATTTTGGGTTCAAATAATTAATAAAATGTTACTCTATTTTTTTAAACCAGTGTGGGATTTTTCTTGTGTTGTGTTTCAACTGTAATACTGTTGTAGTGCTGGATCAACACTTTACATGTTGCTTCTAAGTTAAGCCTGACTTCTTTTGTACCAAGCTACCAGAGGGTAAAGTACAGGTTAATTTAGTGACATTTTGTGTTTCATCCTGACAAGGATTGTGGATGTTGCTTGAGTAGGGTTTGACCCCTAGCCCCCTCAACAACCAACACATTTTTTCGCATGGACTTTGCGGTCTCTTTTTCACGTGTTAATTTTTTCTTCGGTTTTGTTTTCTCTCTACAACTCTTGAAATTCATGTGCAGTGCTAGGGATTGCTCCCCCAAAGAAAGTCATGGTTCAGTCACTGATGGTACTGTATTCGGCCAATGTCCATTTCGCACCTGTATGAACTATACTTTTAGTGCTTTTTCAAGAATTGTAAATCAGGCAGGTGTAGTGAGGGTTTGGCGGAGAGGATACTCTATCATAGTTGCACTAGAGTACCTTCTCTGACAAACCCTAAATCAGGCCCAAAGTTTACCATGGTGTGATCCAATCACAAACATGCCACAGTAGCATTGAATTTCTTCAACAGAGGTCCTGCTTTGTAATGGCAAGAGATGCTTCTCTAACCAGTTGAAGAGCACATCATAGATTCACATGCTATCCACCCTCCTCCCCCTTTGAGGCTTACCTACTTGTATTATTCCTTCGCACAAGTGCTAAATAAAATCTGAAGGATGGTGGCATCTCGAGGTGTGGTGTTTAGACTAATTATCTCTGATTTGTTGAAGTTTAGTTCTTTGTAAATGATGTGAATCAGCTACTAAACAGTCTTTATTTCAGCCTTCATGCTAGTTTAACCTAGAACTGCTTTTGTGATGTTACTTTTGGAATCCCAGCTTGATGACTAGAATGATTCTCGTATGTAAACCTATACAAGATACCAATTCTGGAGAACGATGGTTACAGGTAAGTAACCCTTTTTATACTCTTTTATTTTATAGTGACATTAATCTCCTACAAAATGTACATAATACATTAGTTTTTTGTAAAAATAATTTGATAGGTTGCTTACTCTTTTCTTTTTGTCTTTGTAGATGACGAAGATGCTGGACCTTTTGGAGGACTTCTTAGACTATGAAGGATACAAGTATGAGCGCATCGATGGTGGGATCACAGGAGGCCTGCGACAGGAGGCCATTGATCGCTTTAACTGTAAGGGCAGGAGGCAATGCCATTTTGCCTACAGGTCCTTTTTTGCTTTGTTTAATGTGCACTGTCAGACCTGTATAAAGACTGCTACATTTTTGCTCATAAGAGGCTAATCATTTCTGTGTACAATATCAATTGGAGTTTCCCTGCACACTTTCCACATCCGATCACACTCACGGCACTCTCAACATGAATGTTGCAGAAGACTTGATTTTGTGAAAGACTGAGTGTTAACCATTTTTGTGCCATTTTCCTTTCTTATCCAAATAACTATGCATGCTTAAGTGATTGTAAAAGGTTTAGAAATAAGAACTAGGTGAAGAATTGTTTGGTTCTGAGCTGCTGATATAGTTGGCGCGAGAGGGAAATTGTTTCCATCCTTTTCAACATGTGGAAAATTGGGAGCCATGTCATTTGAGATGTTCAGAAGTTTCTTATGTCCCCAGAAGCACACCATGCTGCGGAAGTCATGAAAAGTAGTATAATTTGAAAAGTTGGCAAGTGCTCAAAAGTACCAAAGTAGGAGAGCTTTGGAGCATCTCTTCAACTTGTACTATTATAAATCACAACCATTAAGCTTTGTGTGGCCTTCTAGTGATAGTCAGGCCTTCCAACATCAAATCTTCTTGCTATTGCATATCTATTTTAAACGTTCCCTTTCCTCAGACTGGGATTCATTGGTATATCATTATTGTATGAATTCATGCTCAATTCAATTACAATACTCATTCACCTCATTTTTCCCTCCGTCAAAGTGTGAATGAATATTAAAACACAGTGGAGCCTATTATATTCTTTCTATAATATTAACAGAGGTTCAAGTACATATTTATACAAAGCATAAATAATACATATAACACAGGAAGGAAATACAGTAAAGAAAGTTATATCACAAAAAACAAATCAGAAAAAATTGAAAAAAAGAGAAGACTATTGATACTTATCGAAATTGTATAACATTTTTACTAAGACCATAATATAAGAATACAATACAAACTTAAACTAACGGTGCTCACACAATTATACAAAATACAAGATCAGAAACCACAATTATCAGTGTACAGAGAAAGACAATGACCGAGGCAGATAAATTCACTTCCTGGGTACTTACCTTGGGTGGTTTTCTTGGGTCCTCCTGAGGGTCTTCTTCTGATCTAGTGGGCTCCCCTGCTTGCTCAGGGCCTGCTCTGACCCTCCTGCTTGTGATGCTGATTCCGACGTTGCTCCTTCTTCGTTCTTCACTTCTGTTACAGCTACCAAGGCTTGTTGGTGTTTCCGCCGGACACCAGGCCCATGGTCCTCAACTTCCAACATTGGACAGCTCCTGCACATCTCCTGTTCTTCCTCAGCATCGCCTGGTCCTCACAGCTGCAACGATAAGGTGATCGTCATCACTCCTGCATCTTCTGACATCAGTTGGCATTGCTCTTCGTGCCTCCTGGTCACCTTTAAGTGGCATAGACACTCTCCCCTCTGCTTGCAGATTCTCCTCTTCAAGAATCCACCTTTGGATTCCACCAAACTGTTGAACAGTCTTCTCCAGCAGCATCTTTATCGACGTCCTCCATTGTGGTCTACGGCGGTTTCCGCATTAGTTCCTACCTATGCACCCGGCTTCTCTGGTGTAGGTATCCTGGTTCCTGGGGTATCCACAGGTAGAGTGACTCTCCAACCTTCTGTCTTCCACTGGGTTTCTTCAAGGTCCACTGGGAAGGCTCCTTCTTCTTGAAAACTGCAACCTTTCCATTGACGTCTATTGGGCTTGTGGCTGTGTTTCCACTCTGCCGTGGGGTTCCTTGGTACTTACCTTGGGTGGTTCCTTGTGTCTCCAGCTCCTCTGAGTCTTCTGGTCCAAGTCTCGGCTTCGGTCACAGTTCACATTCCTCTTTTCTAGTATATGGTTCGGTCTCCCCCTGGAGACCACTGTATTTTGTACTACTTACCTAATTGCAATTGAAGTATTATTGTGTATTTCTGTTGATATCTACCAATAGGAGATACACCAATGTGTTAGTGAGTGTTGTGTAATAAATAGACATAGTTTTATATTTCTCCAGTATTGTATCTTTTATAGATTCACATGCTTGAATCTTCCCCGTCGTCATGGTGGGAGTCCCACGGTAGCAGTAAAATATCAGTAATAAAGTTTAACATTCAATTGCCATAGAGATTAAATAGCCTTTAGCAACCTATTATCATCGTTTTAAAACATACAAATTTCATCCAATCAGAGCATAGACTATAGAGTGTCCATCCCCTGCAGGGCCACCATACCTCAGATTTCTTACCACACGTCGTGTGTTAGGGAGTCTCCCTGAGCTCTGCTCTGTCACAGTGTTCCTTCTTTTGCCCGTCTGAACTTCTAGCTTGCAGTTAATTTCTTCGCTTCATCTGTTCTTCTGAGGTACAGTCCAGGAGTGTGAGTGTCTATTTTCCTTCTTTATATCTGATTCTAAAAATGGGTTCTGTAGGCCCGGTAAGACTTGTGGAAAGTCCAGACTGTATTCTGAGGACCCACATAAAGGTTGCCTTTACTGCCTGTATCCTGACCACAAGCCCAAAGAATTCAAGTACCTTTGTACTTTTTCCACAAAAACCCTCAAGGACCATGAGGATAGGCTCCTTTTCTGGCTACAAATAAATAAGTCTGGTAAAGACACTGACTCTGAAGGTGAGGAGATGCCCCAAACCTCTTCCAAGAAAAGAATGGAAGAAGGGTCTTCCTCTTCGCATAGAGATCCTAAAAAATATAGATCTCAAAGTAAAGAGAGGCCTGAAGAAAATAGAGTTAAAAAACGTTAGCTGAGTCCCTCTTTCTCTCATCAAAGAGCTGGCTCTGCTCTACCGTCAGCACCTTATACTCCCTTCAGGGATTCTTCATCTGCGAAAATCTGCTCCTCGACAAATCCTTTGATGAAGAAATTGCTGTCTACGGCCTCCGTCTCCACAAAATCAGGCGCTCCGTCAACGGTTTCATCAGCGACTTCTACTACGTCGATGGTCAAGACGACAATGGCGGCTTCGTCGTTGAAGACGGAAGTGGAGGTATCACTGTCGTCGACTAGTGTAAGATTGTCTCTGTCGACGAGGGTTTCGCCTTCGAAAGTCCAGCTCATCACCTCACCGTCGGCGTGTCTCTCTCCAGCTGCCCCAGATGGTTCTACCGTTTAGCCAGTCGGAAGAGGATGTTGTGCTTTCAAAGGCGATACCATCTCTCCTACAGGACTTTACAAAAGTATCTCCCTTGCTTCCTACTCGTCTCTTGGATTTCCAGGAATCTGAGGATGATGGTACCTATTGCTCTGCATACAGCACCTCACAACTCGGAGTCAAGTGACAGAACTCAGAGGAGGATGAGGTGCTAGATGATCCATCTGCTTATTTAGAGGGTAAATATTCCTTCTCGGATGGCAGGCCGTCCCATTGCTCAATGCTTGGATGCATTTCAAGAGCACTACCCATACGAAGAACAGGAGGATCATGCACAAGTGCCTTCCATCAATATTCCCATTTGTTGGTCTCCAACCTTCGTAAGATGCTTCATGACTACTATAAGTGATTTCCTGAGGTGAACTCTGCTCCGCAACCACCACTTACACAGGTGGTTCCTGTTGTCATTCATGTGCCGCTGGCTGCACCTCCGCCTCCGCTTCCAAGAATAAGAAATGTTCTGCCACCTTTGGAAATTCCTGTTCAGGTGCTGGACAGTGATGATCAGCAGCTAGTAGAAGGGGAGCTGCAGTTGGATCCAGATGTCCTCGCTTACTTCGCCTACTGCCGACTCTCCACCTGCAGATATCGGCGGCTTCCATGATTTCTTGCAGAGCTTTAAGGTGCTTTGATCTCCCTATGCTTGCTAAGCGGATGGAGTGTTTTCAGTAGGATTTTAAACCTTCTACACAATGCTCCACTCAAGCCATACCCATCATGGACTACTTATGTCAAGAGAGCCTGAAGTTAATGAAAACGCCAGCCTCTATTCCTGCAGTGGTTCTGAAACTAGATAAAAGGTACAGGGCACCCGAAGTCTCTCCTGCGTGCCTTATTGGTCATCCTTGGCCTGATTCAAGTTATTATGCAGGCTGCTGAAAGAAGATCTAAAAATCCTTCTTCTCCAATTGTAATTCCACCTGATAAGGAAGGCGCCGTCTGGACAACATTGGCAAAAGGTGCTCCGCATTGGCAGCCACCACCATCAGGCCCTCCAATGCCATGGCTATCCTCAGGAGATATGACTGACAGATGTGGTCCAACATCTCTTCTTCCTTGTTGGAGTATCTACCCGAGGACAAGAAGAAGGAGGCAAAGGATGTTCTATCGGAAGGGGAGAAAGCCTCTTCCGAGATCATTGATGTGGCTCTAGACATCTCATCGACCACCTTCAGACAGATGGCAGGAGCGGTGGTGTTGAGGCGGAAGGGGTGGCTAAAGGCTACAACATTTCGTCCTGAGGTTCAGGCCAAGTTGTTGGATATGCCATTCAACAGCGAATTCCTTTTTGGCAAACACGTGGATGACGCGCTGCAATCGATAAAGTCAGACATGGACACCACTAAATCGCTGATGAATCTGCAGCAAATAAGTTTTCTTCTTTTCGGAGAAGAGGTAGAGGTCAATATCTGTGTTGACCTCAACTCCAGCAGTGTTTTCAGCCCTATTACCAGCAGGGATTGTAATCACAGTACTCTGTACACCTCTTTCGTCAAAACTCCACACAAGCTTATCCTAGAGCATCGGCACGTCGGCGTTCAGCGTCAGGAGGAAGAGCTCATGACGCAACCAAGAGGCAATGAGGATTCACAGGCCCTTGCTACCGTAGTCTCACTTCAATTCGGCCCGCTTGCTCCAAATTCTTCAATCAATGAAAGCTCATATCTTCCGACAAATGGGTGTTAGACGTATTCCACCATGGTCACACCCTAGAATTTGTTCAACAGCCTCCTGATTTACCTCTGCGAAGTGCTTCTCATCGTCATCTGTAAGTTCTCAAGAGGGAAATCGGGTTGGTCCTCTCCAAGCAAGCAATCGAAGAAGTGCCGCGCAGTCAGCACAATCTAGGTTTCTATCATTTCTGTTTAATAAAGAAAAAGTCAGGAAAATGGAGGCAAATAATGAACCTCAGGTTGCTGAACAAGTTCATCAAAAGTCAACCCTTCAGGATGTTGTCGCTCCAAGAGATTTTGCTTCTCATGGATGCAGGAGATTATTTGTCCTGCCTTGATCTTCTGAACGTGTATTTCCATATTCCCATATATCCGAAGCATCGACGTTTTCTTAGGTCGAGGTGGCAATGTGCCATTACCAATTCAAAGTGCTACCCTTCGTTTTAAAGTCGTCTCCAAGAGTCTTCACCAGTGGCAGCCTTTCTCCGGCGATCCAGTCACCAGGTATTACCTTACCTAGACAACTGGTTGGTCAAGGCTCCATCCTTCCAAGCCACCAGAAAATCTAGAAACACCTACTGGAGTAGATAACAGTACATTTAGCCCTAAAGGCTTTCCAATCCAATCCAAACAAGCTTTATTCGACACATAGTCATAAAAGGACATAAAAATATGATATTTACAGTGAAAGTGTCACTCAGTTGTACACAGAAGCCTGTTTGGTCAACGATTACAGTTTGTGTGTCCATAATAGTTCATGGATTCCTGAAGCAATCTCTGGGTTCACAATTAGTCAAACCTAACACAAACAATTCATAGCTTAAAATAGTTTATATAAAACATTCATAAAAAATTCATAATAAACACTGTAAATAGGAATATATAATATTGGGGAACATTAAAATATGGTAATTGATCCAGATGTCTAAAAATCAATAAATAAAAGAGTATATTAGCACTGTTTAACTAGGCACATTTTTAAATAGAGATGGACTTTGACCTAATTATCCACATCCATCCTAGGTATCTGGCAACTGCTAAGAATATAGGGGATAAGGTATTCGTACGCAGTATTCTTTCAGCTGCCAGACTACATCTTGTCCCCAAAAGTTTACATACAGGTCTCAGCCATACCCTGCGAGGGGTTTGGTAGGCTGGGCAGGCAAATAACATATGCGCAACTGATTCATTGGGGGCCAAGCAACTAGGACAATTACTCTCACATGCTTTATTCCACCTCGAAGTAAAAGACCTTAGGGGCAGCGTGCCCGCTCTCAGCTGAAAGTAGAGCTTCCTATCTAGAGGTTTGGTGACAGTGTCCCAATATGGTTCATAACTCGAAGCGAGTTTGAACTCCAGGAATTTTCCTGTTAAAGAAGATGCATCCCTGGCACTAAGGGCATTTAGTGTAACCATCTCCCAATATTTTTCTTTTAGGGCCTTCTTTGTTGGAAAACAAGCGTAGTAGGTTTGTCCCAGAGTGCTGACATTCCAATTTTAGTTAGGATATCTTTTATGAAAAGTATCAGCTTTTATAATGTCCATAAAACCCTCGGCATATGGTGACAATTCCGGTGTTGTCCACAATCTGCACCAATACAACACAGTGCGTAGCTTTGCAATATCATGGAGAGGTTTCCTCCCAAGATCATAGAACAGCGGACAGAGTGGTGTGCTTTGTGGGAGATTGGTAATGCCTCTCAAGAACTTATTTTCAGATACGCTTAGTTTTGACAAGTTCTCTAACCCCCAAAGTTCTACGCCATACATTGCAGAGCTAACCACTTTAGCGTCATAAACTTGGACCACTGGTCTGATAGGTTTCGTCAGAGACCTGTTGTGCTCAAGGTGTAGGGCCCCTGACTACTGCTGATGTTTCAGCGTGGCTATGTCAATCTGGTGGTTCCACTTTAAATCGTTCTGTATGTTCACCCCTAAATTTGTGAACTCCCTAACTTGTTCCAGGGGACGATTATTCATTAAGATGCTACCTTTAAAAACTTTATGTTGATTAAATGTCATAAGTTTCGTTTTCGACACATCAACTTCGAGACCACGAGCAGAGCAAAATTCCTCAAATACTATCAGGGCTCTGTGGAGCCCACTCGGGGTCTTCGAAATTATCAATGTGTCGTCAGCGAGCATTAAAATCAGGATTTTCATCCCTGCTAAGACCGGGGCATCTGTATTGACCCTTGCCATACAATCAACTATCCCATTAATGAACACAGTGAACAAGGTTGGGGCCATAACGCATCCCTGGTGCACCCCTCGCTCAACCGGAAAAGAATCCGTCACCTGGCCCTGAGAGCCCCATCGTATTTTTGCATAATTGCCCTCATGCAGTCTCTTTAAGAGTGTCAAAAGTTCAGCGGGCAGCTCTAGATCTTGAAGGGTCGTCCATAGCCTAGAGCGGGGGACGAGATCGAAGGCCGATTTTAGATCCACAAAGGCGGCATACATACTGCCTTTGCCCAGAGCCACCCCCTTCCAGTATAGTAAAACAAAATGGAATACCTGATCAATGGTGCTTGTGTAAGCACGGAAACCAGCTTGCAGGGGTGACAATATACTATGCTCTTCAACCCAGTCATGGATCTTGTTAAGAATTAGTCTCCCCAGTATTTTTTGTAGTGAGTCAATCAGACTAATGGGACGATAATTCCCCGGCAATGATTTTTCACCTTTCTTATACATGGGGATTATTTCGGCTCCTTTCCAGGAGTCCGGTATTGGAGCTCCTCGGGCAATTGCATTAGCCAATAGCAGAATCTATTTTCCCCATTTGACTTTGTCGTGAAAGAACACGTCGGCGGGGATGCCATCTAAGCCGGGAGCTCTCCCTCCAACGACAGCACTAAGGGCTGTCTCAACATCATTGGTATTGAAAGACTCATCTACAAAAAATATATAATTTGCCCCTCCAACAGTCAACTCTAGGCGGCTACGTGCATATTGTGGTCCATAATGTTTTATCCTCTCTTCCTGTGGAACATGGTTAGTTGGAGATTCAGGAGTACAGTCTCTGTCCCACCTAATAATTGTCCAGAAGTGCTTACTATCCTTCTTGTTGCTGGCCTCTTTCAGGTCCTGCCATCTCTTTTCGTCCCAGGAGCATTTTGCTTTGGCCATGGAGCTTTTATATGCCTGCCTAGCAGCACGTACTGCGGCTAGATCGCCACCTTGATTGGCCTTCCCTAAGAGAGCTCTTGTCTGCCAGCAGTCACTTTTGTACCAGCGACAGGAATTCTGATATGTTGCCTTCTTTGTCCTGTGGGCTTTTAAAAAATAAGTTCTCAAATGTAAAAATAGGCTATCATGATACTGGGTGACGTTCTCCATACTTGTATTGTTGAGATATGTGCTATACAGCATTATTAGGGCTTGATCAACCTCCTTAGCTATTTTATCCAAGGCCTGTAAATCTTCAACTGGTCACCCGACCACTTAAGTCGTCTCATGTTATTCGTAGGGAACACTTCATGAGAGTGTAATTCATGCTCACTGGCGGACACTTGTTCGGGCAGCCACAATTTGAAAGCAACACACAAGGGATTGTGATCGCTTTCCAGTCGATCCCTCACCTCCATATCATCAACGGTATGCCAGAGGGTCAGGCTAACAAGTATATAGTCAATCCTACTTTTACTAAACCCATTATTAAATGTGTTACGCCCTAGCTTATCTTGGGAAGTCCTGCCATTTAGTGCCCTGAGCCCCTTCTCTAAGCAGACGGAATTTAAATGTATAACCAGCTCTGTCCATTTTTTTATGGGAGCAAGCTCTAGCTTTGGAATTCCCCACTGGGCATCTTCCTCTTCAGTGAGGGGCCATTCCTCCCTAGTAAGTGGCTCAAATGTTGTGTTAAGATCACCTACTATAACTATTTTACTTTCTTAGGAGTGGAAATCAAGAAGCTCCTCTAAAGCCGCTAAACCTTGAGACCTGCCCCCTCTTGTTCCCCTCGCATAGATGTTAAAAATATCAACTTTACCTAAAGATCCCAGATTTAATCTTAATGCTTGAATATCGTTGCTATTGGTAGAGAGTTCCTTAATACTAATGGCTAATGATTGCCCGACCCATATGGTCAAGCCACTCAAGGGGCACCCTTTTGCCGCTTTAACTGCTAGCACATGATAATTTAAAAAGCCTTCCCGATATTGTGCAGTTAACAGCCACGTTTCCTGAAAGCAGCAAATATCGAAGAGGTCAATAAAGGCAACCCAATCTGGAGAGAGTATTTTGAGGCCGATTCCTGCAATGTTCCATGATAACAAAGTGTCCCTTTTAAAGTCTTTAGGGCTGGTTATTGGGTCCGTGCAGTTCTCTGTGCGACGGTTGCTAGACCTTTTCGAGCCACAGGATCGAAAGCATTTAAGGTTAGATTTTGGACTACCTCAATCAGCCCACTTTGAGCTCTACAAGACCAGGTCATTAATGGGTCACTTTCCCTAGTTAATAGTTGGTCTACTCCACTGTCAGTACATGTTGCGTGCACACCAGTCAGTCAGTCATTACATTCGAGAGTGGAACAACCTATTCTGTTTACCTGTCGTGCATGATGGTTACTAATGTTACCAGCAGGGGAAACTGCCTAAACTGAATGGACGAATGGTCAGGGGAGCAGCTTCTGAATTCAAGTGTCAATAGATTTTCAACTAAGGTTTCACTCTGCAAAGTTAGCTCAATGCAATCCAGGGGATTGGTGGAAGAAGTGAGCCTATCCGCTTTCACAATGTCCTCCCTTATTACGGAGCGACAGCCCCTTACATGCCGTATTATGACCTTGTTAGTCAATGAATCTACGCTTTCTATTTTGTTTTGTCCCAGTTTTGGGACGTTCACCATGAAGATTTTTTGAGTTTTATAAGACTTAGCAGTTATGCAAACCCCCCTCTCTTCGTAGTTTACACTCAACCTGGTTGACGGTGTGCTAGTACAAGAGGTCCTACCCAGCTGCGACTGTCCCTGCTTACTAGTTGCACTATTAAGCAGGAAGCCAGTTATAATTCTAGTAGTAGTCGCTGCAATACTTCTTGCAGGAATCATTGTGGAGGCTTTCCTCCCATCTTTCAGGATGAATTTGCTCCTTGTTCCAATGGACAATACGAAAACCATTCAATATTTGAACACGCAGGGAGGAACGAGATCCTGGCCTCTGTCTCTTGAGGCACACCCTGTCCTGAAGTGGTTAATGTCTAGAGATCTCAGGATTACAGCTGTCCATCTACTAGGAGTCCAGAATGCTGAAGCAGATACTCTCGTCAGAACCATTCAAGAACATCAAGAATAGTTGTTAAATCACAGCGATAAATCATGGCACCTACGGCCCCCCTGACGCTCCAGGGTTCCGTATGGACCGATGGATCCTCCCTCACGGCACCTATACATGAGCACTATACTCCAAGCCGAACAAATACCCTCTCACGGGGCCTACCAAGCACACAGTCCAGATTTGGCACGCAGCAACACACTCACTAGGCTGGAATAATAGGCTGACGCTTGCCACCCCTCTTTGGGACTCGCAACGGTTGGGATATCTGGGAAACTCCAAAGGTTTTAATAAATGGGATCTTATCGGCATCTCCAACATTGGGGACCTATGGGGTGCAGAAGGAGTAAAACCATTCAGTGCTCTTAAGAGCCAGTACTCATTGGCGGACTCTGAGTTGTTTAGATACCTTCAGGTCCGGCATGCACTCCAGTTCGTATTAGCGGGCGAGGACTCCCTGCCGGACAGCTCCCCATTGGAGGACAGACTTCTAGATGGACACGTGCCCGTGCGAACTATATCCCTAACGTATAGGAAACTTATTAATAATATGAGTGACCCCCTAACCTCGTTGCGAGAGAAATGGACAGAGGACGGTATTGAATTGGACAATGAGGGGTGGCAGGAGGCGATCTCATCCCCTAAGACAGTCGCTATATCAGCGCGGCTCCGGTTGGTTCAACTTAAAATCTTACATAGAATATATGTTACGGGGCCCCAACTGGTACATATGGGGGGCCAGACGGATGGGTCCTGTAGACGGGGATGCACGCAACCAGGCATCTTTATGCACACTTTATGGCACTGTAGGCTAATTCAGGAATACTGGCGCAAGATACATGTAATCATGAGTGACACTCTAGAAACCGAGATCCAGCCGGATGCGCCCAGATGCCTCCTTAACATTTGGGAACCAACAGACCTTAACAGTTACGCCATACAGTGGGTCACACTCGGCTGCATGATAGCCAAAAGGAATATCGCACAGCTCTGGGGGGCTTTGCATGCACCCAAAAGTGCGGACTGGAAGAAAGACCTTGATTGGTGCGGGAAAAATCTGTGTACACTGCTCGGGCCTGCCCCCGCAAGTGGTCCAAGATATGGGCCCCTTGGAACGTATATCGTGGTAATATATGTATCCCCCCCCCGCCTTTTTGAAGAAGATGTCTCCCTCACCGTGTATGTCCAACTGTTTAACCATTCTGAAACGCCTTTGTTTTGCTGCCACTTTCGCTGTGATTCTGTGATACTATGCCATGTTTTCGAATCAGTTTTAATAAAAAGATTTACAAAAAAAAAAAAAAATAGAATAGTTGTTAAACGACTTCATCCTTCACATCTTTTGCAACTGGGCTTTTCCTCAAATATATCTTTTTGCAGATATGAGAAAACGAAAAGTGTGCAAGCTTCATCTTGAAGTTTTTCCAACCTGGCACGTTGGGGAATGCCCTATAGATTGACTGGTCAGGCAAAGTTTTTTACGCCTTTTCTTAAATTACCCTACTGCCATCAGTGATCATCAAACTGTCTCACTCCAAGGCCAGAATGATTCTTATTGCCCCGGAGTGGCCTTAGCAGTAGTGGTTCACAGATCTCTTCCCCTCTCAGAGCATCCACACAGAAGGCTGCCCTGCAGACAGGACTTTCTTCTGAAATCCGGGAGCCAAATTCAAAACCCCAACTGCACCCTCTGAATTTAGCAGCTTGACTCCTAAACTCATGCATGGATGTTTTAAGAGACCACAAAAGACAAATGGAACAGATTCTGTATCTGGTGTGTTCAGAATAATTTGTCCTCTTGCCAAGAACAGCTGGTTCTTCCATACCTCCTAAATTTGGCTAAAGCTAACTTGCAGTTTTCATCTGGTGGGCTAGAGCAAACTTGCAGTTTTCATCTGTTAGAGTAAATTGTGCTGCAATCATAGGCTATCAAAAATGTCCTTCACAAAATGCCTGTATTCAAGGATTTCCTGGAGGATGTCAAGAAAATCTATCCTTCTCTCAAGTGACCTTCTCCTTGGGAATTAGATATTGTCCTTTCTCGCCTTATGGGTCCCCCTTCTAACCCATTCATAAGGCCTCTCTTCAACATCTATCCTGGAAGGCTTCCTTATTCGTCTTTATAACTTCTGCATGTAGTATAACCTCCTATGTTCCCACAAACTCTGCGCAGTATTTCATTGTATTAGGATAGTGATGAGGACCCATCCTAAATTCCTCCCTAAAGTACTGTCAGATATTCATGTGAGATTATCTCTTTATCGACATTTTTTCAAAACCCCTCTTCTCCTGCAGAGAGATCCCTCTATACTCTAGGTGTAAGAAGGGTTTTGAGGTTTTATGTAGATAAGATAAAGTCTTTGAGGAAGTCAAAGCAACTTTTTGTGAACTATAGTCCTTTAAGAACAGGACCTGCTTCTTCAAAGCAATCCTTATCTAGATGGATTGTTTCCTGCATAATCCCATGTTACCAGAAAGCCGACAAATCCTTACTTACGAAACCTAAAGCCCATTCCACCAGAGTTAAAGCAGCTACTGCCACTTTGCTTAGAAATGTTCTAATTTCTGAGATTTGTATAGCTATTACTTCTGTTCACACCTTTGCAAGACACTATTGTCTTGATTCAGATACAAGGACAGATACCCAGGTCGGGCATGCTTCTCTAAGAAATCTATTTGCTTAGGTTATACTTCTTCCTTATTTTATCTCTTCCCTCTCAGAATTCCTTGGGATGATCTAGCTAATCTATTCAGTGCTTATGATTACCAGTGGAGATCCCTTGAGAGAGAAAGAATGCATTCTCTTCCAGGGGATACTCATCAAAGTCATAAGCAGTGAATTATCCCCGCCCATGTGCGGGATCCCGGAGCATATAGCAATATATATATATATGTGTGTGTGTGTGCGTGCGTGCGTGCGTGCGTGTGTGTGTGTGTGTGTGTGTATATATATATATGTGTATATATATATATATATATATACACATTATCTACTGGCGGTCGCCAGTAGATAGTTATAGTTAGGACCGTGTTTCCATAGGAAATCTGAAAATTCTATTTTGAATAACTTTGGCACCGGTTGACGAATCCTCGCGAAATTTTCAAAACTAATGGGGCGCTACGCTCCGCTCCTACCCTGAAAGTCTCGGGGTGATTCGTCAAGCGGGGGCTGAGAAAAAAGGGGGGTCCCAAAACGCGTTTTCCCCATGCATTTTTCCGTAGGACCTTTAGACACAGCTACAGCCCGAACGGCTGAACAGAATTACTTGTAATTTGGCAGAGAGGTAGCCCTAAGGTCAAGGAAGTGCCTTTTGCAGGTCTGGTGTAAATCTGTTCAGTAGTTCCTGAGAAAATAGCATTTAAATCAATATATATATCTGTAAGCGCGCTCCGTGCGCTTACGGTAAGCTTACCGTACGCGTATGGTGCCGTGCGCGAGCGCGATTCTGATTGGTTGTTAGATCAAAGTAAACATTCGAATCGGTCGAAACCAGATAGTATCGGCCGCCATTTTCTGTCTCTCGCACTGAAAAAAAAAGGTTGATAACATGAAAAGGGGGCAACGAAGAGAGTTGCAGACCCCCTAGCGTTCGTCAGGGGGTTCACGAAGGACCAAAAAGTATGAAAAATAAATTTAATAATTTTAAAAAAAAATCGTGGGGTGCGCGTACGGAAAAAAAAAAAAAAAAAAAAAAAAAGAATTAACAATCACATTTAATATATAAATCTAAGGACCCCCAAGAGAGAAAAAAACAATTGATATTTTGTAAAAAATGGCGAGGTGTGCACGGTACGAAATGCGCAACGTGGGTGCTCAGTGCGCGAAGCGCACCGAGTGCCCACAGCGCGCGCACGGTGTGCGATGCGCAACGTGCGCGCAAAAATTCAAAATAAATACATAACTTAGCAATTAAAAAACCGTACAAATTCACTGAAAAAACCATAGGTTTCACACACGTTATAGTTAGGAATTAGCATTTAAAAAACCTTGCAAATTCACTGAAAAAAACCATAGGTTTCACACATGTTATAGTTAGCTGTACATTTCACTCGTAAAAAACCAATGAAATTCCACGTTATAGTTAGATCAGGTAACTATAACTTGCGCGACCGCAATCCACAATGTGTCATTTGAGATGTCATCATTGATGTGATGAGTGATGTCACTGACCATGTCATGAGTGATGTAATATGTGACGTCATCAGCAGTGGATTGCGGGTGCGCAAGTTATAGTTACCTGATCTAACTATAACGTGGAATTTCATTGGTTTTTTACGAGTGAAATGTACAGCTAACTATAACATGTGTGAAACCTATGGTTTTTTCAGTGAATTTGCAAGGTTTTTTAAATGCTAATTCCTAACTATAACGTGTGTGAAACCTATGGTTTTTTCAGTGAACATATATACATATATGTACATACATATACAGGTGTATGCCCAGATTCTAAAGTAAATAAATACTTTCAACCCCATACACCTACATATGTATGCATACCTACATATATGTAAAAATATGCAGCCCCATCAAACAGTCTAAAATAAATAGGACAAACAGCCAAGATTACACCATTGTTACTTATATAATAATAAGTCTCTCATGACTGCTTGTAATAGAGACCATACACTATAATGGTTTCAAACAAGACTCCTTTATTTTCCCAAAATAAGGAAGAACAGGTAATTGTAGGCAGTTTGGCCCATAGGCTGCATAAGAATAACTGTCTTAGTACAGAAAAGACAACTGGCACCTTGCCTTTAAGGCTTACAAGCATCTACGCACTATGCCTTTAAGAACCTCCTGGAACACTCTGCTCCCAGCATGCACCACAGGTGACAGTTAGGTCAGTTCTTTTTTCCGGCTCCTTCTGTGAGGATCCTGGAGCTTGAGCTCGACAGTTTTCTGACTTTTCTGTCAGGGGTTGTTATTTTTCTTGATTTTTCGCGGTTCTTCCTGTGCTGGCAAAGGTTTCCCATCATTTTCTTTGTTTTTTCCTGTTAGAATGCCGGCTCTCTTTCGCAAATGTCCAGCCTGTGGAAAGAAAATGGCCAGCTCTGATCCACACTCGGTGTGTATCGCCTGTCTTCCTTACAGTCACAAGATACACTCTTGTTATCATTGTCAGAAGTTGTCTGCGAGGACTCTTCACGACAAAGAGAGGATTCGCCTTCAAGCTGTAGTTGAGAGTAACAGCTCGGTTGGAAAGTGACCCTGAGGTTCAGGAGCCCTCCTCTCATCAGAAACATCGACGCCAGCATCATTCTGCCTCTTCAACGTCGAAAAAACGGCAGATTCCAGACTGCTCGCCGTCGACGTCGTTACCGCCGTCGAAGAAGCGGCCAACACAGTCTCTGACGTCGAGACGGCGTGAGTCTCCGTCGTCGAGAAATGCTTCGACGTCGAAGCATACTACCTCAGGCTCGAGGTATGTTCAGGATGTGGGTCTATTGACGTCTAAGCACCCAACGACATCTAGCCACCCATCGACATCGAGGCAGTCTCCGTCGCCTCACCAAAGGTCGATGTCGAGAAGCTTGCCGATGGCGAAGAGGTCTCAACACCAGTCGACGTCGATAGCATTGGAGTCGACGTCGAGGAGGCAAGAGCGCTCGTCGTCGAAGTCACCACGACGCCAAGGGCGGTCACCGTCGAGGAGGCGAGAGCGCTCGCCGTCGAGATCACCACGACGTCATAGGCGATCGACGTCGAGATCCTCTTTGAAGAAGGCTGGGTCACCATCGAGGACAGCGAGGTCCTTAACTACTTCCAGGCATCCCCCCAAGTCAGGGGAGAAAGCACGGTTCAACGTCAAAGGAGTTGCATACATCGACGTCGAGGCCGTCGACGTCAAGGGACAAAGAGCCTGTTGTCTCAGAGGAGATTGGAGCTGCATCTCGTTCACCCTCAAGATCTTCATCTTCTCCAGGACTACATATTATCCAGGTTTCCCCGGAAGGCTCTCCGTTGGTTGGCGAAGAGCCTCAGCGTAGGAGGATTAAGGCTCTTAGTAGCCCGGGTTCGGACTATTCCCGCACCTACTTGCCTTCACGCCTGTCAAGATCTCCATCACATTCTGAGGTTCCACAAAGAACACCACGAAGGTCGAGATCACCAACTGTGGTGTCTTCCAGAAGAAGAAGCCCGCACAGATCGTGCTCTCCACGTGCTCATCATGTGCGTTGAAGGGACAGATCTCACTCCTACCATTCTTCACCAAAGAGAAGGCGACGGAGGTCCCCTAACTGGTCTTCTTCTTCTAACAGGTCTTCAAAGAGAGATTATTCTCCAACATACACGTCTACACCTCCATCAAGGGTTTCACCTATTGATGGTCTTACCACCTTCAATGAGGTACTCTGTAGGGGAGCGAGTAAGTTAAACATCACAATGGCGGTCCCTACTGTTTCTTCCTCGGTGATCTTCAAGACCCTTCATCACCGTTCGTCAGCTAAGCCGTTGCTGCCTCTTGTCCCTGGCATTATCGATCTTGCTAGACAGACTTTTCTGACTCCAGCAACGGTGGGTTCTGTGCCCTCTCGGATAGCGAAGAAATATAAGGCTCCTGATCAAGATCCATTATTTCTTCGCTCTGATCCTCCTCCCGATTCCATCATTGTGGCAGCGGCTAGGAAGACTCAGTCATCCATGTCTTCCTCCTCGGCACCTCCAGATAGAGATGGCAAATTGATGGACTCTATGGGAAGAAAGATGTGCAACACATCAGCATCTTTCATGAAGGTCGCCAGTGCCTCCACTCTGCTAGGGAGGAATGACAGATCCTTGTGGGATTCTCTGGGCCATTTTGCAGAAAAACTCCCTAAAGCAGATCAGCAAGATTTTCGGGAAATTCTGCCGGAGGGAAGTCTTGTAGCAAATCAGATTATTAGCGCTTCTGCTGATTCGGCTGACCTGGCTGCACACGGATACTCTCATGGTATCTGTTCCAGGCGTTCTGCGTGGCTACGGTTGACTGGCCTCAAGCCTGAAGTACAACGGAAGATCACTAATCTACCATTCAATGGGTCTTCTCTCTTCGGTCCGCATGCGGACGATGAAATGGCTAAAATGAAAGCGGAACTGGACACGATGAAAGCTGTGGGGCTAGAAAAAAGAAAGAATTTCGTAGGCGTTTTCGCTCCTATGATAAACACCCATTCCAGCAGAGGGGTCAAACATCTCAGTGGTTGTCGCAGGGTCAACGACAGCAGCAGAGGTCTCATTTTCAAGAACGAATACCAGGAAGAGGAAGAGGGGACCTCTAACTCAAAGCAGCCATCAAAACAATGAGGGAGTGCTTCCTCTGAACACGTTGTCCACTCCGGTAGGAGGAGGTATTGCTGGTTATCTGGAGGAGTGAACCCATATAACAAATGACAAATGGGTGTTAAATATTGTCAAGAATGGTTATCTACTACGATTCAAGACCCCACCACCTTTGATTCCTCCAAGTGTAGGACTCCGCTTGTGTCATCCCATCTTACACGAGGAAGTAAACAATCTTTTGCGGAAGAAAGCCATAGAGTATGTCCCGGTCCATCAGAGGCGCCACGGAATATACTCTCGATATTTCCTGGTCGCAAAAAGAGATCCCTCAGTGGAGTACAGACCAATTCTGGACCTTCGCATCTTGAACAAATATATCCAAAAAGAAAAGTTTCGGATGCTTGCTCTGCACCAGATCTTCCCTCATTTACATCAAGCAGACTGGATGTACTCCATAGATCTGCAGGACACCCATTTTCACATTCCAGTGTCCAGGAAACATCGGAAATTTCTCAGTTTTCAAGTTGCCAGGCACTATTATCAGTTTCGAGTTCTGCCATTCGGACTCAAGTCAGCCCCACTGACTTTTTCAAAGTGCATGGCTGTGGTGGCGGCTTTTCTTCACAGGCAAAGAATTTTCATTTATCCTTATCTGGACGACTGGCTTCTGAAGAGTTCCATTCCATCCCTACTTCAGTTGCACCTCTCCTACAGTCTCCAAATTCTAAACAAGCTGGGTCTACGAGTTAATCTCAAAAAATGGATTCTCAACCCGACTCAGAACATTCACTACCTAGGATCATCGCTAAACACCGTGGAGGCAAGCGTGTGTCCTTCGGTGGAGAGATTTTCATCGATCAGGATGAAATGCCAAGAACTCCTACAGTCTTTCCACCCTGCGGTCAGACAAGTGTTCTCTCTTCTGGGTTCAATGGCCTCATGCATCTTTATCGTCTCCAAAGCCCAATTGCACATGCGTCCCCTGCAACAAGCTCTGGAAGACCAGTGGGTGCAGGCGTCAGGCAGTTGGGAGGATCGAATTACTGTTCCCCAGTCTGCCAGGGACTCCATCAGGTGGTGGACGAAGAGGTCGCAAATCATGAAAGGTGTTACCTTCCAGAAAGAGACTCCGACCATTGTTACGGACTCCTCCCTGCAGGGTTAGGGTGTTCATTTGGATCACCTTCAAGTACAAGGTCTATGGTCAGACACGGAGAAGGGATATCACATCAACTTACTGGAGTTGAGGGCTGTCCAGCTAGCCCTCAAGTCTTTCTTCCCGTCTCTTCGGTCCAACTCCCTCTTGATTCAGACAGACAACACCACGACGATGTTTTATCTGAACAATCAGGGAGGCACCAGGTCCAAAATTCTGTCCCAGGAGGCACAAGCAATTTGGAAGTGGTTCCTGGCAAGACACCTCACTATCACAGCAGTCCACGTGCCGGGTGTTCTAAACATCCCGGCAGACTTCATAAGCAGATAGTTCGTAGAAGCGCACGACTGGGTGCTAAACAACAAGGTTGCTCAAGGCATTTTTCAAAGATGGGGGTTTCCGGACATAGACTTGTTCGCAGACGCAACAAACGCCAAAAGCCCTGTCTATGCATCCAGGTTTCACCGACCAGGTTCAAGCAGGAATGCTCTACTGATAGAATATTCTCAGAGCCTGCTCTATGCTTTTCCCCCACTGCCTCTCATTCCGGCAGTGGTCACCAAATTCTACAAGACCAACTCCAAGATGATTCTGATCGCTCCGGAGTGGTGGTACCCGGACCTTCTACAACTCTCCGAGGTCCCACACCGGAGGTTGCCTTGCTGTCCGGACCTGCTGTCCAAGAGCCAGGGGAAAGTGTTTCATCCCAACCTTTTTTCGCCCAGGCTGACAGCATGGCTCCTGAAGTCTTGCACTATGGACACTTAAACTTGCCAGCGGACTGTATGAACATCCTTAAGGAAGCTAAGAGACCTTCTACTAGGGCTTCCTACGCTTTCAAATGGAAGGGTTTCTACATATGGTGTTTGAATAATGGCCATGACCCGGTTAGAGGGCAAGAACATGAATAATGGGGCATGACCCGGTTAGAGGGCAAGAACAGGTCATTCTGCCGTATCTTTTATACCCGGCTAAGTCGGGCCTGCAGTTTTCATCTATTAAGGTACACTTAGCAGCAATTACGGCATATAGAAATTCACCTACGCAAGGTTCTTTTTTCAAGATGCAAGTGGTGAAAGATTTTCTTGAAGGGTTGAACAAGGTGTATCCACCAGTAAGATCCCCTTCTCCTCCGTGGGAGCTCAATGTGGTCCTTACCAAACTAATGGGAGCGCCCTTTGAACCAATCCACAAGTCCTCTCTGCAGCACTTTTCTTGGTGGCTATTACTTCTGCTCATAGAGTCAGCGAGTTGCAAGCGTTGTGCTGTAAGGACTGATCCTACTTTTCTGCCTAAGGTGGTTTCAGATTTCCGCATCAATCAGGGAATCGCTTTACCTACTTTTTCCCCTAATCCTTCTACTCCCCCTGAAAGGGCCTTACACTCCTTAGATCTTAAGAGGGTGTTGAAGTTTTATCTGGACAGGACTAAAGACATGAGAAAGACAGACCGACATTTTATCAATTACGGTCCTATTAATATTGGTTTAGCAGCATCTAAGAGGTCCATTTCAAGGTGGATAGTTACTTGCATTTCTTTGGCCTATCAGTTGGCTTATAAATCTCTTCAGGGAAACCCTAAGGCACATTCAACCAGAGGAAAGGCCTCTACTACGGCCCTCCTCAGGAACATTCCCATAGCAGAGATCTGCAAAGCAGCTACAAGGCGGTCTGTTCATACTATTTCTCGCCATTACTGCTTAGATTCAGATGCTCAGGCAGATGCTCAAGTAGGTCGGGCATCTCTGAGAAATCTGTTTGGTTGATTGTCTGTTTTCAATTACATCGCTGTACATGTTTATTTCTAGTGCTGAATTGCTCGTCTGCGAAGTGTGGGGTACGGGCTTGCTATTCTATTCACTGCTTATGACTATTGATGAGTATCCCCTGAAAGAGAAGGATAAGTTACTTACCTGTAATCCTAGTTCTCTTCCAGGGGTATACTCATCAAAGTCATAAGCACCCTCCCTCCTCCCCGGACGAGCAATGTGAGTACAAAATTGAAAGTGTTTCAGTCCGCCTTTACAAAAAGAACTGACCTAACTGTCACCTGTGGGGCATGCTGGAAGCAGAGTGTTCCAGGAGGTTCTTAAAGGCAAAGTGCGTAGATGCTTGTAAGCCTTAAAGGCAAGGTGCCAGTTGTCTTTTCTGTACTAAGACAGTTATTCTTATGCAGCCTATGGGCCAAACTGCTTACAATTATCTGTTCTTCCTTATTTTGGGAAAATAAAGGAGCCTTGTTTGAAGCCATTATAGTGTATGGTCGCTATTACAAGCAGTCATCAGAGACTTATTATTATATAAGTAACAATGGTGTAATCTTGGCTGTTTGTCCTATTTATTTTAGACTGATTGATGGGGCTGCATATTTTTACAAATATATAGGTATGCATACCTATGTAGTTGTATGGGGTTGAAAGTATTTATTTACTTTAGAATCTGGGCATACACCTGTATATGTATGTACATATATGTATGTATATATATGTGTATATATATATATATTACCTACTGGCAGTCGCCAGTAGGTAGTTATAGTTAGGACCTATTATCCATAGGAAATCCGCGACATTCTATTATAACTTTGGCGCCGGTTGACGAAACTTGGCGAAATGTTCAAAACTGGTGGGGCGCTCCGGTCCGCTCCTATCCTGAAAGTATCGGGGTGATTTGTCAAGCGGGGGCCGAGAAAAAAAGAGGGTCCCAAAACATGTTTTCCCCAGCAATTTTCCATAGGAACATTTAATCGCAGCTGCAGCCCGAACTGCTGAACGGAATTACACCAAATTTGGCAAAGAGGTAGCCCTTGGTTCACACTCGTGCCTTTTGGTTAAATAGTGTAAATCCGTTCAGTAGTTGCTGAGAAAATCAAAAGTAAAATCATAGATATATCTATGGCCTTGGAGGATCCACTCAACCTATGCGCACCCAGCGCGCCCCCTCCAGATCACGAGCTGCATGCTAATTGGCTGTCAACTGGCTGTAAACACTCAAAACCAGGAAGTGTTGGCAGCCATTTTGTGCCTCGGTAGAAGCGAGGCTCAAGAAATCAGTGGATCAAGTGTGCAAAACGTAGAAAGGGTGCAGGGTAGAAATACCCAGACCCTCTAGACCTGCTTAGGGGGTCCCACAAGGACCCCCAGGGTCCCAAATTTTTTTGTGTGGAAAAAATGGCAAAATGCACGTTGGGCGCGCGGATCCTGCCGTAAAAAAAGAAAAAGAAGCGCGGGCTCCTGCGCTTCTTTAATAATTAGCCCCCAGGGTGGCCAAATCCCGGGGGCAAAAATATTACATTTGATGGGGGGACCAGAGGGGCCCCCCCAGCCCCTGGGACCGCCACCCCCGGGGCTACAAAATAAATGGTTGGGGAGGCTCAAAGGCCCCCCCAGCCCTGGGGACCGCTACCCCCCGGGGCTTTAAAAACAAATGGGTGGTGGGGGCTCAAAGGCCCCCCCAAGCCCCGGGGACGATCACCCCCGGGGCTTTTTATATTGTGGGAGGGCCCCCCTCCTGGAGCCTTGTCGTGGCCCTGGGGACCGCCACCCCCCAGGGCCGGCTCCTGCAGTATCTCGGGGTGCCCACCCCCGGGACACTGCTGTTTGCTATGGCAGGGCGTGAGCCGAGGCTCCCACCCTGTCACAGCAAACTTGGTTTGGATTTTGAAAGAGAGAGTAGGAAACCTGCTCTCTCTTTCAAAATGCAAACCATATTGCTTTTCCACACGGGGAGCTGCATGTTAGCAGCTCCCCGTGTGGAAAAGTAATGCCGGCTCCCGAAGGACGTGGGGAGCTGGCTGGGACCGTGGGGGCATTGGTGCTCCCCCCACGGTCCCCACGTTGTATATAGGCCCCAGGGGATGGGGTCCCCGGGGAGAATAGAAATTGGTGATAGGCGCTAATTTTTTTTTTACGGGCTACTTAAGAGTCACGCACCCAGCGCGGCGCTCAGCGTGGCCCCCTGGTGAGCACGCATTGGGTGCACGACTCCTCTCGCGTAGGGTGATCTCAAATCAGTGATGTCATGAGTGATGTCACTGACCATGTCATGAGTGATGTAATATGTGACGTCATCAGCAGTGCATTGCGGGCGTGCGAGTTATAGTTAGCTGAACTAACTATAACGGGGGAATTTCAATGGTTTTGTACAAGTGAAAAGTCCAGCTAACTATAACACCCCTGAAACCTATGGTTTTTTCAGTGAATTTCTGAGGTTTTTTAAATGCTAATTCCTAACTATAACGTGCCTGAAACCTATGTTTTTTTCTGTGAATATATATATATTGTGCAGCAGTGGAAGGTTGTTGATGAAAGTCTGACCCATCTATTCAGCCCCCACGTGCTAACCAATTGAGCCCTGATTTGAGCATGACGGCAGACAGCGTCCGTGAACGGGAGGCTGCAGCACTATCGATGTTTTCAGACAGCCTACCTGTGCCTGCTACTATTCGAAACGATCTCATCACGGATGGGGCAACACAGGGAAACGCTTTAAAAGACAAATTCAAAACATTGGAGAAAAAACTCAAAAACGAACAGAGCAAGTGGTGGGAGTCGAAATCGCTACAAAGTTACATTGATGTAAATCGCATCCCCCGAGGGTTGCGTATCCTTACGGCACCCAGCTACGAAAGCCCGAATCCCGAGCTTATGCGTGAATGGGCAGAGGCGAACTTGGAATCCTCCCGTAAGATGGTCCTAATATTGATAAAATATGCTGATATCGACAGAGCTACACTGCTTAAGGAAATCGATGCTCTAAATGAGGAACTTGATAAAATCGAGGACTCCGACGAGAAAACCAAACTAAGGAAAGAGATGACAGAGAGACTCAAGAAAGAGGAGAAAATAATCATGGACAGAAAAGCATTTAAGTTCCAACGCGACCGCAATGATTATCAATTGGGCCAAATTTTTACTTTTTCAAAAAGATACGATGCTTTGCGAATCTCTAAGTCCAAAGCGGCTCCCATTAGTCGGGGCCCCAACAAAGGGACTACCTCTAACGACACAGCACAGTCAGATCTTAGCTCAATGGGTGGTAGCGACTCCGAATCGGAACTACGTGATAACCTGGCAGCGGGTACGATACCGAGACCATCTCCAGCACAAGAAATGAATTTTTTATGCGAGGAGAGAAGGCAAACCCTACGACCAAGACCGGCAATGACAAATCAAGCCGGAAGCATTCAAACTTCAAATCCCGGCAGAGGCAGAGGGCAAGGAAGAAACACTGCAAATTCGAACAGGAGAAGAGGAAGGGGGTATTGGACGAAGAATCAATAATGTGTGAGAATGCCAATACCATTATCAATCTGACATCCCTAGAGCTCACCGATGAAGATAAGAGAATACTTGCACTTGGCTTATCCTTTGCACCTCAAAACAACTTTGATTATGCCTCTGTACGATGCGATGTTTATAAAGCTGTTCGAAAACTTAAGCTTAAGAAATCATTTGCGATGCGCAGCAACAAACGCAATCCTCCCGACTATGTCAACGATAACACCTTGCAGGAGGCAATCCAGGATCTTTGGGACACAGAGGGAGCAGGAGTCAGTGCAAACTGTCCGGATGGCTCAAGCTCCAAGGGGCCCACAACGCCCTTCAGACCTAAGTCTACGTACACTCCTGTCATGCCCCATGATGCCATCGATATTTTCTATGACAATGTGACAACGGAGATAAAAGCCTTGCATACCAAAATTCAATCGAGGAAGCCACGCTACAACCGACAATCTCGGTTATATAGTCAACTTATCAGCAAACTCAAAAACAACAAAAAGATCATCATTCGCCAGAGCGACAAAGGTGGCAACATCGTCCTATTAACCAAGGAACTTTACGACCATGAAGCCTCCATCCAACTCAATGACAGGAACTGTTACACTCGTACAACACCAGCTGCCATCCAAATTGCCAACAAAGAATTTCGGGACAAATTGGTCAACTGGAGGGGACGCAAGCTCATTACGGAAGCGGAATTTAACTTCCTGAAGAAAGATAACCCTGTAATTCCCACGCTGTACTTTATCCCTAAGATACATAAGGATCCTGCTAAACCCCCAGGCAGACCAATAATCTCAGCACGTGAGGGTATGTATGAGAAAACGTCCCAATACATTGATTATTTTTTACAAGACTTTGTTAGATCATTGGATTCATATGTACAGGACACTGGGGATTTTTTACAGAAGATCAATGGAGTCCAATGGAGGGATGGCTATTGGATGTTGGCTTTGGACGTAACATCACTATACACCAGCATTAGCCATGATGACGGCATCCAGGCCACTAAATATTTTCTTTCACGCAAACCCACCCAATTTGAGAGCCACAATGCCATGTTGATCGAGATGCTGGAACTCTGCCTCCTTAATAACAACTTTATGTTCAACAGCTTGTTATATCGGCAATTGAGGGGCGTAGCAATGGGGGCTAGCTTTTCCCCTAGCTACGCCTGCCTCCACATGGGTTACTGGGAGGAAACTACCCTTCGCCATGATTATGCTCAGTGCTTTGCAGATAATGTTGTCTTATGGCTAAGATTTATCGATGATTTATTTGTAATTTGGAAAGGGTCACTAGAGGAGACACATGGGTTTATTGAGAGTATAAATGTGAATAATCTCAACCTCCATTTCACTGCCACATGTAGCCAAACACATGTCACTTTCCTAGACACCGAGGTATACACCCATGCGGGCAAACTAGAAACTAGGCTACATCGTAAACCCACAGCAGGTAATACAACCTTACACGCTACGAGTGCACATCCACCCCACCTCATAAATAGTATACCTTATGGGGAGATGGTACGACTGAGGAGAATATGTAGCACTGACAAGGATCTCCGGATAGCTCAAGAGCTCAGTAAACTTAGGTTCAGGGCGAGGGGTTACTCGGCGAACATTATTGAAAGTGCCATAGTCCGATCCAATGCTCTTAATCGTGATGATCTGCTAAAACCCATCAGTGGGGTATCTAGCAACGCATTGTTGCCGTCCAATCATGAGGAGGCCAATAAAAATTCATGCCACAATTTTAGGATCATCATGGGCTACAGCAAACAACAAACTGATTTGCGTAGAATCATCAACAAAAACTGGCCCATTGTGCGCAGTGACCCTATCTTAGGTTCCTTGCTACCACACCAGGTTACTATTACACACAGCCGAGCCCCCACTATGAGACAAGCATTGGTCAACACGAATCCTGAAACCATTGATAAAACATCTTGGCTACAACTCAACAGTGGTTTTTACAAATGCAAAACCTGCAAAGCTTGTTCACACGGTGTCAATACTAAAACTTACATTGATCCTTTTAGCATGAGACAGCTCAGGATTAATAAATTGTTGACTTGTAAGACGGAATTCGCTATATATGTCCTCACTTGTCCATGCAACCTGAAGTACATAGGCAGCACGAAGCTAGCGGTACACAAACGCATTTTACAACACTTGCGTGCGATTACCAACCAAGACAATACCTACCCCGTGGCACGTCATTTCAGGGAAGTACACAGTAGTGACAATAGGGGCTTAAGCTACTATGTTATTGATTGTATTGAACCCAGTAGAAGGGGTGGGGATCGCGAGTCTAATCTCCGCGAATTGGAAACAAGATACATCCTACAACTCAATACCAAGGTCCCCACAGGTCTAAACATGACAGAGGACATGCATACATGCTTGGGTTGATTTTACACTTTTATACTGTTTTTTAATGGGAAACCTTTTATCTGATGTGTTCTTAGCTATTTTTTACGAATTTTAGTCATTTGTCATAATCCTATTAAATATGTTTTTTTAGGTTATTTATTTAGTATTTTACTATTTATTGTTGACATAATGTACTTTTCTCATGTAAAATTTGCGAGATTTGCACATCCTGATCCCATTATAGATTGTAATGTTCCCCAGCCTGGGATTCAACTCCGCACCCACTACCGCCCGTATGTTGTCTATTTGACCATGATAGCTGATTCATACTGGCATAACAACTGAGACCCTCTGCGGTCCCATCACGTTAAATGAACCCGTTGAGAATTAGTTTGACTCTCTCGATAAGGAGTCCCCGTTATCCATGAATTTGCCTTTCATGCCACCCATTCTACCCACGTTGTGTTCACCCATTTATTTACCCTATCCCTGTGCTACATCCAGATGAGAACTGCATTTATTTTTTCCAATTACTTAGGTTATGCAGTATCCCTTAGCATTAGAACTCAGGCACTTTAAATAGCATGCTTATTTGTATGTTTATATTTTATTAGTTTATTTATCTATTATTTTTTTCTTGCACTATTCACTTTTCCATTAAGAGGGGTCCATGGGACAACTTGGATTAACCACATTTATCAATGTTTTTATGCCAAGAAATGTTTTTAATATATATTTATATATTTATTTACATGTGATATGCAGTTTTATGGCATTACGGTCTGACAAGTACTGTGTGATTCAACCGATTGTTTTTTTTAGTAATCATGAGCAACTGGTTATCTATATTTCCAGGTCTCACTATGGACAATTGCTCCTATCCTTTCCAGATTTTCTAAGCATTTATGCCGACATTGTAAATTATTACTTGCTTGTATTCTTATTTATTATTTTACTTGTTGATTTATGATCACTTGTAAATTGGCGATTGGATATTTCTTCTCTTTCTACCAATGGTGTTATATCCTTGTCTATGTCTATGACCGCAAACGTAAGTGATTCCCCCCATGTGACCTACTTTTTCACTTTAAATTTGTAACTTCACGAGCAAATAGCTGTCATGTGATCAAGGCTCCACGGAGCCGAAACGTTATGGCCGTCGCTCTGGGTAAATAAAAGAAACCAGCACCAATTCCAGGCTCGTGTACTTACTTCTTTGGCAGTTGAAGGACCTTCAAGGCTGTTGGGAGTAGTCTTCTTGATATATATATATATGTATATATATATGCGAAAAACAACACCGCCCCACTCCTTTGCTCTCTGCAGTGCGGGTGCACCAATTGCGCGGGCGATAGCGCAAACAATTATTGCCAAACACCACGTCTCTGGAAAAAACGTGCGGCGCACTCAGGCTCAATCGAAAGAAATTTGCTTTATTCGTTCTTCTCCGTGAAGACTAACACACGCGTTCCGGCGCCCTGGCCTTCCTTCGTCAGTGTTAGTTTGTCATGTTCAAAACCCACATATAAATAATAAGTACGGTCATTGGTCGATAGGACTAGCAAGTAACATCGACAAGGGACTGTGCAGAGGGTTAACCACAATTCATCGTAACCACAGCGGCCATATTTGAATTACCACACAGACATGAAAATCATGTATAATACATTACAGCACGTCATTGGATCCCAGTGAACATCTGCATATATGCAATAAAATGGCGATAACTGTCCAAGGAATTAAACATGTGCAATTCATATACAATATTGTCAATCAGATTATTTTTGTGACCATACAATGACATCATTCGCTGTGTCTGTGGCAAAAAGGATCTGGCTCCCAAAAGCATGGAATATAAAATTGCGCCCACCAATGGGCGTAGCCACAGCTGAGATGCACACTGTACAGACCTAAATTCATTTACTACCGGTCCCGTCGGTGGTACTATATCAAACTGAATGTTAGAAAAGAGAAAGCAGAAAAAGTAAAGGGCATTCACTCAATCTACACAGAGTATGTATATATATATATATATATATATATATATATATATATATATATATATATATATATATATATATATATATATATATATATATATATATATATGTTGCTATATGCTCCAGAATCCCGCACGTGGGCGGGGATAATTCACTGCTTATGACTTTGATGAGTATACCCCTGTAAGAGAACTAGGATTACAGGTAAGTAATTTATCCTTCTTACATGTAATCCTATTACTCTCTCAGGGGATTCTCCATTAAAATCATAAGCAACACTCCTTCCTCCCCGTTGGAAGAGATCAAATTCAGTTAGATCTTTTTCTGTTATTTACTACATCAAAAATAACTGAGTAACTTGCCACTTGGAGGGCATGATAAGATAAGACAATGTTGAGGGGGGGGGGGGTTCAAGTGGCCCTTAAAGACGCAGTGTTCTATTAATCATTGTTTCAATGCTGCAGACTATGCAGGCTACATTGCCTTTTCTTTGCTGTCGGAGGCTGGATTAGTATATGGTGCACACCTATTCAAGTGAAGCACCTTACACTAATCCAGACAACCCTTATGGTGATTAGCTGTAGAGGGCAGTCTTCAGGCTTAGTCCTGAAGGAGTGTTACGCAGCTTGTTTTACCAGAATTAATCATATAGTGTAGGTTAAACGAAAAAGAACCACACAGAGTTGTTATAAAGCTAGTTATAATTACTATACACACTCACTAACACATTGGTATATCTCATCAACACAATACACATAATATTTCAGATGTAAAACAGGTAAGTAAGCACAAATACACAGTGGTCTCCAAGAGGAGGCCAAACTATATACTAAAGAAGTGGAATTCCAACTACGATCAAAGTTGGGACTTGGACCATAAGACTCAGAAGAGCTAGGGACCCAAAGAACCACCTGAGATAAGTACCCAGGAAGCCCATGGAGGCTGTGTGCAGTGTGAAAACACAGTCACATGCTTAATGCAAGCCAATGGGAAAGCCGTGGTTGCAGTTTTCAAGAAGTACCCTTTCTAGTGGACCCTGAAGAAACCTCATGGAAGATGGAAGGTTGGAGAGTCACCCCATTCGTGGATACTCCAGGAACCAGGATACCTGCACCAGGGAAGCCGGATGCATAGGTGTGAAGTCGGAAACCACTGTAGACCACAATGGAAGACTTCAGAAAAGGTGACGCTGGCGAAGAAGGTGAAAGAGTCTGGTGGAATCCAAGGATGGATTCTTGAATTGGAGAACCTGCAAGCAGAGGGGACAGAGTCAATGCCACTTGGAAGTGTCCAGGAGGCACAGAAGACCATGACCACTGATGATGGAAGATGCATGAGTGATGACCGTGATCTGGTCACTGCATCTGTGAGGACCAGGCGATGTTGTGGAAGACCAGGAGCCATTCATGAGCTGTCCCACAACGGAAGTCAAGAACCATGGGGTCCACAGGCGGGAGCACCAACAAGCCTTGTCAGCAGTAACAGACGTGGTAAACGAAAAAGGTGCAGCGTTAGGACGAGCAAGGTCCAAGGGACTCACCAAGTGCAGGAGAGTCAGAGCAGACCCCAAGCAAGCAGGGGAGCCCACTGAAACCAAAGAGGACTCTCAGGAGGAACCACAGGCTGAAGGCACAGGAGTTGCAAGAGGACCTCGAACAGCTCACCCAAGTTGCGGGCCCATGGTGCAGAGCATGTGGTGAGGATGAAGTTCTCTTCCAGGGGATCATCATCAATAGTCATGAGCACTTGAATATTCCCACCCATGCGCGGGGACCCCGGAAAACACATACAAATTATATGTATACATATATATATATATATATATATATATATATATATATATATATATATATATATATATATTTTACTGCTCCTCTGTACCTTTAGAAATCGGGTCACTCGTATGGCGGGTGCTCTTACACGGCGGTGCCCCGTGTTCAAATATCCCCTCCAACACTCTCTCCCATCTGAAAAAAGTACTAGCACTCGCGAGCTTCAGGTTTCCCAACCTCATTTTTAATTCAATTTACAGCGCTTCCAAAAACAAACGCGTTTCGGGGTTTCCCTTCATCAGTGTTTGCGTTTCACGCTGTGAGTCGCCATAAATACCTTAGTGTTACAATCATAGAAACATAGGACGTGTACGCCACAAAGTTATCGGGCGCCATCTTGGAGTGTGATTGCAAAAAGTTCATCAGTAAAAATCGTTAATACAATATTTACAAGATTCATTATACCACATTGGTTCTACTTGGTCGTCAAAAATTAAAGGCACCAATTCAAACATTTCATTCGTTATGAATACATATTTACAATATCTACATGGATAATTGTAGCGTTTATCACAATGTTCATCCTATTGGACCAAGTATTTGCAACACATGTAATATTACTCCTTCTTAATTAATTTCGCCGTGTATCGGCACATGGCAGTTTGGGTTTGGGTCTGCCGAAGGTCCTTCAACTAGCTCTCTATTGTTGGTTTCAATAAAGCCGTATATCGGCTTATTAAAACTGACCATTCAACGTTACAGAAAAGAAAAATAACAGAAAAGAACACAAAATCGTTTCCTACAGGCAAGCAGTTATTCATTTGGACTAGACTCGTGTGGGTGACATTAACTAACTTCCCTAGATCCCTAGGTGTGAGATTAATTCCTCCCCACTATTTAATCCATTTGGAGTCTTTGTCCGTAGATCAATTATGTAACGAGACTCCAGTCTCCTTAATCTTGCTACCCTGTCTCCCCCTCTGATGTTAAGGGGCACGTGGTCTAAGCTGAAATACTGTAGCAGGTCTCTGTTGCTTTGGTGTTTAATCGCAAAATGTTTAGCAACAGGATAACTTAATTCCCTGTTTGCTATTGCGCGCATATGTTCTAGCACTCTTAGTTTGACACTATGTATAGTGCTGCCGATATATCTTAGGCCACAAGGGAAGACTAATCAATAGACAGCATGGCTGGTTTGGCATGTCATGAATTTTTTGATAGTTTGGCGTTTCTTTAATCCTTTAATCTCCTATGTTAGTACTCTTCTGCTGAAAGCGCAAGCCTTGCTCTTTCCGCATGGATAGAACCCTTTCATTTCACTCAGTGTTCCTTTCTTAGTTGGAATCGAATCTAAATGACTATGGACCAATCTGTCTTTTATCGATCTAGCTTTCCTGAAAGTTATCTGCGGAACTGGTGGGATGTCCATCCCAATGATCATGTCTGTTTTTAAGATGTGCCAGTTCCTGTGGAGAATTTTTCTTATTGAGTCGGCATCCTCTGAGTAAGTAGTTATTACCCCAAATTTGCCCTCATCCAGTTTCTTTACTCTGGTATTCCCTTGTGTGGTATTTATCAACTTCTCTCTTTTTATAGCATTGACTTTTTCTAAGGTGTTCTCTAAGAGATCCAAGTCATATCCTCTTGCTACGAAACTTCCTAGCCTACTTCTAGCTGCTATGTCGAAATCGCATTTCCTAGAACAGTTCCTTTTAACCGCAGGAATTCTCCATATGGTATACTGTTTTTCAGTTTTATAGGATGACTGCTCATGGTGTGCAATGTACTGTTGCCCGCAGTTGGTTTGCGATATAAACTAGTTGAAATTTTACCTTCCAGAATCTCAACTTTGAGGTCAAGATAGTTCACTCCCACTGAACTAATCACTCCTGTAAATTTCAAATTAACATTGTTGTTGTTGAGATATTTGATGTATTCTCCTGCTTTGTCTAAGGACCCCCTCCATATTAGGAAGAGGTCGTCGATATACCTATACCAGGTAACTATGTGTTTGGTCCAAATCTCATTATCAGGAGGCCAGGCCACCTGCTCCTCCCACCAGCCTACGAATAGATTCGCATAGCTGGGGGCGAAGCAGGTGCCTATAGCGGTCCCTGTCCCTGAGACCTGTCTGTATAAGTCCCCCTGGAATAAGAAGATGTTAAAAAGGCAAAATTCAATTAGTTCGATCATCAGGTGTTATGTTCCAAGATTTTAAGTGGTCTTTTTTTCAAGAAAAACTCCACTGCCTTTAGTCCGTGTTCATGATTGATACAAGTATATAAACTTGTGATGTCAAGTACTATCAAGTAAAATGTAGGTTCCCATTTCAAGGTCTCAATATGGGTGATGAAGTCTTTTGTGTCCTTGATATATGAGGATAATTGTGCAACAGATTGGAATAAGAAATAATCCACAAACGTAGATAGATTTTCTGTTAGACGTCTAGGGATAGAGCAAGAGACACCTACCAGGAAATTTAAACCAGCTTCACAGAGGAAGAATTCACCTTTATGGCCTTTCTGAAAAAGGTAAAGCTTCTCCCTCTAGAGGCAGGTCTCCTGTGAGACACAAGAAGAAGAGGCCCAGATCATCTTCCAGAAGAAAGATTCCGGTCTGCTCTTCATCAGCGTGTCGAGAATGCCTCCATCGGCGAAGAAAACGTCGATGACAATTCCATTGACAGGAGAACATCAGTCATCACTAAAGACTTCCAGACATAGTTACGTCATCAGCGACGACCCCTCCGCCACCTTCAACAGGTCGACGGTCGGCGTCGAGGAGTCGCTCTCCGTTGGTGCGGGATCGCCTAACGCCGAGACACCGCTCTCCGTCGTCGTCGCCGTTGGTACGGCGTGGGACGTCGAGACACAGCCCTCAGTTGCCGTCATCCAGGCGGCGGTCAACGTCGAGGCATAGATGGTCTTTGAGAAAAGATTTGACGTTGAAGCAGATCCCTCCGTCACAGTCATTAAGACGCTCTACGTCAAGGCCAAGATCATCGAAGACGTCGAGAGGGAATACGACGTCGAGACCAGATATGACATTGAGACAGTCTCCGTTGCAGGCCACAAGACGGCGCTCAACATCGAGATGTAAATCGACGACGTTGAGAAGTTTGACGTCGAGAAGGATTTGTCCATCACCTTCCCCACGTATGACTCGAGACTTGGACTAGGGAAGAGGTGTGGTGCCGCCGCCAGTGCGACTGACTCCGGAATCTGGGGATCACGGTTCGATCCCCGGCACCGGCGGCAGATTAGCCCAGCACCAGATTTTAGTGGCTCACAGTCGCTCAATGTCGAGACATTCACATTTATCAATGTCGTCGCACCATTCGACCTCTAGGAGACGCCACTCCACATCAAAAGACCTCTCTGAACACTCGGTGTCGGCTGCAGGATCTCCTCAAGTCATCTCAATGTCCGGAAGCTCATCTTCTCCGTCTCCCGAGTGGTGGGTACAGAAATCCCCCTGCAGTTCACGGCTACGCAATGAGCTGAAGAACACAGATCTCCCTCTGTTCACCTCTCTCCCAGGTGGCTTCTCCCGGTACATCATTGGCAGAAAGTGCCTTCAAGGCAGGTTCAATAGCCATTGGACTATTCTAGCCCTCTGCACAAATCCCCTCTGGCTTGATTGGTGCAGGCAGCTGACCAGTCACCCATCAAACCATCCAGGGGTCATCAGAGAGATAAGTCTCTGCATCCTAAATTGACTTCTCATGGACGTCATAGGAGACGAAGATCACCCTCCTGGTCGTCCTCCTCGACACACTCATCCAAGAGGGATTATTCGCCCACTCTTACAGGCAGTCCACCCTCCAGAGTGTCACCTGTTGATGACATCAACACTTTCCATGATGTCCTAGCTAGAGGAGCCCAAAAACTAAACAAAGAGATGTCTGCTCCTCAGACATCTGCATCTGAGACACCGCATCAGAGGTCCTCATAAAGGCCTTTGCTTCCACTAGTTCCTGGTCTTTTACAACCAGTTATGGACGTTTACATTACTCCAGCTACAATAAAAACAGCTCCAGCAAGGATATTAAAGAAATACAGACCAGCAGAACAAGATCCCCTGTTCCTCAGGTCCGATCCTCCACCGGACTAGGTAATTATTGCGGCTGCAAGGAAGACCCATGCGGGTGCCTCTTCCTCAACGGTCCCTCCGGACAAGGAGAGCAGAACCCAAGATTCTTGGGGGAGGAAAGCTTGCGGCTTTGCAGCAGCCTCTTTGAAAGTTTCCAGTGCAGTGGCTGTGTTGGGCCATTATGATGGAGCGTTGTGGGACTCTCTAGAACACTTCAAAAACTACTGCCCAGACAAGACCGGCAAGACTTTGGGGAGATTCTCCAAGAGGGAGCCCTCGTGGCCAACCAAGTGATCAGTGTGGCAGCTGATGGAGCATCTTTAGCTGCTCACTCATATTCACATGGGGTATGCGCAAGAAGGTCCTCTTGGTTGCGCCTTACAGCTTTGAAACCGGAGGCACAACAACGCATCCTGAATCTTCCTTTCTCTGGTAATTCATTGTTTGGCTCTCACAATGAGAAGGAGATGGTCAGGATGAAGTCTAAGCTGGACACTCTCAAAGCTATCGGTTTAGAGAAAAAAAAAGAGTTCAGATGGCGGTACAGGCCTTCCGATTGTAGGGCATTCCATCAGAGGGTTCAAGCCCCTCAATAGTCCCATTGGCAGTACCATCAGACCAAATCTCACTATCAGGGACGTCTCCCTTCCAAAGGTGGAAGAGCACCCCGACAGTCCTCCTCAACTGCCAAGAACACTGGCAAGCAATGAAAGTTCACTTCCTCTGTCGCCATCACCCACTCCAGTGGGAGGAAGTATTTCTGGGCATGTAAAAGAGTGGCGCGAAATAACAAACGATCAGTGGGTGCTGAATATACTACTGAATGGTTATGAAGTACGTTTTCGTGCTCCTCCGAAGTGCATCCCCCCAGGAAAGTCAACATCTGTTCGTCTACCCATATCTCGACGACTGGCTTCTGAAGGGCTCATCTCCTCAAATGGTGAAAGACCACTATCGAATATGCCTGAACTTACTGCGTCGCCTGGGCCTTCATGTGAACATGGAGAAATCAATCCATCAGCCCACGCAAAGAATTCACTATCTAGGGGCTACTCTGAACTCCAACATAGGAAAAGTGTTTCCTTCGGAGGAGAGACTGTTATCAATCCAGCAGAAGTGCAATCTCCTTCAAGTTCAGCAGCCCTCAGTTCGACAAGTTACATCACTTCTGGGGTCGATGGCATCTTGCATTTTTCTGGGTCCCAACTCCAGACTGAGAATGAGACCTCTTCAACAGGAATTGGAGGACAAATGGGATCAAACGTTGGCACGATGGGAAGACAGGATTCTTCTCTTCCAGGCTGCGGAAGCATCCATTCCCTGGTGGACTCATCGAGGAAATCTCTTAGTGGAAATACCTTTTCACCAGCCTCCTCCTACGCAGACCCTGATCACAGACGCCTCTCTCCAGGGTCGGGGAGCACACACGGGTCTTCTTAAGACTCGGGGCAGGTGGTCGAACAAAGAACAATCGTATCATATAAACATGCTGGCACTGCGGGCAGTACATCTAGCCTTCAAAGCTTTCTATCTGTCGATACACTCCAAGTCGATTTTAGTACAAACGGACAACACGACCACCATGTACTATCTAAACAAGCAAGGGGGGACTCACTCTCGCCCTCTGTCCCTGGAGGCGCAGGCGATCTGGCATTGACTCCTGGCCAGACAACTCTCTATCACAGCGTTTCCTCTATCAGGGGAGCAGAATTCATTGGCGGATTCCCTGAGCCGCCACTTCGAAGATCAGCAAGACTGGGTATTAAACGACAAAGTGGTGGCGGACATTTTTCTACAATGGGGTCGTCCAACAGTTGATCTCTTCGCAGACGAATCAAACAAAAAATGCTACAACTTTGCGTCAATGTTTTACCGACCAGGATCGATAGGGAATGCCCTTTTGATTGACTGGTCAGAAACCTTTGTTTACACTTTTCCACCTCTTCCTCTCATCCCAAAGGTGATAACTAAGCTCACACGCTCCAGGATGAGAATGAATCTCAGAGCACCAGACTCGCCATAGCAGTGGTGGTACTCGTACCTTCTACACCTCTCCGAGTATCCACACAGGAGGCTTCTGTGCAGACCGGACCTTCTGTCCAAAATGAACGGGAGGATTCATCATCCCAACCTTTCCTTACTGAACTTGGCAGCATGGCTCCTGAGGTCCTCCAGTACGGCCACTTAAATCTCCCTCAGGACTGTATGAACATTTTGAGGGAATCCAAAAGACCTTCCACGAGAAATTCCTATTCTTTTAAATGGAAGAGATTTTATTTGTGGTGTGTACGTAATGGGTTTAAACCTACCAGGGGGCAAGAGGAGGTAATCTTACTGTATCTCCTGCATTTGGCCAAATCAGGTGTTAAATATACTTCCAGTACAGTTCATCTGGCTGCCATTATGGCCTACAGAAAGTCTCCTAATCAACCTCCTTCCTTCCAGTTGCAGGTGGTTAAGGATTTTCTTCAGGGTTTGAAGAAAGTTTTCCCCCCTGTCTGTCCTCTTTCTCCTCCTTGGGAGTTGAACCTGGTTCTGTCCAAGCTGATGGGTCCTCCTTTTGAACCTATTCATAAGGCTACACCTTACAAGGAAAGCCGCATTCTTAGTGACTATTACCTCAGCTCGTAGAGTAAGCAAGATTCAGGCTCTCTGTTCCAAAGAACCC